>NC_064629.1:343374887-343999470 GCF_023864275.1 Schistocerca cancellata | reverse complement strand
TCGTCTTATGTTTACGCTCCTTACACCAAGCGAAGCGCCGTATGGCATTTACCGGAGTGATGTTTGACTTACGAGCAGCCGCTCGACCATGAAATCCAATTTTTCTCACCTCCCGCCTAACTGTCATAGTACTTGCAGTGAATCCTGATGCAGTTTGGAACTCCTGTGCGATGGTCTGGATAGATGTCTGCCTATTACACATTACGACCCTCTTCAACTGTCGGCGGTCTCTGTCAGTCAACAGACGAGATCGGCCTGTACGCTTTTTTGCTGTACGTGTCCCTTCACATTTTCACTTCACTATCACGTTGCAAACAGTGGACCGAGGGATGCTTAGGAGTGTGGAAATCTCGCGTACAGACGTACGACACAAGTGACACCTAATCATCTGACCACGTTCGAAGTCCGTGAGATCCGCGGAGCGCCCCATTCTGCTCTCTCACGATAGCTAATGACTACTGACGTCGCTGATATGGCGTACCTGGCAGAAGGTGGCAGCACAGTGACACGTATGTTTCTGGGGGTGTCTGGATACTTTTGATCACATACTATACTTAGTGTACCAGTATCAGTTAATTCCTTTGCCATTTGGTTGGTGATCACGTCGCTCGTTCATACCATAGTTAAATTGTTTTCTGGTTTATGCAGATCAACAGATGATTTGTTTCTGAGAACACTGCATCATTGCACGACATGTATACTTGACAGTTGTGACATGACTACCACATATTGCTTTTCGATTTTGCGTCAGCTGTCACAATCAAGCAATAATTAATTGTGTTGGCTTGGGATATTTTACTGGGAATGGCAAGTACTCGATTTCTTGCCGCAAGTTCGGCAAAAGCTTTTCACGCTGTCTTAACAGCAGGGAACTAGCAACCCCTGGATGGCCAACAGTTTTCACAGAAATGGTCTTGCTTCACGAAACGCTTATTGTGGACTTTCTTGACTCTACTCTGCTTGCCAGAAGCACGGTTGCTGTCGGTGTCCACAGATTTCCCACAGTGTGTAATTTGCCTTTCCGTGTACACATCAAGGAGGGGCCGAATTGTTGACTTTGATTTATTGGGAGAATTTTAGGAAAGAGTGGATCACCTGTAAAGAACACCGCAATATGGCGCTGGTGCGACCTGTTCTTGAGAACTGCTGGAGTGTTTGGGATTCGTACTAGGTCGGACTGAAGGAAAAGATCGAAGCAGTTCAGATGCGTGTTGCTAGATTTCTTACCGGTAGTTTGAACAACACGTAAGTATTACGGAGATGCTTTGGGAAATCGAATGGGAATCCCTGGAGGGAATGCGACATTCTTTTCCAGAAACACTACTGAAAAATTTTAGACAACCGGTATTTGAAGCTGACTGCCGGACGACTCTACTAACGCCAGTATACATTGCCTGTAACGACCACGAAGATAAGATTCGAGAAATTACGGCTCATACAGAGGCATATAGACAGTCGTTTTTCCATCGTTCTATTTGAGAGTGTAATAGGAAACGAAATGACTAGTGGTGGTGCAGGGTACCCTCCGCCACGCACCGTGCCGTGGCTTGCGGAGTATCTGTGTGGATGTTTATGTAGTGGCCGCCTACTGGGGCTTACCTAAAGAGAGAATGCTCATCGTTTCCCTCCAAAATTACGGACTATCAAAGCCAAAGTAACGCCTCTACCACCATACGCACCGCTGCCAGTGCTGACTAGTGGAGAAAGATTGTTCACAATCAGTACCAAAGTCAAGAAATGTAATGATGCTTTTTACAGGGTCCTAAAGGGAAGGTTCTTTTGCTTTCCTCTGTCTTTACATAGAAAAGGGAACATACTTGTTCATGAGATTGGCAGCAGCAATCAATCTCTCCTCCAAGTGGAGCTTGAGAATTGTGAGGATTCTAGAAAGAACTTGGTTTTTAAAAGGTTTTACTTCCCGGCTCCCGCCTGGTGCGGACGGGCGCCCTCTCACTGCGTTTAAGGAATGTACGTAAATTTCGCTCAAGCAATAGCGTAACCCGTCGTCTGGGCAGCTCGCATTTGACTCACCTGGTTATGCATCTTGAATGATCAGTGATCTGTATTAAATATTTGTCTCATTTATCTAGCTTCTGCGAACTACCCAGATGTGGAACACTTATTCATTTGGTTTTCTGCAGTGTTCAGATTAAACGTGGGCCCTAGAATTTAGAGTCATTTATTTTAGTTTCGAGTCCGCAGCTCGTGGTCGTGCGGTAGCGTTCTCGCTTCCCACGCCCGGGTTCCAGGGTTCGATTCTCGGCGGGGTCAGGGATTTTCTCTGCCTCGTGATGACTGGGTGTTGTGTGATATCCTTAGGTTAGTTAGGTTTAAGTAGTTCTAAGTTCTAGGGGACTGATGACCATAGATGTTAAGTCCCATAGTGCTCAGAGCCATTTGAACCATTTTTTTTTTAGTTTAGAACGATTTTCAGAACATTGCTCTGCAGTAGTCATTGTCAATGGTCACTTTCTTAGATTAAAAAACAGTTTTGCATTCTCAGCCTGACTCATGGTTATGGGACCATTAAATGATAAATATAACCAGCTGCTTTCCTAAGTATTTTGCTCCATTGTGACGAGTTTCCGTTGTGTGCAGTGGTCAAAGACTACTTTTAAAGATATAAGAGATGCGGAGGTGGTAACGAATGAAAATGCTCATAAGGTTTTTATAGCATGGATAGCTGGTGCTCAGGCTATTGAGCTTATCTCGACGTCTTCCAGGTCTGTTAATTGTCGTTATTCATGTTAATTGTGTCATGCCTCCTGGGTAGGAATATTCTGGGTACTCTGCATTTAATTTCTGCAGGAAAGAAGGCAACTAATTGCACGCCATTATCCGTCTTTCTCTTAATGACTCGGCAGCTAATTTTTGCAGTGCTGAACATCTTCCTTATCATCGATGGCTTCACAGAAGATAGGTTAGGTTAGGTTAGTGTTTAACGTCCCGTCGACTTCACAGAAGAGATAACGCACACATCATATACGTTACAAGCAGGTGAGATTTGGGGAAGGCAACAAGGCTTTTAAATTTCATACTTGGCAATCGGTTTCTTCAGATCTTAGTAGTACTGAGCACTGTAGAGAAGTCACATGTCTGGAGCACAACGTTGATGCTATCTTTTCATGTTTCTGGAATGTGTAGAGACAAATTTCTGATCAGTCGAACTATCTGTATGTTTTTTTTTCTTTTTAAACTGTATTAAGGTGTGACAGAACTGTGAGCTGGAATCTCTGATGCCGGCCGGAGTGGCCGTGCGGTTCTAGGCGCTACAGTCTGGAGCCGAGCGACCGCTACGGTCGCAGGTTCGAATCCTGCCTCGGGCATGGATGTGTGTGATGTCGTTATGTTAGTTCGGTTTAATTAGTTCTAATTTCTAGGCGACTGATGACCTCAGAAGTTAAGTCGCATAGTGCTCAGAGCCATTTTTTGAATCTCTGATAACAAAACAAGACGCTACAGCAGTTTACTTGTTTGTATGATACTTTGTATTTATTCTACCAGAAAGTGTTATTATAGAGCACAATGACAGATGAAATTTCAGGGAAACAACTACTAAGAGTTAAAATTTGGAGAAATGAGCGAAAAATACACTCCTGGAAATTGAAATAAGAACACCGTGAATTCATTGTCCCAGGAAGAGGAAACTTTATTGACACATTCCTGGGGTCAGATACATCACATAATCACACTGACAGAACCACAGGCACATAGACACAGGCAACAGAGCATGCACAATGTCGGCACTAGTACAGTGTATATCCACCTTTCGCAGCAATGCAGGCTGCTATTCTCCCATGGAGACGATCGTAGAGATGCTGGATGTAGTCCTGTGGAATGGCTTGCCATGCCATTTCCACCTGGCGCCTCAGTTGGACCAGCGTTCGTGCTGGACGTGTAGACCGCGTGAGACGACGCTTCATCCAGTCCCAAACATGCTCAATGGGGGACAGATCCGGAGATCTTGCTGGCCAGGGTAGTTGACTTACACCTTCTAGAGCACGTTGGGTGGCACGGGATACATGCGGACGTGCATTGTCCTGTGGGAACAGCAAGTTCCCTTGCCGGTCTAGGAATGGTAGAACGATGGGTTCGATGACGGTTTGGATGTACCGTGCACTATTCAGTGTCCCCTCGACGATCACCAGTGGTGTACGGCCAGTGTAGGAGATCGCTCCCCACACCATGATGCCGGGTGTTGGCCCTGTGTGCCTCGGTCGTATGCAGTCCTGATTGTGGCGCTCACCTGCACGGCGCCAAACACGCATACGACCATCATTGGCACCAAGGCAGAAGCGACTCTCATCGCTGAAGACGACACGTCTCCATTCGTCCCTCCATTCACGCCTGTCGCGACACCACTGGAGGCGGGCTGCACGATGTTGGGGCGTGAGCGGAAGACGGCCTAACGGTGTGCGGGACCGTAGCCCAGCTTCATGGAGACGGTTGCGAATGGTCCTGGCCGATACCCCAGGAGCAACAGTGTCCCAAATTTGCTGGGAAGTGGCGGTGCGGTCCCCTACGGCACTGCGTAGGATCCTACGGTCTTGGCGTGCATCCGTGCGTCGCTGCGGTCCGGTCCCAGGTCGACGGGCACGTGCACCTTCCGCCGACCACTGGCGACAACATCGATGTACTGTGGAGACCTCACGCCCCACGTGTTGAGCAATTCGGCGGTACGTCCACCCGGCCTCCCGCATGCCCACTATACGCCCTCGCTCAAAGTCCGTCAACTGCACATACGGTCACGTCCACGCTGTCGCGGCATGCTACCAGTGTTAAAGACTGCGATGGAGCTCCGTATGCCACGGCAAACTGGCTGACACTGACGGCGGCGGTGCACAAATGCTGCGCAGCTAGCGCCATTCGACGGCCAACACCGCGGTTCCTGGTGTGTCCGCTGTGCCGTGCGTGTGATCATTGCTTGTACAGCCCTCTCGCAGTGTCCGGAGCAAGTATGGTGGGTCTGACACACCGGTGTCAATGTGTTCTTTTTTCCATTTCCAGGAGTGTATTTTAACTTTCCAAAAACGAGAAATCTTACGAAATTAAACAAATGATTTAGGAAATACGGGAATATGGCAAAAATAATGCACTTCTGTGAAACTGGAAAATAATGTTAAAGAAGTCTGTCCACATTAATTCCATAAGTTTGGATATCATGTCTGAGTTAATAATTTTAACAATCTTAAAGCTACAAAATGATTAAAATCCTACAATTACGTTGTCATGCAAGAGAAACTAGAATTTATTTCTGAAAACGGTGATAGAATTGTTATATCATGGTTTAAATAATGTTGGTCTGCACACCGCATGTCAGTGTATATGAAGGCAGTAAATACATCTACGACTCTAGACAGCTATCGTTTACTCCCACAATTGCAGATAAATCACCACATAATACTGTTTTTGCTGTTGTTTTACATAATGTAGACGGAAGTTTCATAGAACCATTTCCAGAGCTTTGCGTCTACAACAGCACGTTGGAGAATAAACACACAAACCTTTCCGTGCGGGTTCTGATTTCAGTTATTTTATCCAAATGTTCAAATGTGTGTGAAATCGTATGGGACTTAACTGCTAAGGTCATCAGTCCCTAAGCTTACACACTACTTAACCTAAATTATCCTTAGGACAAACACACACATCCATGCCCGAGGGAGAACTCGAACCTCCACCGGGACCAGCCGCACAGTCCATGACTGCAGCGCGTGAAACCGCTCGGCTAATCCCTCGCGGCTCAGTTATTTTATTACGGTGGCCATTTCTCTTTATGCAGAAGGGAGTCAACAATACATTTTGGCATTCGGAGCAGAAAGTTGGTGATTGTAATTGCATGAAAAGACATCATAGCAGCGAGAAACGCCTTTGTTTTGATAGTTGCCATCGCAGCTCACTTATTACACCCGTGACATTCTCTCCTCTACTCCACGATAATACAAAACAAGCTCTCCTTGTCTGAAGTTCTTCCATGTCCACCGTGCCCGCATCTCGTGGTCGTGCGGTAGCGTTCTCGCTTTCCACGCCCGGGTTCCCGGGTTCGATTCCCGGCGGGGTCAGGGATTTTCTCTGCCTCGTGATGGCTGGGTGTTGTGTGATGTCCTTAGGTTAGTTAGGTTTAAGTAGTTCTAAGTTCTAGGGGACTGATGACCATAGATGTTAAGTCCCATAGTGCTCAGAGCCATTTGAACCATTTGATGTCCACCGTCAATCCTGTCTGGAAAGGATCCCACACCGCGCAGAAGAAGACGGAGATCCTTGTGTAAGCAGCCACTTTAATGAATTTGTTGCATCAAGTCTTCTGCCAATAATCTGGGCCGCCTTCCCCACAACATTTTCTGTGTAATGTTCCAGTTTAAATTGTTTGTAATTGTAATCCGTAGGTATTGAACTGAATCTGACGCTGTTGACGCCCTTATATACCCTACCAGGCCTGGTAGCGTCACGAACAACACTTATGCACTCCAGTGGCCCTTCTACCTGTAGGGAATTGCAACGCTAATCATTTACGTACCCGCTGATGGTGTTCACATGTACGAAGTTACATTGACATTGATTCCTGGGTGCTTGACTTTTTCGTGAGACAGTGTAGTTTAAGAACATCAGAGGAAACTTGGATATATCATAAGAGATATTCAGATTTCAAACATTTACATACATGAGAAATGGTTGTGATAGTTTGATGATTGTCAATAGTTTTCATGAGGTGAAACTTTGAAAATGCTATTTCGTACTTCGACAGAACTTTCATTCGTCACGAACAACCGTGTTCCATCCAACAAAATTAGTCAGGGTAATGGGGCTGGGACTAGTACGAAAAAGATTGTGTTAAATAATTTGGAACTGTAAGTGCATAGAGGATGCATTGTGGTTATTTTGGTAAGTACATGGCAGAATGAGATTTTTCACTCTGCAGCGGAGTTCTGGAAACATCCCCCAGGCCGTGGCTAAGCCATGTCTCCGCAATATCCTTTCTTCCAGGAGTCGGAGTTCTGCAAGCTTCGCAGAAGAGCTTCTGCGAAGTTTGGAAAGTAGGAGACGAGGTACTGGCAGAATTGAAGCTGTGGGGACGGGTCGTGAGTCGTGCATGGGTAACTTAGTAGGCAGAGCACTTGCCCGCGAAAGGCAAAGGTCCCGAGTTCGAGTCTCGGTCCGGCACTCAGTTTTGATCTGTCAGGAAGTTTCAGGAACTTGGCAGAACCTCCGCTCTCGTAAACTGACATACGGCCGGGAGAGCGATGTGCTGACCACATGCCCCTCCAAATCCACATCCAGTGACGCCTGTGGTCTGAGGATGGCACGGCGGCCGGTCGGTACCATTGGGCCTTCATGGCCTGTTCGGACAGAGTTAGTTACTTGGCAGAACCCCTCGTAACAGCACCTGTTAAGCAAATATTCTGTTCTGCACATCATGTCAGTTTATGAAATGGTTCGTATCACACCACGTTTTAAGTGTACCGATGTCTGTCTCGGTTTTTGCAGAAAAGAAGTGCTCCACCAGTTCGTGAATCAAATGACTTCCGTACACCTGAACATTATGTTTACAATGGACTATTTTTGTATATGCTATCTCATGCTTAGAATGTGTACAAAAAGAGGTCACGTCTGTGGTGATGAACCCGTGAACCTGCTTCTGGCCTGACTGCATGTAGAGGGCTGCCTTTTCGCCGTCCCGGCAGTAGGAGGGGGAGGTTGGTAAGTCGATCGCTCCCGTCACCTTTTACCCCAGCAAAGGTTTCTGGTATTCAGTTTGATAGAATGCTGAGTGGACCGAAGTCGCCCAGGAGGGACCAGGATGAGAAAAGTTCTCCGCTCCTACTCGTGACTTTCGGGGCCGTAGTCTAGGCTTTGCCTGCGAGACCACCACGGCCACAGAATTCGTAATAAGGTAAGATAGAAATGATGAAATCACGAGGGTCGTTCCCAAAGTAATGCTTCCAATTTTTTTCGTGTTGACTTTGGGCGTCTGCGCCAGATGTTGTTGGTGTAGTGCTAATGCTTGAACCTTCCTCTTTCATTTCCAGGTGGTTCCGTTGTTCTGCGGTAGTTGGCGCCAACAGAGGAGCGTTCCGAAATGGAGTCTGATATGAACGCGCGTATAAAACAGCGACGTGTGAATGAATTCGTCATTGATGAAGAAACTGCGCCGATTGAAATCCATCGACGCCTGCTAAAGATGTATGGAGACGATACAATGGACGCGAGCAATGTAAAGCGATGTGTACGGCATTTTTGAGGTGGTGAAAAGGAGTGTGCATGACAAGCCACGGCCCTTTCGACCCTGCACAGCTGTCATTCCTCGCAATTAAGGCCGTCTTGATCAACTCATCAGTACTGATCGGCCACTTGGGGATATAGTGAAACAGACGAGAACGGACACCTGTTGGAGGAATGAATAGAAACAAGAAATCTTTCCCCCCTCCTTCACAAGCAAAATACGGAAACGTGGATATAACCCCGACAACTGCATTATCAGCTCAAACATAAAAGACTGCTGTACTTAAGTACTATATCAACCCATATCTCGAACACAGCATAGACAAGAAGTGATGCAGGTGTATACAGCAGTCAAGACCACTACAGTACCGTTTCGCAGAAGATTTCATTCTAAAAAGGCCACTTGGGAAACTTTCGCAGAGGAATTGGATAAAGCCTTTGTAAACCTCGTCCTAACCCCAGAGAATCACCAGGCGTGTGTGAGAATGTTACAGAGAATCTTCCGACAACATATACCACGAGGCTGCCGACACCAGTACATCAAATGCTCCTGAATGGAAAGAGTAATACAAAACAACAGAAAGTAAAAATTAACAGGACTTTAGAATCACAAACTAATAGGTTTTCAACACCCTTTTCAATGAAGGAATTCAACAAGGGTCTCAGCAATATGAAAAGCGGCAAAGCAGCGGGGTTGGATGACATGTGCACGGAGCAGATCAAACGCTTTTGACCGGGCGCAACGAACTGGATCCTGGGAATTTTGTCAATGTCGCGAAACGTGTAAGATCCCCAAGATGTGGAGGAAGGCAAAGATACTGGCACTCTTGAAACCCGGGAAGGCACCTGATTCATCAAAGAATTATCGCCCAGTATCTCTTCTGTGTCATCTTTACAAACTGTATGAGAGACTTATTTTAAATCGTATGACAGACTCCATTGAGATGAAACTTATTTCTCAGCAAGCAAGTAATTGCCAGAAATAATATTCTGCGGAAACTAGCTAACAGCAAATTGGGTGCTAAACCTTCCATATTAAGAACCACCACACAGACCTTATGCTTCTCTACAGCCGAATATGCTTGCCCAGTATGGTCCAGATCAACTCATGCAAACGTCGACATAAGTCTTAATGAAACATGTCGATTAACAACGGCATGCATGAAACTTACTTCCCTACCAAAAGTATATAGAGCTGCCTGGTTTGCGAATCCCAACTCTCGGAGAACATCACACGAATTCACAGAGAGGCTCAGAAAAACTATTGACGATCGGCATCCCCTTTTTGGCAGTGAGTGTAAAGCCGGGCGATTGAAATCCCGTAAAAGGTTCTTAGGCACGATAATAGAAGAACCACCAGATGATTACCCACTTGCACAGGAAGTGCCCAGCGGATTCACCACAAACTGGAAGACATGGAGGACACTGAACCGAATAAGTGCAGGGGTGGCCCCAGTGAAGACAAATATGATCAGGTGGTGTCTTGGAACCACGGATAATAAGTGTGACTGTGGCGGTGTGCAGGATATGAAGCATCTGCTCGGCTGCCCAAACAGCTCTTATAGATGCAACCCTGACGATTTATGGCTGGACAAGAAAGAAGTCTTCGACGTGGCCCTATATTGGGCTGAAAGATTGTGACCTGGTTTCCGGACACGAGAAAGTGTAAAGTAAGTTCATCTCTTTGGGCATCTGAAAGAGGGACTACTTGGCGAACATTTTCAAGACTCGGATGCTGTTGTCAAAGCTGTAATTAAGTGGTTAGCCTCAGCTGATTCCGATTTTTACAAGCGCAGCATGCAGGCTCTGATTCATCGTCGGCAAAGGTACATAACGAATGGAGGTAACTATATGGAAAAATGTCAATCTGTAGCTGAAATATTCCTCTGTTTAGCTGTACTATTGTGATTTATGTATCTTCTGTAGTTTCCATGGAAAAAAATAGGAGCACTGCTTTCGGAACGACTCTCGTATTGACAAAAATGCTGAAAACCGCATTATATTTAACGAAAAGCCACAGCTGTAGACGGAACTATAGTGTGTGTTCTGGCACTGTTGTTATCACACTGCGTGATGCAGTCCCCGCCGGTGTGATGTACTGCGCACTGGCTTCACACACACTCACATTCGTAGCAGCTTGCTCCGTAGAAGTCGAAATGCCATCACTTTTACAGCTGAAGATTATTCCCGCTCAGTGAAACTCTCCATGACGACGAAACACATTGGCTTTCATATTTCCATTTTGTATGAGCACTCTTCATTGTCAGATTGGCGTCATACAGGGAGGACGCAGCTGGGCCAACTACTGTCTCTCTGCCATCTTAATCATTTATTACTGGTAGACTGTTGCAGACAACACCCGAGCTTGATTTCATTCAGGTTATAGTTTGTGAGTATTGCAATTTTCACGAAATTAGTGTCTAATATATTAATACTCAGCACATCACCGTACAATTTGTATCGAAGATTCATAGCGAACCACATCTGATCAGTCGCATAAGATTTAATATCCTCTTTATTTCATACACGGATGAGGATATGGAAACTAAGTTATCAGAAAATCATAATCCGCTGAGTACGTGGCTGTGTTATGTGGTTAATACACTTGTGTAAATCGAGATATCGAAGTAAATATAGGTTTCTAAGTACCACTGTGGAATTTAAGCTTTGTTCCTGGCCTTGCAAAAAACAATAATTGATTTGAAGGGTCTGCATTCTCACAAGAACACAATTTTATTTTATTACCCAAACAATTTTCATCACAGTTCTAACATCATCAGTGGGTTTTCCTCTTATTGGTTCTTTTGTTACGGTGCATGTGAACTGTGGCTGTCAAACGAACTCAGTCACAAGTCTGTATTAATACGGAATGTCATCATTGCTCAAGTTCATGATTTTCTCATATCCATTGGAGGATTATGATTGTTATTTCAGTCCTGTTGCTTAGACGCACATTGACGTTACTGGTCTGAAAAGTGGGTGTAAGCCACAGCAGTGGAATAACAACCACAATTCAGTTACTGCCACAAGAAAAAGTCATTTTAAATATAAAAATACCACCAACAACTCATTTAGCAACCAAATAATAATCAAGTTCATCACAGGATAGTCTACAGTAACAATGATGATGTAATTTATTGATATGTACTTGTGGCTGCTTCGTTTTTCGTCCACAAGGACTCATAAAGTAATAAAAGAAGCAATAACAGAAAAACCTACTGAATATACCACAGCTGTGGTCGGACATATTTGCGGAATTGAACTAATTTGCGTTATTGCAAAAAGGCTGACCTTCTAACTCGATATAGGATTTTATAGTGGATAGCATACTGTTTAAGGGCATTTGATGGCTCTTGAAACGATGAAGATAGTAATATACGTTTGTTAATGTTGATGGCTAAGCTTTTACGGTAGTATCTGAGAAATGTGGGAAAACTGAGAAACAGAACGCCGAGCTTCCGCTATAGCAGGGCTTCCCAACCTTTTCAGCTGGCGGACCCCTTCTTCAGTCGAAAATCCATGGCGGACCCCTAGTCAGTCAAGAGCACAGTAACTTTAAATTTCAGAGCGAAACCCATGGGAACTCAAAGCTTCTTAATTCAAGTGCCATGTTCCCAATGACTCCCCCTCCGCCTCCCCCCCCCCCCCCAAAAGTATCAATAGTCTTTGGTTTAGAGATGAATGAAAACAACTTGAAATTAACGATCCAATTTGCATTCCCACTGTATCCAGACACTTACTAGTGGATTTACTCCCTTTGTTCAACATACTAAAGCCTGATTAAAATTACTTGGTAATTGACATTTCACACGTTGGAGCTGCCTTCCTCCAAGAGCAATCAACGTCACGTTCAAACTGTTCGCTGTTGACAAGCTGCCGCACGTGGTCTGTTTGCTTCCACTGTTTGGCTACTGTTGTGTAAGGAGCATGCATATTTCGTAACAGTCGTGTGTGTGTGTGTGTGTGTGTGTGTGTGTGTGTGTGTGTGGTTTTTCGTGAAATCCGAAGAAAAATGTTCAAATGTATGTAAAATCTATGGGACTTAACTGTTGAGGTCATCAGTCCCTAGTCTTACACACTATTAACCTAAGTTTAACTTTCGCTAAAGACAACACA
This sequence comes from Schistocerca cancellata, assembly GCF_023864275.1. Lineage (NCBI taxonomy): Eukaryota > Metazoa > Arthropoda > Insecta > Orthoptera > Acrididae > Schistocerca > Schistocerca cancellata. The sequence continues at coordinate 343,987,137 of NC_064629.1, read as the reverse complement.
CCCCCCCCCCCCCCCACACACACACACACATGCCCGACGGAGGATTCCAACCTCCGGCGCGAGCGGCCGCGGAATCCACGACGACATGGCGCCTGAGACTGCGTGGCCATTCCGCGCGGCTGTGAAGAAAAGAGGCAGACCCATCACGAAAGAAAAGAGGCCAAGGAATTGCCTTTAAAGGACTATTGTGACATCTGTTGTGCAATGTGTGGGAATACATGCGTTTTCGAAACCGGATTTCGTAAGCCAATGTCCCAGTTCCGCTTTTGGTTGGTCAGGTAAACACTTCAAAATCGGTTCTGGATATCTGATTTTATAAAGCCATTTTGCAGTTCCACAGTCGATTTTCGTGCCCATGTAAACAGCTCGGAAAGTCTAGTTATTTTTACGTCTTTGCGTATCTACTGAACGGCAGCTGTCAGTCCATAGCCGGCAGCTAGCAGGCGGCGTTGCAACAGACTACTGTCAGTTGGTAGCTGGCAACTGGTAGGCGAGGTGGCAACAGTTCAGCTACAGCTGACAACTTTAACTACTACTTGGACACTATATCGTGGCAGTCAGCCTCGACTGTAAACAAATTAGGAAAACAAACGAACAGACTCTCTTACTTCTATATAAGAAGACAAAGCATTTCACAGAACAAGGTTTTTTTTTCTCAAAGGAAACAATTCTGGCAGAGGAGGTTTACTTTTACAAGGTGGCACGTGAAAAGTCCTTATTTGTTTACGCTCGCAGCCAGTTACCACAATATAGTGTCAGAGTAATAGCAAGTAATTGCAATTGAAGTATAGGCAGGCCATATTTTTAACTGATAGGACGAAATATATTATAAAGAAAAGAAATTAACTTTAGAGACCATTTTAATTTTCGTAACAAAAATATCAATGCCAGTAGAATTCAAATTATAATTATTTTGTAAATGATAGAAGACAGAAACAAAATTCCTACAGAGTTATAGTTCAGGTACGTTCACTGAGCATCTATCAAGAAAAATGCTTTCTTCTTTACTATAGACGAGTCTGTAGGAATAATAATGGAATCCTAATGTGATGGTTGAGGGTGCTTCTGCTGACGCAATTTTGAAAAGTTGGGTTCAATTCTTGACAACTGGAGACAGATGTCTGGTTCTGCATCTAGACAGCTTCGGTACTTAGTTTTGTGGGCAGCATAGATCGAGAATCCAGATTCACACATGTATGTTGTGGGAAACGCAAGAAGTACACACTTTGCCTTTTCAACAAGGGGGTAGTATTTCTTGTTATCCAAACGGATCCAAAAGTGTGAGTAATCGTCAATGTCAAAACTTGATTTCAAGGTAGGGTCTGTGGCAATTTCTATCAATAACGCATATTCATTTGATGATAGAATGTTCGGCTTTTTGGATACAGTGAATGGGATGACCACCCATTCGTATTTCTGCAGCTTCTCATCTTCAGCTGTTGGCAAATAATGCTCCAACAATGACATCAAGCTTCGGAGATGTTCCAGCATTTGATGAAACAAATTCTTCCCAAGCGCCAATGTTTTGTTTTTCAAAAAATCCTTGAGAAGAGGAAAACGCTCGACCTCCCACTCCTCGACACTCTCTGCCCAAAAACTGATTTCCCTCTTGAATGCTCGAACTTTGTCGATAGCAATGACCTTTGTTTCATTTTGCCCTTGGAGTGAAATATTCATTTCGTTCATTTTGGAGAAAATATCTGACAAATAGACAAGTATACACTGCCAATTTTCGTCATTAATAAGGTCTGCTAATTTGGTGTTGTGCTCCAAAAGGAAAGCTAAGACTTCCAATCTTAATTCGTACAACCGAGGGAGTGCATTCCCACGTGAGAGCAACCTCACTTCTGTGTGGAGAAGCAGGGAACGATGAAGGCTTCCCATATTTTCACACAGTATTGTGAAAAGTCTTGACTTCAACGGCCTTTATTTTATGTAGTTACTGATTTGAATGGATTCGTCTAAAACTTTCTTGATCGAAACAGGCATTTGTTTCGTAGTTAAAGCGTATCTGTGGAGAGCACAATGACTACTGCTGCAATTCTTGGCGTTTTATTTTATTTTCGTTATTGCTCCGACTGTAGGACCTGTCATAGCTTTTGCACCATCTGTGCACACATGTATGCAATTAGACCACGAAACTTCGTTAGTCCTTAAAAAATCATCCAATACACAAAATATTTCAGAACCTGTTGTGTTGGCAGTTAGTGGTCTGCACAATAAGAGGTCCTCCTCAAAACATCCAGAATATTCATAACGGACAAAAGCCAATAAAATCGCTAATCCTGCAACATCAGTGGATTCATCTATCTGCAGAGAAAATGAATTTTGTTGGATGCGAGAAACATGAGTGTCTTTCACATCATCTTCGTCTAGCATGCAAGAAACAATATCATTAACACACAGCTTCATGAGATTTTCTGCAATGGCATGAGCTTTGCCAGTTTTTGCCACTCGATAACTAACCAAGGGAGAAGCTTTTAATGAATTTTCAGTAATTGTTTTTGCATGAGTTTTCATGCAGTGCTGAGAAGCAGCTAGTTTAGCACTCTTCCTTTTGAAAAAATCGATCTCTTTAGCCTGGAAATCCGGGTGAGTACCTTCAAAATGACGGTGCAATTTAACTGGAACCATTGAACTGTTCGGAAGGACTCGCGCACAAATTACACACCTCGCTTTACCGTCCTTTGTCTGCATAAAGCTCATTTCTAAATAGGTTTCGTTGTTCTTACGCTTCTTGGTTATTCCACTTTCACAGGATATTGCAACCAATGGAGTATTTGCAGCGTTTTCACACAATAAATCCGGCTGTGGAGCTTCTTGTGATTGTTCTTCCTTTGGTCGTCCTCCCTCCTCATTCATTTCAACTGGAAACTTCCCTTGTTGTGAGCGGTGGCCGAGCGGTTCTAGGCGCTTTAGTCCGGAACCGCGCGACTGCTACGGTCGCAGGTTCGAGTTCTGCCTCGGGCATGGATGTGCGTGATGTCCCTAGGTTAATCAGGCTTAAGTAGTTCTAAGTTCTAGGGGACTGATGACCTCAGGTGTTAAGTACCATAGTGCTCAGAGCCATTTGAACCTTGTTGTGAAGGCGATGGAGAAACTGCGCCCTTCTTCAATGATCCTGACTTCAGCCACCGATCCATCTTAGAAGAAATGAACTGGTCAAAAATCGACTTATGAAATAGGTAGTGCACTGACAAAGCAAGTTTAAGATTTAATGATGCCTGGGGCCGCATACTCGCCAGCGAGCGCTGTGATTGGCCAAGAAAGCTCGCTCCGCGCATGCGTAAAAGGTTTAGCGCATCTACCACCGTGAGCCGGCGCATAAACGACCCCCGTACTGTTGTGAAACAGTCGATCAGAGAAGCCGCATTCTCCGGCACTAAACTGTGCATGCATTCTCACTTAGGAACCGCAAAGGCTGCTTGGGAATACGACCTGAAGTTAAAGTACACATGTTTTTCACAAGGAAAAAAGTAGTGATGAATTTGATTTTCACATTTTTATTCAATAATTTTACTCATTATTTTACACGATTTGGTGAAAGGTGGCCACGGACCCCCTAGGAAGAGCCGCCGGACCCCTAAGGAGTCCGGACACACGTTTGGAAGCCCCGCCCTATAGCGTGTAAATGCTGCCAAGTGGAGCTCTCATGCCAGGCTCCGAAGTTGTATGAATTGAAATGCAAACGCGGAAAAATCTTTTCTAAAACAAAGATCACCATAGGTGACGAGACTCAGTGTTATCAATGTACATGGTGCAGAAATGCTCATGAAGAGTCAACAGTTTGGCGACATAACCGACATTCAAGCCAGTCTGACGCGTGAGTTGCCCAAAATCTCAAAGAGGGACATTTCTGACAGTTTCTCATGGTTGTATGGACGTTCTATGCTTTGTACTAAAGTGCGGATAGATTGTGTAGAACACGTGAAACTTTAAAATCACTATCCCAACTTACTTGTATTTTTTTATTTATAAAGTCTCGAAACTGTTTTGGGCTGACCGTGTATGATGAATATTGAACAAACGGTGACAACACAAAACGGTGGTATAGGCATATGTATCGCAGTAGGTGCTCAGGCGGATCGGGACGCACGATTGGGACGTAAGTGCAACGGACTGCAACTGAAAGAGCTCTCGAAGAAGTTGCGGATGCTACGTTCATCGGTCTGGAGTGTGTTAGGAGACGTATCACCAAGAAATATTTGATTAGCCAAATGAGTGTCTGTCAAATCTTGTATCTACGATATTACCTTTTTGAACGTGTGATCCTTCCCAGTGAAACAACGGATACCAACCACTATAGTACAAATCTACCTGACAGGGACTGCTTAGCAGCAGTCAATCTCCACAAGTATTATCAGACAGAGCAATAAAAATCGTGGAGCGCAAACGGTTTATTGTGCATCGTAGGAAATTGCCCTTTGGGGCCTTTTTTCATCCTACGTGTTTTGTATGGAAACATGTACGCACACGTATTTACATACATTCTATTAATTATTCCGGAAAAAATTCACAGTTTAATGGTACCAACATGTCGCTGTGCAGGACACAGTTTCCGTGCTGCGACGCGAACACTGACTGAAAAATTCCTTGACTTATGGATAGGATGGCATGCTGCAGTGATCGGGCTTGCCACGTGCCCCCATTCGACTGCTCTTAATTCCTTTCTGTGGGGAACACTAGAAGATTTAATTCACCACCTTTGACGATATGTTCCGACGAATTGCCACAGCATGTGCCGCTATACTCGTACCATCCACTGACGCCATCTCATCTCTTTAGAGATGAGGGTGGTTGAACATACGAACTGAAGCCAACTGAAAACAGTTTGAGCAAATGTTGAAGTGAGGTGCAAAACTAAGGAACCTACGGCCATATACGTATTTGGAACTGGTTTCCTTAGCCCTTTCTGATACATAAAAATTTTGCATGCGCTTCAAAAATAATGGTTCAAATGGCTCTGAGCACTATGGGACTCAACATCTTAGGTCATAACTCCCCTAGAACTTAGAACTACTTAAACCTAACTAACCTAAGGACATCACACACACCCATGCCCGAGGCGGGATTCGAACCTGCGACCGTAGCAGTCCCGCGGTTCCGGACTGCAGCGCCAGAACCACTAGACCACCGCGGCCGGCTTGCATGCGCTTCCATTAACAACAACTCTGGCAGAACTTTTCCTCTATCGTATAAGGCAGGGGCAAGACTAAATACGTGTTATGTTAGTAGCTTCGTCTTATCATCTTGCCGCGTCTAACAACGGATCTGAGTAAGAGAGTCCATTTTGGAGGTTTTTATATCGCAGTAGCGGATTCTGGCTACTTTGGCCCCCCTCAGTTTCGCACATTTCTCAGATGATTTGGCGAAAAGTTTCCTTGTCAACATCAACAAACGTTATAACACTGTACGCGTCTTTTCAAGAGTTTTCCAACGTCGTGCAAAACATAGGTCTCTCAGTTTGAAAACTCATACTTACCTCAATATCAGGGTCTACACAAGAGTTTGAGTATTGATCAAGTATCGCAGTCACGTCCCTGAGTACTACTATTTGCCAAAAGTCTCGTTTCATTATCCTTAATCGTTCATGAAATAAATAAAAGGTGAGTGACGTCTTCTCGGCTCGTGTGTGAGCTGCAAGGGACATCTTTTCCGGTGTTTCTGCATATATTTTGAAGTTTGTTTTCGAAACGTTTAGGTACAGTCAGCCCAAACAAATAGGCCACTGCTCATCGCTTACTTCAAGTGACTCCGATTGTCAACGGAAACAGTCGGAGTGTTTCTTGTTAAAATCGCATTCTTCTTTAAAGCTGAATTTTATGTGACTGTCCGATAGAGCAGTTCCAAATTAGTATTGTGTGAGTTTCGGTTCAACGACATGTTCTCTGGTACTTGTAACATCGAACTTTTGTTCATCATTTGTTCCTTGTCCGTCATCGCGAGGGCCTGCTAGTGCTCCCGTGCATCAGCAGCCACAATCACTGCTGGAGCTACAGTTATTTTTCGTGATTTGATTAATACGTGTTGTTAGACCTAACCTAAATTTCGGGCCGTTACGCCGAATGAGCACATAAAATTGCAATTATAAAAGCAATCATCATCCCTAAGGATCTCGCTCAGACTTTCTTTCGCCTGCGGAACAGATACAATTGCACGTCTTATAGGGGAGTGTTAATCAATCATGGAAGGAGTTAATAGCACGCCTGGGCAGTGTTTCTGGAATCTTGTGAAAGAAATGAATGAACAATGATCCACTCGCAAGTCAGAGAAAAGAGTTAAAAGAAGAATAGTAACGTGTTACTAACACAATCACGCTTCCCCATAAAATATCATATGCAATTAATAACACAAACTCGAATTCACGTCATGACCTCTTCCCGAATCCATACTGATCACAGGGCAAAGCTACGCTTACCAACGAAGAGAGGTCTTCAGGGTCAGAAAGCAAGTCGATCTCCCGATCGAAGAGAGGAAGAAAGAACTGTTTTTATGTCCGGTATGCCGTCAGTTTGTCGCAGAATTTCAGTTTTTTGGTAACTTTGAAGTTCCATCGTTCATTTGTGTAGCAAAACACGAGGGTTTCGTCCATGGACGTAGTGACTGACTTTGCGGCGCCCTGAAACGTCTCCTCCTTGGCATGAGAGAGAGTCTGCGCCAAAGCAAGGGTGCGTTCCTCATTCGAATTATTGAACCCGTATTGAGGGAAGTCTTTACAAACAGAAAGAGAAACTTATTACTGAAAGATAACTCCCGATGCCACTCTGACGCGTAGCAACAGCCCTACGTTTGAAACCGACACGTTGAGTCGTGCACAAGAGAAGGGGAGGTCTTGAAGGTGCTTAGCAACGCCAACGCCGTGGAGCCAGTCTTACCACAAAGGACGCAGTAAATGCTTATTTCCTGAATCTCTCCACCCCCCCCCCCACCCATCGTTTTAAAGCGACAAAGTGAAAGACAGAGTGAAGGGAGAGAGAGGCACCAGCCAGCGTCTGAGCAGAGGTGACACTCTGTGTATTTGAAGGACCTAGTTTCCTTAAATTACAGATCTTCTATTGTCAGTAAGTCATTCGTTACCTCTTTATTATTTCTTGTGACAGTTATACACTCTGTTTTATCTTGGTTGCTCCTCAGACCCACTTTTTGTGCCTCCTCCATTACCTCTTTAGCTCTTCGTATTAGTTCCTCTCTTTCTTCGGCTACAACGACAATATCATCGGCAAACGCTAACACTTTCACTTGACCACCTACATTTACACCTCTTCCAATCTACGAAACTCTTTCTCGGCCATTTCCAATACCAAGTTTAAGAGACTGGGAAGATACAGTCTCCCTGTCTGAAACTTGTTTCCGTTGTAAAACATCAGACTCTCTGCCTTCATCCCTCACTTTACATAAATTTTTCTCAGTGCACATCTGGTCAGTCTGATCAGTTTTGAAGGTATTCCTGAGTCTCCCATTACACTCCACATGCTTTCTCCGTGGACACTATCATAGACTTTCTAGAAGTCTATATATAGGCAGTGTACCTTCTTATCAAATTGCCACATCTTTTCAATTACTTGTCTAAGAATGAATATTTGGTCCGTCGAAACAACCATCTGCATTAATTTAATCACAATGTCGTTGGAGGAGACTTTGTAAGAATAGAAACTGATTGCTTCGGACATGCCCAGAGAATGTAGAATTATCGCCTGCCTGCCGAAATTAACGACGGAGTTAAAGGTGGAATACGACATTGCAGTGCCTGTATTATTCTGGTTACGTTGCAAAGTTCCTTTGGACATGCATGCATGCGAGTACAGGCTGTAGACACATGGTTGACGACATATGGAGGTATGTGTCTAGCTGTGAGTCGTGTACGAATAGCCAAATGGTAAGGCGACCGCTTGCGATAAGCGGGAAGTCCGGGTTCGAGTCCAGGCCCAGCACAAATTTTCATTGTCGTCATTCCATTCTACAGCTGATGGTTGTCCTTATTCGCAATTGCGAATTCATTTAGCGTATTGAATGTGGAAGGTGAGAAATCGTGAGGAAATCCAAGAATGAATCGGGCAGACGAAATAAATATGCACTGCAGGAGATGCGGCTCTCAGGGAGAGAGACCACCACTATGTATTGCCACTGAGCGGTGAGCGTGCTGGTGCTCATAGGCATGGGAACGGCGCGACATTTCAGAGACTAGGGCCAGCAGATGCACTCCGTTTCAAAATATCTTCATATAACGAGTGTTCCTCTTAAGAGTCTACAGATGTATTTTCTCTGAAGTTTCAGGAGGTATTTGCAGTTTAGTTTTTCCAGTGATTAGCTGGCTTGAGCCCAAAAAAATACTGCTCATCACATCCTTCATACGACGTCCAGTGTCAATGGAAAGCGAAGGTTTCTTCCCTGTTACAAACAAAGCAATTTTTAAAGTGTTCCATTTCGATATAGCGGTCCAAAATTATTCTAGTACGATATTAATTTTATCGATATGTATCAACAGGAACAGCAAAACGCGAAGGGTAACCAGTACTCAGCAGCGACTTATCAGCGCTACTGCATGGTAATCGCAGTCAGGGTGAGCCTAGGTGGTTTAAAATCCTCGACCATCTCTGTTTCTCTTTCGTATAGACTACGCCGACCTGTAACGTTCTTAGCAGCGAGTCTCTGAAATCGTTCGATGGATACTTAAAAACGATCCAAACGCTAGAGAAATACTCTCGCAATGGTCACAATAACGGTTTTAATGCGCTCTCCTTTACAGATGCACTGCACTTTTCCAGAATGCTCCCGACAAATCTGTCTTCTTTCACCTTCGCAACACTGATTTCACTTGCTCATCCCATTTACTGGTATTACCATAACATACGAGGTCTTTCGAAAGTGCTGTGTCCGGCGTAGCGTATGAACAAATACATTGTCTGAGAAAAAGTAAGTGAAGCACCGAGAAGATACGATCGGATGTCAGTGTAACTTCGTACGCGTACACGCTATAGGCGGGTATGTAAGTGATTAGAGTTTCAGTTCTTTGTGGCAGAACTGTCACTCACCAGAGCCCATTAACGTCGTTCGTATTTACATCTACATCTGCATCTACATTTATACTCCTCAAGCCACCCAACGGTGTGTGGCGGAGGGCACTTTAGGTGCCACTGTCATTACCCCCCCTTTCTCGTTCCAGTCGCGTATGGTTCGCGGGAAGAGCGACTGCCGGAAAGCCTCCGTGCGCGCTCGAATCTCTATAATTTTACATTCGTGATCTCCTCGGGAGGTATAAGTAAGGGGAAGCAATACACTCCTGGAAATTGAAATAAGAACACCATGAATTCATTGCCCCAGGAAAGGGAAACTTTATTGACACATTCCTGGGGTCAGATACATCACATGATCACACTGACAGAACCACAGGCACATAGACACAGGCAACAGAGCATGCACAATGTCGGCACTAGTACAGTGTATATCCACCTTTCGCAGCAATGCAGGCTGCTATTCTCCCATGGAGACGATCGTAGAGATGCTGGATGTAGTCCTGTGGAACGGCTTGCCATGCCATTTCCACCTGGCGCCTCAGTTGGACCAGCGTTCGTGCTGGACGTGCAGACCGCGTAAGACGACGCTTCATCCAGTCCCAAACATGCTCAATGGGGGACAGATCCGGAGATCTTGCTTACACCTTCTAGAGCACGTTGGGTGGCACGGGATACATGCGGACGTGCATTGTCCTGTTGGAACAGCAAGTTCCCTTGCCGGTCTAGGAATGGTAGAACGATGGGTTCGATGACGGTTTGGATGTACCGTGCACTATTCAGTGTCCCCTCGACGATCACCAGTGGTGTACGGCCAGTGTAGGAGATCGCTCCCCACACCATGATGCCGGGTGTTGGCCCTGTGTGCCTCGGTCGTATGCAGTCCTGATTGTGGCGCTCACCTGCAAGGCGCCAAACACGCATACGACCATCATTGGCACCAAGGCAGAAGCGACTCTCATCGCTGAAGACGACACGTCTCCATTCGTCCCTCCATTCACGCCTGTCGCGACACCACTGGAGGCGGGCTGCACGATGTTGGGGCGTGAGCGGAAGACGGCCTAACGGTGTGCGGGACCGTAGCCCAGCTTCATGGAGACGGTTGCGAATGGTCCTCGCCGATACCCCAGGAGCAACAGTGTCCCTAATTTGCTGGGAAGTGGCGGTGCGGTCCCCTACGGCACTGCGTAGGATCCTACGGTCTTGGCGTGCATCCGTGCGTCGCTGCGGTCCGGTCCCACGTCGACGGGCACGTGCACCTTCCGCCGACCACTGGCGACAACATCGATGTACTGTGGAGACCTCACGCCCCACGTGTTGAGCAATTCGGCGGTACGTCCACGCGGCCTCCCGCATGCGTGTCCGCTGTACCGTGCGTGTGATCATTGCTTGTACAGCCCTCTCGCAGTGTCCGGAGCAAGTATGGTGGGTCTGACACACCGGTGTCAATGTGTTCTTTTTTCCATTTCCAGGAGTGTATATTCGATACCTCATCCAGAAACACACCTTCTCGAAACCTGGCCACGCAAGCTACACCGCGATGCAGAGCGCCTCTCTTGCAGAGTCTGCCACTTGAGTTTGCTAACCATCTCCGTAACGCTATCACGCTTAACAAATAACCCTGTGACGAAACGCGCCGCTCTTCTTTGGATCTTCTCTATCTCCTCCGTCAACCCGACCTGGTACGGATCCCACACTGATGAGCAATACTCAAGTATAGGTCGAACGAGTGTTTTGTAAGCCACCTCCTTTGTTGATGGACTACATTTTCTAAGGACTCTCCCAATGAATCGCAACCTGGCACCCGCCTTACCAACAATTAATTTTATATGATCATTCCACTTCAAATCGTTCCGTACGCATACTCCCAGACATTTTACAGAAGTAACTGCTACCAGCGTTTGTTCCGCTATCATATAATCATACAATAAAGGATACTTCTTTCTATGTGTTCGCAATACATTACGTTTTTCTATGTTAAGGGTCAGTTGCCACTCCCTGCATCAAGTGCCTATCCGCTGCAGATCTTACCGCAATTCTCTGCAATTTTCTAATACTGCAGCTTCTCTGTATACTACAGCATCATCCGCGAAAAGTCGCATGGAACTTCCGACACTATCTACTAGGTCATTTATATATGTTGTGAAAAGCAATGGTCCCATAACACTCCCCTGTGGCATGCCAGAGGTTACTTTAACGTCTGTAGACGTCTCTCCATTGAGAACAATATGTTGTGTTCTGTTTGCTAAAAACTCTTCAATCCAGCCACGCAGCTGGTCTGTTATTCCGTAGGCTCTTACTTTGTTTATCAGGCGACAGTGTGGAACTGTATCGAACGCCTTCCAGAAGTCAAGGAAAATGGCACCTACCTGGGAGCCTGTATCTAATATTTTCTGGGTCTCATGAACAAATAAAGCGAGGTGGGTCTCACACGATCGCTGTTTCCGGAATCCATGTTGATTCCTACAGAGTAGATTCTGAGTTTCCAGAAATGACATGATACACGAGCAAAAAACATGTTCTAAAATTCTACAACAGATCGATGTCAGAGATATAGGCATATACACTCCTGGAAATGGAAAAAAGAACACATTGACACCGGTGTGTCAGACCCACCATACTGGCTCCGGACACTGCGAGAGGGCTGTACAAGCAATGATCACACGCACGGCACAGCGGACACACCAGGAACCGCGGTGTTCGCCGTCGAATGGCGCTAGCTGCGCAGCATTTGTGCACCGCCGCCGTCAGTGTCAGCCAGTTTGCCGTGGCATACGGAGCTCCATCGCAGTCTTTAACACTGGTAGCATGCCGCGACAGCGTGGACGTGAACCGTATGTGCAGTTGACGGACTTTGAGCGAGGGCGTATAGTGGGCATGCGGGAGGCCGGGTGGACGTACCGCCGAATTGCTCAACACGTGGGGCGTGAGTACATCGATGTTGTCGCCAGTGGTCGGCGGAAGGTGCACGTGCCCGTCGACCTGGGACCGGACCGCAGCGACGCACGGATGCACGCCAAGACCGTAGGATCCTACGCAGTGCCGTAGGGGACCGCACCGCCACTTCCCAGCAAATTAGGGACACTGTTGCTCCTGGGGTATCGGCGAGGACCATTCGCAACCGTCTCCATGAAGCTGGGCTACGGTCCCGCACACCGTTAGGCCGTCTTCCGCTCACGCCCCAACATCGTGCAGCCCGCCTCCAGTGGTGTCGCGACAGGCGTTAATGGAGGGACGAATGGAGACGTGTCGTCTTCAGCGATGAGAGTCGCTTCTGCCTTGGTGCCAATGATGGTCGTATGCGTGTTTGGCGCCGTGTAGGTGAGCGCCACAATCAGGACTGCATACGACCGAGGCACACAGAGCCTACACCCGGCATCATGGTGTGGGGAGCGATCTCCTACACTGACCGTACACCACTGGTGATCGTCGAGGGGACACTGAATAGTGCACGGTACATCCAAACCGTCGTCGAACCCATCGTTCTACCATTCCTAGACCGGCAAGGGAACTTGCTGTTCCAACAGGACAATGCACGTCCGCATGTATCCCGTGCCACCCAACGTGCTCTAGAAGGTGTAAGTCAACTACCCTGGCCAGCAAGATCTCCGGACCTGTCCCCCATTGAGCATGTTTGGGACTGGATGAAGCGTCGTCTCACGCGGTCTGCACGTCCAGCACGAACGCTGGACCAAGTGAGGCGCCAGGTGGAAATGGCATGGCAAGCCGTTCCACAGGACTACATCCAGCAACTCTACGATCGTCTCCATAGGAGAATAGCAGCCTGCATTGCTGCGAAAGGTGGATATACACTGTACTAGTGCCGACATTGTGCATGCTCTGTTGCCTGTTTCTATGTGCCTGTGGTTCTGTCAGTGTGATCATGTGATGTATCTGACCCCAGGAATGTGTCAATAAAGTTTCCCCTTCCTGGGACAATGAATTCACGGTGTTCTTATTTCAATTTCCAGGAGTGTAGTTCTGCGCATCTGCTCGACGACCCTTCTTGAAAACTGGGACCACCTGTGCTCTTTTCCAATCATTTGGAACATTCCGTTCCTGATGATGATGATGATGATGTTTGGTTTGTGGGGCGCTCAACTGCGTGGTTATCAGCGCCCGTACAATTTCCCAATCTTTGCTCAGTCCAATTTCGCCACTTTCCTAGATGATGATGAAATGATGAGGACAACACAAACACCCAGTCATCTCGAGGCAGGTGAAAATCCCTGACCCCGCCGGGAATCGAACCCGGGACCCCGTGCTCGGGAAGCGAGAACGCTACCGCGAGACCACGAGCGGCGGACATATATTCCGTTCCTCTAGAGACTTGCGGTACACGGCTGTTGGAAAGGGGGCAAGTTCTTTCGCGTACTCTGTGTAGAATCGAATTGGTATTCCGTCAGGTCCAGTGGAATTTCCGCTGTTGAGTGATTTCCGCTGCTTTTCTATTCCTTGGACACTTATTTCGATGTCAGCCATTCGTTTGTGCGAGGATTTAGAGAAGAAACTGCAGAGCGGTCTTCTTCTGTGAAACAGCTTTGGAAAAAGTTGTTTAGTATTTCAGCTTTACGCTAGTTATCCTCTGTTTCAATGACATCAGCATCCCAGAGTGTCTGAATATGCTGTTTCGATCCACTTACTGATTTAACGTAAAACCAGGACTTCCCAGGATTTTCTGTCAAGTCGGTACATAGAATTTTACTTTCGAATTCACTGAACGCTTCACGCATAGCCCTCCTTACGCTAAGTTTGACATCGTTTAGCTTCTGTTTGTCTGAGAGGTTTTGGCTGCGTTTAAACTTGCAGTGCAGCTCTCTTTGCTTTCGCAGTAGTTTCCTAACTTTGTGTTGAACCACGGTGGGTTTCTCCCGTCCCTCACAGTTTTACTCGGCAAGTGCATGTCTAAAACGCATTTTACGATTGCCTTGAACTTTTTCCATAAACGGTCGCAGGTTCGAATCCTGTCTCGGGCATGGATGTGTGTGATGTCCTTAGGTTAGTTAGGTTTAAGTAGTTCTAAGTTCTAGGGGACTGATGACCACAGATGTTAAGTCCCATAGTGCTCAGAGGCATTTGAACCATTTTTTTCCATAAACACTCTACATTGTCAGTGTCGGAACAGAAATTTTCGTTTTGATCTGTTAGGTAGTCTGAAATCTGCCTCCTATTACTCTTGCTAAACAGTTAAACCTTCCTGCCTTTTTTATAATCCTATTTACTTCCATATTCAGGGATGCTGCAACAGCCTTATGATCACTGATTCCCTGTTCTGCGCTTACAGAGTCGAAAAGTTCGGGTCTGTTTATTATCAGTAAGTCCAAGAGGTTATCTCCACGAATCGGTTCTCTGTTTAATTGCTCGAGGTAATTTTCGGATAGTGCACTCAGTATAATGTCACTCGATGCTCTGTCCCGTCCACACGTCCTAAACATCTGAGTGTCCCAGTCTATATCTGGTAAATTGAAATCTCCATCTAAGAGTATAACATGCTGAGGAAATTTATGTCAAATGTATTCTAGATCTTCTCTCAGTTGTTATGCCACTAACGCTGCCGAGTCGGGGGGTCGGTAAAAGGAGCCAATTATTAACTTAGCTCGGTTGTTGAGTATAACCTCCACCCATAATAATTCACAGGAACTATCCACTTCTATTTCACTACAGGATAAACTACTACTAACAGCGACAAACACGCTGTTTAATGTTGTTAACTTATTTGGTATTATATACAAGGGGCGTGAACCGTACCAGATGTTGAGTGAACACTGTGGCGGACACGTAGTTGCCCGTATACCTGTGAGACAGCGCTATCATCACCTGACAGAGTTTAAAAGCGTCCGCATATTAGGCATCCATTTGTCCGCCTGGTCGAATCGTGCTACAATCAGATCTTTTGGGCATTCTGATGTGACAGTGGTCCGATAATGGACTGCGTGAGAGCGTGAAGGGAGGCATACTTGTCGTCAGGGTTTCAGTTGCCACGTCTGACCACCACAAGGAAGGATCGCCGTATAGTGCACCAAGCAAATGTTAGATCCTTCATATCTACGCCAAGCATCCGAGAAGAAGTAATGGACTCCCTGCCACGTTCTGTGTTATTCTGCACGATTGGTCGGAGACTAGCAGAAGCCGCACCAGAGAATCACCATCCCATGCGAAGGCTATCGTTAAAAAGACAACACAAACAGCTTCTGTTTGGAATGGTGTCGTGACGGTGAAACATGACCTGCTGTTGAATGGAGTCGCATTGTGTTCAGCGATGAATCGCGGTTCTGCACTACACCGTACGACTATCGTCGGACAGCAAGGCGACAATCTGGATAGAGGTCCCATTCTCCCACTGTTTTGGAGAGGCATAGCTGTTACTTCTGGCGCCATGGCGTTGGGAGCCATCGGGTATGACTTCAGGTCACGGCTGATAGTGATTGGAGGAACTCTGATGGCACAATGTTACGTCACGGACGTTTTGGGTCCTTATGTGTAAGCTCACATGCGATAATGTCGTGATGCAATTTTTGAACAGAACAATGCTCGTCCACGCATGATACCTCTCTCTGCGAACTCCCCTCGTGATGGCGAAGTACTCCCGTGGCCAGCCTTATACCCAGATGTGTTCTCGATAGAACATGTGTAGGATCAGGTCGGACGTCGATCCCGTCCCAGTGTCAGTATCCAGTATATCAATCACCAGTTTCAACATTGTGAGGCCGGTCGTTGTGGCCGAGCGGTTCTAGGCGCTTCAGTCCGGAACCGCGCTGTTGCTGCGGTCGAAGGTTAGAATCCTGCCTCGGGCATGGACATGTGTGATGTCCTTAGGTTAGTTAGGTTTAAGTAGTTCTAAGTCTAGGGGACTGATGACCTCAGATGTTAAGTCCCATAGTGGTTAGAACCATTTGAACATTGTGAGTCAGCTTGCCTGAGGAAAGGTTACAACGCCGTCATGATACTCCTCCCAACGAAATCAGTACATGCATCCAGGCCAGAAGGGCTACAACGCCATACTGATACATGGGTTCATACTCTCATGGTCTTCGTAAAATTGACTCGATTTTGTAATCACTGCAATAACATTACATCTCACCATCTCAAGTTATGAGGTTTAATTTCATTTCCTCCTCCCTTTCCGTATGCTTCACTTTTTTGTCAGGCAGTGTACATCAATACGCTGCCTCCGGCCTGTTGTTCGGATGATTTGTAGGCGACTTCGCGACTTTATCTGAGATTTAAACTTCCAAAGAACGCCGAGAAAATCTTTGCGCTGTTTAGCATTTGAAACTGATGTGTAGGAAGCTCCTGTTCACATAACAGTGGCCAGACTCAAATTGAAACCTTAGAAAGTAAGTATGCACTGACTGACCGAGTCAGATATTGTTACTCAGTGTCAGTACTGCATCTGACTATTGCAGTTTGTGCTCGGTGGAGAAGTTGATCCAGAAATGTCTTCTTTTCCTAATGAAGGGTGGCTATATTTATCGTGGTACGTAAACTTGTGGAGCAAACGACGTAGGTGTTCTGAACGAATTTATTATCAGAAACACTTCGTAATACTGTGATAGACGCATTGTTCTGCATGAAATAACCGCAGATGTTTTCATTACTAGTTATTTCTGTGGGAAAAAATGTCGCATTCTGTTGTTCACAGAAGTTATGGTATGGTAGAAAAATAAGTGTGCAATAATTCGTGCTGCAATCTGGCTTTTTCCACCGTGCAGAAGGGTCGGTGAGGACTTTCATTTTCCATCCGTACATTTCAAGCGAAAGCAGTTCCTTCTCATAACATCACTCAACAAAAGTGTAGGTAACTGTACATTGCATGCTATTTACTTAGCTGACTTTCAAATGCGCAAAGGTAAGCAATCATTGTCAAAATTTCATAATCAGCATCACGACTGAATATTTTATAATAATGTGTTGGTTTTCGACGTACATCCATTAGTTTTGAGGGATGGGAACTGATAACAATCGAGATAAATTAGATGTGTAGTAGCGTAGATTTCCACAGTAAGTGATTAAAGAAAATAATGGCCGGCGTTTACTGAGGAAGGGAACGTCGAATTTCAATTGTGACGTGTTGTGAAATGAATGATATCTATCAAGTTCCGTTTTTTATCAGAGAAGAAATGCGCGACGAATGGACTATTGTCTGTAGAAAACTTCATGTTCTGATCAGTGCCTAAGAGTGGTCATGAGCTTCGAACATCTCTGTGACAAACAGTACCAATCAATCAGAGCTTGTCAGTTGCAGTCAGCGACAATGGAAACGACTCAAAATAAACGAATCGAGAGGACAGCTCTCCCGTCAATTGCCGGTAGTGATACTATGAATGCATATTTCGGTGTCCGTGCTTTCGTATCGACGTCGCTGCCTGGTGAGTTCCAGTGCCACCAGAAGAGGTGTGATTTTAAATGTGTCGCTGTTACAGGTGTAGAAAGCATTGAAACGTCCATACGTACACTATTAAAATGACTGTAATGCCTATTAGCCAAATGCACATTAAAAGGAAGACTAAGAACTTATAGAAATGGCCATAAGTTGCTGTTTTGAATTATTAGAGAATAATTTAAACAGTAGCTCATGGTGTTATGTAATGTAATTTCTAAAGCTTTTCGTAGCTTGAGACTAGAACTAACATAAGATATATTGAAAGAAAATTATAGGCCAGAAAGAATCGTCCAGTTTTTTTTTATCTTCAATGCTCAAGCATACGCAGCGAGAGGTGTGGTGCTAGTGCACTGCAGTCTTCTTGTGCGTGTTACACACAGAAAAAAACATCTATGCAGCATTGCAACCGAGAAGAAGACTTCTAAGAATGAACATTTCTGAGGTATAGAAAGTACTCGTGCCCTTCACTATACGTAAAGTGTCTCCAGTCATGTGATTGTGCATCCGAGAGTAACATCGTAGACTTTTTTCTGTCGCAGTGGATCAACCGCGAATACTCTTGAGTTCCAAGACGTGTAGCTGTAGAAACAGACAGGGTAGGAAGAGGGAAAGACATTTTGTGTCAACTAATTCGTCAGAGAGGCTCCACACGTGTTGCACGTACCCACGTCACCCGTCAGCAATTTTACTGTAGAGTCGAAGTGTGGAGGCAGCACTAAACCCAATCTTCGCCCTGCTATAACCAAGAAATTATTCATTTAGAACAGATACTAGGATATGTGGATATTAAGGGGAACGAACGTGAAGACCAACTGGCGAAACTAGTGCAGTATCTGTTTCTCATAGACATACCTCTACAACGCAGTACACTCGATCACTAAGCAAAAACGGGGCGGAAATGTTTGCGAACTACGACCGTTACATCAAAAGTACGTGGTAATAATGGGATATTCGGCAACAAATTCCACCCCACCCTTGGTTTCTGGGATATTCGGCAACAAATTCCACCCCACCCTTGGTTTCTCGCCACTCACGAGAAAAGAATTTATTATTATGAATAGGCTAAGAACAGATCAAATGAATATTAACAAAACGAGATATTCGCTGCAATTAATACCTTCTCCAAACTGTGATTCCATTCTTATTGAAGTGAACATTGTGCAATCCTAATATAATGTGATAAGTAGAATCTTGGAACAAGTACATTGTAGAGCATTTCAAAAATAATGGGTTGTTTTTCTTTTAGAGTAACTTCTAGTTCCCTTAATACGCCCGTGCCAAATATATTTGCCATTTCGTCAGTCTTTGTAAACGGAAACTTTAAAATTTGAGGAGATTGTGTTTTTTATTGTAATTATGTAGTTAGTCTATTGTACTTGTTACACTAATTATCTCTCATAATTATTTGCTTACCTTTACATAATTTGATTTTATATAATGCAATGTATTTTATACTTTGTAATGAAGTCAGGAAGATTTTCTTTTTTACACTGTATGATACAATTGTATCTGGTAAAAATGGGTGACGCCTGACACCACTAATAACTAATAATAATGAAACAAGTAATACGACTACTTAACTATAAAGCGTACAGTACAAAACACACACACACACATTTGCCATTTGACAAGGTCCTGACCCAGCACATGTATTACTGCTATTTACCTGCTTAACCCATCCGCATTTCCGTGCTTCCTCCCTGGTTTGTGGATTACTATGTACTCAGATTCACCAATTTTTAATGCCCATCTCATCAGTCTACTGGATGTGTCTTCCAAATCTAGTAACCACTTCAGAACAGCACGGCCCGTCACTATCTTGAACCTCCTTCCGTACAGGTAACATGGGAAGTTTATTGCTCTGTACACCAATTTGAGCATTTCTCTCTCCGTTGTAAAATAATTCTTCTACGCTCCAGTCATCTGTTCCTGGCCATCGACCTCTTTGTTCAAAACGCACCCAAGAGCATGATTTGACGCACAACATAACGATGTAAACTCCTTCTGCAAGGCTGGAAGTACGAACATTAGACTCGATGTTAACACATGTTTTAATTCGACAATCGCTCTCTGACATTCTTCCAACTACACAATCTGAACACACTTCAATCTAGGATCAGTTCTTGCACCATCCTTACTAATCACATGTTCTAAGGAGATGATTTATTCTAGTGGAAAGCGACATTTCTCAGTACTTAGTATCAAATGAGGTGCCTGTAGTCTCTTGCATACTGCCCTCAGTCATTCCCTATGCACCAGCATATCCCTCGAAAAGACGATTATATCGTTGGGATACACCACCCACTGACACTGTTTCAGTTCTTTCAATACTCTGTCTAATAAACTCTGGAATGTTGCCAGTGCAGTTTTTAGCCAAAACGGCATTCTTCTGTACTGATAGCGTGCCCTAAGTGCTGAAAACGCAGTTTTCTCTCTAACCCCCACAGTCACTTCTAAGTGACGGTATGAACACTTGAAGTCCACCGTCGATAAGTACCGGCGTTGCCCAAGATTGTCAATAGTTTCTACGATGTTTGGAATTGCGTAGCCGTCCACCGTAGTCTTACTATTTAAATGAGGGTAGTCGCAAGAAAAATGATGATTCTTCGAGCCAACGGTAGATTTCTTCGGTACAACTACAATTCCTGCTCCCCAGGGGCTATTATCCTCCTCTGTTATTCCGTCAGCCAGTTGTTGATTAGTCAGTTCCTCCAAAATTGATTGCAGAGATCGATTTTCTGTACGGCCTCCAATATATTGGTGATTCATTCCCTGTTGGAATCCTGTGTTGTGTTTCCTGTGTAGCAGGCCACTACCATTTCGGAAGAAATAGATCTTGAAGTTCAACCAACAGGTCCTCCATCTGCGTCCTTTCTGTCTCCTTCAAATGCTTCAATTTTTTACAGAATGCAGTCCCAGCAGCATCCTCTGCCCTCTTAAACTCTACATCTCCTGTGTGGCAATCTTCCTCATCTAGGATCTCCAGTGTAGACAAAAATGTTCCCTTCAAGAACTTAATCTCCTCAGTACCAAAATTATCCATAATGCAGAATAGAACCTTGCCTCTGTCCCCCTCCTGCACGCGTACGTTACTACGTATCATCAGTCAACGCACTTAATCCACTTCGTCCCCAAGCACTTCCAATATACACAACATATCACTTGATAAGTCAGACTCAACATTCAGTCATAGCGACTTATTGGTGCCACTCGACACACAGTCATGCGAATTAAGTCTTAATGCCATTGCTCACAGTTTAACTGGATTTCCCTGTACACTTGAAGCTTCTCGCAACAGATCAACATTGACAGCAGCTTCCCCTAGCTGGAATGGCTTCCCACTAAGCTCCACTATGGGTAGTTGAAGGTGAATTATGGCATGCTGTTTATACAGAAAGTTTGGCTCTAGGGTCATGATATAGCACTCGGTTACATGTGACAACACTTCCACACTGCACGCACTTGGTCATCCCAAAAGAAAAATTCATCGCTACTGACCCCAATGATCGTGTATCACTACCCTTACTCCACACAAATTGTAACGTGGTGGATTCCAATCCGTCCTATCCACTGATTCTCTTGAAGCCACTGACAAATGCGCCCCTTGTCCCATACAACTTTATGTTCCCTACGATCTATCTCACCCACTATGACACATTCCACCTCTGCATTCATTTTTACTGCATTTATCTTTACTGGTAACTTCTTTCAGCGGCTCTGAGGTTCCATCTTAAGTTTAGCCGTTACTTCTTACAAGGGAACCTCCCCATCGCACCCCCCTCAGATTTAGTTATAAGTTGGAACAGTGGATAGGTCTTGCAAAGCTGAACACAGATCACTCGAGAAACCAGGAAGAAGTTGTGTGGAACTATGAAAAAAAAAAGCAAAATATGCAAACTGAGTAGTCCATGCGCAACATAAGCAACATCAAGGATAGTGTGAGCTCAGGAGCGCCGTGGTCCCGTTGTTAGCGTGAGCAGCTGCGGAACGAGAGGTTTTTGGTTCAAGTCTTCCCTCGAGTGAAAAGTTTAATTTTTTATTTTCAGACAATTATTTTGCGAAGCTGCACAGGTACACAGAGCAGTATTGTTTACGTGATCGTGTGTCAATTATCAGATTCAGGCACTCACACATAATCAACTTCGCTCTCCAAAATTCCAGGACATGTTCAGATTTGCTTGGACAAATGCAGGATTTGACGGTCTACACACGGAAAAAATTTGAAAACGTTAAAAACATATGTTTTGACAGAGCACCAGTAAAACTGTGCGACTGTGAACCTGTTGCATTCGTTTGTTGCAGTTTATGTGACAAACTCTTATGTTTTCATCACTTTTTTGGGAGTGATTATCACATCCACAAGAAAACCTAAATCGGGCAAGGTAGAAGAATCTTTTTACCTATTCGCCAAGTGTAAAAGTTAGGTGGGTCGACAACATATTTCTGTCGTGTGAGACACATGCCGTCACCAGTGTCGTATAGAATATATCAGACGTGTTTTCCTGTGGAGGAATCGGTTGACCTATGACCTTACAATCAAATGTTTTCGGTTCCCGTGGAGAGGCACGTCCTTTAGTCTACAAATCGCACGGTTTTGCGGTGCGGTCGCAAAACACAGACACTAAACTTATTACAGTGAACAGAGACGTCAATGAACGAACGGAGAGATCATAACTTTGCGAAAATAAAGAAAGCAAACTTTTCACTCGAGGGAAGGCTTGAACCAAAAACCTCTCGTTCCGCAGCTGCTCACGCTAACCAAGGGACCACGGCGCTCCTGAGCTCATACTATCCATGAAGTTACCTATCTTGCGCATGGACTACTCAATTTGTATATTTTGCATATTTTAATCATAGTTCCACACAACTTCTTCCTGTTTTCTCGAGTGATCTGTGTTCAGTTTTTCAAGGCCTATCCACTGAGCCAACTTATAACTAAATCTGAGGGGGGTGCGATGGGGAGGTTCCCTTATTAGCTCCAAGACCACCACTCTCGCTACAGCTATATCCATACCACCCCCAACAACTATTTCCGTTAAATCATCGTAAGTCCACGCCATCTCTGTTGCCTCTGCACATGGCCTGCACCCCTATAATTAAAACATTTTGCATTCGATGCAAACATGTTTCTTCGATCTCTTATACCTGTTGACACGTCGATTTCCTCACTCTCCAATGTAATCTAACCATTGCATGGAGATCTTTAGGCGCCCCAGTGCGCACCTTCCTAGATACCTTCGGTGCCGAACCTCTCAGAAAAGCATCAAGCACACGTTGCTCGATTTCCTGTACCAATAATTCGTTTATCTCTTCATTGAGCGTCAATTGTTATGTACATTCAGTTTCCTAATCCTACACGCAAACTCTTCAACTGCTTCATCATGCCTTTTGGAAAACATTCTCAACTGCTCATGGAAAAACCATGCTATGTTCTGTTTCCTATATCTTTGTTCCAATCCATGCCTGAGTTAATCCTGCATTGTGCAACGCCTCTGTGTGCAGCGATACCAGAAAACGGAGAAACTAGGTTAGTAGCAACCGGATCTACTCCTAGAGTCTGTGACTTCAACAACTCTATTTCCTCAATTTTCTCCACTATTTTACTATCTAAAAACACTTTATCCGCCATTAATTGAGCTACCTGATTCTCCAGTGCATGTATAGCCTCCTCACAGGTGGCACCTTGTGTCTCTGGTTTTCTGATTGCCTCATCATTAATCATTTTCTCAACTCAGTATTCATAATAAGAAAGAAAAAAACAAGAAATAATTATGCACCAATAACCCATCTAAAACACTCTTCGACTGTTTGTACTAGCAAACTACTTCTTTTGCCTAGTCATAGGCCACCATGACTCTCTCCACTGTCTGGCCACGTACCCAAATCTGTTACACGGAAAGCAAACAACTGCTATAGATTTGGCACAAGGGGAATACCTGGGAAAATTACAGGTACTGACCACTCTCTCTAGAATTCCCCTTAAACTGCGATGACTTCACTGGCTCTTACGGTTTTACTAAAATAAATCCACTTTTATCATGCCAGTTAATCCTCGACCCAATGATTGTCATCACAAAGAAACAAAATAATCTCACTCACCAAGGACGAGGAAATTGCAGACCGTGCTCCGGATGTCACTCTGTGGGGCTGGCACACCCTCCGCTATTGACTGTGATAACGTCGGCTCCCGCAATACCGCTCTGAAAGAGCAGTTGCACTTGGTGAGATGACTGGTGGTGAAGGCGAACCAGAGGGTCCAGTGGAGACACTGCTGACAATAAAGAAGACTTTTATTCAATCTCAATATATGCTTTCCATGACTCAGCGAAGTAAAACACGTCTTCCTCAGTTGCCCCTGGCTGGCGCTCATGTACAGGCAAAGGCTTCCACCCTGGTTAGAGGATCCTGCGTAGGCGCCCCGTAATGCTTACAGCAAACCTGTGGGCGGCCAGTAGCCTCCGTAGGCTATGGTGGCGACATCAGCCCCGCGCTACTGATCCGTCAGCCTGGGACAGACTCTGCTCTGCACGCGACCCCACAGTGGTAAGTGGGTTGCTGTGTGTGGATGTGACCTGTCGGACCCTGGCGGGAGTCGGACAACGGCTGGCGCTGTGGTACTAAATCCTGTGGAGAGAACTCAGTGGTGACGGCCGCAGGGACAGACGGCGTATTGGTGGTGTTGTGGTACCAAGTTCCATGAAGAATCTAGTGCTGCCGGTGACAGGTGCAGCCCAGTCTCGAACCTATGGCGCTTGATGGTGATGCCCAGCTGTCTCACTGTTCGGCGTGACCTTGGAATCGCGATGGTGCTGCTGGAATTGCGGGGCGAGAACTTCTTCTACCTCAAAATTTAGACATATTTATATTGTTCCGAGGCATATTTATTTCATTAAAACATGGCACCTAATCACATCCCCCATAACAAGACACTTGTCCTGGTGTGGTGACATCAACATTTTCACTACAGTCATTACTGCTGTGTGGTACAATCTTCCGCTGAGTACACACAGCCTCGTCCCGCAATCTCTTTACGTGTGTGTATTGTAGCCCAAATGTCGCCACAATGCTGCTACCAGCCTGCGGCCGCTGCTGCAATACTTCTCGGTAGCTTTCTCACTACA
Organism: Schistocerca cancellata; assembly: GCF_023864275.1. Taxonomy (NCBI): domain Eukaryota; kingdom Metazoa; phylum Arthropoda; class Insecta; order Orthoptera; family Acrididae; genus Schistocerca; species Schistocerca cancellata. Next base: position 343,962,622 of record NC_064629.1, on the reverse strand, counting down.
AAAGTATTTGCCAAAAGACCTATTACTTTTGCTGAAAGACCTGGTGGTGACACTATGTTACGAAAGATCACGTGTCCCCGTAATATTCCTTAGAGAATTTCTATCACAAACTCCCATTCATGTCCTAATTCATGAACCTATCAATCACAGGTCAAAGCAGCGGTCGCGATTGAAAAGACGCCATCACGGACCTAAACCCATGTTGTACTGCCATCAGAACCCCCTCGCCAGTGGCAAAGTTCAGTTCTGTCGGTGTGTGGCACCAGTCATCAAAAATCTGTGTCCACCAGAATGTAAGAACCAGAGCGCCCTTGTCGGTGGCAAAACCAGACTGTACTTGTCGAAGACTAAAAACCGAAAGCATTTTAAAATACCCTCTTTGTGCGTTTCTCAGTGTCTCAGGAAAGAAAACGCCACTAAAACTGCGCTTTACCCACTCAGATCTGCTAACTTACGGTCAGCCAGTGGGTAGTGGAGATCGGGACTTCTAAGCCGCCTCTTAACTAGATTTAGAGAACAAGACTTTAGTGGAAAATTCCATGATGGAAAGAGAGATAGGGTAGGAGAGAGAGAGCCGTTTTAACAGCCGAGCTAGCATCAGGTAGTCGCGGCATCCTGATATTCAGAAAGCCTTAACATTCCTTTTTAGGTAAAACAAGAAGACTCCGAGCCTAGCCGTGCGTGCTGCTTTCACGGCGTCTTAGGGAACGCCCGCACATTGACATGAAGAACTGGCTTGAGGACGAGTTGCGTTTCTACATTGCTCTTCAAGCCGCCCCCTTTTCGAGCCTTTAAATTAGCAAGGAAACTTGGCAGAATCGAAGGTCGCGGTGCAGGACCATGTCGGAATACCACTCCGAAAAGAATTCACATATTTATCTCTAGCAAGTTCTTTTGTAGACACCAGAAGAAAAATTCATTTCCTGATCCGGGTGTCAACAGAGCGGCACTAGACATGGCATATCAGTTTTTGTTCCTGGGCCCCAAGCCACTGTTTTTGAGAGAGGAACGAAAGTAAAAATTTAACAAAGGGGTCACCTAGTACAATTCTGTGTGCACAAGCGGCCTAAATCGCCGTGTGGAGAGACGATTTTTCTTTGCACGCCCAAACAAAGAAGGCTCTTCCTAGCAGCAGGGTGACTGGTGGCCCGTCCCTAACAATAACTCCTATATACACTCCTGGAAATTGAAATAAGAACACCGTGAATTCATTGTCCCAGGAAGGGGAAACTTTATTGACACATTCCTGGGGTCAGATACATCACATGATCACACTGACAGAACCACAGGCACATAGACACAGGCAACAGAGCATGCACAATGTCGGCACTAGTACAGCGTATATCCACCTTTCGCAGCAATGCAGGCTGCTATTCTCCCATGGAGACGATCGTAGAGATGCTGGATGTAGTCCTGTGGAACGGCTTGCCATGCCATTTCCACCTGGCGCCTCAGTTGGACCAGCGTTCGTGCTGGACGTGCAGACCGCGTGAGACGACGCTTCATCCAGTCCCAAACATGCTCAATGGGGGACAGATCCGGAGATCTTGCTGGCCAGGGTAGTTGACTTACACCTTCTAGAGCACGTTGGGTGGCACGGGATACATGCGGACGTGCATTGTCCTGTTGGAACAGCAAGTTCCCTTGCCGGTCTAGGAATGGTAGAACGATGGGTTCGATGACGGTTTGGATGTACCGTGCACTATTCAGTGTCCCCTCGGCGATCACCAGTGGTGTACGGCCAGTGTAGGAGATCGCTCCCCACACCATGATGCTGGGTGTTGGCCCTGTGTGCCTCGGTCGTATGCAGTCCTGATTGTGGCGCTCACCTGCACGGCACCAAACACGCATACGACCATCATTGGCACCAAGGCAGAAGCGACTCTCATCGCTGAAGACGACACGTCTCCATTCGTCCCTCCATTCACGCCTGTCGCGACACCACTGGAGGCAGCTGCACGATGTTGGGGCGTGAGCGGAAGACGGCCTAACGGTGTGCGGGACCGTAGCCCAGCTACATGGAGACGGTTGCGAATGGTCCTCGCCGATACCCCAGGAGCAACAGTGTCCCTAATTTGCTGGGAAGTGGCGGTGCGGTCCCCTACGGCACTGCGTAGGATCCTACGGTCTTGGCGTGCATCCGTGCGTCGCTGCGGTCCGGTCCCAGGTCGACGGGCACGTGCACCTTCCGCCGACCACTGGCGACAACATCGATGTACTGTGGAGACCTCACGCCCCACGTGTTGAGCAATTCGGCGGTACGTCCACCCGGCCTCCCGCATGGCCACTATACGCCCTCGCTCAAAGTCCGTCAACTGCACATACGGTTCACGTCCACGCTGTCGCGGCATGCTACCAGTGTTAAAGACTGCGATGGAGCTCCGTATGCCACGGCAAACTGGCTGACACTGACAGCGGCGGTGCACAAATGCTGCGCAGCTAGCGCCATTCGACGGCCAACACCGCGGTTCCTGGTGTGTCCGCTGTGCCGTGCGTGTGATCATTGCTTGTACAGCCCTCTCGCAGTGTCCGGAGCAAGTATGGTGGGTCTGACACACCGGTGTCAATGTGTTCTTTTTTCCATTTCCAGGAGTGTACATCCGAGTTCGAAAGTCTTTCTCGCTTTGGATACACAAAAGTTTGCCTATGTGATGCCTCTACTTGAACAGCCAATTAAATCACTGTGACAAAAAGGAGATCAGAAAGAGTGTTACATTACATTTGAACCTCTGTCTCAGTTATTTTTCGAGCATAATTTTCATTCCTGTCTCCAGAGTGGTGCAAATTGGTATCATATAAAGCTAATATGAAAGGAGACAACCAGAGAAGTGATGACGTCTTTCAACTGGCCCCATCATCCTGTGTCCGCACCGCAGCGCATGTTTCAAGCAGCAGTTCACTTGGTCGACGAAATATATGGACACGACCATCGACCTGGTGTAACGAGAAACATGATTCATCTAGCCGGGCGACACGTTTCCATTTATACACCGTCCCATGTCAAGGACCCTATGCCCACTGCGGTCGCAATTGACGATTTCGTTTGGTCAACAGTGGGAAGCGTAAGGGCCGTCTGCTGCGGAGTTGCATGTTCAACGGTATTCGCTGAATGGTATGCTCCGAAAAACTTGTGCCTGCATCACCACTTTTCTCAGTCATCAGATCTGCCACAGATTGCCGCCTACCCTGCTTTACAGTGCGGACAAGCCTTGGACCTCCACGTTCTGGGATCAGGCGTGGACGTCCAACATCTCATAGGCTACTCGCGGTTTCACCCCTTTCCGTAGATGCTCACGGCAGTAGCACGGAAATAGCCGGCCATCTTCCGAGACGCTCGTTCTCAGGTGCCGGGCCATAACAATCTACCCTTTGTCAAAATCGTTTATGTTAATAAATTTGGCCGTTTACGGCCAGTGTCTCTGCTGGAATGATTCCCCATTCGTTTCTGGGCCACTTATATACTTACCTCACCGCATCAAGTGCCCCCAGAGCCACCAGGTGGCATTTAGTCTTGCCGTGAGCAGTGGTCATAATGTTGTGGCTCATCAGGGACTTGCTGGGGTGAATAACCGACGGCAGTAGAGCAGTGGTTAGAGTCAGAGAGCAGCTTTATGATGGAACTGTATTTAAATTCCTGTCGAATGTTCAAATTTGTCGAGTCTTTGGTTTCGACTTTTTTAATACCTCACCATCTATTTCCTACCTCGTATTTCAACTGACGTAGAGTTTCATCTCGAATGAGCTGCTGAGGATGAGACTTAAAACTGACATTTTAAATCGTTTGGCTGGTGCATGATGTCATAAATTACATTATTCTTTCTTGCTCTCCCAGTGTCTCTGTCTCTCACCGGGCCCCAGATTCTGCTCATCGCCTTTCTTTCAAATATTAGAAGCTTTTGCGTCTCCTTTTTCGTTAGTGTCCAGATTTCTGAACCAGTGAGCAGTGGGGCGCACAATGGCATTGTAGATCTTCATTTACGCAGAATGTGTCATGGCTTTAGACTTGAAGATATCTATGAGGGCATTTAGACATCTGGGGCCAGCAGTAATTCTTTCGTTCAAATCCATGAATCTTTGATTACAATAATTTCACCAACTTCCCAGGTACTTGAACTGAGCAACAGACTTGAACTTGTCTCCGTTAAACGCTAAGTGTTCGTCTGAATATTTAGTTTTGCCTACTTGCATATATTCCATTTTTTGTTTGTTGATGAGTAGTCCTGCTTTACTTGCTGCTGTGGCGGTCCCTCTTTCCTACGGTCTGTCCCTCGTATGGGGTTCAACGTTATCACGCTTTCCCTGAAATTCTTATGGCCCTTATTATGCTTCTCACACATACTGTAGAAGCTCTTTCGCCAGAACATGTTACCGAGTAATGTTATGAAATTTTTACGACACTTAACTCACATTCCAGACGATCGGGATTCAATTTAGGTTTTCCGTAGTTTCCATAAGTCTGTTAAGGTGAACGCTGGAATGGTTCCATCAGCTTTATACGCCGTCACTTTCTGCATTTTTCCGTACCTATTTTAAGGTAATTAAGGTGACTCTCAGGTGATGTTTATCAGTTTTAGAATCGCAAAAGAACAGGAGAATGAAACAGTTTTAGGGTTCAATATCCCGCCGCGTCGTCGACGTTACAGATGGAGCAAAGGTTCGGACTGGACAAGAATTCGGTAGGAATTAGAGTACTACATTTTGTAATGGAAGCATCCTATTGATCACAAAAAAATGATTTAGACGAACCGCAGAACACCTAAATCAAGACAACCGGGCGTGAATCTGAACTCCCTAGATCTAATATCTGTAACCATATCGCTGCTTCCTTTGTCAAAAGAAGAGGTTGTGTGCTTAAGCAACAGTTAATAAAAGATCTTCCAGTGATAAGTGTACCTTTTACCAAGGAGTAAAGCACCTTGCTATCGTCAGTGACACATACGAATCCGTATCAGTATCTACTAAGTTGTGTATTAGGATTCGGCCACAGACAACTTCGGCCTTTATGTCTTAGACTGACAAAAACTACGCAGGTCAATCCCATGTGCTACGTGGCGTATGGAAACTAAGATCGACGCTAATTCGATGGCCAAACCACGGTAAGGAGCGAAAGTCACAAATACAGCCTAACGTGAACTCATATCAGCAACGTTAAACAGTCAGAATCACCTTTAACAGCAACACTCAATCAGTGTTCCACTTCTTTCTTCCGTTAGCGTTTATCCTGTCTAGTACAGTCTCTTCTGGACTCATGTTTTGCCAATTAATTTTGTTTAATTTTGCTGCCTGATGCCAGTCATGTCACTGCAGTTGTCACACAGGTAAGGGAAAACTGTGCCAACGGCGTCCCAGTTCAATAAATTCCACCTAAGTCTGCAAAAATTCAGTCCTACGTATGTCTTCACATTAAATGATGAGTTTTCTGTAATACGAAATCCAGCCGTCACTTTTATCCTGGACCACTGCTCTACCCCTTCAACTGAAAACTGGTCCCTAGTCACTAACGTACTCAATAACAATTATAATATCAAACGTTCTATCCGGAAACGCGACTCTTTTACCTCTGTTATCTGTTTCACTATTCTGTTCACTCACATCATTAACTTTTATTAATGTCTGACTCACACATCCAACTCTAATACATAAACCACATCTGTTGCAAATATAAGTATATGACTTCGCAATATTTTGCGTTCTGTCATGAACTACTTTGTCACTGTTAAGTTCCCTAAAGGTGCAAGTATTTGTCAGGGTGCCAAATTGATTTTCGTGTTTGAATGTGGAATTACTGTCCTCCATCAGAAGTAGTTTACCTCCCTTTCCAGAATTTAATTTCATGTAAGCACCATTTGCACAGAAGGCTAAATAATCCAGCAACGCCACGCGCCATTGTTTTGTGAATAATCCGTCGACGCTTTCTCTCTGTCGCCACTGAAAAGGAAAGAAGAAAAATAACGTGCATGCAAGCTGATAAAACTTGGTCCAACGCATCCGAAAAAGCAAGTCAACTTTATTCTTGGTCGTTTATTTCATCTAAAGCTTTCTTTCCCAGAAGAAAGTTCCCAGTGGCTTGGTGGTGTGGTTGCCTTTGATATATGACACTGGCGGACGCTTTGCTCGATACAAGCTCCTGGCTACAATAACAGCGTTCGGTCCAACATCAACCACTGCGTCGGTTAGTAGAAATATGAAAAACTCTTATAGCTGTATCACATCTACACTCAATGTGCCTACTCAAAGTTTTCCCACTTTCGTAAGGTTTTTAGAATTTAAACTTTAGTCTCCTTCTTCCTTTTTCGTAGGAAGAATATTTAGAGTTTAAATTACAGGCTATCGCAAGGTCATTACAGACAGTGCCAATGCCTGGACTGGACAAGGAACGAGAAGGCCCGAATCACATACGCGATACGGGGGTAGAAAGCTATTGGTTAAAAGTCTTTAGAAAACTACTGCGTGTCTATCTGTACATCTTGAATGTGACAGTTCATATTTCCCGAATTCGCACAATACAGCCGTTGTAGCGAATGACATTAGTAGCTACTATTCCTTCTCCCACGGACTGCAATGACAGTTCTGCAATAAATTTTTGTGATAGAACAGAATGTAGTGCAGATAGAAATTTAGGGTCAGCTCTGTCTAGTATACGTTCCGCGCGTCATGGGCAGGTAGATTAGACCATTTTCAGAAGTTCGTCAAAAGTCCGCTTTATAATTACAGAAATGAGAAACATTTCTTCGAGATATTCTGTTCCCTAAACTGCAACAGACTGTAAGCGCAACCCGTGCTTCGTACTCGGTATAGGTATTGTGCTATGCACTGGATTAGTCGCTAAAAACGGCACTATGGTCTAGATACACTCCTGGAAATGGAAAAAAGAACACATTGACACCGGTGTGTCAGACCCACCATACTTGCTCCGGACACTGCGAGAGGGCTGTACAGGCAATGATCACACGCACGGCACAGCGGACACACCAGGAACCGCGGTGTTGGCCGTCGAATGGCGCTAGCTGCGCAGCATTTGTGCACCGCCGCCGTCAGTGTCAGCCAGTTTGCCGTGGCATACGGAGCTCCATCGCAGTCTTTAACACTGGTAGCATGCCGCGACAGCGTGGACGTGAACCGTATGTGCAGTTGACGGACTTTGAGCGAGGGCGTATAGTGGGCATGCGGGAGGCCGGGTGGACGTACCGCCAAATTGCTCAACACGTGGGGCGTGAGGTCTCCACAGTACATCGATGTTGTCGCCAGTGGTCGGCGGAAGGTGCACGTGCCCGTCGACCTGGGACCGGACCGCAGCGACGCACGGATGCACGCCAAGACCGTAGGATCCTACGCAGTGCCGTAGGGGACCGCACCGCCACTTCCCAGCAAATTAGGGACACTGTTGCTCCTGGGGTATCGGCGAGGACCATTCGCAACCGCCTCCATGAAGCTGGGCTACGGTCCCGCACACCGTTAGGCCGTCTTCCGCTCACGCCCCAACATCGTGCAGCCCGCCTCCAGTGGTGTCGCGACAGGCGTGAATGGAGGGACGAATGGAGACGTGTCGTCTTCAGCGATGAGAGTCGCTTCTGCCTTGGTGCCAATGATGGTCGTATGCGTGTTTGGCGCCGTGCAGGTGAGCGCCACAATCAGGACTGCATACGACCGAGGCACACAGGGCCAACACCCGGCATCATGGTGTGGGGAGCGATCTCCTACACTGGCCGTACACCACTGGTGATCGTCGAGGGGACACTGAATAGTGCACGGTACATCCAAACCGTCATCGAACCCATCGTTCTACCATTCCTAGACCGGCAAGGGACAATGCACGTCCGCATGTATCCCGTGCCACCCAACGTGCTCTAGAAGGTGTAAGTCAACTACCCTGGCCAGCAAGATCTCCGGATCTGTCCCCCATTGAGCATGTTTGGGACTGGATGAAGCGTCGTCTCACGCGGTCTGCACGTCCAGCACGAACGCTGGTCCAACTGAGGCGCCAGGTGGAAATGGCATGGCAAGCCGTTCCACAGGACTACATCCAGCATCTCTACGATCGTCTCCATGGGAGAATAGCAGCCTGCATTGCTGCGAAAGGTGGATATACACTGTACTAGTGCCGACATTGTGCATGCTCTGTTGCCTGTGTCTATGTGCCTGTGGTTCTGTCAGTGTGATCATGTGATGTATCTGACCCCAGGAATGTGTCAATAAAGTTTCCCCTTCCTGGGACAATGAATTCACGGTGTTCTTATTTCAATTTCCAGGAGTGTATTTTCTGCAGGCGTTAAGATGAGAAGTGTTTCACTATCCATCCTATGTACGTAGTAATGATCTTGCTTCCTGTGATTTCCATTTTTGTTTCACGTGAAGAAACTCTTGGTGCTGTTAGCTGTTACGTACAGTGCAAATTTATGTGACGAAAGGATGAAAAAATATGGCAAATGTGTCATTTCCTGAAATGAATACATTGAGAAGTAGGTCAAGGATTGCTGTAATTCTTTCAATAAATGTCTACAACCAAAGTTAATTCTGGTTCGCGTGCCGAACTTTTTGTCGTATCCGAACCTGGATTATCTGTCTGCGGACTTGTCTAGGTCCTCGGCTGCCTAAAAGTCACCTATTTTGGTCGAATATAACCCTAGATATATGAGAGCCAAAAAGAGTTAAAAAATTGAGTTTTTAAAGCCTTGCGTATAAATGTAGCATTTCAATCACAAAAAAATGGGTCAAATGGCTCTGAGAACTATGGGACGTAACAGCTGTGGTCATCAGTCCCCCTAGAATTTAGAACTACTTAAACCTAACTAACCTAAGGACATCACACACATCCATGCCCGAGGCAGGATTCGAACCTGCGACCGTAGTGGTCACGCGGTTCCAGACTGAAGCGCCTAGAACCGCTCGGCCACTCTGGCCGGCATTTCAATCACAGAAGATGCTTCAAACTAGTTGAATATTACGATGCAAAATGCTTCTTAGTTTCTCTTAATCAGTAAATGTTGTTATTAAATTTGTGGCAAGTTCCTGTGAGATCAGACTGCTGAGATCAGCGGTCCCTAGGCTTACACATTACTTAATCTAACTTCAACTTACGCTAAGGACATAATACACACACCCATGCCCGAGTTAGGACTCGAACCTCCGACGGAGGATGGCCGCACGAATCGTGACAAGGCGCCCTGACCGCACGGCTACCCCGCGCGGCTCATATTGTTACTGCATTGTGTTTCTGTACACGTGTTCTTTGCTACGCGTAAGATTGCTAATAGCCACAGTAGCGACTTTGACACAGGTCTTACGAAATCTCTCGAAAATAATACGTACGGCTTGTGATCATTCTCGTAGAACGAATGAGATGGTGTAAAGAAGACGTAGCAGTACAGTCACTGGCAAATAATTTATACGTGAACTGTGATAAAAACGCTTTAAGCGCAAAAAATGGATGTTTCAGTTAGGTATATCTACACATATATTAGACATACAAAAGCGTCGATGCGCAGTCGATTTCCTCGAGCAGGCCACGGTGGAACAGCGCGGTAGGGGCTATTGTGGTGTGGGTGCTAATTGTTTGAGAATTTGTTAACCTTTGCAATAGAAACGAGACTCAGTGTTCATCACAACCAGTACCATAGATGCTAAATATCCTATCCTCTGTATTGTTACAGATTACACTCGCCTGTCCAAATTTGGCCTTCCAAACGCGAGGAACCACACCAGTATTTTTCTACATCGAGGCAGAACACCAGAAGTTCTAATTGACGACCAACCCAGCGTCTTATGATGATTTCCCTGTGTGGAAGTAGCTCGTAGGTTGTGGGGTTCGGTTCACTTGATATGAAGCTGCTAGGAATTTACTAGCGAATGGGCTAAGGCTCTCAAAGGTACTAAATGAGAAGTCTAATTGAAATTCAGGGATGCCAGCGGCTTTAATTAAGCGAAACGATGTACCAGAAAAAGCAGTAAACTGTTTTATCGATATAATACATGTTCGACTATAATGTCACACGTTGTATAGTTTACAGTTAAGAATGTCGATACAGGTTCTTAAAACTGTATATAAATCACGTAACAGAAGAACTTCCTATTTACACATTCTACTCTGTACTGCTCGCTGAGTCCTGGTACATTAATATTTACATAGTTGACTTACAAACAAGTCGCCGTACGTGCGGCTTTGTTTACAACGATCCATGCAGCCGCTGCTAACAGCGCGCTCACTCAGCGCTGCTCAGCCCCTTGACTACTATAGTCAGCCGGCAGCACTTTGCTCGGCTCTCCTTGTTGCAGCGCGGAAGGCGCACGGAATGCTTCATCTGCATTACGTAATACTAAGTTATCAAAAGGAAACTGTTAATGAAAAGAATGTAAATATTCTGTGCGACAGCTTACTGTTGATTGGTATCTGCAGTTATCGTCAATCGAATCAGACTACAGATATAAAGGAATGATAAATGCACACAATCCTTCTTATTTACTAAGTGAGGTTTGGAACTAAATTCTATGCCACACATAGTTAGAAACTGCTACACATCCCTTCCCTTGGAAGATTTGCACAATTGGAATGTTCTCGTAGACAACAAAATGAAAATACAGCACGCTAAGAGAAACATGAACTAAAAGTGAGAAGACATTGGCCTCTCCATTGTAGTGTTATTATAGTAAGAAACTGTCCGTAACTGATGCACAAAATTAATCTGCAAACTTATTGAATAAAATGTGCAAAATTTCATTAAGTAATTTATTTAGCATTTCCGAAATGCTAAATAAATTAGTTTATGAAGATACAAAGACAAAGAAGAACTGATTGAAAGAGAAATCAAATAGTTAATTAACATACCAAGAAGAAGCAAAAATTACTAGTTGCAGTTCATTAACCAATTATAAATGTGTTGTCGCTAAATGCTAGATTTCTCCTCTCTAAGTTAATGAACATAGTTAAAACTGAAGCAGTCCTTTCAGTGAACGTCTCAGTATGACTACTCTGAAGTTTAATCCTTTTTGAACTTACATAACTTATCACCATAAGGTTTCGGACACTGTAATATCAATGAGTTATTGTTTAAACAGAAAATTTTCAATTTTACAGTGTTTCATCAGCTAGTTCACATGCGCTAGTACACTAATAAATAATTATTTTTTAAGTAAAAACCTTTAATTCTGGAGTGATTCATCATCCAGTTCATATGCACTACAAAAATTCTGGAACTATTACCTCAACTAATCTTCCACAAGCTGCGCGGGGTAGCCGCGCGGTCTCAGACGATTTTCCCCTGTTCGTGTGGCTCCCCCCGTTGTGGGTTCGAATCCTCCCCTGGGCATGGGTGTGTGTGTGTTGTCCTTAGAGTAAGTTAGTTTAAGTTAGATGAAGTAGCGTGTCAGCCTAGGGACCGACGACCTCAGCAGTTTGGTCCATAGGAACTTACCACCAATTTCCAATCTTCCACAAAAATATGTTTCTGCTGGAATGATACCACAACACTCCTGCAAACATATTGTAGGGGCCGACTTGCCGCGGTTGGGGCTAAGTTTTGGGCCGGTGGGGTCCGATGACAGACTTAGACACTTAATTGCTCTTAATTACAACATTTCACCATCTAAATAAGAGTTGGACATGCCCCACTCTGGCTCAGCAGTCCGGCGATGGTCAGTTTGAGGCTGACCCCCACCCCAGGGGGACGGTCCTTGCGTAGGTGCCCAGTGAGACTGACGTCAGACCCGGGATGCGAGCCAGCTGCCCTTAAGTAGGTCACGGCTCTGACGCCAGCGGCGTGCTCATTCTTCTTGCTGCATAGGCCGCCTGATGCTGAACATCCATGTACAGGCGATCGAGGTATGGCTCGTGTCTTCCACAGTGACGAGAAATGACTGCCGTCCTCGGGGCACGACTCGCTGCTCCTGGCAGGAGTCTGGCAGCGGCTGGCCTAGACAGCAGGTGCGCTGTGCTGCGCCACCAACTCCCGCAGGGTGCAGTTAGTGCGAGAGGCTGCTGCCCCTTCCCGATCATGAACACATAGCCGCAGATGGTGGCACCTCATCGTCTTATTGGCCTCACTGTAGTTTGAAGCAGCATTGCTCGGATTCCAGTCACGTAGCTCATAACACAGTTGTAGCCCAGCTGTTGTGTCACCGTCCTGCTCGATCCGGCTATTACACAGCGCGTTACTAGTTTCGCATAGCATGCCTAGTCCATCTCGCAATCCTTTTGCGTACATGTTGCTATTACCTACCTGTCGCCACTCTGAGCTTACCGGCCAGTGGTAGCAAACTCAATGCTCTACGGCACCTTGTTACAAATTTCACGTAAGACTAGGTAGCGGCACTACATGGCCTCCTCTGCGGAAAGGCCGTATCCCTTGGGTCTTGCTTAGGACTGGTTCCCCACGGTGAACTACCCCTACCATCGAATTAGAAAACAAGAGAAACTCTCCTAAGATCATACTAGGCTAGTAATCTTAAATGCTATACATTTATTCTACTAAATTAAACTTTATGGCTGCTTCCTTGTAACCCCTCAGCACATTTGCTTTCTATATCTGTGCCCACCGCACACCTTTGCTTATTGCATGGCTTTCTCCATGCTTCTAATATTAATTATGTCTAACAAATTCATCTTTTACCAAAATACTTTCACGTGCGGGAGATCCAAATCACTGGAACCTGAATTACCCACAGATCGGACAGCTGAATGGCCCTCCATCTCAAGTAAATAACACCTATGCAGAACAAAATCCGAGTCACTATGGCGCTAGGAATTGTGACACACAGGGTCACGGTTACCCGCCGTCTATCATCCCAATACTGTTATGTGCTGAATTAGTTGCTCGCAGTGATCCGTCCCCCTTGTGTAGCTATCATCTGATTCAGAGAATAAACTAGACTAGGTTCCCATGTATCATTTAGGAAGATAAGGTTTTGTTTACGAAACATTTCCAACGGTTCGTGTGGCTGATAGGCCTGTGGTTTTGTTATCTTCAAGTGAGTAAGGCCATCATTGTAGATGATAAATGAAATTTTAGTCCCACAATATCATACACAGTTCCATTAACCAACAACCCAGTGCGTCTTAGCTCCACGTGTCTCACTCCCTCGAGCTTCCCTTGCTCATAATAACTCGCCACTACTATTACACTGACGTGCATTGAGTATACTCAATGTAGCCCAGCTCGCTGAAAGTATAGCTGTGGTTCCATCACCTCCGTGCAACATTGATGACCACCCGCCTCGACAATGAACAGCAGCATAACACATCCGTTGCCTCCCATCTCGAGCTCGCAAGTAGAACATACGGTGACGGCCCCACTTTGACATTGCTGTAGTTCTTCTTCGGTCATCAACGCGTGCCGGCCCCATCTTCTGCTGTTAGTAGCACTACACTCTCTTTCATCTGCACAAACATCCTCCTGTTTCTAGCCCTACCAGATAGGCGTGTATTGTGTAACATCTAAACAACGCTTGTTCGTCCGCCACTGGTACTTTCACTGACGAGTACAACCGTTCACTATTCGTTCTCACCTCCTCATTTGCTCCATGATAGAGGAAAGGAAGGTTTTGACCCTTAGGCTCTGCTATTAACTTCATTATGCTATGGTCACACGTTCTCACGCTCACAGGCGCCAGACGTGATAGAAATAGACCTCGTCAAAGGCATCACACGAGAACACTGACTGTTGCAGTTGAAAACGATCAGACCTCCGACTACATGCAAGTAATACTATACACGGAAGAAACACTGCAGGACAGAGAACCACGTCAGATACTAAACTAAAAGATTGGGCCCTGTTCAAGGAAACGCTTGATAGTGGTATTCCAGAGACTCGAGAAATTACTCACACAGCATAAATTGATGAAGCTGTCGTAGCACTTACCACTGCAGTCCCTGATGCAATGACAGATGCCATTCCAGCTCTCATACCACAACACCACAACACCACTCAGCGACCCTGCTGCAGAAATTTCTGGGGCTCATCTGAATGTGAGGTATTGGCAGCACAGCAGGCGCCCACTGTGTCGTAGGACCGTTGCTGTTCACAATATACATAAATGACCTTGTGGATGACATCGGAAGTTCACTGAGGCTTTTTGCGGATGATGCTGTGGTATATCGAGAGGTTGTAACAATGGAAAATTGTACTGAAATGCAGGAGGATCTGCAACGAATTGACGCATGGTGCAGGGAATGGCAATTCAATCTCAATGTAAACAAGTGTAATGTGCTGAGAATACATAGAAAGAAAGATCCTTTATCATTTAGCTACAATATAGCAGGTCAGTAACTGGATGCAGTTAATTCCATAGATTATCTGGGAGTAGGCATTAGCAGTGATTTAAAATGGAATGATCATACAAAGTTGATCGTCGGTAAAGCAGATGCCAGACTGAGATTCATTGGAAGAATACTATGGAAATGCAATCCGAAAACAAAGGAAGTAGGTTACAGTACACTTGTTCGCCCACTGCTTGAATATTGCTCACCAGTGTGGGATCCGTCACAGATAGGGTTGATAGAACAGATAGAGAAGATCCAACGGAAAGCAGCGAGCTTCGTAACAGGATCATTTAGTAATCGCGAAAGCGTTACGGAGATGATAGATAAATTCCAGTGGAAGACTTTGTGGGAGAGACGCTCAGTATCTCGGTACGGTCTTTTGTTGAAGTTTCGAGAACATACCTTCTACGTATATTTCGCGAAGAGACCATGAGGATAAAATCAGAAGATTGGAGCCCACACAGAGGCATACCGACAATCTTTCTTTCCACGAACAATACGAGACTGGAATAGAAGGGAGAACTGATAGGTACCCTCCGCCACTCACCGTCAGGTGGCTTGCGGAGTATGGGTGTAGATGTAGATGTAGATGTATAAACAGCTCGTTAACAGGTTCCAGAGAATTATACGAGAGAAGATACAAACATATCGATACACACAGTTGGATCAGAAACTCGCTGAAGTGGATACCACAAGCCTGCAGTGTGTTATCTAGCTCGACACTTCAGCAGGGAGCGACAATAGACTCCCACTTTACAAGGGCCTGGCGGACCTGCCTACTCGCAGACCGAGAATTCACACTTGTTACGGACTAGGACGTTACACGACTTGTAGCTCAGCCCGCGTGCGACGAAATCACACGTGCTAGCACACGCGAGATCATGGAAGGATAAGGCTATAGAATACCTTACACACATCACGAAAGCTATCATACGACACCAAAACTACCCTGCATTTTGAAATGCGGCCAATGTGTTAATGTTCAGATAGTCAGTGAAAGATCACTCTCATCCCATTAGCTTTCTGAGCTCGCTTTGCAAGATTTTTCAGAAGGTGATACTAAAACGACTCACTAGGCACTGCATGAACGACGACACCCTGAGACCAGAACATTTCAGCTGCAGGAATCACCACACCACAATACAACAACTCTTCCACGTAGTTCAACACTTAAGAGGTGTATACAACACAAGCAAAGGAACGAGAGCTGTGTTCCGAAACATCGAAAGAGTCTTCTATCGTCAACGGCACAACGGCCTCATCTGCAAACTCAACGATGCTGGGTTCCCCGTTGGACTCACATATCTCAAACATTGATACTTCACAAATAAAAGTTTCAGCACTGACATTCAGGGTGGACAATCAACACGACACGGAATTCAAGCCAGAGTACCCCAGGGCAGCATGCTGTGGCCTCTCTTGTTTAACCTCTTCGTTAATAATATTCCAACAACACACAAAACATCTACACCGATGACACAGCCATCTTAGTGCACCATCAAACATCAGCTCATGAGTATAGACAGCACTCAGAACTGTCGAGCCTTACTTGGAGAAATGGCGTATCGGGGTTAACGTAGACAAGTGTGAGGCGTTTTGTTCACATTTAGACCGAAGAAACAGCACATACATCAGCACTGTAGACAAATCACACTACACGCATGTCCAATAGGTTTCCAGGAGAAAGTCAGACACTTACGTACTGGCTGGACTGGACACTCACACAGGAGGACCACACACAAGTAGCTAACAAATCGTACGGATGGCTCAAAAACTGTATCCTATGTTTAATAGGCAAAGCACACTGAAGAATGGGGATGTGTCGAAGTCTATGTACATGACACGTATTACACTACTGTTGACGTACACAGCTCCAGGCGGGAGCTACTCAGCTTCAACACGGCTGCGCCGCCTGCTGATCAAACAGAACGAGATGATACGAATCATAAGCAATGCCCCAAAATACACACTCACGGCGGACTTACGTAACGAATTCCGACTCGAAACTCTTGAGAAGGTATTCAAAAACCTCACCACATGACTGTACAGAAGTTGTAGACACTCGGACAACACCTTCGTGGAAGCACAACCGCCCAAAAACACTTTTCCTTAAGGGAAACTAACCATCTACGGCAGACTTAAATTAAGCACCTTAGCGCTGAAATTTTGGTGAAACCCTGCCCCACAACAAAACCCATTGGCACTGCCAGGTGCACCCATACAGCCTACCAAACGGGACAGACTGGAATGTCGAATACAAAGAACACAAACAGACTTCATACGACTCCACACGACGAGCGGCCGATTTATGACCAACTGACCACTCAGATGAGGATTTGGTATGTTACAGGTATGCTGACGCTGCAGCTGGTCCAGGAGACATCATTGGACGCCAGCTACAACGGTAATACCTCCCTACTAATTTTTTCTGATACCTGTGCATGAACTGTCAATGCTGGCACAAAACCTCCAGTAGCCCTACTACCCGTCCAAACTATCGCAGAGATTTTTTTTTCAGAGAATTTCCCGTGGCACTTCTTTCCGACTGCCCTTAAAAACCGCTACTGTTCAAACGATTATGAATGCTATCTCCTAGATAGGAGTGTACTAGTGGGTAATCACACCCAGACGTTCGGACAATAGCACATACCTGCATCCTGTGACACCTAGATTTGAATGTAACCATATTTCATAGGTGACATCGGAACTTTTTGAGATGGTCACCATGCTTATGCAGGTCTGGACAGGCTCCATCTCTATACAAAGCTATTAACCCTAACTCTGTTGGTAACTCTTTCCACACCTTTCCCAATCCCTTCAGATATTAGTCAGGTGACAAAAGGACAGGACTCAATTACGCATGAAGTGCCTAATCAATCTCTTCCTGTAAGCTCATTAAGCCCACTCTTGCATCCTGTACACTATCCTCTAGTGATTGCAAAGTATTGTTAATGTTATTCTCTCATCCAGTACTTTCATTGGTACTCGAACTACCTCTAAATCCTGATTTAAACTTCTAGCTGATTCTATGGCATTATTCAACACTTACCCAGTCAGTTGTCGAAGCATGTGTGTGTTGTTTAGCACGCTGATCTTCAAACTCGCACTCTGTGGAATGCCACTCCACAGCCACTCTAGTCCCTTCAGCGAACTCTCTCTCGGCTTCTGCTGTTCAATTTAGCTCACTCATATTGTTTGCACCTGCTGTCCCAGATATTGTCTTGAGTATCCTTTCCCCAGCATCTACCCATTCCCTCTTTCTCCTCCAATATTCTTGTGGCACAACCCCTACTACTTCTCGCAGTTTTTCGTTCAATCGCCCATACACTATGCGTAACTTTTTTCATTCCTCAAGACACGCTCAGAGACCTCTTTCTACAGTCCATTGCTGCTCTCTGAGTACCGAACACCCGAGAATATCTCTTCCAGTCTTCTTATCTTTTTTCGTAGTTCCCGTACACTAAATATCAAACTCAAAGTTCACCTGTGACTAGACAAAGTCACATCCTGCTACCTGTAAAACGAAACTCCTCAATCCAGGTGGTAATCTCGCAGCGCCCCAACATCGCCACAGGCCAAGAGGTACAGCACCGCCAAGACTAGCATCCTTCTTTCCTCACCCTCGCTAAAATGCAGTCTGAGGACAGGGACCATCATCATCGTTCTTCCCCCACAGACGTCTGCTTTCTCAGGCCAGAAGGGTTCACACAATAACTAAATATAATCCTTACCCCCCAAAAATATATATGTAATCCTACCCAACACTGTTTTAATAACCTACGCAAAATACCCCAAGAAACCCAATAAAGCATAACAAAATACATAGACTATCTTCCTGCCAGTAATGAATGTGGTATATGAGTTACATGGTCCTCTTCGGCATGTTGCACACTCTTCTGCTCCTTCTTCGATCTCTCCTTTGGCTCTAACGATACTTCTCCTTGGATTAATTCTGATGCACCCTTAAATTGTTGTAAGCGTCGAATGTGTACAATAATTGACTTCGTTGATAACTGTAGCTTCACATTCACAGATGATATGGTTTAAATCACTTAGTACAGAACCTGGTATGGTTTCACAAACTTCTTTCTTTTCTCTTTCAGAGTATATGGACTCGATATCACCCACTGGCCCACTCAGTAAAAACTTAAGGTTCCTGTGCACTTCACTGCCCCCACTTGCCTCTCCAACACCTTGGTGTTCGCTTTTTGTACCCTCTACCAAACTTCTCTCACGGTTCTCATGAGCCCTCGGACCAACTCTCTGTTCCTGCTCCATTTCTGCTCAATCATATTGAATGGCGACGGAACTTTTTTGCTTCACCCTGCCTTGAATGGTGACACGCCCATTCTAATGTGCACTTTAGAATTGCAAACATTCATCACAAAAGATAAAGACATAACAGTCACTATGTTGGCAGTTGACATATTTACTGAGCATTCCTCTGATGATTTAATGAACCTGCTCCGTCCTTCCATTTGACTGAAGATGGAATAATTATTAATTTCTTCATTTTCAACAACTGACACAACTTCTTCATCAGGTATGACATTAAGTTCGTTCCCTGATCCATTATTATTATCATCTCTAGAACCCAAACTTCAACACCCATCTATTCACCAACGCATGTGTGACTGTGCCTGTATGCTGATTCAGTATTGCCTCCATCTCATTGCAACAACAGGAATGGTCTATTATAGCCAGCATAAAACGATTTGTTGCTGGAGTTCGGTTAAATGGTCCTAATACATTCACCCCAATCACCTGAAATGGTTCCATAGGTTCTGGCAATCATTGAAACAATACTTGTGTTTCGACACAAATCTGCATGTTGCACTCACTGCCGTAATTCTTGATGTACTGACTGACATCAGGTTTCTTCTAATTCAGAATGCCACTTTCTAGTATTCAATATTAAATGTGCACCCTGTAATCTCATACACTCGTCACAGTCGCTGCTATTGCTCTTACATATCTCTCCATGAAACAATTATGTTATCCAAATACACTAGACGTTGACGAGGCTTTAATCCCTTCAAAATCTCATCTTACAAACACTGAAATGTTTCTGGTGCATTCTTCAAACCAAACAGCATTCTTCTATACTGATAATGTCCCAAGGCTACGAAAATACAGTCTTTGATCTGTCTTCTAGAATTAGCTCCGACTCATGGTACCCACTCCTCAAATTCATTGCCAAGAAATACCGACATTACCCAAGATTATCAATTGTTTCCGTGATGTTTTGAATGGGCTAAGTATCTGTCTCACTGTTCAAATGGTGATAATTGTAGCAAACTCGATATTTGCTTAAAACGACCGTAGAAGTTTTGGGTACAATTACAACTGAATTCTCCCGTGGGCACTACTTTATTCCATTATCCCGTCAGTTAGCTGCTGATTGATGAAAAATTCTAAAATTGGCTCCAGGTACGGTGGTATTCTGTATGGATTCCATTACACCAGTGCTTCACTCCTGCAGGAATCCTGCGTTACCTCACAGTCGTTGCAGGCAATAGCCACCATGGAGAAAGCATATCGTGGGACTTGAACAACAGTTCTTCCACGTGCACTCTCTCTGTTCCTTGCAAGTTCTTACCCTTCTCACGCAATGCAGTCTTACTTGTGTCCGTGCATTAATAGCTCACACCATCTGAACAGCAATCTTTCTCCTCTGTAACATCTAAAGTTGAGACTAACATTCCATTGAACAACTTAGCCTCCGCAATGCCAAAATTATCCACATTGATGGATGTTACCTGGCCACCATCCTTTTCCTGTAGGTGTAGAACACTTCGTCTCACTAAACAATATGGTGCATCTAACAGATCGATACCCTCCAGCGCTTCCACTACACACAACATACCAACTGGTAAGTCAGGCTCCATGCTCACCCAAAGCGACTTCCCAGTGCCACTCGACACACAATCATCAAATAAGCTTTAACGTCACTGGTCGCTGCTTAACTAGACTGAGTACTACAGTAGACACTCCTCGTGACAGATCAACGTTGACGAGAGCTTCCTCTAGTCAGAATGTCTTCCCATGAAGTTACACCTCACATCGTTAACAGTCAATTATGGCGCGCTGACAGGATCATGACATAACCCTCGCTTACGTAAGACACCACTTCTTCATGCTGCCTTAACTTAGTAGCCTCCAATTTAAAATTCACCATTACCGACCCAGTGAGCATACATCGTTATCCCCAACTGCATGCAAACTATAAAGTTGTGTGTCCCATTGCCTCCTACCTACTAGGTCTCTTGAGTCCACTCACACATATACCCCTATGTCGAACAGAAATTAATACCTTCTTCCACCTACTATGCCCACTATGATTGAACGGGTGGTGCACTAGTTAGCACACTGGACTTGCATTCGTGAGGACGACGGTTCAAACTCGCGTCCGGCCATCCAGATTTAGGTTTTCCGTGATTTCCCTGAAACGCTTCAGGCAAATGTTGGGATAGTTCTTTTTAATGGGACGGCCAATTTCTTTCCACATCCTTGCTCGGCATCTAATGACCTCGTTGTCAACGGGACGTTAAAAAGTACTCTCCTGCTCATACCCACTATGGCACATCCCACCTCTGCATTCGTATTTCCTACATTTGTTTTTATTGAGAACGCCTTTTGGCGTTTCTTGGGTTCCCTTTAAAGTTTAATGGCTGCTTGTTAGTACCTCGATGGTTATTCCCGTAATACTGCTGACAGTTCAAAAAAGTGGTTCAAATGGCTCTGAGCACTATGCGACTTTACTTCTGAGGTCATCAGTCGCCTAGAACTTAGAAATAATTAAACCTAACTCACCTAAGGACATCACACACATCCATGCCCGAGGCAGGATTCGAACCTCCGACCGTAGCGGTCGCTCGGCTCCAGATTGTAGCGCCTAGAACCGCACGGCCACTCCGGCCGGCTCTGACAGTTCACACCACGTCTGTTCCTTCATGGCTGGTGGCACTGCCTCTGCTCATGTTCCTTACGCCTACAATCAAAAAATTTTACACTAGCCACAAACACACTTCGCGTACTTATCACCCCTGTTGCAACATCAGTTTCTTCAAATGTCAATGCCAGCCTCACTGGTGCCTTATGTGCACCGGTGTGCACGCTCTTAGACATTTCCGATGCCAAATCCTTCAGGAATTCTATGAGGGCCTTGTGCTGGCCTTCCTGTGACAACTTCTTGTTCGCCTCATCACTCACTATTAATTAATATGTACGCACATTACTTTTGCTGATTCTGTCTGAAAAATCCTCTATGGCTTTATTAGACCTTTTAGAAATAAAACTTAGCTGCCCAGGAAAAAAAACTGGCCGTTATTCTGCTCCTTGTACCTTTTCAATAATTTTTGTTTCAGCTGCTCAGAAGCCTCTGCCTCATTTAGTGATTTTGTGCATCGTACAAAGGATTTCGCTTCTCGTGAAAACCTACTTGCAGCAGCTGCTTGTCTATCCAAACAACTATCTCAGCAGATGACAAGAGATTCTCCACAAACCATAACACATCTTCGGATGCGCTGCCGAGAAAAGAAGTAACAAGCTTTGCAAGAGCTGGATCTAATACTGGACTCTGCGATCTTAATAATCCATCTCTTCATTCCTCACTGTCATCTCACTATATGCAAAAATATTTTCTACTCGTAGCCATACTAATTCATTACCTAACGATTGCACAAGTTCCGGACCGGTGACATCTTGTTTCTCTGGTTCCGCCGTTCCACTACCTTTACTCAACTTTTTATGTCCAATAGTAACAACGAAATAAGCGTCCTTATACGACAACACTAGAACACTTATACCTTGTGTCTAGTCATGAGCCACCTGGACTCTCTGCATTGTCTCACCATATGACCAGTCGATGACATATAAAACAGACAACTACCACACACTCGGCACAAGGGACAGAATGCCCAAGAAAATTACATCGTTCACATCTCGTGGGTCCTAACCACTGATCCTTACGATTACCTTTTAATTGATAAACGTCCAATGGTTTTTTTGACTATCAAAAGTAACTCCAACGTTGTAATGACCATCAGTTCTTGGCTCCATGTCTGTCACAGAACACAGAAAACAGTTTCACCCTCCCACAACGGAATACTGTACGCTGCGGCTCGGACATAGTACTGCGGGAGCTAGCACATCCTCCGCTTCCATTGTCGGGGATGTGAGCTACCCCTGCACCACTCTGTAGGGCCGGGACTGAGTGGTGAGTCGGTGTGGCCTAGTGACAGACTGGTGGTTAAAAAGGCACTTTATTGCTATTAATTACATTTCTCCGTCATCAAGCCTGTCTCACTTGAATTAGCATATTCTGCTCTATATGTATGTATGTTGTGATATTAACTGTACGTGATTTTTGCACGAGGTATGACAGGAAGTTACTACAATTGCTTCCTCCACTTAACCGCGCCGCAAGCGGGAGATGAGTCTCGGTAGGTGATCGCGAGCCTCGTCTGCCCGAAGGCGCTTATTATCATTAGACTCCGCAGCCCAGCACCTCCGCCCCGCCCCCCCTCTCATCTACCTGTAATGCCGTACTATATTTAATTCCTCCTTTTTCCTACTCAAGTCATTTGCCGGGAACTGGCCTCAAAGGCTTGCTACAAACATCATCATCGTAGCACCAGTCACACCTTAAACATCTATGCTTCTTTATAAGTTACCAAAAGACATCATTTTTATCATATTTCAATCTTATTATTTGAATCGTTTTAACTATAAGAGTAATGCGTATATATTTTATAACATCGTACAGATAACGAACGTGGTATTTTCTTTCTTAACTGCCTTAACTCGCGAACTTACCGTTTTCTCTGATAAATTACTTCCTTACAAACCCAGCTTTTCCGTTATATATCTTCGTATTGCCAGTACTATTTTATATTTCAAACTCTTTTCTTTTGCCTTATTATCCTCCGTATTCTAATTCTTGCAAAATCTCATATTATTGTCTCGAATGTGTCTCCTTACTTCATGTTCTAGGCACTGAGTCCTATTAAATTTAGGGGTCCTCCTTGTGGCTTTAACATACGACGCACGTTATGTTCTTCTCGAAAGTTTTATTAGTTAAATTCACAATTATTTCGGAAATGCGTGTGGTCAGGTTTGTTTGAGTGTCTGTGTACTAATTTTGCGTTGAAGTGGCTAAGATCCATCAAAGACTGTTGTGTATAGTCCACCAAATATTCGTTTCGCTTAGGTGCTTCGCGCACTTTAATATAATTTTACATTGTCCGTGTAATTTAAACCTTGAATCGTGAACCCTAAAGTATTTACTTCCTATTATCTTTCAATAAGATTTTGGCATGTGAGTTACACACTGTTCTTCGCCTCTTTCTACCATGTTTGCACTCTCAAAACCGAGCTATCTATCTACTGTGTGTAGGCAGTGGATTATGTTGTTTTACAAATGGCTACCTAAAACGAGATAAACCGATGCTACAGTGTGCATCATTAGCGCGCTAGTGACGAATGTGTCGCTAAATTTCCTGGGTGCTAAGAATTTTTGCAAATTTCTACAGATCACTGATTCTCTGTATTTTCAACCGACTTCCGTTCCTTCCTTTGTGTGCAAACGAGGCCTCCAGGTTTAGAGAATTTCACTTACAAATTTTGCGTTTCAGTGGAAAATGTGGAGGGGCAGCCCTTGACCTTTCCCTTGATATCATTCGATGACTGAATAAAAAGCGTAATGAGTGTTGTGATATGTTACGAACATTTTAAATTTCGGTAATATACGAGTGTCACACGTAACGTAAGTCGCACGAAATAGACAGGTGCGTTCAGCTTTCTAGTATGCAACACATTTTGACAGCAATATCTGGTTTCACATAATCATTTCTCACTAGATGCAGAATGATTAGATACATATGTTGAGAAACTTCAATGATCTTCTTATTTAGAGTGGACATATTTCATACTACATCGACCTCTGTGAGTTACATTTGTGTTTCACAAATCTCTGAAGTGATATATTGTTTCGGGATGCCGTTTCTCACAATTAGATTGCTTATTCATGTGGCAAAATTTTTATATTTTTGTAATCTCTTAAATCCCTTGCCTATTCACAAATTTAAAGCGTGATAAATTTTCAACGAACAGATTCATAATCCGGACGTCCTTCAATAATGCAGTTCGAATGGTCGCCGTAGCTTGTTTAACTCGAATGGAATGCTTAAACCAGAGACTCCTGCGATTCTGCGACAGCGCATGCGCTGACTTCTATACTAGCGCCATAGGATAAATAGCTGCAGGGTCTCTCCAAACAGAGCACGGTGCATTACAGACCAGAGGCGGCTGCGAATGTAGCTGATTGTATGTGGAATGCATCCAGGGGTTTCTGAGAATAAATGACTTTGCGCCTAGCTACGATAAACGTTATACTATAGAACGCTCCAAAATACTCTTATAAGACCTCAATAAATCTCCCAAATATTTATTTATT
Source organism: Schistocerca cancellata (assembly GCF_023864275.1). NCBI lineage: Eukaryota > Metazoa > Arthropoda > Insecta > Orthoptera > Acrididae > Schistocerca > Schistocerca cancellata. The sequence goes on along the minus strand of NC_064629.1, from coordinate 343,937,915 downwards.
TATATTTTATGGAGATGGTGTTGTACAGCTTTAATGAATTTTAAGGAGTGCATTATGCAATACACAGCTACATCAGTACATTTTATTGGAGACGAGCGATTTCGGTCTAGGATCAGATCATTATCTTACTTACTTTACACTTTTACTTACTTTACACGTGGCTAAGGCCTTATCGACCATACACCTGCTCTACGAGCCTCTTCCAATTATTTCTATCCAGGGAAATTGTTGTCTAATCAGAGTTGATGCCCATCCTAGCTGCATCTTCCCGGATATTCTCCATCCACCTAATTCGAGGTCTTCCTCTTCTTCTCTTTCCTTCTAATTTCTTAGTGGATGCTATTTTGGGTAGTCTGTTCTCCGGCATCCTTGCTACATGACCAGCCCAGTTCAGTCTTCTCTTCTTTAACATTTCCACAATGGTACTATGTTTGTACAGCTCCTGTAGTTCTTCATTTTTCCTTATCCTCCACTCCATGACATTTTCATCGAAGATTGGTCCAAATATTTTTCTTAGTATTTTTCTTTCAAATATCAACAGTTTTTCTTCATCTTTTTTCCTGAATGTAATAGCTTCACATCCATATAATGCTACTGGTACAATAGTTGACTGATAAAAACGGATTTTGAATTCAGTACTAAGTGATCTCATCCTTAAAATTTTGATACAGCTGTAAAAAGTTCTATTAGCTGCTGCTAGACGGGCGTCTATTTCTATTTCTGCTCTATTGTCTCTGCTAAAAAGACTCCCTAAGTACTTGAAGTGGTCAACTGCCTTGAAAGTGAGACCATTTACGGTCAGTGGTGTATTCTTTTGGAGTTTTTTACTTATGACTAGATATTCTGTCTTTTCTTCATTCACATGAAGTCCAGCTTTCTCAGCTATTTTGTAACAATTTTGCATCATCCTGATTAATTCAGCTTTTGAAGTGCTTATTAAGGCTACATCATCTGCATAAGCAAGTCTAGTAATGTTCTGTCCCTGCAGTTGGATCCCTTGTGGATTAGTTTTGGTGAATTCTCTATCAATCTTCTCTAAGATAATATTAAATAGTATAGGTGAGATGGCATCCCCTTGTCTCAGTCCAGTGTACACCTTAAAATTTTCAGTCTCTCCTGCAGGTGTCTTAACTTTGCATATGGTTTCTTCCAAACACATTTTAACTAATTTGATTAATTTTAATGGTATTTCAAATTCTTTCATGGTGTTTAAGAGTGTCTGTCGGTGTATGCTATCATAGGCCTTCTTGAAGTCTATAAATAGAATATGGATATCTACATTAAATTCCCATGCCTTCTCAGTTATTTGTCTCAATGTGAATAAGTGATCCAAAGTGGATCTGTTAGTGCGGAAACCACATTGGTAGTCCCCAATCAGTTCTTCGGTTATGGGAATCAGTCTGTGTAGTATACACATCGACAAAATTTTATACGTGACATCGAGTAGGGCAATTCCTCTGTAGTTATCACAGACAAGGGGATCATTCTTCTTAAAGATGGGGCATATAATTGCAGTTTTCCAATCGGCCGGTATGTTTTCTGTCTCCCAAATTGTTTCAATTAAGGAATGTAGTTCTATTTCCAATTGTGGTCCTCCATTTTTTAAAAGCTCAGCATATACCTGGTCTTCCCCACAGGCCTTGTTGTTCTTTAATTTCTTTATTGTTTGTCTTATTTCATTTACTGATGGTGTGGTGACTTGTATATCAACTGTATCTGGTTCTTCAAATGTAAAGTAATATTGTGGATCATTGTAGTTGAGCAGCTGTGTAAAGTATGTCTTCCATGTTTCTTGTATGCCATTCTTGTTTGTAAGTATTTTCCCATTATGGTCCTTTATAAACTGTTCCCTTTTAGTGAATTTTCCCAAGGACTTTTTTATATTCTGGTACATCTGCCTTGCTCTGTGATGCTTGAAATCATACTCCGCTTCTCTTACCATGTTGTAGTAGTGTTTTCTCTTCTCTTGTCTTAGAGTTCGTTGTGTTTCCTTGTGGATTTTATGGTATCTCTCCTTTAGTATAATATTGTCCATGTCTTGTAACCATGCCTTCCTCGCATTTTGCCTCTCCAGTACTCTTTCTTGGCACTTTATATTAAACCAGATTTTGTTAGTTCGTTTTCTTTTACCTATAGTTTTGGAAGCTACATCTTGAATACTGTTTCTGAGGTGTCTCCATCTACTTTCCACGTCTTGCTGGTCACTATGTGTCAGTCTAGATTCCGATAGGTTAATTTCCATTTCTTTCCTAAAGTTTTCTTTTATTTTTTCTTCTGCCAGATTTTCTACATCGTACCTTTTAATTTCAACCCTATTTGTACTTTGTTTCTTTTTTAGCTTTATTTTCATTTGAGCTATGATTAACATATGATCTGTCTCACAATCTGCTCCCCTAAAAGTTCTAACGTCTTTAATACTGTTTTGAAATCGTCTTTGGATGGCGACATGGTCAATCTGGTTCACTACTTTTCCATCTGGTGATATCCATGTCCCTAAATGAATGCGTTTGTGTTGGAATTTTGTGCTGCTTAATGTGAGACCATTTGCCATTGCAAAGTTTATGAGTCGCACACCATTCTCTGAACTTTCATCATGTAAGCTGTAATTCCCAATGGTTGGTTTGTAGATTTCTTCTTTTCCTACTTTGGCATTAAAGTCTCCTAACACTATTGTTACATTATGTCTACTTATTGAATTATATGTCTGTTCCAGTTGACTATAAAATTCTTCTTTCACGTCATCTTCCTTATCTTCTGTGGGTGCATGAACATTTATAAATGTAATATCAAACCACTGAGCCTGAATTGTAATGTGTGATATTCGGTTATTAATTGATTTGAATTCCTTTATTGTGTCAATTGCTGTTTTATGAATGTAAAAGCCCGTTCCAAATTCATGGCGCTGACCGCAGTCTCCATACATTATTGTCCCGTCTCCTATTTTCATTGATCCCGTTCCCTGCCATCTTATTTCTTGGAGCGCTACCAGTTGTACCTTGTATTTTCCTAGTTCGTTTATTAGTATTTGTGCGCTTCCTGGGCGGTATAGACTTCTGACATTCCACGAACCAAAAGAGAAATCCTTGTAACTTTGCCAATTTCTGTTCCAGTAAATTCTGTCCTGTTTCCGAGGCATACCTTGAGTGTCCTGACCGGCCATTGTTTTACATGAGTGGGTTGGTAGCCCTCTGCACAACCCCCAACCTGGAGGACCAGGAGTCTTGATTTTGGGGTACTCTACCCCTAGGGATTTGCCTTCACCATGGCTTAACGAGTCTTCCCTACCCGTGCTAGTTTTGGTCCACCCCGGGTATTTTATTTCCCCGGTACCCCCCATATCTGGAGAGCATTCCCCAATCCGCCACCCGGGGAGGCGCCCGATGGGGGACTAGCAACCCCACACGGGTCAGATCATTATCGGGTTCAAAAAATATCTCAGCTATGCATATGTGTAATTAGAATAAAAATTACCAGAAGCATATTTTTTCATCGCTAATAGTAGCTGCGGTGAGTGGTAATTACCACACACAAACATCTGTGAGTTTAAACGGACATATACGTTGCGTATATGCAGCTACTATTAGCGATTGAACAATGTACGTCTGATATTTCTTATTCCAATTACGCAAATACATAGCGGAGATGTTTTCTGGACCCATTGATGATCTGATCCTAGGCCTAAATCGATTGTCTCTAAGAAATCATACTGATATAGCTGGGTATTGCACAGTGCACTTCTTAACATTTATTTATTCGTTTAACCTGCTAGGGTTAGAGCTACCACGCCCTCTCTTGAATCTAAACAGTTGCATCTAACATGCAAGTTAATCTAATAAAATGGCTCTAAGCACTATGGGACTTAGCATCTATGGTCATCAGTCCCCTAGAACTTAGAACTACTTAAACCTAACTAACCTAAGGACATCACACAACACCCAGTCGTTAATCTAATACACAAAATTATTGAACATTTAGTAAGTTTTATAGTGCCGAAAGAGAACAAAGGTAAACGCAATTTACATTCGTTCATGAGAAGTAAAACAATGAAAACACGTTACAAAAAGCAGGTTTTAAACTCGCAGGACCAGCAGAAGTCGACATGAATGGAGAGGTGCAAGAGGGAGGGAAGGAGGAACGCGATAAAACACAATTAAAGAAGATAGAGAGGAACAAATCGGCGTGAGTAACTGAGAAATGAAATAGGAAAGAAGCCTAAAAGCGAGAAGACTTTACTGTTCGACAGAGAAAAACGGGTCATATATATTAATTTTAGGGGCAACGTTATATACATTGATTTCTGGAGGAATGTTATATACATTAATTTCTGGGGGACGTTATAAGAATGACAGAAGGAAGTGCTTGACCTTCTCTTTTTTTTAAAAAAAAGGAGACAGAGCATTTAATTGTTTGCTGACTACGAGATAGCTTGCTCCATAGACGGTCGGCAGCAACAGAGGAGTCTGCGAATGTTTTAGTTTCGTGGATGGGCGCACTTAGGGTACTAGACGAGTGACACCTTTTGTTCCGATTGTGATAAGATGACAGATACTTAACGCTGGGGCGAGGTTCAAAATGGTTCAAATGGCTCTGAGCACTATGGGACTTAACAGCTGTGGTCATCAGTCCCCTAGAACTTAGAACTACTTAAACCTAACTAACCTAAGGACATCACACACATCCATGCCCGAGGCAGGATTCGAACCTGCGACCGTAGCAGTCGCGCGGCTCCGGACTGCGCGCCTAGAACCGCGAGACCACCGTGGCCGGCCCTGGGGCGAGGTACTGGGTTGTCTGTGCACTGCGGAGCCGATGAAGTAAACAGAGCGTATGGTAGTCAAGTAACTTGTCTGGCCACAATCAACCTGTCTGACCGTTTGATGCACAGGCATAGACGGATGTTACAGATGTAATCCAAGCAATCATTCACGGTTAATTATAGCCGTCAAGTGTTCTCGCTGCTCGTGCGGTGCTGGATTATATCGCAATATTGGAGGAACGGTGGAACGAGTTCGCGTTTCACAGCCTGTGGAAATAAGCTGTGAAAGTTTTTAATTGTATAAAGGGGAGAGGATGACTTTATGCACGTGGCGACAGTATTTTCTGTCCAGTGGAGATGCGTATCCGAAGTTACACCTCAGTTATCCCCTGTTTTTCTGGCACGGTATTACAATACCGTCGAGAAGAATAGGAGGAAAATGTTGGTGAGATTCAGACTTTATTAATTTATGATGGGATACTAAACTTAATTGGAACTTGTTCGCATTTAGTTAAAGTCCCAGGTTTTGCGCACATCCAGCTAATAAAAAGAGATCATCACACAGTTTTAATCTGCCAGGAAGTTTCATATCAGCGCACACTCCGCTGCAGAGTGAAAATCTCATTCTGGAAACATCCCCCAAGCTGTGGCTAAGCCATGTCTCCGCAATATCCTTTCTTTCGGGAGTGCTAGTTCTGCAAGGTTCGCAGGAGAGCTTCTGTAAAGTTGGGACGGTAGGAGACGAGGTACTGGCAGAAGTAAAGCTGTGAGGACGGGGCGTGAGTCGTGCTTGGGTAGCTCAGTTGGTAGAGCACTTGACCACGAAAGGCAAAGGTCTCGAGTTCGAGTCTCGGTCCGGCACACAGTTTTAATCTGCCAGGAAGTTTCATCTGTAGTGACGTTTACATCTTGAATAAAGTGTGTGCACCCCGTAGTTTGTAACTAACTTACGTTCTTTCCATATAGTTCAATAACTGTCACCCTGTACACGCAGAATTACGGTGCCACAGCTAAAATAATTACCGTCAATGTTTTATCGTAATACAGTAGTGGAAATCAGTATAAAGTCATGGATATTTACAAGAAAATTAACATTGTCGGTTGGAATTGCATAGCTTTCCCATAAGTTTTAAATTTTATCCGTCAGAATGGATTGTATCCTGAATCCTTTATTGTTATGGTCCTGCTGGCTGCCGGATGCGGGTGGAGTGTCACCTCCCGCAGCAGTTTTAGTCCCAGGAGACCTACAGGTACCACTGGATGGAGGGCTGTTTCAACGCCTGATATACCTACACATCATTTATATCCGTTTTTAATTGTGTAATTGTTCTTCTGGTATTAGTAACCCGGTAAGGTGGGTGAAGGGATCCTGGCAGGGTGGCAGAGGTGCGCCTTCCGCCGCACGACAAGCCCCAGTGCGCCACCGATCATTCACAGCTAGCGTCCACACCATCCTGTTATCTTTCAGCTACCGAATCTTTTATTAATTTATTCTTAACATCTCTTAAGACACTACTATGATAGTTTCTATCTCTTTTGTTTGTTATCTAAAAAATGGGACTTAACTGCTGAGGTCATCAGTCCCCTAGAACTTAGAACTACTTAAACATAACTAACCTAAGGACATAACACGAGTCCATGCCCGAGGCAGGATTCGCACCTGCGACCGTTGCGGTCGCGAGGTTCCAGACTGTAGCGCCCAGAACCGCTTGCCCACCCCGGCCTGCTGTTTGTTGCCTAAAATCAAATGTTTTTCTCTCATGTTTCCGACATACTCAGTATGGAAGGACCGATGACCCTGGTAGTTTGCTCCCATAAAACCGCATAATCCATCCATCCATCCATCCATCATTAGGTTTATATTTAAATGTTTCTGCCCTGGTGCCCCTCCGACAAGAAAGGCAATAGGAGTAATCCACTAAATTACAGGCCCATACCATTAAAGTCGATATGCAGTAGAATTTTAGAACCTTTATTGTGTTCGAACGGTCTACTGACACATACTCAACAAGGATTTAGGAAACAACGTTCTTGTGAAACACAAATAGCGCTTAACTCTCACGCAGTGTTGAGTGCTATCGACAAGGGATTTCAAATTGATTCCGTATTTCTAGATTTCCAGCAGACTTTTGACAGCGTAGTTCATAAGCAGCTTCTAATCAGATGGCGTGCTTGTAGAATATCGTCTCAGTTATACGACTGGATTTGTGATTTACCGACAGAGAGGTCACAGTTCGTAGTAACTGACGATAAGTCATCGAGTAAAACAGGAGTAATTTCTCGCGTTCCCCAGGATAATGGTATAGATCCTCTGCTGTTCCTTACCTAAATAAACGAGTTAGGAGATACTCTGGGCAGCCGCCTCATCGTCTAGTAAAGACGTCAGAAGACCGAAACCAGTTAATAAAGGATTTAGACAAGATATCTGTATGGTGTGAAAATTGGCAGTTGACCCTAAGTAATGAAATTTGTGATGTCATCCACATGAATGCTAGTTACATAGTAAATCGATCAAATCTGAAGGTCGTCACTTCAACTAAAGACCTAGGAATTACAATTACGGACAACTTAAATTGGAAAGAACACATAGAAAATATTGTGGGAAAGACGAACCAAAGACTGCGCATTACTGGCAGAACGCTTGGAAGATGCAACACATCTACTAAAGAGACTGCCAACACTACACTTGTCCGTTCTCTTTTGGAATACTGCTGCGCGATGTGGGATCCTTACCAGATATGATTAACGGTACACAACGAGAAAGTTCCAAGAAGAGCAGCACGTATTGTATTGTTGGGAAACAGGGGAGAGAGTGTCATGCTCAAGATACAGGATTTGGGGTGGACATCACTAAATCAACGGCGTTTCTCGTAGCGGCAGGACCTTCTCACGAGATTTCAATCAAAAATTTTGTCCTCAGAGTGCGAAAATATTTTGTTGACGCCGACCTACATAGGGAGAAATGATCATCATAATAAAATAAGGGCAATCAGAGCTCTCACGGAAAGATATAGGTGTTTTTTTTCATGCGCTGTACGAGAGTGGAATAATGGAAAATTGGTGTGGAGGTAGTTCGATTAACACTCTGCCAGGCACTTCAGTGTGATTTGCAGAGTAGCCATGTAGATGTAGATGTAGATGTACAGCGCATAGCATGCAGGCCTCGACTAAAGGACGCTGTACATGTGAAGACACTGCGTCCTATGAAACATGCCCAAGTGGCTCTGTGAGTAAAGTTCGACAAAATGAAGTGTCTCCGTGGAGGGAGTGTAACTGAATTTTATTTTTTGTGGAATGACCTAGAGTCGCGCAGCCGGCGCTAATGGACAGTGCACTTCGTCTCCGGTGCGCACTTGGCCGTCCTGGTCGGTTCCCCGCATTAAGCACTGATTGCTTCAGTATTAAACGCGGCGGAGACAAAATGTCATTTTTTTATGTTTCGTCTTTAAAGCTCCTAACGTCACATATCACCGACTTTAACGAGAGTCTCCGCGAAATGAATCGTGTAGGCAGCGACACCGTTTCGCTCATCAGGTAAATTTTGTAATGGAAATGCTGTGTGGCTAGGGCCTCCCGTCGGGTAGACAGTTCGCCTGATGCACGTCTTTCGAGTTGACGCCACTTCGGCGACTTGCGTGTCGATGGGGACGAAATGATGATGAGAAGAACAACACAACACCCAGCTCCTGAGCGTAGAAAATATTCGACCGAGCCGGGAATCGAACCCGGGCTGTTAGGTATGACATTCAGTCGCGCTGACCACTGAGCTACAACGTGCAGAGACTTTTGTAATAAAAGATACAGAGATGAGTCTTTTGAAAATGTATTTTTTTTACATCAAATAACATAGCGCAGCTAACTCAGCATTTAGAGATGTTTCTATTAAACACACAAAATAAATTCGAGAATTTTCTACAGAAACTGAAGAAATGTCAGCACAAACAGATTAGTTTTTGTGTAAATAACTTACATATGTTTTACTGAACTATCACACCCACGCGTCAGGCAGATTTTTTGTTACACGACGTATTCTAGTCAAAATTAACGTCGTTGAGGGACGCCGTCAAGGTGAATGTGGACTTTAGGAGATTTCGGAGGCACTGTTAGAGAAGCAGCTTGCTGACTGTTTCTCGCGTCAGACGTAAGAAACACAATGAGCAGAATGTACGCGAGTCGCAGGAGATCGTACGAACCGATTTGATCATATCGACAGGATGTGTAGGGCACGACTGGAACTCCAACATACAAGGAGACAGTTATTGAACTACTAAAAAAAAAAAAAAAAAACGTAAATTGGTGGCATACTACGGGGTGCGCACACATTATTCAAGATGTAAACGTCACTACACATATTCGGATTTACACTACTGGCCATTAAGATTGCTACACCACGAAGATGACGTGCTACAGACGCGAAATTTAACAGGCAGGAAGGAGATGCTGTGATATGCAAATGATTAGCTTTTCAGAGCATTCACACAAGGTTGGCGCCGGTGGTGACACCTACAACGTGCTGACATGAGGAAAATTTCCAACCGATTTCTCATACAGAAACAGCAGTTGACCGGCGTTGCCTGGTGAAAGGTTGTTGTGATGTCTCGTGTAAGGAGGAGAAATGCGTACCATCACATTTCCAACTTTGATAAAGGTCAGATTGTAGCCTATCGCGATTGCGGTTTATCGTATGGCGACATTGCTGCTCGCGTTGGTCGAGATCCAATGACTGTTAGCAGAATATGGAATCGGTGGGTTCAGGAGGGTAATACGGAACGCCGACCTGGATCCCAACGGCCTCGCATCACTAGCAGTCGAGATGACAGGCATCTTATCCGCATGGGTGTAACGGATCGTGCAGCCACGTCTCCATACCTGAGTCAACAGATGGGGACCTTTGCAAGACAACAACCATCTGCACGAACAGTTCGACGACGTTTGCAGCAGGATGGACTATAAGCTCCGAGACCATGGCTGCGGTTACCCTTGACGCTGCTTCAGACAGGAGCGCCTGCGATGGTGTACTCAACGACGAACCTGGGTGCACGAATGGCAAAACGTCATTTTTTCGGATGAATCCTGGTTCCGTTTACAGCATCATGATGGCCGCATCCGTGTTTCGCGACAGTGCGGTGAACGCACATTGGAAGCGTGTATTCGTCATCGCCATACTGGCGTATCACCCGGTATGATGGTATGGGGTGCCATTGATTACACGTCTCGGTCACCTCTTGTTCGCATTGATGGCAATCTGAACAGTGGACGTTACATTTCAGATGTGTTACGACCCGTGGCTCTACCCTTTATTCGATCCCTGCGGAACCCTACATTTCAGCAGGATAATGCACGACCGCATGTTGCATGTCCTGTACGGGCCTTTCTGGATACAGAAAATGTTCGACTGCTGCCCTGGCCAGCACAGTCTCCAGATCTCTCACCAATTGAAAACGTCTGGTCAATGGTGGCCGAGCAACTGGCTCGTCACAATACGCCACTCACTACTCTTGATGAACTTTGGTATCGTGTTGAAGCTGCATGGGCAGCTGCACCTGTACACGCCATCCAAGCTCTGTTTGACTCAATACCCAGGCGGATCAAGGCCGTTATTATGGCCAGAGGTGGTTGTTCTGGGTACTGATTTCTCAGGATCTATGCACCCAAATTGCGTGAAAATGTAATCACATGTCAGTTCTAGTATAATATATTTATCCAATTAATACCCGTTTATCATCTGCATTTCTTCATGGTGTAGCAATTTTAATGGCCAGTAGCGTAGGTTAGGACATGTTCGATATGTCTGCGATTGTTGGCAATGGTGTGGTGCATACGAATAGCTAAATTCCGCATGACCCACTGAAGTGTAGGATATTGATGCTGCCAACGACCACCTGAATGGCTGTTTTCAGCACAGCAACGGTTTTGGGTTATTACTGTACACCTTGTCTTTAATACAGTGCCACAAATGGGAGTCGCGTGTGTTCAGATCCGGAGAATATGACGGCCAATCGAGGCCCATGCCAGTGACCTCTGGGTTCCCCAGAGCAAGAATGCGGTCCCCACAGTGCTCCTCCAGGACATCAAACACTCTCCTGCTTCGATGGGGTCGAGCTCCATCTTGCATGAACCACGTATTGCCAAAATCAGGGTCACTTTGGATAACGAGGATAAAATCATGTTCCAAAACCTTCACGTACCGTTCGGTAGTCACCGCACCATCACGAAATATCGCATCAGTTATTCCATGACTGGACACTGCACACCACACAATCACCCGTTGAGGGTTAAGAGACTTCTCGATCGCGAAATGCGGATTCTGAGTCCCCCAAATGCGCCAATTTTTTTTTATTAACGAATCCATGCAAATGAAAGTGGGCTTCGTCACAAGGGGTTCAAGCATAGTGAACGCATTATCATAACCAAGATAGACACAATGCCAGCACTCACCAACAGTACTTGTAGCTCTAGTTAATATGTCAACTAGCGCCGCAGATGTCGAAGAGATTGAAAGAATGTCTGACGAGATAAAAGAAATTATTCAAATAATTAATGGAGATAAAAGTTAGTTGTGATAGGGGATTGGAATTCGTTGGTAGGAGGAGATAAGAATACAAAATAGTTTGTGAACATGGATTGAATGAGGGGAATGAAAGGGTATCTGTCTGGTAGAATGCTATCCAACCACAATCTAATCATTGCTATACTTGGTTTAAAAATCATGAAGGAAGGCTGTATATGTGGAAGAGACCTGAAGATATAGGAAAGTTTTTAATAGATTATATAACGTTAAGGAAGAGATATCAAACTAGAATGTGAACTGCAGATCATATCCAAGGGCAGATGTGGACCCTGACGATAATTTGTTGGTTATTAATAGTATATTACAATTGAAGAAATTGCTGAAAAGTAGGAAATAAAGGAGATGAGACCTCGATAAGTTGAAAAACCCAGAGCAGGTTGATTGTATCAAGAGCATTAGACAATGATTATTTTGAAATATGGGAAAGAAACACGATACAAGACAAATAAGAAATAAGTAGCCTTGACAGACGAAGTAATGAAGGCAGTAGAGGATCAAATAGGCAAAAAGGAAAGACCCAGCAGAAATCCTTGTGTAACATACGAGATATTGATTCTAACTGAAGAAATTAGAAAATATGAAAAAGCGATAAATGAGGTAGGAAAAAAGACTACAGACGTCTAAGAAATGAGATTGATAGGAAGCGGAAATTTACAGTGCAGGGATGGTTACACGAGAAATAAAAGGCTGTAGAAGTATGTATAACGATGGGAAAGACAGATGGAGGGAATTGGAGGGAATTTTGTACGGAAGAAAAGTAACTGTATGAATATTAAAAGCTCATATGCTAAGCCAGAACTAAACAAAGGAGGAGAGACTGAAAGATGGAAAGAGTACATAGAGGATAGGTACAGGGGAAAGAAACTAGAAAATAGTACTAAAGAAAGAGAAGAGACAGTAAATTAATAAGACATGGGTGATATGACACTGCGAGAAGAATATGACAGAGCATGGTGACATCTAAGACGATACTATTCCATCTTGTTGGCAAGATATATGAGACAGGTGACATTTCCTTAGTCTTCGAGAAGAATGTAATAATTTCTGTTCTAAAGAAAGCAGTTGCTGACACGTGTGAATATTACAAGAACATCAATTCAATAAGCGATGGTTGCAACATACTGACATGAATTATTTACTGAGGAATAGAAAAAGGTAGAAGCCGACCTCGGGGAATATCACTTTGTGTTCCGGAGAAATGTGAGGCCGTACTAACTCTATGGCTAATTTTATAAGATAGACGGAAGACAGGCAAATCTATTTTTTACTCGTTTATTTACAAAAAGCTTTTGACAATTTTAATTTTAAAACACTCTTTGAAACTCTAGAGGTAGTAGGGGTAAAATACAGCGAGCGAGAAGACCTCTACAACTTGTAAAGAAACTAGACTGCACTTTTGAGTCGAAATCAATGCAAGGGAAGTTATATTTAAGATGGGAGTGAGACGGGATTGTCCCCATTACTGATATTACTCAACGCGTATATTGAGCAATCTCTGAAGGGCACCAAGGAGAAACATACAAGGGAATGAAAGTAAAGGGAGATGAAATGAAAACACTGAAGTTAGCCGACGACATTATAATTTGTGAAATGTATTCACTGTTGCGAATGTGGACAACCATCACCTATATAATGGAATGACGAAAATGAAAATTTGTGCTGGACTAGGACTCGAACCCGGGAACCTTACCATTTGGGTATCCGAGCACAGCTCACAGCCAGGCCCAAATTTCCATATGTCGTCAACCATGTGTCTACAACCTGTACACGTATCTCCATTATGTTTATTTCTGTACAGTTAAGACATTTTACTTCATTTGTCGGTAGGTAAATTATTGCAGTACCTTTGTTATTCCGAATTAGGGTGCAGTGTTCCTTCGGAGGCTCGCGATAAGCGGGAAATCCGTATTAGAGTCCGAGTCCGGCACAAATTTTCGTTGTGGTCATTCCATGATACTGATGGTTGACCATATTCGCAAAATCGAATACACTTAATGTACTTCATAACAGCTGTAGTCGCTGCAGTGTCTGTTCGTTTGGACATGCATGCAGAATCACAGGCACAATTGTTACTGTTTTGAAAAGTGATTGTAAGATGAATATCTAAAAAGAAAAACAAGGGTAGTGGAATGTAGACGAATTAAATCAGGTAACGCAGAGTGAGCAACACAAAACCGAAGCCATGATGAAACCGGTACCCGACACTATAAAGACTCTCACGCAGCTATCGCGACTAGCGGATGTAGATGTTATTATTGATCGTTTATACCGTTCGTCGGATGGTTAGGTGTCATTTTAATACGTTTCATTGCAATGTAGTACTGTGACCACAGTTGTGCGTGTGCAAAATGCCTTATTCTATCTAGGAGAGGATAGATACAGCTGAGGCCTATATTCGTTCTCAAACAATCGAAGAAACATATAAAGCGTTTCAAAGAAAAATTTTACAGTGGCAGTATCTCAGCGAAGAGTAGCATACACTATTTAATTAAAATGATGTAAAACTGGATGTGTTTCAAACGTAAAACGAAACAGGCAATCTTCCAGAAGGACTACACAGGTCGTTGTCAATTCTGAAAGGAGAATTACTCTTACTCCAAAACAATCAATAGGCAAGTTATCCCAACAATCTAATATTAAATACCCATCTTGTCATAAAATTCTTCATGAATTAAAACTGAAACGATACCGTGGTACAACTCTGCAACAAATGAAGGAGACGTACAAACCGAAACAAAATTACTATTACATCTGTTTTCTCGAAAACATCGTTGATGGACAGATAGACCCACTGTCGTATTTAATGCCAGCTGAGGCACAGTTTCATTTATCTGGTCATGTTAATTCGAAAATGGATGGTGAGGAATTCTCACGAAGTATTTGAGCGTCCACTTCGCGATGAGAATATGTTGGTGCTTTTCGTGTCGTTTCCGATAATCGTACTGCGTAACCAATATTTTTTTACTGAACTGTCAATACACAAGTTTACCCAACAGTTCTCGATGAATTATATATGCAAGTAACTGATAATGAAAAGGAATACAGCTTCTTCCAACAAGACATTTGAGAGCCCAACGGAACTGAAGCCCCTCACGTATACCCAGCATACATTTCTGAAAAAGAGGGACAGCTCCTCAATGTTTGTTTCAGTGCAAATACATAAATATCGTCGAACTTCTGGAGCAACCAGGGTTTGCAAGTAGAGAGTTTTATGAACAAGAGACGTTGCGTTGCAGTGTCCAGTGAGTTGGAAATTTGAGGCGGTCAGGGACTGTGGCCGGATGGCCAAAGTGGCACAGTCTGCCTTTGGCAGGGACGTGGTTTGGGCATCTTGTTTATGTTGCTGCCACGGTATCGCCCACATGGTTGTCGCACACCTCAGCTGTTGGAGTGGGCAGGACTGAAGGCATTGGAAGTAGAACAATTCCTACAAGGAAAAGTCCAGACTGTTTATAATGATCTTGTCGGCATTCATTTTTCAGTTGTGTGCTGTGTGGACTGTGATGTACGTAACGATGATGATGATGATGTCGTGTGGCTAGGACCTCCCGTCGGGTAGACCGTTCGCCTGGTGCAAGTCTTTCGATTTGGCGCCACTTCGGCGACTTGCGCGTCGATGGGGGTGAAATGATGATGATCAGGACAACACAACACCCAGTCCCTGAGCTGAGAAAATCTCCGATCCAGCCGGGAATCGAACTCGGGTCCTTAGGATTGACAGTCCGTCACGCGTAATGAAGGTCAATGACATGGCTGCAACATAATTCTTAACAAGACGCAAGATGGTCATAAATTTGGACATTCGGATGGACATAAAAGCAATGTGCTAGTGGAACATGCATGTCTCAGACAGAGGATTATTTGGGACTCCAAATTACTCTTTGAGATTCCCCCCGAAATGGTAGTTACTGCGCTAAGCGCCTAGGGAAAAGTGATTAGTCATATAGCCGATAAATGGCCGCACTTCACCACACACGCTATTATTAACAGGGTGCATAGAACTTGCCAAACATATTCTATCCTGTTTGTATATCGGCAGCTGTCACGCCATCGTCAGCTATTATGCTCAGCAGAAGATGTGCATGGGATGCAGACAAGAAGAGCATGTATGTTCCAGCTGTCTGCAATGTTGAATTACCCAATTACCAGCACGGAACGAGGAGGCGATGGCTGCACCAGTGGCACTCCCATCGACGTATGCCTTGGCTCTTTAAATAGACCACCACACATCAACTACAACTTCACCTTTACTAGGACGATGGCCGCCTCTGGAGCAGCAGGAGGATGATGCGGATTTAACAAAGGCGTCGAATGAGTCCCCTCCAGCTACGTCTTCATAGCAAGACAGTGGATATAGGCGATGGGGATGGAAGTCGCCTCCATGATTGTGCCAACTGAAGTTTCGTCTCCCAACAGTTAGGAGCCTCAGGCATCTTCAAATAGTGACACTCATGTGCATAAACAAAGGTCTCTGAAACAAAGGAAGAAATACCAACTTGTTCCTTCTGATTCCTGCCAGATGCTATCTCAGATGATCCCAAAGGTAGCGACAAAACAGTCATGGAACTTCCAGTCCACCCCCTGGTGGTGTGGTGGGGACAGCAATGGCAACACATATGCCTGTGGATGTCAACAGTAGCTGGAGCCACCCCGGATGAAACACTGAGCACTACAGACAGAGTGCCTCAACAGGTCAACCACCAGTCCAACACGATGATGTGGCCTGCTGAAGTCGAAAAAGGCCAACATGATGGGGCTGCTGTTGCGGCTGCAGTCACACAACTCCGCGAATTCTAACTGATGAAGGACTTTCGGGAGGGGATCGGGTGCTGCCGACAGCAGAGCCATTCCAGAAGACTGCAGCTCTTCCTTCCCTCTTGAGCGCTTCTCATATCGCCATTCAGAGGCAAGATTTTCAGATAAGCGCTATTAATCTCAACACCATTAGGACACAGGTCAAGCTCTAGATGTTTCCTGGCATGCTGAAAGTGGTGGACCTCAATGTGGCTCCCACAGGAAGCTCGCCTTGATCTGCTCTCACTGAGTATGACATCTACCATACTCCATGTATGGATAATGGCTGCAGGACAGCTAAACTACTGAAGAAAGTATCGAGGTGGACTACATGATCTACGTTCCATCAGCTCAAGGCCCACCTTCACTTTTTGGGGTGCCAGGATCATCAACTTAGGATATAAGTACGGACAAGTGAAAAGGAAGGGCCCAGTTTTATATGGACGAGGTAGCGTCATTATTTGGGGACCATTACGGCCACATCGTTCTCAGAGGCAACTTCAAATGCGTTTTATCCTCGAAGTGTCAAATGCCACACTATCGATATCCGAATCACTGAATATAGCAACATATGTGTCGGTATATGTTTAGATAACAAGATGATCTGCGGTTTCCATTATCAGGCGTAATCCTTTTCTCATAATGAACATTAAGTAATTTATCTTTGCTTGCGAAACACTTCCTTTCTTAAGTAACACGGGCAGAATATAAAGTTGTATTTCTCATACACCCATTTTATACTGGTATCGTCCTTAATCAACGTGGCGTGTTTCCATGTGTAAGCACGAAATCAAGAACTTAAGCATGACAGCAGTCGATCAGATGCTGAAAACAGATATATCCTAAGTTACAAATACTGTAATTACCCGAAACTACTTGTACAGTTTAGGATTGAGGCTGATACTGCTATCTCTGTAATAAATGAAGCTGTGAAAAGGGCTTGTACATCCGTTAGTGGGAACCTTATTAACATTGATTTGGGTGACTACAGAAGCACAATATCCTAAACGGTTCCGGAAATGAAGCACCACCTTCCGAACGATTATAGAACATACCTACATGTAACAAATGCTGCTCAAGGGCGATGCACTTCTCAAGCATTTTGAGAAATCGATGTTCAAAAGATTACAAACCTGTTGAGTACTATAGAAGAACACCAGCCATTGAACAACGGCCTTAGCGTAACAACCCATACTCTGCAAACCACTGTAAAGGCAGAAGTTGCTATCTGAGTCGTATGAAATGGTAACAAACAAGGAAATCCACAAGTTTAACAGTGGCGTTATAAGCTGTGTCAAGACTTCAGCGGTTGAAAAAGCGAAAAGATATCCTTTCCTACATTTCAGCGACGTTGTCGCCGAAAGGTTACACCTAAATGATACTAACTGTCTAACATATAGACCCCTTATACGTAGTTACATTACATAATTAAGGAATTAGATAATTACATAATTAAGGAATACACCATCCACTCTATTTTTAACCACCGGCGCAAACAGAAAGGTGTTATAAGTTTAACGTGTGTATTTGTGTACCTGTGTGTGGCACTTTAGCTCCCAAACGAAAGGTTCGATTTTAATGCAGTTTCTTTTTATTTGAATGCTGGTTTAATCAGGATGGTTCTTCGCTATGTTCCACGAAAGTTTGTTCAGCCTTTCAAATTTCACCAGTTTCATTACGGAAATGAGTTTTCCACCAGCGTGTTCGCTTGATATACGCTACCTGATACAAAAGAGCTACAACGACACCTGCCCTCATGCGACTGCCCGTTCGGGTCGCTGCACTTGGTCACGCCCCTCGCGCCGCACACCGCACATCGCGCGATTCACGCTCGCGGTTTTGTGAAGCGTGAGGTATTATGCTGTCATTAAACTACTGCAGCACATAGGCCTCGTAAAATAGATTAATGCATTAAACTAAGTTAGTACGTAATTATCTAAAATGTCATATAAAATAAATAAGTAACTCTAACGTTTAACAATGTTAGGCTAATTAAAGACAGCTCTACCTGATTACTCTGCAATTCGCAATTAAGTGCTTGGTAGAAGGTTGATCGAACCACTTCTCTACCGTTCCTCTCTCGAACAGCGCACGGGAAAAACGAACACTTCGATCTTTCCGTTCTACCCCTGATTCCCTTTATTTTATTACGATGACCATTTCTCCCTATGTAGGTGTGAAACGTCCCCTTTGAACAATTATACACGACTGTGCTTAAACTGACACACAATATTTTTTAGCGCAACGCAATCTGACTATCAAAGATCCCTGCAAAAGAATGGCCCTGAGTAACATTAAACTATACCTTTCACAAATCACTTACCTCACAAAAATCTTCGTTACTCGAACTACTGAAATTCAGCGAGCGCCACTACTGCCAGCTAAATAAAAGATTCAAACTACGGAAGGCACTAACTACTGATAGGGATAGTTAGCAAATGAAAGATATTAATAGAGAACAAACAATGTATTTACCTTAATATCATCACAAGTCATAATATATGTAATTTCAAAACTCCGCCATCTCTCTCCTCACATCCACCACTGCTGGCGGCTCACCTCTAACTGTGCAACGCTACGCGCTGTTCACATCCAGCTGCCGCTGCCCAACACTACAATGGCAGACAACAATGCAAACTAGCCACATACTGCACACAGCACAGCCAGTGATTTTCATACAGAGCGCTACGTGGCATTACCAATATAAAAATCTAAACAGCCTACTTACATAGCCCCCATGCTCCCCACAAAAAATTTTACAAATTTTTTTGGCCAGTGGCCAATAATGATTTGATAAATTTTTTTTATAATTACACTAACGAAGATATCCAATGCACACACTTATTGATACAATGTTGGTCAAAAGCTAAAATTTTCTCACAGTCCATAAATACAGTCCTGATCATTCATCATAATAGTAATTACAGGTTTTTTTTTTACAAAGTCTCATTAGTAAAAAAAATTGCACACAGAAGTAGTGGATTTCCATGCAGTCTTGAAGAAGTAGTGGTGTCCTTCTAACGGAAAGACAGTGCTGACTCTTGACATGCTGACAGGTAATGGGCCACAATGGAGCAAACCCACAGCAGAGTCAGTCGAAGTTGATGAATATTGGTAGGTAGGTCATCACAGAGTAGACCCACTGTAGTCCTGGTAGAGATTGTGGTATTGGTGGGCCACCAGAGGTGCAGACCCACTTCAGTCCTTGTAGAAATAATGGTATTGGTGAGTCAGCAAAGGTGTAGACCCACTGTAGTCCTTGTAGAAATAATGGTATTGGTGAGTTAGCAAAGGTGTAGACCCACTGTAGTCCTTGTAGAAATAATGGTATTGGTGAGTCATCAAAGATGCAGACCCACTGCAGTCCTTGTAGAGATGGCCAGCAGCCATCTGTTGCGACTGTGCGGGTACACAATCACCATTGAAGAGTCTTGCAGTTAATATAGCAAGTCCATAACCACCACTTGTGCACTCACAAAGTTTTTGGAATTGTCCTTAAAACCAGCAATGCTGTTATCCAGTCCCTTGCTGAATTATTAACACACGTGCAAACACTAACAGTCCCTACTTCTCACATATTGTCCACATACTATGACCAACAGAAACGTGTGCAGTGAAATGGAAGCTTCCAAGTTACTTAATTTGATTAACTGGCGTCAATTACAATATTATAACATGAGAATACAATTACAAAGGTACAAAATACATCATTAAAACATAACAATACAGATAACATTTGTAGTACAGGCTTTACAACAGAATAGAAATAAACATATACATCAGTGTTACAGGAATTATGACATGAGTACATACATAAAATATCAGAATAATTATTGAAACATCAACTTCACACATGAGCATTAAAACAAAACAGAATAAATAATGTCTAAGCAATAACATATTATTAATGCCAATTATATTTGAGGATAACAGTATTCCTCATCATAGTGAATGTAGCTTAATATTAAAAGAAGAAAAAATTCTATGAAACTACACAGAGACAGGAAGAAAACAAATACACAAGGGTACACAAACACATAGTGGGATAACACAAAAGGAAAGGACAGGGTTTGTTTTTAGTGTAACATTTGGTACTGCAGTCCACCCCACAACTTCATTCGATAGATCTTTCGTCTTATTTCAACATTTGTTTCCACCCAAAAAAATCCTATCCAAGCATGCTTTCTGTATTCTGTTCACATCCTCTTTCAAAAATAGTTTTTCTCCACTGTGCACTACCTTTTTGGCCAAACTATTTTCTTATAGCTTCTTAATGCATTTCTTTCAATTCATCATAGTTAGTTTCTTATATAGTCTACCCCTTCTTAAGCTAACTTAAATCTACTGAGCTCAGACGCTAAACTAAGGGACGAGGCAATGCAGCAGCGCAAAACGATTAACACAAACATCAATGACCAAAAAATTCAAATTGGCAAAGCAATTGCAATATTACAACTAATATAAGGCACTGTGCAGCAAACAAGAAAACTAAAGCATTAGTAAAACTGGCTTAACAGAATAATACAAAGTCAAATCCAATAACACTATGCCTGGCAAACAGCAGCAACTTATACCTAAACATGACATAGCTCAAGCAGAAAAAATATGACAGTAAAAACAACAATGCAGACAAGGGAAATGTCTATTCACATCTTAATGTCTATGTAATTAAAGTGGTGCACCACAACAACTTATTGTAAAAAAAATATTACCATATACTTGAAAAGAAAATTATGTGTCCAGTTACTGTTACTAGTCCCTTCTTATTGTTCTTTCCTTTCCAAGTGCTCCTTTTTTAAAGAATGTGGATTACAAAATTGTCATTTAATAGATCTGTTGACAGGAAGTGTTCACATTAGCAAATGCATCTAAGTTTATTTTATAAAACTAATGCTGTAACACAGCTGGAAAACAGGTATCAAATGAAATAAGCAATTACGCAAACCAAAGCATAAAAACATCATTCAATAGCTATGTGGCATTTCATAAGTTAGTAGAAATTCTCTCAATTCTCGTATAAAGACACTTGTCATAATCAGGTGTGGAGATGTAAGAATATTTCCCATCAATTCATAAGCATTACAGTAAGCAGCACAAAGTATGTGCTCCACAGTATAATCATATGTTTCCAAAGCGTGTCATATTTGCGATGCTTTCTACAAAGGAATGTCAATAGCGAGGTTAATGGCCTCTTTCTTCTCCACCTAATCGCTTTTTCTCAAGGCGGCTGGCACACCTGGCCGCTCACAACGCATTACGTCACGGTCACTTACCTTTCTTTCCCAAATATTTACGACAGCAGTTTCCGCTACAGTGACAGTCTCATATACAAAATTTCACGGGTCGAGAATTTGCGTTGCAAATGTGTAGAAACAAAATCTTATGAATATAACAATGTCCAAAAAATTTTCGTCGGCTTTGTGATACATTCACGCATATACACACACATTTCATAACTCTTAAAGTACGATTCTTGGTTTCCAACATCCTTTTTCACAAGTCAAGAGTCCCTACCCACTATTCATTACTCCATACCTTATTACACATATACGTATTCATCGACACTCTTCAATATTTCATCATTATACGTAGCATAATCAAATAACTCATATAGCATCAGCTTATTGATCATAAACATACCGCAACAGCATAATACACATAGTCATCGTAATAATATCATAACACCTCAGTCAAATCTCAAAAACGTCGTAGCTTTCTGCAATAATTTCAAAACCTAAAGAAAATTCTCTGCTCATTTCAATAGTGTCATCTACCTCAAACGTACTTTAAAAATCATGATCCCATACCAAATACATCATTCAGAGCTCTCATAGTATCACAATGGTTCTGAAAAATATGAAGGGTTCACACAGTACAGACAAAATACAATTTCGTAAGTGTGAAGTTATCCAGCTGTGTAATTGCGTAAACATGTGTCACTGATGTAGTAAAAAGAAATGTTTGTCTCTCTCAGTTAAATGATCAGATAGCTGTGTAATTATGTGTTAGAGAAATATGGTACCGATGTGTAAAGTTGTATAAGCAAATACCACATTAGCTAGGGCTCCTTGTGCTTGCCAAACACATGGTACACAAAGTAGGCGTGTACCCCCCTGAGGATTAATGTAATTATACCCTCAGGTGTTACAGATTACAGCAATGGAATTAAATGTATCACGGAAAACTTTCTTTGTAATTCAAAAATCTTTAAAAATAAATGTTTTAAGTACAAAATTAATCACTGAAATGCATGTCCTGTAGCGCTAAAGGTGCATCTTGTTGTAAGATAATCTCTGTGGAAGTATCGTAGTTATTTTCCTCCGAAAGCTAAGTTCTGCAGAAGCCAATGTACCTACCTAATGATAAACAAAAGTGAAATGCTTGGCGTAGAGATATCTTAGTTATTACGCTTATTGTTGTGATGATGAAAGTACTGTGCTGTAACGTATTGTTGTGCTATGGAAAAGGCTGTCTCCTTGTAGCTATACCACAAAAGTTACTGATAAAACATGTTTTGCTTTCCAGAAGAATTCAGAAAAACTGTGCAGATATAAAACAGATACACCGCAAAAGCAACAATGTAAATTGTGTCACACATTAGTAGTGTCGTAATATAACCGTGTAGCTGTCAAAGAAACCAAATACTAAGTCATCTTTAATCTCACAGAAAGTACTTTAAATCCCAAATGTATTTTCCAGTAAACCAAAATGTTGCATTAAAATCTCATTAGCAGTACTGGTAATTGTTCTAAGTATGTGAGCCTTATAGTCGTTACGTAATCGTGCAACTAACAAGCAAGACTGTACACACACAATAACACTGTGTCGTCTGTTAGCAATAATAATGCATTCGTAATTTCTGTTTGAATAAGTTCTCTTGGTTTCTTGACTGGATATTTAACTTTAAACATTGTTGCATGGTAACAGTTTCTAAAGCATACTAGTAACGTGAAGTGAAACGTTTTATGTCAAAGACAAAGTTAAAAAGCAAATTATCTCTCAATAAATAGTTTTACATGTGAAATGTGGTGTAAACCTTTACTCTTCCTAGTACGCAGAGTTTCGACTTCAACGCAATTATCATGTGGTATACGTCGGTAAAGAATACTGGACTTTTTCTCAAGTTTAGCGTCTATGTTATTTTTCTCTGAGCCAGCCGGCGCACGCGGCTGCCTGCGGTGTGAGTCATTGTCTGTTTCTTTGTTAGCGCGCGTCATTATTGGGATTTGGAGACCTAACTTCCACAAATTCGCCTTGCCGAGAGGGCCATGCCATGTTTAAATCCCACCAGTTCTGATGCAATTCAGGTCTGTCGTTACGATCACATTGTCTGTCGTCATGTCGATAGTTCCTGTAGTTTCTTTCTTGTCGGTTAAGTGGTGGAGAATTTCTCCCTCAATCGTAACTGCGCGCTGAACTGTTGCGTCTGAAGTTATTCTGTCTCCATTGATAATAATTGTTTTGGTTCCCATATTGTCTGTTTCTCTGATTGTCTCTGTGATAGTCATTACCGCGGAAAGGTGATCTTTCCCTATAACTATTACTCTGCCAGTGGTTGTCATATGGGTGGTGTCTGTTTTGGTCACGATTTACGTTGTAAGAATAGGTTTGTCGTGGCCATTTATTGTTTCTGTCGTCACGGAATTGTGACGGATGTGACCTGTAGTGATTGTTTTCCTGTTTTCGCATCCCGCGACTGTCTGTGTCAATTTCTAATTCTTGTAAGAGTCCCTGAAAAGCTTCAATGTCGTCTTTGCAACGTCCTGCCAAAATAATATGCCGTAAATGTTCAGGTAATTTGATTAAACAAATGCGGATGAGTTCTGAGGGGCTGTATGGGTTTGACAGGTACTGATTCTTGTGCAACATGTCTTCAAAATATTTGACAAGACTGGAAAATTCAGATTGTTCAAAGTGTTTCATCATCATGATGCTATGTTTTACTCGGTCTTGTGTAGCTTGTGACCAGTATGCTGAGAGGAACGCATGGTAAAATTCTCCTTCACTATGACAATCGTGAATGACCGATCGCATTCTTATAGCTGGTTCATTCTCCAAGTAGCCACACATAAATTCTAATCTGTGTTCTAATGACCAGTTGGGAGGAAAACAATGAGAGAATTGATGGAGCCACGCTTGTGGATGAATGTCGTTGGCAGAATTCTTAAATATTTTCAATTTACGTGTAGTAATGAACAGCTTATAGTCAAAGTCATCGTGTCAGCGAGTAGCATATCGGTCATTGTTACGTCGTGTCGGCGGTTCCATCTCAAAATTCGGTCCAGCTTGCCAATTCCTTTCATAATTACCGAAATGCCCTGTGTTGTTATTTTGTGGCTTTTCCGTATTTCTAAGTTCCTCTTCCCGTGTTGGAGCGCGAGTGTCCTCTGAAATATGTAATTCTTGTATCACTTGCGTCAACTGATCTTGTACTTCCCGGATTTCTCTTTTGTACTGTGTATTGATTTGATTTTGATTTTGTTTGAATTTTCTTATTTGTTCATACTCTTCTATGTCAGTAAAGGCTACAGGTCTTGTGTCATTCAGATCATCATCTACCTTTGTAGATAAGTTAGTGACCTGATCCGAAAGTTCGGCTACTTTCTCCGATAGTGAACACATTTCCTCAGTGTGTTTTTCTGAACCAAGTTTCAGAGTGTCCATTTGTGTTGAAATCGAATCTACTGCGTCCTTTAAGTTTTCCTGAGTTTTTGCAAGTTGCGTAACCGAATCGGTAGATGCAACTGAGTCAATTTTAGCCCACAAGGTCTCATGATTTTCATGAACAATGGTTTGCAGTTCTTTTATGGCTGCTTCGTGATTCTGTAATGCATTTTCATGCCGCGAAAAAATAGGTTGAAAATGCTCACAAATCTGTGTTTTTACGTCATTACAGACTTTTTGACATTTCGATTCAATGTTATGTAACTCAGTAGTTAAATCTTCACGTGTTTGTTCAAGTGTGGTGTCTAACTTCCAAAGATTTTGTTCCATTGTGTCTAACTGTTGCTGTGTTTGTCTCTGGTGTTGTTCCATTGTGTCTAACTTTTGAAGATTTTGTCCCATTTGTTTCTGATTTTGTTCAAGCGTTGTGTCTAACTTTTGTAGCCTTTGTCCCATTTGTTGCATTAACTGTAATAACAGTGCACTGTTGTCTGAAACATGTTCCTCAGTGCTATTCGGCAATGCATTTGAACCGGCAATACTTGCAGTTTGAAAAGCAGAAAATGTGTCTTGACTTATTTGAGAAAAGGGTGAGGACGCAAAACCTGAATCTACAGTATTTGCAAGATTGTGTCCTGTCATTTCGGAATCCTGAGGCGTGCTGTTGCCGACCGATCGATCGATAATGCTTCCCTGTTCACTAATTGTTTCACTGCCTACGCCATTGTTTGCCGCCCGCTCCATTTCCCTATGTACAATTACCAAATTACTACTTTCAACATTAGTTAATTCATTACTCGGTGGCGCTAACACACTGCTTTCGTCTTCACTGTCATTTCTCAGTTTACTTTGGAGCCTAGTATTACGTTTTTCACACGCCATTATTGTCACAATATTTCACACGACAACACAAAAAAACACAATTTGAAGAGCAAAAATAAGAAAACACATTAACATAGAACTGAAAATAATATCTAATTAATTGCAAGCGCAGCTGCGAAATACTTGGTGCAAATCTACATGCATGCCACAACTGTTTTACTGTGCAACAATGAAAAACCACAACTACAAAGGAAATTCTCTCTCTAATTACGCGCTAACAATAAACAAAAGCTACACTAATTACACAAACTACAAGAAAAAATCAGAAGATTCCAGTGAGGTATCCTAGGCTAAGGGTCGACATATGAAACGTCCCCTTTGAACAATTATACACGACTGTGCTTAAACTGACACACAATATTTTTTAGCGCAACGCAATCTGACTATCAAAGATCCCTGCAAAAGAATGGCCCTGAGTAACATTAAACTATACCTTTCACAAATCACTTACCTCACAAAAATCTTCGTTACTCGAACTACTGCAATACAGCGAGCGCCACTACTGCTAGCTAAATAAAAGATTCAAACTACGGAAGGCACTAACTACTGATAGGGATAGTTAGCAAATGAAAGATATTAATAGAGAACAAACAATGTATTTACCTTAATATCATCACAAGTCATAATATATGTAATTTCAAAACTCCGCCATCTCTCTCCTCACATCCACCACTGCTGGCGGCTCACCTCTAACTGTGCAACGCTACGCGCTGTTCACATCCAGCTGCCGCTGCCCAACACTACAATGGCAGACAACAATGCAAACTAGCCACATACTGCACACAGCACAGCCAGTGATTTTCATACAGAGCGCTACGTGGCATTACCAATATAAAAATCTAAACAGCCTACTTACAGGTGGGCGCCAACAAAATATTTCCACACTCTGAAGTAAAATTTGGTGATTGAACTTTCATAAGAAGATCCTTCCGCAACGAAAACGGCTTTTATTTAATGATTGCCACCCCAATACGTGTATCAAAACCCTGGCACTCTCTCCCCTATTTTGCGATAACACAAAACGAGCTGCCCTTCTTTGTACTTTTTCGATGTCCTCGGTCAGTCCTACCTGATATGGATCTCACACCGCACGGCAGTATTACAGAAGAGGACGGACAAGCGTAGTGTAAGCAGTATTTTCAGTAATCCTGTTACATTTTCTAAATGTTCTGCCAGTAAATCGCAGTCTTCATTTGCTTTCTCCACAATATTATTTATGTACTCGTTCCAGTTTACGTTATTCGTAATTGTAGTCCATGAGTATTTAGTTGAGTCTGAAGCTTTTAGATTTGTGTGATTACTGTGAAAAGTAAATTTAGTGGATTATCTTTAGTGCTTATGTGGATGAATTCACACTTGCGTGCTTTAGTGTCAATTACCGCTTTTTGGACCATCTTGTCTAAATCATTTTGTTATTCGTTTTGATCATCTGATGACGTTACATGACGGTAAATGACAGCATCATCTGCAAACAACAAGTAATTATAACTTCTCTAGCTATTATGAGCAGGACTGGAAGAGATGACGCGAAACAGAAGGGACTTACACCCAGCAGTAATAAAATTATGCCTTTCTAGGAAGGATAGCTGCTGTTAACTTCTTAACTTTCTTTGTTTGCTTACTTGGTGGTCCCCCGAAGCGACGACGCTTGGGTCAAAATATTACTACTTATATTAAACATACAGAGCCAATATATATTAATGTGTTACATTTTAGTGTTTTTTTGTAGGGGAGTTTTAAATTTTTCCTTTAAGTTTAATTTTGAAATTTTATTTAATCTTGTCAGTGAATCATAAGACACAAACGATGTACAGAAGCCGTTTGCAGTAATAACGATATTCAATTTTTACGACTGACATAAAGATGAGCTAATATATCCCGTACAACATAAAATAAATCCAATTACAGTAACTGAAATTTAATATTCGCAGTAAAAATATATCCCAAAAGAACATCATGTTTGTGAATTGTTGCTATTCCGGAGAGAGTCGATAAAAGGCAGTTGAGGGAAGTCAGTATCCATAAGTTCACACAGTTTCTACTAAGTTTACCCAGTTTCTACTAAGTGAAAATAATACGGTTAATATCCTCAGGCGAATATATGCTGCAGTCACGACTGGGGGAATCTAAAGGCTGAATCCTGTGGATATGAGTTATGGAATGACCAAGATCGAGTCTCGTCCTAATAATTGTAACTAATTCCTATCTGTGGCAGGGAAGGAAGCGAACAACTGTTGTGACAGTATTTTAGGCTTTATATCTGCGTCACGCCTTTTGTTCAAAGAAGATGTAAGATTCCATTCTTCTTGCTTTTTTTGTATCAGACAATGTTTCGGAATCCCCTCCTATCACGGACTTGAACTTGTCAGATGTACTAAGGGTGCGAGCGACAGCTGCGGGGAGCCATCGTACCACCACCGAGAGGTACGTGTCGCGTGGCGCCATCCAGCGGCGGCTTTTTGCCACTGAGTCTGTGGCCTGATCTCGCCTCGCTGCTCATTGCTTGCTCTACATTGTAGCTGTTCGTATCGTGCCGCTGCTCAGCCAAGTTGACGAAATTCTTTCCGTTCTCGCGTTGTTGCTGATACCGTATTGTTGTATTTCTATGCCGACTTCCTACGTCCCGAACTTAATAGTGCTTCGTTCACTTCCTGAACTCGTCTATTGCGGACTTCTACGAACGTGTGTTCGGCCCCTTGTGGTTTGCTATATCCACTGGTGTAAGTAACGATAAACAGTCCGCCTACGCCAAGCAGGATAAAAAACTGACGACGAGGAACTTTCTCTCCGTGGCATTTCGTTTAGTGAACCATGGATACTGAGTTTGTAAAGTTGCGCCAGCAGCAGTTGCAGCTCCAGCAGGAACAGCAGGCATTGCTGTTACAGTCTCTTCAAAATCAACAACAGGTGGCCTGCTGTTTCCGACCCTCCCCCTCTGCCATTCGATTCCTTCGACGAGGCAAGCAAGAGCTGAGACGTCTGTTTATGACGTTTCGAACAGCACTTGAGCCATTTACGACTGTTGTTTGAGCGGCTGCAAGCCAATGGCCTTACACTGTCGCATCGCTAAGTGCAGTTTCTTCCAGCCGGGTGTAAAGTATTTGGGCTATATATTAAATAAAGAAGGGCTTAAACACGCACAAGGTCATTTTACCGCTATTATTAATTACCGGTGCCTAAAAAACCTTAAATAATTGTAATATTTTCTGGAAAAAGTAAATTATTATGCCAAGTTCATTCCAAATGCTATTCGTATTTTCTACCCATCTAACTAGTTACGTAAAAATGGTGTTCCGTTTGTGTGATCAGAGGCGTGTCAATGGGCTAAACGGTTAATGTTGGCCACAAATACGTCTGTTTGTGGTGTTGGTGCCGTTCTGGCGAATAAATGTTCCGACGGCACGCAACAACCTATTACGTTTGCATCTAAGATGTTAACCTCAGTACAACACAATTATTGGCGGATTGAGAAAGAGGCCTTGGCAGTCATTTATGGTGTCCGGAAGTTCCATGTGATTATGGACCACAAGCCCCTGCTGTCGCTGTCCGGTCCCCGTGCAAAACTTCGGACAAAATGGCACAACGGCTGCAGCGGTGGGCGTTGTTTCGTAATAACTACTGTTATTACACCCAGTACAGAACTACCACACAGCACTCTAATTTCGATGATATTGTGTAAAACTTCGTACACAATGGTAAGGAGTTGTGGGCTACAGAGTGGTGCGGCAACTGTCATTGTAGGAAAGCTGGACAGAGCAGAAATGATAAGCAAACATGAAAAAACACAACAGACAGACGATTTACTTAACTTGTATTTCTCCAAGCGTAAAAAGAATCACTATAAATATTACATCAAGAAACAGAGTCCAGCTTTCAGTATCAACTAGGAAGAGGCTCTCTGCACTAAAGCATTAACGACTGAGTCGGAGCCGCGACTAGGCAGCATCTGCATGGCATCACGTAGCGAAGAGGCTCCATGTCTGAGTGGGCTGAGTAGCTGTCTATGGCCGTTCTATATTGTGGCGGCAGAGAGCGACTGTAGTCTACAGCCACTAGAGGAGCGGCTCAGCAGGCGTGGCTTAGCTGGCGTGGCTCAGCAGCCGTGCACCGTTGGATCTGCTGGACCCCATACGACCAGTATTGGCTTCTGGTAGAAACTTGCAGTTCACTTTCCAACTGTCTGACGATCTCGGGGTGGTATACATACTTGATACCACATATAAACTGTCTCGACTTTCGTGTGACCCTTATGCTGCTTTTGACAGGCATGAAACACTGCGTTTTGCCTTGAACACGAACCAGTGGCACACCGCTGACGAGTTTCCCATTTCGGCAGGCGAAGTAACGTCAGATACGAGCCAGGACCTGCAGGCTGTTGTCCGTGTTGTAGCGGGGATGCACTGAACATTTGCCTAAAGATGTGGATCCAGACCGAGACACTTATTTTTCTCTCAGGGATAGATTTAATGATATGGATGGGATCATTTTGTTAGCCACAAACGATTCAGAATGTCGGATTGCTGTCTCTCCTGCGCTCTGTCCGTGCATATTGGAACTCCTCCACACTGTCCACTGGGGAATGTGCCGAATAGAAGCAATGGAGCGACGTCATGCGTACTGATCAAGCATAGACACTGACATTGAACGTTCGCAACTGCTACACCTGAGCACACCACCAGTCATCCCCAGAACACTAATTCACGTCCCTACCCTGACCACCCATGGGAAAGAATACATGTAGATTTCGCTGGTCCTCCCAGGGAGCTATGTGGTTGTCGCTGACGCCCTTCAGGTTTCGTGTATGTAGTGTAGACTTCTGCAACATCCTCTGTGGCCATGGTCCAGGTCTTATCTTCTATCTTTGCTATAGAGGGGGTCCCAGCTGTATTGGTTTCCAACAACAGCTCATCATTTACGACTTCAGCGTTTCGGAATTTTTGTAGACATAATGGTATCAAGTACATGACCATCACCCTGTTTCATCTGGTATCCAATTTGGAAGCCGAGCAGTTGGTTTGGTCATTCAAGTCGCAGACGAAAAATATCTTGACGTCTGCAAGCTCCAGAGATGTACTCACTAGCTTCCTAGCCATGTACCGGACCACTCCTGTCAATGGACGTAGCCTGGCCGAGAGTTTACACGGGTGCCCACTACTTTCCTGCTTGAGCTTCTGTATCTGGCAGTGCGGGCTTTACGCCCCTGCACCCCACCTTGTTATCGCGCCAACTCTCACGTGTGGGAATGCGCATTCGGCCGAAATCCCAGAGGGACCCAGGGCGTTGTGGTTGGCAATACGGAGCGACAGATGTTCAAGGTGACGGTCCGTCAGAAGCAGAAGGTCTGTCACCATAATCGACTCCACCCACAACGTGCCTTGCAACCCCCGAAACCTCCGTAGGCACTGATGGGACAGCACCGTTGGATTCATCCCAAAACTGTACCAGCCTCTGGGCCTGCTCTTCGCCTCACCATCCACTGCCCCAGTGA
Organism: Schistocerca cancellata; assembly: GCF_023864275.1. Classification (NCBI taxonomy): domain Eukaryota; kingdom Metazoa; phylum Arthropoda; class Insecta; order Orthoptera; family Acrididae; genus Schistocerca; species Schistocerca cancellata. The sequence continues at coordinate 343,906,760 of NC_064629.1, read as the reverse complement.
AAGGAAGTATACACTGTAAAACGATGGGCTATTATGAAGGTGGGTACCCTCCCTACCACCACAGCATGCACAGCTCCTGTCCCTACCGCCGGTGCCGCCCGCGTTAAACGATCATGGGACTGCACGTGTTCTCGGGATGAAGTGCCGATGGAGGATGACCCATTGGCACCACCCTGTCACACGCGATGGCCTCTTCCTCCCGGCCAGACGCAAGTTGCGTCCGGATGTCGTTTCTGGGCCTCAATCCATTCAGATGGCGCCACCTCTCACTCTGGCCATGGAAAACGTTGCACTCGAACCATTGGCGGGGAATCCGGTTTCACTCCCTCCCCGTCCTCGACGCAGTCGACGTAGGTCGGGCAATTTCCGCCCTACGTGCCGATTAAGGTTTTGTGTCCGACATTGTTTTGGATTCCCCGCCTAGTACGGGTGTGGACATGTTGGAGGTATTCACGCTGCGGGCCGCCACAGTAAGGGGAGCCACCGCCGAGATTCGCGCTTCACGTGGCACCACCCTTTGCTGCTGAACGTGTGGCCTGGGTTCGCGACGCGGTTCATTGTTTGCTGTACTGTGTAGCTGTTCGTACTGCGCCATTGCAGGCCAAGTTGACTCAGTTTGTTTTCTTGTTTCGAGCGGTTACTGCTTTGAAACTGTTGCATTTGTACGCTGACTTCGCCAGGTCGCGGTCTTTTTAGTCTTCGTTCACTTCGTGAACTCAGTCTATTGCGGACTTCTAGGAATGTGTGTTCGTTTCCATGTGGTTTGGTGTACCCACCGGACTAAGTGACGGTAAACAGTTTGCCTATGGCACGCAGCATTGAAGAGCTTTCTGTCTTATAATGGGTGAAAGTTGTATGTGTGTGTATGTAATGAAATATCTACTACTCTCATCGCTAGTGTTAAAACAAATATAAATATGTAATGCCCAAGATAACATGGTTATTAACGCGATCTGACTCAATTTTAGTTGGCAAGTAGTCACGCGTAACACACTTACATAAATTCAGCCCAACGGAGAGAATGGGCCTGCACATCAAAACGTCGCATGTATTCCATGACTGAATAGTTTCATGAGAGCAACAGATTACTTTGAATATGTGTTCGTTTTTTCGCTTATAGCGTCCAAAGGTGCTATGGGCCAGTCTCCCCGGCTGTATAAGTGTAAATTCAAAGATTATTTAATAAGTGATAAACTTTCTTCGGACGTGTTATCGCAGTAGTTCAGTGAAGCAGTGGAGTCACAAGTGTGTGTGTGTGTGTGTGTGTGTGTGTGTGTGTGTGTGTGTGAAATCTTATGGGACTTAACTGCTAAGGTCATCAGCCCCTAAGCTTACACACTACTTAACCTAAATTATCCTAAGGACAAACACACACACCCATGCCCGAGAGAGGACTCGAACCTCCACCGGGACCAGCCGCACAGTCCATGACTGCAACGCCTAAGACCGCTCGGCTAATCACGCGCGGCTCACAAGTCTCACATCAGCGTCCAGCAGTACATCATATATTGTCTTACCTGATTTAGTTCCTGAAAGCTGACTAGCATGCTTACAGATAATAACTAATATTATTTATAATTCTCGTTGCCTACTCTGCATCTGAGTGGCGGTATATGAAAGTGACTAAGAACAGGGCACTTGACTTCAGTAGCATGACAAGATGGCGCCTAACTAGAGTGACACATTTAAATAAAGCAAGTATGCAGGATAATATGTTTCTGGGTAATACGCTTGTAACACGGGATTTTGATCATGAATATATTGTCAATTACAGACCACTGACACAGTTTACAACGTCGTAGGAATAATCTAACTTACAGTACTACTCATAGAGCAAGACAACCTCATCGAATATTGTAATCCAAAATCATCAGTACAAAAAGTAATCTTACGTTCAATGAACGGTTAACATCGGTGAAATTAAGATACAGAGTTGAAATGTTGAAACATTTATACTTTTATTTATTTGAATAGACGTAAGGTTACGAACTACATAAACATAGAATCACAAACTCGTGGAGAATTGATATCAACGAAGAACATGTTCGATGTGGCCACCATTTTGTCGCAGTAGCTGTGCAAGTCTAACACCCATATTCCTCACTACGCGCCTGTACAGATTTTTATTGATTGTGTTGTACATTCCCATAACACTTGCTCTGAGTTCCACTAGAACTCGACGATGCTGACGGAAGAATTGTTCTTTTACATGTCCCAACAGAAAATAATCGCAAGGGTTGATGTCGAGACTGTGAGGAGGCAAAATTTGACCACACTGAAGACACTGAAGAAAGCGGTAAGACAACAATCTTCCACTATACATTTCATGCAGAAAGTCGAGAACAAGACTGACTGTGTGTGAGCGGGATCCATCCTGTACAAACCACTGCTTGCGCATGGGAAATCGTGTGGCATAAAATGCAAGATGGAACTGATTTCGCAACATGCCCATGTGCCGTTCGGAATTAAGAGTTGCGCCGAAAAAGAAAAGTCTAATTAAACCGTGAGTTGATATCAAGGCCCAAACAGACACTTTTTGAGCGTAATTGGCCCTTTCATGGGGGTCACTTAACGTCTAGTAGTCCCAGATTTCACATTTTGTTTATTGGCCCCTCCGTTTGAATGAATGTACGCCTCGTCAGAGAAATAATCGTTGTGCAGGAGTTCTTTCCCTTCCCTCGGCACTACCCAAGTAGCAAAATTACTCCTGTCTTCTTCCATCTGTCATTTTGTACATGAATAAATGATGGTGTGAATGAAGAATGCGCTGAATAGAGCGACGTGATATTCCAAATTCAGCTACTGCTCTCCTTGTAGGCTTATTGGCGATGCGTTGCATTGCCAGTCTCACAGCTTCCACGTTTTGAGGTGATCGTATTTGAGACACATGTTCCCGCTTTGGTACTAACGATTTATAGTTTTCAAATTGCTTATGCAACCTACAGGTTACGTTTTTAGCGGGAGCCCCATTTGTGTTAAAATGTAGAAGGAAATGTCTCTGTGTTATAATCACAGCACTAACTCGTGTCTCTGTAGAGCAGTCAGCTGTTCCCTTGTTCGCCATTTTAATCAACTGATCTGTGTTGAGCCCTAGCGGACTCTTCAGGAACCACTTCATGTACAACCTGCGTTCAAAAATACATCGCTTTGACAGAATGGCCATGAAATAAATATTAAATGGGTCCACATCTCCTGCGCCACCCTGTAGTACGGAATGAAGTGAAGTTAAAAGTGATGCAGTATCCAGCTTCCAAGCAATTATGAATGCGAAACTTCTTCGCATCCATTCCACTGTGCAGAAACATGGAACCGAATTAACGCGCGCAACCGATACTAGGAAACAAAACCCGCTAACCTCATACAGAAATCTTTATTTCAACATTCAGTATGTACTGGATTGATCTTACCAGACAACTTGGATGTTGTAGTGACTGATCAATAACATGGTTGTCCGTCAAACAAGGGTGAGTTTGCGAAAAACTGTTATCGATATATTGAAACTTGTAATTACAAAACCTTAAATATAGTAGTAAAATAAATAATACAGTTCACAAAAAGGTAAAATGCATTATGAGGAAATTAAAGAGCCGACTGTCCAGTACCTTTCAAAGGGTTTAATTCTATAAGCAAGGGTTCATTGTTCAGTAACAATCCTTTAAGAGTAGCCTTTTGAGCGACTTAATTATCTGTTCCTTTTCCTGCGATACCAGTGGGTGCTTTTATCCAACGGAACACGATGATTTTGTCTCGCGTAATCTGTTGCACAGATCTAAAAAATTGTCGCATCCCAGATGTGGGTGTTGTGTCAGATTGGACCATACGCTTCGTAATAAGGTAAGTGGTTGACGTATATCAGAGGGAGATTTGATTTGGCTACAATGCCAAAAATCCATAGCATAAAAGTAAACGACTGCGAGGTGGCTTGAAATTAAATCACCTAGAAGCCTTTAACAACTTCTGAGTTTATTATTGAAATATTACAGTCTCCAGCTATCTGACCTGGCTGAGGTGTATTCACGAAATGGCCAATTCTTAATACACAGGCGGTGATTGACTATAACCGTTCAGTCTGTTCTAAGTGCACCTGTCAGTAGAAATACCCACACAACAAACACATAGCCGGCCATGGTGGCCGAGCGGTTCTAGGCGCTACAGTCTGGAACCGCGCGACCGCTACGGTCGCAGGTTCGAATCCTGCCTCGGGCATGTATGTGTGTGATGTCCTTAGGTTAGTTAGGTCTAAGTAGTTCTAAGTTACAGGGGACTGATGACCTTAGAAGTTAAATCCCATAGTGCTCAGAGCCATTTGAACAAACACATATAGTCCCACTGCTAGCTTTCCAAAATCCCGTCAGCAATCCCGGCAGCAACCTCTGATTGGTTCTTCTCGCTGCCTGCCTGCAGCATCACTACAATGACTAACCTGCCCGAAACTTCTCTCTACTAGTGGCTACGTAAGTTCTATGTCCAACTCTGCTCAGAACGTCTTGCGCCAGAGTTTCGTTCAGCTTTCCCTTCGACACAGTCGGCATGATGTAATGTCGAAGATCTTTCGTCGTCATGCCGGCCGCTGTGGCCGAGTGGTTCTATGCGCTTCAGTTCGGAACCGCACTGCTGCTACGGTCACAGGTTCGAATCTTGCTCGGGCATGGATGTGTCCATAGGTTAGTTAGGTTTAAGTAGTTAAGTCTAGAGGACTGATGACCTCAGATGTTATGTCCCATAGTGCTTAGAGCCATTTGAACAATTTTTCGTCGCCATATTGGTTCTGTTTATGCCTTATTCGTCAGTAGTTCTTCAGAGGCAGGCTGGAGAGGTAGAAGTGCCTCTCTTAACATGATCACACAGTGCATCCGAAGCCCTTCATTGGCTTCTCGTGACATAGCACTATTCCCTCTAAATGGTACTCTTTTCCTTCCCCTCGTCCCAGGCTCTCTGTCTCACCAGAAATGTGGCCTCGCTAGTGTTCTATCGTTATATATGTTGAGTGCACTTGACGCCAATCAATGGGTCACAGTCCAGTAATGTCCTGGGCCACACCGTGTGCCTATAGCTTTATCGTGCGCAGCTGCCCGGCAGACTGACGCCTGGCGGGTCTGCTCGCTGCCTTGAGCCATCTCTTGCCCCTCCCTAAGACTTGAAGTTATTCTTAATTTGTTAATAATTTTACTTAAGACTTGGTTTTTCCCGTGGTGACGACAAATTGTATATATTAGTCTTACTCCATTGGGCATTAGACACAGGTTCCAGAGCACCTCTATGGTTGGAGTGTATTAAGCAATCGTTGGAAGGCCGATTTTGACGATATTGAATGGTCAGAAATAGTATCCGCGAGGAAAACAGATGCTTTCACCGGGAGACGGAATAATCGATTAGTTAGTAACTGTGTGCAGAAATACGCGCACGCTGGGTTATTCACATGTGTAGCTTGGACTCAACTGTGTAGACGTAAATCGGTCATAGTAACTCTAAAAAGTCATTTAAATAATTAGTTTTTCACATTTCTATATTAAAAACCAACCAAGTATCATTGAAGGAATTAGTTTTGCTACATTTCTATATTGAAAATCAACCAAATACACTGGAATATTTCCCATCGTTACGAAGTCGTCACACTCAAATACCAGTATGAACAATGACTAAACAACACGCTGATGTATAGCCTGGAACTTCCTTCATTCTGGGAAGTGATTATTTTCACTCACATGGATTGTATTATTGCTGGCGTACGGAGCTCAGGGAACATCAAGAAAACTGAGTGGTTTGTATGTGCTTGTTTTTCTATAACAGTGTTAAAAATTTTCCCCCTAATATTAATGGGCATCTGGTGAGCCTGAATCAAGAGGACGATGACTGCTGTTGTATATATTGAGGACACTGTATCGTAGCCAACTTGTTAAACTGTCTGGTGTCGGCATTGCGGTGTAAACAACAGTCGTAATATAGTCTGTCTCTAATAAAATATTTGTAAAAACTAATAATGTTGAGGGTTGGGCTCTCCACAAAACTATACTGAGCCATCGCCTGATCACGGAAACCTATTGCAGCTTCGATGTGCAACGCACGGTTCTATCTATTATAAAGATCATCTCCAAGATGCGTGAGTGTGATTTTAACGTACTTGCTTAGATACCTAACGACGCCATAGTTGTGCAGGAATTCAACGTTTTCTTGGAAAAGGTAACTGACGTCCTTTTTTGTGACATAAGCAAGCCGTTTACGTGTAAACACTGTTCCAACCTTTTTATGGTAATATTCATTCTAGATATAGTTTCGATCACTAATCTACTCGTGACGTAGAAGCATAGGAGTACGTCACCTATGAATTAAAGAACCTTTACTGTTGGAGCTAATAACTTTTCGAAGTAAAGTTTGCATATAATTATGGCCTAAGAACGGTGCGTTATAGGACGCCAGTGAAACTGGTACGTGACCAGTTAATGAGTTTCCTACCAATACATGCACTGTCCTTTCCTGCACAAGAGATGACAGTACGTAAGTGAATCAAAGGTGCATTCGTGTATTGCGTAGTCTGCCTAATAGCACATTACTCTGAACACTAACATAAACTTTTGATATGTCCTCAAAGACGATGGATGACACCTTACCTCCGCTGAATCCCCACAGAAGTGTTTCACCAAGATCGAAAGAGCGTTAGTATAACTACTCCCTGGTCTGAATCCGAACTGAGGACTCGATAGACAGCTGTTGTCATCCATATACCATACAAATAGTGTTTTAATCATGTGATCAAGCATTTTTCCTACGTAGGACAAGGAAGTTAGCCTGTGGGAGTACACTACGTTGATCGAAGGCTGCATTCCAGTCGCCCAATGTGATTATTAACGCATCTTCTTTTACATACTTCATGAGTTCGTTATAATATTTCCTTGTCATCAGCTTCTAAGGTTTGTATCTGTATCTTTATGATTAAAACGTCTGTTGAGTATTCCTTCAGCTTCACAATAAATGCTCTCTCTCTTAGCAGCAGATAGCCCTTTAATTTGTTGAAAATTTCCTTATTCATTATAATTGTCCTTCATGCTCAGTCACTACCCCACTCAGTATGAATAATGCAAACTTCCTCATTTTGGCTATGGTATCCCATTGGTTCTTAAAATGTCTATCTGCGTCCTTTCAATGTCAAGCGTTAGATTTTCTGATTTTCTACGCTGCATTGGCGTCCAACATCTCATATGCTCAACCAAATTAGCATTCTCTATTCGTCTGATAGCTCATCCCGACTAAAATTCAAACATCACCAACTCGACTTAACATTTAAAGGGGAAAAAAGCGCACTTGCAAGATATCAACCCGAGAAATTGATCCCACACGAAGATTTTGGCCGTAACTGTGATTTCACGCACTTACGAACTTCCGAATCTACAGCTTATAAATTTCGCGCTCACCGGTTACTCGTCACTCGCCCCTCCCCAATGTAGCAGCTTAATATCCGAACGTGAGTTACTGTAAATTTGACTAAAAGGTTTTTGAAATACTGCTGCGCCATTGGTAACATGCTTTGTTCATTATGTCAAAGCGTGCAGTTTATGACCTGTAGCTTATGCCAGAGATCACATTGCTCTGAACATTTTTATGATGCGAGTCATTAAAGCAGCGCAAATGAATGAAACGTATGAATGTGTCATTAAAGAAGTGGCGGAGCGATATTTGATTATGAACACCACAGTTGTGCGTTATTTTCATTGAATTATGGAGCTGAAAATGTTAAAGTGAAGAACATACGTTGGGTATGCGCTACTCTTCAACGTGATTGGCATGGTTTGATTGTAATTCGAAAATAATTTTTACAATAATTCTTCAGTTGCTTAGATTTACCCGTTTTTCTTTCGAGGCTTATGAATATCTGCAGAATATCAATACGAGAATACTGTTAAAGTGTACTGAACGTATATGTTGGTGAGGTTGACATATTACGTACCTTACTCACATTATTTATCTGTATTTCGCGTACAACAACATCATTCTCGAACAAGATGCCATAACAAGGACAACAGAGGCGTCCACCTCCCCCCTCCTGTCTAACCCAAAAGGGTTCTGTTTGTCTACATCTACATCTACATCCATACTCCGCAAGCCACCTGACGGTGTGTGGCGGAGGGTACCTTGACTACCTCTATCGGTTCTCCCTTCTATTCCAGTCCCGCATTGTTCGTGGAAAGAAGGATTGTCGGTATGAATCTGTGTGGGCTCTAATCTCTCTGATTTTATCCTCATGGTCTCTTCGCGAGATATACGTAGGAGGGAGCAATATACTGCTTGACTCCACGGTGAAGGTATGCTCTCGAAACTTCAACAAAAGCCCGTACCGAGCTACTGAGCGTCTCTCCTGCAGAGTCTTCCACTGGAGTTTATCTATCATCTCCGTAACGCTTTCGCGATTACTAAATGATCCCTTAACGAAGCGCGCTGCTCTCCGTTGGATCTTCTCTATCTCTTCGATCAACCCTATCTGGTACGAATGCCACACTGCTGAGCATTATTCAAGCATTGGGCGAACAAGTGTACTGTAACCTACTTCCTTTGTTTTCGGATTGCATTTCCTTAGGATTCTTCCAATGAATCTCACTCTGGCATCTGCTTTACCGATGATCAACTTTATACGATCATTCCATTTTAAATCACTCCTAATGCGTACTCTCACATAATTTATGGAATTAACTGCTTCCAGTTGCTGACCTGCTATATTGTAGCTAAATGATAAGGGAGCTTTCATCCTATGTATTCGCAGCACGTTACACTTGTCTACATTGAGATTGAATTGCCATTCCCTGCACCATGCGTCAATTCGCTGCAGATCCTCCTGCATTTCAGTACAATTTTCCATTGTTACAACCTCTCGAAATACCACAGCATCATCCGCAAAAAGCCTCAGTGAACTTCCGATGTCATCCACAAGGTCATTTATGTATATTGTGAATAGCAACGGTCCTATGACACTCCCCTGCGGCACACCTGAAATCACTCTTACTTCGGAAGACTTCTCTCCATTGAGAATAACATGCTGCGTTCTGTTATCTGGGAACTCTTCAATCCTATCACACAATTGATCTGATAGTCCATATGTTCTTACTTTGTTCATTAAACGACTGTGGGGAACTGTATCGAACGCCTTGCGGAAGTCAAGAAACACGGTATCTACCTGGGAACTCGTGTCTATGGCCCTCTGAGTCTCGTGGACGAATAGCTCAGCTGTACAACACTTCGCGCTCGTGCATAGGGCGGCTGCAGTGGGACGGACAATTGACAAACAATTGACAAACAATTAGTGCGCGCAAATTAAAAAGTTGTACATTCAGAAAATTATAACGCGTACTACCAGAATTATTGACCAAATTTTCGCATGGGATCGATTTCTGGGCTAGATATCTTGCAAATGTACTTTTTTCTCCTTAAAATATGAAGTCGAGTTGGTGCTGTTTTTCAGGCCTTTGCTCATAACGTCTTTCATGCGACAACCAGTTGCAGGGGAAGCGTCGGTTTCGTTCCAATTACAAAGAAAATCATTTTTATGGCGGAATTTTACTTTTCAGTTCGATAAAGAGGTCCCAGATTAGTCTAGTGCGATATTTCTTTCATCAACATCTTTTAATTATAACAGTAAAACACGAAGAATAACGATTACTGCAACAGCGCCTGAGCAGCACTGCTGCATGGCAATAGCAGGTCAGAGCGGGGCGGGGTGGTCATGTCGCTGCTGGAGTGCTGGTTGTGAATATATATACACAATCTCAGTATCGCTCCAGAGTAATTTGGCATCGAACTTTAGAAGGGTACGTATAATTCCGCTTTTAAAAATCATTTTGTTCGTAACTGGAATCAAATCGACGCTTTTCGTCGGTAGGCTGGAAGTCGCATGAAAGACATGGCGACCAGTGTTTGTTTGAGGTGACGTCAGGTACACATCGCAGTCACGAAATTGCAAATGTCTGCCGAAACAGCAGACAAAATGCGCCTAGGGACTATTAGGAGGGGCATCTTGTTTGTAGTATGGACATAGGTATGTGTGTGTATATGTGTGTCTCCGTATTTGCATATAGGTTTGCATTTGAATCTGAATGTATATGTATACGTATATGTATGTATACAAGACGAGGCAGCTAAGAGAGGCCACCCCAAACATATACAAGATGAATAAATATACCAAGGTGTGGTTATCACCAACTTATAGCAGACAATATGCCGAATTTCCTGACGTTCGCAAGGAATTTTTATCGTTTATGGTCGCCATATTACGACACCGGCTTTATTTTCTTCTAATGGAACTATATGCTTTTATCCGTGGCATTTGGAAGACGCTTCTATGAGATCTTCAACCACGTAGCATGTATGGGAACAGTATCAAGATGATAACGCCACGAACCACTGTCCCGCAGTCAGATTCATATGGTTCAAATGGCTCTAAGCACTATGGGACTTAACATCTGAGGTCATCAGTCCCCTAGACTTAGAATTACGTAAACCTAACTAACCTAAGAACATCACACACATCCATGCTCGAGGCAGGATTCGAACCTGCGACCGTAGCAGCAGGGGGGGTTTCCGGACTGAAACGCCTAGAACCGCTCGGCCACAGCGGCCGGCCCGCAGTCAGGAGAAGAGGTTCCACATACATCTGCCCTCTTATACCGAATGTAAGCAAACATGTTGTAAGTGGGCTGTTTAGTTTTTTTATTGGTAACGCAACGTAGCGTTCTGTATGAAAATCACTGCCGGCCGCTGTGGCCGTGCGGTTCTAGGCTCTTCAGTCTGGAGCCGTGTGGCCGCTACGGCCGCAAGTTTGAATCCTGCCTCGGGCATGGGTGTGTGTGATGTCCTTAGGTTAGTTAGGTTTATCTAGTTCTGAGTTCTAGGGAACTGATGACCACAGATGTTAAGTCCCATAGTGCTCAGAGCCATTTTGAAAATCACTGGCGATGTTGTGTGCAGTCTGTGGCTGGTTTGCATTGTTGTTTGCTATTGTAGTGTTGGGCAGCTTGAGGTAAACAGCGCGTAGCGTTGCGCAGTTGGAGGTGAGCCGCCAGTAGTGGTGGATGTGGGGAGAGAGATGGCGGAGTTCGGAGAGCGGATCATCTGGACGTGTGTCCATCAGAGACAGTAAATTTGTAAGACTGGATGTCATGGATTGATATATATATTATGACTTTTGAACACTATTAAGGTAAATACATTGTTTGTTCTCTATCAAAATCTTTCATTTGCTAACTATGCCTGCCAGTAGTTAGTGCCTTCAGTAGGTAGAATCTTTTATTTAGCTGGCAATATTGGCGCTCGCTGTATTGCAGTAGTTCGAGTAACGAAGATTTTTGTGAGGTAAGTGATTCATGAAAGGTATAGGTTATTGTTAGTTAGGGCCATTCTTTTGTAGGGATTTTTGAAAGTCAGATTGCGTTGCGCTAAAAATATTGTGTGTCAGTTTAGTGATGATCAGAATAAGTAAAGAGAGTAATGTCTGAGTACGTTCAGTTTTGCTCAGCTGTTTGAAAAGCAAATAACGTAAGCCGTTTTCCAGTACAGTAATTCATAAATTTTTCTAAGGGGACGTTTCAATGTAACTCAAGTATGGTTCCTGTGTTTACCTGTGTACTTTAAGCCCCATCAGTCCACGTTCAACTGTTGTACCCATCAGATAATTTGCTCGTAAAGCTTTTGAGGCGTTCACAGTGCATACGAAAGAGGAAAAAGTGAATAACGTTTACGGTGAATGTCGACGATCTGTGAGAGCAGCGGTGCGGTTGTATACTAAAGAGTATCCAAATTGTGCCAAGCAATCGCTGTCTGTATTTTCAAATACTATAAAAATCGTTCTAGACACTGTAAGTGTGGAAAATATTGAGCCATGTTTCCTCTATACCTGTCCATAAGTGCGTAAGTGTTGCCGATGGAGGATTTTGTGCACGAACTGACCTTTCGATTACGACCCATAAACGTTCGATGGGCACATGTCGGGTGATGTTGCCAAATCATTCGCTCGAATTGTCTATAATGTTCTTCTGTCCAATCGCGAACAATTGTGACCCGCATGACGCATTGTTATCCATAAAAATTCCATCGATGAAGTTCGTGAGTGGGTGTAAATGGTCTCAGTTGGTGCAGTTGGACCTGAGGACCCAGTCCATTCGATGTAAACATAGCCCACACCATTAGGGAGCCACCTCCAGTTTGGACAGTGCGTTGTTGACAACTTGGGTCCATGGCATCGTCGGGTCTGCGCTACACTCGAACCCTATCATCCGCTCTTACCAACTTAAATCTGGACTCATCTGACCAGGCTACGGTTTTTCAGTCATGTAGGGTCCTACCGATATGGTCACGAACCAAAGAAAGAAGCTGCAGGCAAAGTCATGCTGTTAGCAAACGCACTCGCGTCGGTCGTCTGCTGCCCGTTAAAACCAAATCTCGCCGCACTATGCTAACTGATACGTTTGTCGTATGTCCCACATTCATTTCTTTGGTTATTTCACGCAGTGTTGCTTGTATGTTAGCACTCACAACTCTACATAAGCGCCGCTGCTCTCGGTCGTTAGGTGAAGCCCGTCGGCCACTGCGTTGTCCGTGGTGAGAGGTATTTGGTATTCTCAGCACGATCTTGACACTGTGGATCTCAGAATATTGAATTCCCTAACGATTTCGGAAAAGGAATGTCCCATCCGTCTAGCTCTTATTACCATTCCGCTTCAAGGTCTGTTAATTCCCGTCGTGTGGTCATAATCATGTTGGTAAACTGTTTATATGAATCACATGAATCACAAATGTCAGTTCCGCCAATACAATGCCCTTTTCTACCTTGTGTACGAAATACTACCACCATGTGTGTATGTGGATATCGCTATCCCATGCCCTTTGTCACATCAGTGTAAATACACTCAAGTATCTCGAATTCCTAAGATATGCTGCTGCAGCAGTATTTGGAAGACGTCCCGCCGGACATAAGAGAATCAATGTGGTAACAACATGACGGATGTACCTTCCATTCAGAACTTATAATGACTGATCTTCTAAAAAGAGCATTTGGAGAGCATTTGAACGGTCATTCAGGAAACGCAAAGTGGTTTGGAGATTCACCAAATGTGAGATTTCTATTCTTTTATCCGTGGCGTAAATCAAAACAAAAGGTCTATTAGGGAACACCAACGACTCCCCCAGACATGAAATGCCTTATGACACTGGCCACTGCTGCCGTGTTAATAAATACACGTATCGTGTCCGTTTGCTTACTTTTGATATGCCAGAGCAGACGTGTGTGGAACCTTTTCTACTGACGGCCGGATAACGATTTGCGGCACTGTTTTCTTGAAACTATTTGATCCTATATATGCTCTGTGGTTGAAGTTCTCTTAGAAGCTTCTTTAAAATGCCACGGAAAAAAGCATGTAGTTCCGTTAGAAGAAAACAAAGTCGTTGTCGTAATACGGCGACTATAAACGACAAAAATTGTTTGTCAACATCAGGAAATTCGCCATATTCTCCTCTGTAAGTTGGCGAAACCGCACCTTGGCATATTTATTAATTCTGTCTTAGATGAGTCATCCTGTGTATATATACAGGGTATTACAAAAAGGTACGGCCAAACTTTCAGGAAACATTCCTCACACACAAATAAAGAAAAGATGTTATGTGGACATGCGTCTGGAAACGCTTAATTTCCATGTTAGAGCTCATTTTAGTTTCGTCCACCTGCGCTCAATGGAGCACGTTATCATGATTTCATACGGGATACTCTACCTGTGCTGCTAGAACATGTGCCTTTACAAGTGCGATACAAATGTGGTTCATGCACGATGGAGCTCCTGCACATTTCAGTCGAAGTGTTCGTACGCTTCTCAACAACAGATTCGGCGAACTATGGATTGGTAGAGGCGGACCAATTCCATGGCCTCCACGCTCTCCTGACCTCAACCCTCTTGACTTTCATTTATGGGATCATTTGAAAGCTCTTGTCTACGCAACTCCGGTACCAAATTGTAGAGACTCTTCGTGCTCGTATTGTGGACGGCTGTGATGCAATACGCCATTCTACAGGGCTGGATCAGCTCATCAGGGATTCCATGCGACGAAGGGTGGATGCATGTATCCTCGCTAACGGAGGACATTTCCTGTAACAAAGTGTTTGAAGTCACGCTGGTACGTTCTGTTGATGTGTGTTTCCATTCCATGATTAATGTGATATGAAGAGAAGTAATAAAATGAGCTCTAACATGGAAAGTAAGCGTTTCCGGACACATGTCCACATAACATATTTTCTTTCCTTGTGTGTGAGGAATGTTTCCTGAAAGTTTGGCCGTACCTTTTTGTAACACCCTGTATATGTACGTATGTACACGTGTTATTTATATCTTTATATGTATGTTTTTATAAAACATTTTGGAAGACTGCTGCAAGTTCATTTTAATATTTCATCTCTCTTCAGAGAGCGTCCAACAATTATGTTGAGATACACAAACCTTAGACGTGTTACCGAGTATGTGAAAAAAGCGTAGGAAAGCAGGACATGGGGATCAAATGTATCCTCTAAATAGAGATAAATTATTAGAATAAATTTCCAGCAGTCTTCGAAAAAGTTACAGATATGAATGATAAGTTGCGAGGTGCCGGGGCCAGCAGTGTATTTAACACTCAATTCTTCTAGAATCTACATATGTACATGATGCTCTAAGCCCCCCTATTCTAACTCCAACTTTTGCTGTTGCACAAGGATAAAAAAATACGCGAACTGACTCTAATCAACCCTGCCAGTGGAGTAGAAGAGAGTTTGGCACCTGCAATAATTTAATTTGATAAATAAGTTAAATAAACGAAGGTTTCATTAACATAGTGAGGAATGATGGGGTTGCTCTACCGATTAACAGAATGAAAGTTCTGTCCAAAATAACAATATGATTTATTAAGACTAAACACAAAATAATAAACAAAAACACAAGAAACAGTACATCAAATTGGCTCAAATTGGATACTCATACAAATGCTGTGAATGTGAAGTTGTCCCTAAACTAGATTGTGAGGATTATGATGAAGTGGTATGTGCAGCCAATTCCTTGCAATTCAAATCTTAGAGAAAACACATAGCCAACCCAACATTAATTGCTGCTACCCAAGACAGAACAAAGTTAGAAAAAAGACTAACAGGCGCGCTCTGCTAAGCTCTGATTATCACCTAGGAAAATCCCTATCTGCCGGTGCTGTGGACATACATTACCAAACTGTCTTCTTGACTGCCAGGACACGATCTGGCGTACTGGAGCCGTTGGCTGGTTGCTTCGACGTCCTCGACCAAAAGGCGAGAGCCGACTACTCACAAGAGCACCCGTACAAAACCGAACACAGAACATTCCCGCCCCCACGACAGTGGCCGTGGTTAAACGTTCCAATCAGCAACTCGAAAACCGGCGGAAAATTCCACTCCATTGCCGGAACACTACCATTCCACCAATGGAGATTCTTGGCGCCAATTTCTGTGCCGATCTTGCTACGTCACGGAGCTATGCCCTGAGCAAGCCAATCACAGTTACTATTTTGCAGAAAGCGCAGGAATTTTCCCGCCACAGCTGCCTGGGTACACAAGTCATTCCCACGCCTCGCTGGTAGCCCGCCAGAAAGTGTTTTCGCTAAGTTTCTGCAAAGTAACGGAACCTCTAGCCCAGCCGCTACTTCAGGCCCTGCGGGCGTGCCTCTTGACAATGTCGGCGTCTGGAAAGCATTCACTCGACTCCCTCACACCTGTCGGCTTACCCTTTCGAAGTCAACAGAGCCCGCCTGTCACTGGACCACCTGGGTGACGAGAGACGCTGCGTGGGAAGTCCGCGTGTGAAGGAATAGCAACTTTCCACCGCATGCAATTAGAGAGGAGAATCGTAAGATTGAAATATGAGAGTGGGCTCATGCCACCTCTCATAGCCCCTACGCCATTTTAGATTGTAGTTGGTGAGCGGTTGGCTCACTTAGGAGCAAGGTAATGAGTCAATCGCCTAAGAACAATCTCGCAAACTGGCTGCACATGCCGCACTCTATAAAGAAAATCACTGCAACTGAAAAATGCAGCTCATAGAGGGAGGATTATTTATGATGTAGCCAACTTCACCTTCTTAATATGGAACACTAACACTCACATCACACATCCATACCCAGGGAGCCCCTTCCAAACACCGATTCATACAGACATTCACTCTCTAAATATGGCCCGGACATGTGAGCCAAATATGGAGCAATTTATTCTTTACAATCAGAGTTGGAGTGCTCCGCAATTAAATGCTCAAGATGTTACAACAATTTTAATCATTAAACTAACCTGAACTCACTCACACATGATACTATTTAAGTTAACAATCTCTTTGTGAGCTTTCAGAATCTAATTACAACCTCCGATTCATTCTGTCTCCCTGCAGCAAGAATAACCTTTACAAAATGTTCCCTGAACTGATGGTCCATTCACAATGACAGTGGTGGTATCTGCTTCAGTTTATGGGGACTTCAGGCACACTGTTTGCATACACACAACAATAAATACAAGATACAAAAAAAACATGGTGTGGAGAACAATACAGTAATTTGTAATAAGAATTACAGTGTAAAACAAACACATACAAGGTATCACATACATTACAAAAACAACACTAGAGAAAGAAATTTAAGAAAAAAAACAAGGTTCATGGGACATTAAGTTGTACGTGCACATTGCACACTGTTCACGACTGTGCTGAGAATGAGGCACTAAATCACATTGTTAGAAATGTTCGAAGCACTTCACAAATTCATTAGTTTCTCTGAGGGGGTAGGTATGTTGAGTCATATGCATTGATGCACGTGGTTCCATGTCTTGAGCATCGGAGGGGGGCTTTTGGGATGGGGCCACAGTACTGACATCAGGCTAAACGTCGGGTGTTGTTGCTACGTTGTTGCAACAGCAATAGGGAGTGCTGGAGCGTCTGCAGTACGCTGTTGAGATTGTAGTCAGACCCACGCATATGATCACGGCAGTACGGTAGGAAGACACAGTGATAGGCTCTGCTCACGTCGATTAATTGTCTCTGAGGTCTACTTGTTGGGATACATCACTAGTTTAGGTCTCTTCTCTCGCTGGACAGTACTTTACGTTTCCCAATATTGCAGTTCGATGAAGGATGATGGCACATGGAGTGACTCCACAAGGGTGTGAGGTCATCCATACGGGATCGAACTAGGAGCGACGATTGCTAAAACTGCTCTCTAATAGAGAGGAGAAGTTAGAAAGGAGACAATTCAGTTGTTAGAGTTTGTGGCACGATACTGCTTTGTGTATGCAGATCGGCCAATGCTAGTGAGTTGTATGAACCCAAACAGGTGAGTATATAGCGTCCCTTTCTGTCCTGAGGCACATGAGACGCCGGTTATGACACCCTATGTGATCTTCTTCGTGTACTCACGACAACATGGTCTGCCGCAGGGAATCCCTCCAAACGGCTGCCGCGTCCGGAGAGCTTGCAGGCTGTCGTGTGTGGGTCGCGTGTCAGTGTCAACGGCCATCCCCACTTTCGCTTGTGGCCTGGCGAGGATCCCGCCTAATCCCTCAGGTATACGGCCCGGTGACTGACAGCTTGTAGGACCGGATGCTCTCGCGCCCTTCACGTCAGGTGGCGCGCTGACGCTCCCTTTCTTGCAGGTAGCCAATGACCTCTTGTTCTTGCTCCGCCTGGCCTCTGCATTGCCACGATTCCCGTCATCTGCACAGTTCTGACAAAAATCTTATGCCTAACTTTTTCCCATGACCTTCTATGTTATAATAAATTTACATAACGATACATTGTGGTCTGTCATTCCAGACACTCTAATTTTAATTTTGTAGTTATTTATCTGTAGCTATCATTATGACAAAATCCTAGTGTATCTAATCTAGACGTGGAAATAATTTATTTTGATATTTATGTAGAGACCGATCTCAGTATTGTACATGGTGTGTGATAACTGATGCTATGTAATGGATGAACAACTAAATGTATGGTCCCGCACTAATATTACTATTAATTATATAGATCGACAGTAGACATGCTCAAGAATTAACTACTATTTGCCAACGATCTACATTCTATGTCTTTTAATTAAATTATGTTGTTATGTAGGTCTAAGTTTTACTGTGCTATAAAGAACATGCAACTATGCTACTTTCGCTCGCCAGTCTTCCCTCCATCTCGGGTCTGTGGTTTGGTGACCTGAAAAATAGCATCTCAACAGGTGCGCTCTGCTGAACACTAGTGGTAGAAAACTGCCACACTATTAAGGATCTAGTTATTGTAAAATCCTAAAGTTTAATTTATCCTAGTATATGGTACTCTCTCTATTATTATTTTTTTTTACCTTATACAACACTCTTACATAATTCCTGTTCCGCTGAGATGTCTCGCTGCACGCCGTTATTGACGACAGTGATGTGCGCGCCGTACGACATGGCCTCCGAGTTCTCACTACGCCTCACTGAAACTCCAGAGACTGGGTTAGCCATGGCTATATAAGACAATAAATTTATAGTTGCAACTTCTTTTTTTTATGTTATGCAGTATTTGCGATCAAAGCACACCTTTCCAGAGGCAATGTAATATGACCAAGCCAGGACTGGTTCCTGTTGAGGATTCCGTCGCCCAACACAAGCCAGCTACAGAGTATGTCACGAATCTCCAAGTATAATACCTTGGTTATTCATCTGTGACAGTCACGAGCAGCACGCTAAATCCCCAACCAGCACATTGGTATGGTAGGCTTTATGCCCGCCTTTCTACCGTCTAGGGCACTATTGGAGTCAAACGCTCACAGGTTCACCCCGACTTGCAAGACAACGATGCTGGCGCATCACTGTAAAAACTATACTGCCCATATTCATCCTCGAAATCACGCAATATACCACAATCTTGCAGTGCACTGACGCGTGCCTGCAAGCCTTGGTATGAACGTCTCACGAACTGGTTGTGGCCGCTATGGAGCGTATCACGACTTCTCAGAACGCTTCTAAGAGCACGTTCTTGTATGCACCCGTTTGTGCGACATCTCCTCACTCATCATTATCCCTCAACATGGACACCAGACAGGAAAGGACTAAAACATTGCTCATGGAAAGGTAGTGTCTCCAACTCCATCGACATTGGAAGTCGCAAACAGAAACAAAAAAGGATAGCAGCAGTAACTTCTTATATGAGACAATGCAGCGTGTTAATAATTTAACAATCTTAAACTATTAATGCAACAATTATTGTTCCCTGAAGAAAGGTTCATATATTTGCCTATTCCACTATGTACATCACTTAAACTACTATTATTCCACGAACTTCTTTGTGTGAGAGATGTGCTGGAATCCTATGGACTAGCGCCAATCCCTTGTTAGACTCCCCCTCTTCTGACATGCATTAGGATTTGAATACTGTTTGTTAATCAGTGATTCTCAGGAAAGATCCGAGGCTAAGGGTCGCCATTTTATGCGAGGTGCTGGGGCTAGCAGTGTATTTAACACTCAATTCTTCTAGAATCTACATATGTACATGATGCTCTAAGCCCCCCCCCCCTATTCTAACTCCAACTTTTGCTGTTGCACAAGGAAAAAAAAAATACACGAACTGACTCTAATCAACCCTGCCAGTGGAGTAGAAAACAGTTTGGCACCTGCAATAATTTAATTTGATAAATAAGTTAAATAAACGAAGGTTTCATTAACATAGTGAGGAATGATGGGGTTGCTCTACCGATTAACAGAATGAAAGTTCTATCCAAAATAACAATATGATTTATTAAGACTAAACACAAAATAATAAACAAAAACACATGAAACAATACATCAAATTGGCTCAAATTGGATACTCATACAAACGCTGTGAATGTGAAGTTGTCCCTAAACTAGATTGTGAGGATTATGATGAAGTGGTATGTGCAGCCAATTCCTTGCAACTCAAATCTTAGAGAAAACACATAGCCAACCCAACATTAATTGCTGCTACCCAAGACAGAACAAAGTTAGAAAAAAGACGAACAGGCGCGCTCTGCTGAGCTCTGATTATCACCTAGGAAAATCCCTATCTGCCGGTGCTGCGAACATACATTAACAAACTGTCTTCTTGACTGCCAGGACACGATCTGGCGTACCGGAGCCGTTGGCTGGTTGCTTCGACGTCCTCGACCGAAAGGCGAGAGCCGACTACTCACAAGAGCACCCGTACAAAACCGAACACAGAACATTCCCGCCCCCACGACAGTGGCCGTGGTTAAACGTTCCAATCAGCAACTCGAAAACCGGCGGAAAATTCCACTCCATTGCCGGAACACTACCATTCCACCAATGGAGATTCTTGGCGCCAATTTCTGCGCCGATCTTGCTACGTCACAGAGCTATGCCCTGAGCAAGCCAATCACAGTTACTATTTTGCAGAAAGCGCGGGAATTTTCCCGCCACAGCTGCCTGGGTACACAAGTCATTCCCACGCCTCGCTGGTAGCCCGCCAGAAAGTGTTTTTGCTAAGTTTCTGCGAAGTAACGGAACCTCTAGCCCAGCCGCTACTTCAGGCCCTGCGGGCGTGCCTCTTGACAATGTCGGCGTCTGGAAAGCATTCACTCGACTCCCTCACACCTGTCGGCTTACCCTTTCGAAGTCAACAGAGCCCGCCTGTCACTGGACCACCCGGGTGACGAGAGACGCTGCGTGGGAAGTCCGCGTGTGAAGGAATAGCAACTTTCCACCGCATGCAATTAGAGAGGAGAATTGTAAGATAGAAATATTAGAGGGGGCTCATGCCACCTCTCAAAGTTACAAAACTCACCATTAGCCCACAAACGCATGTTTCCATGACCAAAATAGTACACAAATAGCACGCTTTGTGCTCACAGGGACATCACAGTGACGTTGCTCTGTGCCCAGTTTTCATTTGACAGAGCGCATATGTTTCCTCAAGATGGCATTCCTGCACGTTTCAGTAAGAGAGAACGAGTCGACGAGTGGGAAGCGACCGCAGCGTCGCCATTCCCAGAGTCGTCATACTCGCTGTACTACGACAGGGAGGAAGGAAGCCGTTATAGCACTGACATTACAGCGGTGCCTTCATTTCTAATGCATTCAACGCGCAACGTTAGACTCGCACTCTCTCAGGTCTCGTGTACGCCCACTGAATAGCAACACCCTCCTGGAAATTAAATGGTCAAATGGCATTATTATCTGTGAGACCCCATTTGGGGTTTTCGGACGTTTGGTGCAAGTCTATTTGACGCCACTTTCACGACTTCGGCATCAAACACCAGCTTGAAAATGGTCATTTGAATAAGCTGGTTCCCACACGCCTGTGCACGGGACTGCACGTCCGAAAAACCCCCATCCCCGCGGACCCAAGAGCTAGAAACATGGCTCCTGATTTTCACGAAGGCTGCTGGCTGATACCTCGATTCCTCGCGAGACCTAGGCCTCTCCACGAAATTATTTTAACATGCGGTCCTTTGGACCATTCAGCCTCAGAGCAGAATGTGAGCACTTCGACTGGTAATTATCTGTTAACTCTCATAGCACTGCTATAAGGTGGTGCCGATTGTCAACACTTTCAGAAATTTGTTTTTTAAGGGTACCGGTAGTAGGAAACACCAGCTGTCCTGTGGAAGTCGCTCGCTTTTGGAAACATCTAGGTCACCCAGACCGCCACCGTTTATAAGGATTAAGAGGAAATCAGCCCTTTATCTGAAGGCTGTAGAAGAGTCCCTGAAGCTGGTAAGCCAGAGCTGCTGTTCACAATAGAAGTCAGCACTAGTCAACGAGTGGAGACCGGAAATGATATGTTACACATGATTTTCCTTAACTGATTCTCGCAAAGTTCCAGGATGTTTCCTTCCAAAAGGACTCGGCCGATTTCCTTCTCCCAACTTCCAGTCCTGTGCTCCGTCTCTGATGACCATAAGATACAGACGAACGCCCTCAACCAAGATAATATCTTAATTATAATTTAAAATCATGCCAGTCATTCACCCTCTTTACATACTCTGTGTGTTTGAAGCATTCCAATGATTTTCTGTAATAGTCTCGTTTATCACACCACCATCACTGTTATGATCACGTTAGACTGCTTCAGATATAACTAACAGATACTTCATTCAATTTCAGAAAGTAATTACAACCTAAATTATGATTTAGAAGATATGTATAAGGAATTTCGAATAAGATTAGACTCCAGCGGCACAATTTATTGGTGTCATATGGAGGTTTGTGCTGGACCGTGATTTCAACCCGGGTTTGTCGTTTTATGCCAGCGGTCGCATTGATCGTTTCGGCTGTCCAGGCACACCTCTCGGACTGGCCCAATCTTCCACAAGTCACCTGCCATCCATGTCCTTCACTTCGCACAACTGCTGTGATTCCCGCACAGGGACAGCCATGTTTATTATTCTCGCGGCCTGTGTAGGCACCTAATACTATTTTTCAGTGTCAGTGTTTTACGGTGTACTACGCAATGTCCTTCAGACACGCCTGCATGTCGGAAGGAACAGACAATGCTACGATCTACAGCTGTATGAAACAGAAGAAATGTATCCGGAATTGTGAATACGATTAGACTTCAGCTGCACAATTCATCGGTAACATCTGAAAATATTTGCCTGACCAGGACTCGAACCCGGATTTCGAGCTTACTCGAAAAGATTCTGTGACGTGAAGTTGCTCCTGCGGTATCTGGTGGTCGTGAGAACGGGCCAGTGCTTCCGTGGAAGTGTTTACAGAAGACTGGCGAGCGCAGGCTGACAATATACCGGCTACTACAGGCAGCCAAGCCGATGGAAGTCTGTAACCACCATTGCAGTTCATGTTGCTGGTTCTTTCGGTTATCTCAATAGCATGCCGTTTCTTCCTTAGGAAGGTAGATGGCTGGCTATATAGCACACGAACCCTCTCGAACCGTATACGTTCAAATGTGTGTGAAATCTTATGGGACTTAACTGCTAAGATCATCAGTCCCTAAGTTTACACACTACTTAACCTAAATTATCCTAAGGACAAACACACACACCCATGCCCGAGGGAGGACTCGAACCTCCGCCAGGACCAGCCGCACAGTCCATGACTGCAGCGCCTTCGACCGCTCGGCTGAACCGTATATGTTTCCAACAATCATTTTGATGTTCTGCCACCACGGGTCTGTGATGTGGTCCTAGTCATACAGTATTTAGTTCTCGTTAACCGGGAGCGTCACATTCGGATAGTCGAAATGAGCAACCTGGTTCTGGTTCACTAAGCACCACCGCACCATTAATGTCGAATATATTGGATTGGTGTCGAATATATTGGAGTTTCGGGAATTCTTCTCGAAATAGATAACCCTCAAGGCATAGCACTGATGGGATAATTATGTCCTTCATTATATCTCTATACGGAGAAGCATGAACTACGTGGGAAGAAAATCAGCCCTTAAGAATTGGGGGCACATGATTACTGTGAGATAAATCGCAGACATATTTGAGATCGAAATAGACATCTTTTGTCGTTTGAACTCGTTTCGACCAATCGTTAAATGAAGAAAATAAAAAAAATATCGGAAAATATTAAGTTTCATCACTTACAATTAAAAGTGTCCTCGGAAAACATAAATAAGTGGAAACGGTGTTCATCACTGAGTTTCCCCTTGACAAACACTTGCCAGATCTCTGCCATCCAAAGCTGCTCCGCAGCCATATTCAACGATTCGTCCAACACATTAATATTTAATTAAATTGCGTTTATAAACATATTATGCCATGATGTGTTTATCTGCTGTTTGTTCCGAACCAGTTTTCTAACATTTAGAAACCCAGTTCCCGCAAGATAACTGAGCTCTTTCAGTTTCTTGGTGTTATACGTCCACACAGAGCACTCAGGAACACCATATCGTACTTTGACCTCTGACGGCTGTAAATTCCCTTTCGCTGCAAAAGTAATGACGTGGTCACAGACAGATTATTCATAATGAGAATTAGCATATACATGAATTAGTTACACTAAAAGAGATATAGAGTTGTCTGCGCCTTCCACCGTCACCCACGCATGTGGAACAACTTCTTATTTGAAGTTCTGTAGTGCTATTTTAGAAGGAAACCACTCCAGAAAGACTTTCCGTTTCGGCTTAGAGGGCTGTGTAAGAAATTTAAGCAGTTCAGTCTCTCCATTTTTCTACAGATAAACCTTGTTCACTGTAATGGAAATGCTGAAGGTAGTACGAAGACATTCTTTACATTTCATGCACTATAGCTAGCTATATCGAGGGAACTGTATAGGCTAGTGTGAAGAGGATAGGCCAAGCGGTTAAAGGCGCTACAGTCTGGAACCGCGTGACCGCTACGGTCGCAGGTTCGAATCCTGCCTCGGGCATAGATGTGTGTGATGTCCTTAGGTTAGTTAGGTTTAAGTAGTTCTAAGCTCTAGGGAACTGATGACCTTAGACGTTAAGTCCCATAGTGCTCAGAGCCATTTGAACCATTTTGAAGAGGATAGCTAGTATTATTGGCAGTACCAATTAACGAGGTGTCATATAATTATTCGTATTATTTAAGATCTACATTTACTGACGGGTCGAAACAGACGAAGGCGGTTGGGCTGGTCTGTGCGAGTTACAGACGAGTCTAGAGAGCGCAATCTCTATAGAGAAGCTGAACACGGTATTCCAGGCGAAAATGTCTCCTATCGAGGTGTGTGCGGTGGAGAATGTGCGTAGGCGCTACATAGATCGTAGCATCCACATTTTTCAGACAGCCAAGCAACTCTGCAATATCTGTCAGCCCCTAAAACGAGATCGAAGATCGTTGCAGAATGCTACAAAGCCCTCGTGAGACTAGGGGAAAGCAATAGCGTAAATCTGCCGTGGGGCGGTGTGTGCCTGGTCACTCAGGAATCAGTGGCAATGACCAAGCTGATAGGCTGGTCAGGACAGGCTCGACGACTCCGTTTGTTGAACCATAAACTGTCCTAATCATCACTAAGGCGTTGTTAAACTGTATCAGAAGGTAGCATGTAGAACATTGGACTATGATCCAAAAACAGAAACAAGACAAGCTTATGATGCCAAAGCAATGTTTTAAGAGAAGTTCTGTAGTGTTGGACCTGAATAGAGACAGACTAAGCTCGTGGTAGGACTGACGACAGACCATGGGAACCTTGAGACACGCCTGACACGATGGGTATAGAGAAAAGAGTTCCTATGTGTAGGCTGTGTGGTGAGGTTGATGAAACTGCACCATACATAGTAATCCAATTCGAAGAGATTAAAAGGCATCTAATATTCGGGTCATCAAGTACTGAAGAAACTGTGTCTAATAAAGAACGAGTAAATGGTCCCCTACAACTCTTTAAATGTACTGATTGGCTGCACTAGAAGCGCAGGAAGTGAAACCACACAGTAAATCCTGTTTCAGTATGGGCAAGAGTGGGCTAGGACCGCTGTTGTTTTTATCTTCCTGTTAAAATCAAATAAAATCAGGTCAAAGCTTTGCATTTTGTTATGATGGAATCGTTCTATAATTTTTAATAAGCAATAAGAATGTGTTATATAGTACAACTACTCTGATTATTGTAAGAGTATACTAATTGTTAAATCCTGCCTAGTGGTCGAATATGGGGTGTCTAGGAAACCTACTCCCTCGGATCGCTAGACAACAATTCAAGCAAATCGTATTAATGAGTTTTATTACGAAAAGTAAATGACAATACTTAACTTTGAATATTACACAGATGTGTCGCAAGCAAAGGGCGCCATGCAAAATAAATAAGCTTCTTCAGTTTATACAATTCTAAGTCGCTGCTCTACAAGTCACTAGTCTTGAAGCTATTCTTCAACTGGGCCGCAACCAGTCCCCTTCGCATAGAGGCCGCTACTGACGCGTTGTCGTCCTGGAGAGGGGTCGGTCAGCGTGCAATTGGCTGACGTCTTGTCACAGCCCTCTCTGCTCTATAGTTCTCGATTTGCATGCCTAAACTTAGTTTTAAGCCGTAACACTAATGATTTTCTCATCCCAACTGAAACATTTGCATGTGATGAATTAATTATTATTTCTGTTCCTTGAAGCGATCAGGAGCTCCCTCTCAGAACCATCCTAAACAGGTGGGATATAGGTAGAAATGGTCCCATTGATTTTATAAGTTGTCATCAGGTTTATCATACCAGTCGTCGACTCTGTTTGATTGCTAGTCACAACGTCGTCTCACCTATTGCGGTGAACGCAATACAGTCCAGTTGGGCCCTCAATACAGCGAGTCGCGAAATTGAACAGACAAGTACATACAAGGGTACTGACAGGGTTGTTTTAATGTAAAATGCATTTAACATTAACTCCGCCGGTTGTCCTCAGCGTGACCTGAAATCGGACATGTAGCATAATTCACATCGGTGCTGTGCAGGATTTGACCTCTAAGTGTGATATATACTGGCCAACTTTCGTGATAAGTGTATTCGTCTGAGTTAAAATCGGTCTCTCTTTTGTGAATGTAACTGGCAATTTGGATCTGCACGTGTGAACTTATGATTTAAATCTTACGTGTCGTAGTGTTTTTAACCGATAATTAGATGTTTTTACCACATTATGGCAACTGAATAACTTCCACACTGATATCTTCTACTGTATGTATGATGAAGTGCGTCTATGGATAGTCATGCGATATTTAACAGTCTAAAACGCCATTACAACTAAAATTTTCATGGAGGATACTTCCGCTACATCTTTGTTGATAATTGTCCTTGTTGACTTTGAAAAACGAAAGAAAAGCTTCTGAATGCCTTTAAGGAAACATTTGGAAATTATAAGCTGCACATGCGGCAACGTGCAACGCAGAAAATACGTTCAAAAGTTTCATGTAAAATTGTCTGTGGGTTGTAAATATCAGTAGAAAACTATAATATTTCTCTGTTACATTTTGTAATCGCTCCTTTCCGATCAATTGGTTCTATATCTATTGCTTCTGTTCCTGTATCAGTTGAAAGTGCTGCCTTGACGTATCTGACATAAATTGGCTCAGACCCAATTTCCGGGAGGAAAGCGTTCGTGTACGAATCCAATACGTGATTCTTTGACAAATGCAATTTCCGTTTCTGCATGCTGCTGAAATCGGGGGCTGATTCAAATTGATTTCCGTCATCCGTTTCCGCGTATTCCTTTGATAAAGTTCCTTAGCTGACTTAATGCTGACGTATGCTGTAGTTCTCCGTGATTCGAGCGGCTCTCAGTATTTGTAAAATAGCACTTGCGAAAGCTCTTTTCATAGCAGGAATTTTAGGAAGGAGAGGTTTACTGCTTACAGCTGCAATGTTATTCATTTGTTAGACAAATATTTTCTTCTAGCACTAGTAAAGAACTAGCAAGCAAACTACTGTCGCATAAAAGACGACGTTATTTAATTTAACATCGTCTGGCGTGCTTCTGGAAATGAGATGTACAACTAGTATCGATTGTAAAGGCTGTTTCTTTTCGAATGGATTCTTTTCTGCGACTGTCTCAAATAACGTAAGTACTAATTTCATGAGAAAATAACTAATCAGGAGACATGAGAACGTAGAAAAATGCGAAACTAAAATTGTGAAAAGATGTAAAAAAAATTGCAGAACATTTACAAGGTAAATCCACTCCTAATATGAGTGTTCGGCACACAGTACTTACACAAGGGTAACCGAGCCTGTTCATTAATCTGGATATTCGGACATTGGCCTCTCAATACATATATTCTTTACTGCCGTTTCTTGTTTAAAATATCGGTTGATTCCCAAGAATTAGCAGCTTTCGCTCAGTTAATACTAGGCAGAAATCCAAGAGAGTTATATGATTACCTGTAGAAACTAAGTTTTTATTTAATTCACCACAATGCTCAGAAAGTGATTGTTAAAAACTGTACATATATCTGAGTTATCAATAACAGAAACTTTTTTTTCTATGAACTGGCCTTGCATCGTCGATCTTGTGCTGCTGACCAGACACTTCGTTCACGACGCACCATATGTTTTTAATTTTATCCTGTGAATTAGCTATTCTGTTTGCGTACCACATAGTCTTTGCCTTCCTAATGACACTTTAAGTACCTTACAATAATGTCTGTAATGGTCTACTGTAATACTGCCTCTAACATTTTGATATAATTGCCACTTTGTTCTACATGATACTGTTATACCACTAGTCAGCCACCCAGGCTGCCATTTACTGCTAGTTGCCTGTTTAGAACATTCTAATGGAAAGCAACTCTCAAAGAGCATGGGAAATGTGTTAAGGAAAGCATTACATTTGTCATCTACGTTATCGGCACTATGAACATCCTGCCACTCTTGCTCCTTAACGGGATTTTAAAAAAACCCTCTACTGCCATTATATTAGCTTTTCTACATAGTTTTTAATTATATATGACATTAGTTTGAGTAAAAAAACCTTTTACTGTTAAAATTTGTGCACCATGGTCTGAAAGGCCATTCACCCTTTCAGTAACAGAATGTCCATCTAGTAATGAAGAATGAATAAGAATATTGTCTATGGCTGTGCTACTGTCCCCCTGCGCCCTCGCTGGAAAAAAAACACAGTCTGCATCAGATCATATGAATCTAAGAGATCTTCCAACATGCTTTTTCTTGCAAAATCACATAAGAAATTAATATTGAAGTCACCACATATAACTAACTTTTGGCACTTCCTATAGAGTGAACCAAGAACCCTCTACTTTGAGCAGAAATGCTCTGAAGTCAGAGTTAGAGGACCTTTAAAAACAACAATTACAAGTTCAGTTTTACTAAATCCAACTGTCCGTTCACAACATTCAAATACCTGTTCAGTACAATGCCGTGATGTGTCTACAGACTGAAATGGAATAAGGCTTTTTACGTACATGACCACTCCCTCACTCTGCAAAGAATTCCTTGAAAAACAGCCAGCTAATCTGTATCCTGGTAAAGGAAGCCTCTGGCTTGTCAAATTATTTAAGCGATGCTCGAATATACCATTAACGTCAGAGTCAACATTTATAAGCAGATCAGTAATTTTATCTCTAATACCTCTTACACTTTGATGAAATATGTGAATTTCTCCACTACTTGGATACCTGGCCTCCTCTGAAGGTGATTCCTTTGTTATAGGGATCTCCATTAAGCAGGGATACCTATCAGCTGACTTCAATTTAAAGACGGTGCAGCTGTAACACCAACTACTACGGGAATTTTTCCATGAATGACCCCACCACCGCCCACTACACTGTCACCTATAAGCTTTGCCAGAATCCCCTTTCCATATCTACTGAGGTGCCGGCCATGCCTAGTGGAACCCAATCAGTTGATAGACTCAACTGGCACCACTGCAATACCCATGCCCTCAGCCATCAGTGCCTATGTTAATACGCCTAACAGCAGCATTAAGATGAGATCGATCATAACGTATTAGTGCCACCAGTTTGAGTAGCTATCTTTACCAAGCTACATCCTACATCATACTCCCTTTCCCTATCAAGACTATTCCCAGTTCCACTCACTATCACTACTTGATCCTCTTTCGTAAAATTCCTACTTAACTCCTCTCTGTTAACAGTCACCTGAGCCAACCGTGCCCTAGGCTTCACAATGCTGGTGAGCTGGTACTCACTCCCCAAAACTTCCTGCAACTGCTGGCCCACACCTCTGCCATGTGAACTACCCAGCAGCAGAACCTTCTTCTTTCTGTTAGAATTTGCAACTGATTTAGGCTTCCTAACTGCTGAAGACCGCTGCATGCTTCCTACACCTACAGCTACAAGAGCCTCCTCCCCACTCGACTCTGACGGTTGGTCAAATCTATTGGTTATACGCAAAGTACAGCTGTCTGAATATCTCCTCCTTCTAGCTGCCTTCTTACCTACTGCCAGTTCCAATTCCCCAGTGCCCTTTACCCTCCTCAACCTATCTAATTCCTCCTTTGCGTCTTGTAACTGCCCCTGAAGGACAGATTTTACGCTCCTGCTCCTCTATCAACTTATTTCTGCTACAAATTCTGGATTTCCAAGGAGAGGATCTCGACAGAATGCCCACTGGCTTCCCCACTGCATTCCTCCCCAATGAAAATACATGGCTCTGAGCACCATGGGACTTAACATCTTAGGTCATCAGTCCCCTAGAACTTAGAACTACTTAAACCTACCTAACCTAAGGACATCACACACATCCATACCCGAGACAGGATTCGAACCTGTGACCATAGCGGTCACGCGGTTCCAGATTGAAGCGCCTAGAACCGCACGGCCACACCGGCCGGCGTTATTTCTCCAGAAACAGCACGAGACACCGTTGAAAACTACTAAATTTAATAACTGAAAAACAGGGCACAAACAACTTTGTCAGGACTTACGACCCGCTACAGCTTCAGTGATGAATCCTGTTTCCAACTGAGCCCCGATGAATAGGGAAGACGAGTGTGGAGACGCCCCGGACAGCAGTGGGATACTAACCTGACTGTCTCCCGCCGTACGGTCTGACAACCAGAAGCGATGGTCTGGAGTGTCATTTTCTTTCATAGTAGGACCGCTTGGGTTGTCATTCACGGCACCCTTACAACACACTGGTGCGTAGACGATATTCTACGCCCAGTTTTGTTACCCTTCATGGAAAGCTATACTGGGCTTATGTTTCAGCAAGATAATTCCCGCCCGCACAGGCGAGTGTTTCTACTGCTTGTCTTCGTGCTTGCCACGCTCTACCTTGGCCAGCTAAGACGCTGGATCTCTCCCCAGTTGAGAAAGTTTGGTGTATTACGGGTATACACTCCAACCAGCTCGGGATTTTGGCGATCTAAAGCAGCAATGGGACAGAATTTGGTATGATATCCCTCAGACGTACTCCAACATGTAAATCGTATGTACCGATTTCAGTGCCATTCGGGTAATTCCTTCGTGGTGCGTCTTTCTTTCTTTTTTTTTTATTTTTTATTTATTTTTTTTTAGAAGGAACTCCTTGAGTGCAAGTTCTCAATCGGCCAGGATGTTTTCGGCATTCGACGCCCCACATATTGTCTGACATTCAACCACAATATTGGCTGCTAATGGAGTGGGGCTGGAGGTACCCAGTGGTGAGCACAGCATGAAGCTATGGAGTGTAATTAAATAGCTTAGTCGATGAGTAACTCACTACAGAACCGGTGGTGTTGATACAAAGCAGAGGAATGACAACGATAAATAAAGCAAAAATTGCATTACATATACAGCAACAACTGTCGAAGTTGAGATTTCGTCAGAAAGGAACCGTAGAAATTTTACTGAGTGAGAAAGAAATGCCATATGAAATATTAGCGTTTCTGCAAGTTGAGTCAGTGGAATGTTTGGTGTCGTATCCTGTCGACTGTGTGGACAATGTGCATGAGGAGTACAATGATGCTGGCCGCGGTGGCCGAGCGGTTCTAGACGCTTCAGTCCGTAGCCGCGCGACTGCTACGGTCACAGGTTCGAATCCTGCCTCGAGCATGGATGTGTGTGATGTCCTTAGGTTAGTTAGGTTTAAGTAGTTCTAAGTTCTAGGGGACTGATGACCTCAGATGTTAAGTCCCCTAGTGTTCAGAGCCAATTTTTTTTAGTACAATGATGCTTCACAAGCGATAGTGATATTGAAACAGGCGTCGAGCCATGTAATTCAACATCCTTGGTGGACAGGAGGGCACTAATCCCGTCTCCAGTGTAAAGGACAATCATTGACGAAGGAGCAGGTACTAAACATAATTACGTACGCTTATGATCATCCGCAGCAAAGGAAAAAAAAAATTCACAGTGATTTAAAGGAAAACAGTGGATGGTTGCATAACTTGGAAGACTTAAGGTAACGAAATTTCAAACAAAACGTCAACTTGACGATGCATAGAAAACTGCGATCGACCCGAAAATTTGTAGATGAGATAAGCAAAATCATCCCATCGTTCAGTAAGGAATTTATTTTCGACTCCGGCCAATCGGAATTTGAAGAGAAATTGCCCGTGAAAGGGACTCGAACTCTGGAAATTAGAGGTACCAAGAGCGTTGCATCAAGATCAGCTAACAACAAAGTCTTAACGCATTCGTATACAATATTCCGACCGTTAACGTGGATGATAAATTGGCTGGAACGTTATTTATCGGGCTGCGAGAAGTTGGAGGTGCTCTGCTTCTACGATTATTTCTCGTGTGTGTGATCTTGCATGGACAGTTGGGGGTATTTACATCACAGCAAGCAATAGTGGTAAAATGGGCGTATGAGAACTACAACTATGTTATGAGCAGTGTTTTTGGCCAATAGCTGGTCAAAATAATTTGCTTTTTCTTAATTTCTGGTCTGCGTGTAAAAATCATACTCATTTAGAGCAAACTACCCTTTCTGAAAAGCGTGTGACATTGCAGTTCATACCACCTGGAACCACTGGACAAATTCAGCCTCTGGATGTTTGTTTTTTCCGTGCCTATAAAAAATATTATCATAATATCTGCAGCTAAGCCTTAAAGGATAGCCAGTTTCACGATAAACTCCACGACGGATTAGTTCACGTTCGATTGCGTGCTATCATATTCCATCAGATTTCGCCACCCCGTTACAGCAATACGATTCTACATGCATTCTATAAGAACGGATACCTTGCGGAACGTCGTGCACGATATCTGACTCGCAAGGAATTCGCCTTCTTGATGGAGTGAAACTTTATTATAAATGTGGCGCACCATTTCTCATTCAGTGTTCATGGTGCAAGTTAATGGTTTGTTTTGACCATTTCTTGAATATCGATGGTGTCCATTTTGTGAAGTGTAATAGATACATCCCACAGAAGATTGACTTCTGCACCTCCCGGAGACTCTTTTTTTGTCCCCCCCTGCTGATGCACGTGATGAGTCATTAGCAGCTAATTTATTTCATGTCATAATCTTTAACACAGCAGTTATAAAGAAGCCTCTCTGACTATTGAACTTGCATCCTCGCACTCAATGGCTTCCTCGAGACAGTGTATTCTGTACTTCTAGACTTCAGTAAAGTAAATGATCAAGTACTCCTTGAGGTCTACTATTGAAAATACAAAATTTGTGGAAAGCATGAAAATTTATTGTGTGACATTGCGCAGAACGTTATCGTGCATGGGAGGCCAACAGGGAACATAAAATTAATATCCCCTGTACCCAAAGGGAGTGTAACGGAACCAGATTTATTTATTTTCTACACTACTGACTTAGTGGGTAGTACGGGTTGTAATCTCGGACTTTCCACCAATTGGGGTATCGTACTCTACAAAAATTGTAGGAATATCCAGTTAGGTCTTGACACAACATCAATATGCTGCGATGATGGGCAACTAGCTCTTGATGTAGATAGATGTGATACTGAATATTTCACGAAGCTAAATAATTTAATCATCATTGACCATTCGAGTTCTGAGTCGTAAGTGGAATGAATTGGGAACAACAATGCGTAGGGATGTGAAGTAGAAGCATTAGATAGTCTCTCTTGCATGAAAAGTAAATGCTAGGCTTGAAAATATTTACAGTATGCAGGGAAACAACATTGTGGTCTACGAAACAGGTTGCTTACAATATAACTATACTCACATTCCAAACAGTAATCGTACCCCAGCGTATGGACTCCAGATCAGGCAGCGATAACGACTATGTTCAAAACAGGGCGATGCGGATGGTTACACATAAGGGAAAAGGTGAAAAATCTTAGTCTGTAGACACTTGAGGAAGGACGCCTTATGTCTCGTGGAAACCAGCTTAGAAAACTCTAAGAAACGGCTCTGAGGATGGAAAGAAGCAGTAGTCTTGAGACGTCTACGTACTGACTCTGTAGATACAATGAAGATGATACTAGGCTAATAAAAGCTCCGACAGAGGCATGAAATCAGTCTTCTTGCCCACGCTCCCTTTGTGAATAGCATTACTTTCCTTTCCAAATTAGTTACATTGCATATCGTGACACATATCAACAATATCATATTCATTACTTGGTCATACAAGGATCGTCTTGTTAATGCCACTTATATGGATTACATTGCTATTTCCGCCATTTAATGAAAGAATGAGGTCCTGTTATCCATTCATAAACCTGTGGCGATCAGTAAAGTTCATACCCACGTATCCTGTTACCAATAACGCTATTGAAGACCTAACTGCCAAAAATATACCTTACATATGAAGTTATTCTAGAATTACTTTAGGTCTTCGTGTAAAATTGTTGACAATATACACGATACGTTCACTATGTACTCTGACATACCATGTCAGTGTATTAACATGACGGTCCCTATACGATCAAATAAGAAATATGATGTTTTTGACGTATACTGCGACATGCACTGTAATTTTGAAAGGACTATAATCGTATATTTCTTATTACACGATATGTGATAGGACATTTCTTGGTGTAAATTGTAATGTTAAGATAACGTACTAGTGATGAAATGTGTATGTTAATAACAGAATTACCTGAAAAAGCAGACAAAGCCAAAACTGTACCAGGAAAGGAAATGAGAGAACGGTTAGATGGTGAAAGCATTGCCATTGAATTAACTGTGCGTTGATTTTGCATCTATCTAATATTATCATACACACTTGGTTTTTCACCTCTTCTGTTAATCATATTAATGGACACGGTCACCAGAGATCTTCAGAAATGAGCATATTGGACCTTGCTGTATGATAATGAAGTTCTATTGGATACTGAAGACAAGAACGACCTCCCACGACAAGTACAAGCGTAGAAGAACCACCTTGAAAATTCCGTACTACGCCTTAATATAAAGAATACTGAATATCTGTCAAAAGAGGCAAATAATACGGGACGCGCTGGCCGCGGTGGCCGTGCGGTTCTAGGAGCTGCAGTCCGGAACCGCGGGACTGCTACGGTCGCAGGTTCGAATCCTGCCTCGGGCATGGATGTGTGTGATGTCCTTAGGTTAGTTAGGTTTAAGTAGTTCTAAGTTCTAGGGGACTGATGACCTAAGATGTTAAGTCCCATAGTGCTCAGAGCCATTTGAACCATTTTTGAATACGGACGCAATCGAGATCGACGGTATAGATCTGCCGAAGATAAATATCTTCAAGTGCCTCGGATCAAAAATTGCTTCTGATGGCTCACAAATCGCTTTAGCAATGCATGGCGTAAATAGAGAACAATGACTCTTGTTCTTTGTGCTAATTAGATCCCGGACTCACTCAAGTCGAAAATATACCTCTCTTTAATCGTCGTAGTCACCTTATACGGTGCAAATGCTGCCCCGCAACAAAATAAACAGAGTAACGAGTTGCTGTAATGAAAACGAAAACGCTTAGGGGGATATCTAGCCTGATACTTTATGATCGTGTGATCAATGGCGAAATACGCAGGCGGTACCAAGTGAAATGTTTTGATGAAGAGGTGAAGGAAAGCTGTATACAGTATTAAAAACACGTACTTAGAGAATACCGAACAAGTCGCTGGTTTTCGTTGGAAGAATGTGGTAAACGACCTATCTGGAGACCGAGGCATCACTGTCTATATACAGGGTGGTCCATTGATAGTGACCGGGCCAAGTATCTCACGAAATAAGCATCAAACGAAAAAACTACAAAGCAACGAAACTCGTCCAGCTTGAAGGGGGAAGCCAGATGGCGCTATGGTTAGCCCACTAGATGGCGCTGCCATAGATCAAACGCATATCAACTGCGTTTTTAAAAATATGAACCCCCATTTTTATTACATATTCGTGTAGTACGTAAAGAGGTATGAATGTTTTAGTTGGACCACTTTTTTCGCTTTGTGATAGATGGCGCTATAATAGTCACAAACGTGTAAGTACGTGGTATCATGTAACATTCCGCCAGTACGGACGGTATTTCCTTCGTGATACATTAACCGTGTGAAAATGGTCCCGTTTACCAATTGCGAGAAAGGTCGATATCGTTTTGATGTATGGCTATTGTGATCAAAATGCCCAACGGGCGTGTGCTATGTATGTTGCTCGGTACCCTGGACGACATCATCCAAGTGTTCGGGCCGTTCGCCGGATAGTTACGTTATTTAAGGAAACAGAAGTGTTCAGCCACATGTGAAACGTTAGCCACGACCTGCAACAAATGATGATGCCTAAGTAGGTGTTTTAGCTGCTGTCGCGGCTAATCCGAATATTAGTAGCAGAAAAATTGCGTGAGAATCGGGAATCTCAAAAACCTCGGTGTTGGGAATGCTACATCAACGTCGATTGCACCTGTACTCCGTTTCTATGCACCAGGAATTGCATGGCGACGACTCTGAACGTCGTGTACAGTTCTGTCACTGGGCACAAGAGAAATTACGGGACGATGACAGATTTTTTGCAGACTTATTTCGTGAGATATTTGGCCCGGTCACGATCAATGGACCACCCTGTATACTGTATACTCCATATACCATACTAGTTAGAGGGCCTCCACCATGACTAAGCACAAGACTGCTTAGAGTGGAGACAGAAAACCAAAAGAGTGAACCCTGCAGCGTTGTGGGACAAACACTGAGAAAAAGACATAATATCGTTGAATGATTAATAATTATCTCATTACCCCGGTGACCTTAGAAACAAAGGAAGTATTGAGAATTGCATGAAATTATTAGACATGAACGAAAGTGAAACAATGATATGACAATTCGATATCAATATGTATTATAACGTTCATACATTACCATGCTTAAGATATATGAGTACGTATCAGTCGTAAATACTACGGGAGATCTTGCGATCCATAAGAGTCTGCACAGTCGAGAATGCGGTACTTACACACATATTGAGAATAAATTAGTTCTGATTTGTAAATACTAATTTGAAATACAAATTATTCAAAAGTGATTTATTCCTTACTACAGCTAGTAAGTCTCTCTTTTCGCGAGATGTGAGTGTTCTTGTCTATGTATCAATGAGAAGGAACAAGTAACGAACAAAAGCACTTGAACGTGGGCCACAAACTCCGTCAGCAATGAGAGCGCCGGCTATAGCGGAGGCCGGCTTGCTAATTGTGGCTTCAACCGGCGTCACAAGAGGACGAGCGAGGCGCCGACATCGATTAGCAGAACCCCCCCTCCCGTGCCGTCCTCCTACTCCGCTTAAAAGGTTACCCGCTGCCTTCGCCTCCGCAGCCACTTCCTCGTCAGTTGACAACTGGACGCCAGAGGCGTCCGCGTTACCAAAATAGATTTCCCGTTTTTCCATACAGACCTGTTTGAAATGTGTCACTAGCAGGCAGTAGCTTGTTTCGGTCTAAACTAAGCAATGCCTAAAGACAGAGACCTAGGCTAGAGTCACAATACAAATTACGGATTAAACTGTCATCGAGGGCTGGCCGGGGTGACCGAGCGGTTCTAGACGCTACAGTCTGGAACCGCGCGACCGCTACGGTCGCAGGTTCGAATTCTGCCTCGGGCATAGATGTGTGTGATGTCCTTAGGTTAGTTTGGTTTCAGTACTTCTAAGTTCTAGGGGACTAATGACCTCAGAGGTTAAGTCCCCTATTGCTCAGAGCCATTTTTGTCTCACACGGTTTCCTCAGATGTTAACAGTAGTCTTCTTTCGTATACGCATGTCAAATGGGTAGCAGTGACTGACAACTGGAAATATGACGTCGTTGAGTGACTTAGGAGGATACAAGACGACTTAGACATAACTACTAGTTGGTGTAATGAATGGCAATTACCTTTAAATGTATAAAAATGTAAGTTTATGTACATCAGTGGGGAAAACAAACGTGTAAAGTTCTAATACAGCATTATTAGTGAGATGCTTGAGAAAGTCATGTCGATTGAGTATCTAGGCATAATGTTACAAAAATGGCTCTGAGCACTATGGGACTTAACAACTAACGTCATCAGTCCCCTAGAACTTAGAACTACTTAAACCTAACTAACCTAAGGACAGAACACACATCCATGCCCGAGGCAGGATTCGAACCTGCAATCGTAGCGGTCGCACGTTTCCAGACTGAAGCGCCTAGAACCGCTCGGCCACTCCGGCCGGCGCATAATGTTGCAAAGCGATATGAAACGGAAAGAGCATATGAAGATTTTTAGCAGGGAAAGCGAATGATCGACTTCGATTTATTGGGAAAATCTTATGGAAGTGAGGTTGATCTGTAAGGGAGACAGCGTGTAGAGCATTAGTGCGTCCCATTATTGAGTACCGCTCGAGTGTTTGGGATCCGCACCAGGTCGGGTTAAAGCAACACATCAACGTAACTCAGAGGCGGGCTGTTAGTTTTGTTACCGGTGGGTTCGAACAACACGCAAGTATTAGACAGATGCTTCTGGAAGAGCTCGAATGGGAATACGTAGAGGGAAGACGAAGTTACATTCGAAGAACGCTACTAAGAAAATTTAGAGAGCCGTAGTCTGAAGCTGACTGCAGAACGATTCTAATGCCTCCAACGCTCTTTTCGCGTAAGGACCGCGAAGATAAGAGAAATTTGGGCTTGTACGGAGGCGTATAGAGAGTCGTTTCTCCCACGCTCTGTCTGTGAGTGTAACAGAAGAGGAAATGGGTAGCAATGACGCATGGTACCCTGGTACCGCACGGTGGCTTGCGGAGTGTGTATGTAGATGTAGATCTAGATGAAATGCACATAATGTGTAGGCACGGGCTGGTGGATACTTTCAGGAACGCTTTTGCTCCGGAGTCCGCAGCGTAATCGTGAATTTGTCTCTATTGACTCGTAATAGCCATCCAAAAGATGTTTGTTATATTGTTTAAATACCATAATACCATATGACACCCGATTATACTGCCCTTTCTTGCCCTCTGTACTTCAGACAATACGAAAATATACATACACACGCCACTGTACTTGCTGGCTGCATCTACGTCTATAGTCCGTGAATCTGTACGAATTGTGCTGCAGAGAGTAAATTCCACTGTACCATACTTTAGATAGTTGTACATGACTGTGACACCTAATAATATGAAAAACACAGTTTGTTACGCATCAGGTTGGGCGCCCGTGCTTTCGTGTAATGCTAGTTACGTCCGTGAAAATTGCAATACTAAGGATGGTACATGTGACTAAAATGAACTTCATGCCGCGCATTAGATACATAATAATTCGAACTCCTTTGTTATATTAAAAGAATTCGTATGACGTAC
This sequence comes from Schistocerca cancellata, assembly GCF_023864275.1. Lineage (NCBI taxonomy): Eukaryota > Metazoa > Arthropoda > Insecta > Orthoptera > Acrididae > Schistocerca > Schistocerca cancellata. Next base: position 343,867,718 of record NC_064629.1, on the reverse strand, counting down.
GAACCTAAAAACATTCTCACAACCCGTTCTGCATGGAAGACTTCAGTTTTCGTCTAATGTAGTTATTCATTGAGCTCCATTCTGTGCGAGGGATCAACTGCTTCCTTCTTACCGACATAAAACTGAGATTATGAATCGTTAACGCCCTTTGCAGAGGTAATAATTTATGAACGTTTTCTGCTTCTGACATTAAGACCCGTTCTATAGCTGAAAACCTACTCTTCCGTTGTAGCTCGATACTGAAATTATGATAAGTCGAAGCACTGAGACTGTGAGAATGCAGATACCTTAGCTGTAATATGAAGGGAAAACTACGGGACTATGTTATAAGAACCATGAGAACTTGATAATTTTTTTATGTAGCGAAAGTAGAGAGATATTAAGTCGAAAATTAGCTATTAGCATTAAAAAAAAGCTCACGTTTAGAAATGCACTTTTTTTGAGTCATCAGTCTTGTGACTGGTTCGACGGGGCCCGCCGCGAATTCCTCTCTTGTTACTACCTGTTCATCTCAGAGTAACACTTTCACCCTACGTCCTCAGCTACTTGTTTGATGTATTCCAATCTCTGTCTTCCCTTACAGTTTTTACCCTCTGCAGCTCCCCCTAGTATCATGAAAGTTATTTCCCCCATGTCTGAACACATGTCCTGCCATTCTGCCCCTTCTTCTCGTAAGTGTTTTGCTTATGTTCCTTCCTTTGCCGATTTTGTGAAGAACCTCCTCATCCCTTATCAGTCCATTTCATTTTCAGCATCCTATGACACCACCCCTCAAGCGCTTTGATATTTTTCTTTTCCTGTTTTCCCACAGTCCATCATTCGCTACCATACTATACTGCGCTCCAAACGTACATTCTCAGGAATTTTTTCCTCACATTAAGGTCGATTGTCAATACTAGCAGACTTCTCTTGGCTGGTATTGCCCATTTTTCCTGTGTTAATGTGCTTGTTATGCCCTGCTTGCTAAGTCTATCGAGCGATATTTTGATTGCAAGATAGCAGAATTCCTAAACTTCGTCTACTTTGGGGTCCCCAATTTTGGCGTTAGCTTTATCGCTAATCTCATTTCTGCTACTCGTCAATTCTTCCATTTTTCTTCGGTTTACTCACAATCCATATGCTGTACTCATAAGTCTGTACATTCAGTTCAACACGTCCTGTAATTCTTTTTGACTTTCACTGAGGGTAACAATGTCATCAGCGAATCTTCTCACAGATATCCTTTTACCCTGAACTTTGATCCCACTCTTGATCCTTCATTTATTTCCATCATTACTTCTTCGAGGTACAGATTTAACAATATAGACGAAAAACTACGTAATTGTCTTAAGTGCTTCTTAATGTGAGCGCTTCATTCTTGGTCTTCCATTGTTATTGTTCCCTCTTGGTTCATGTACATGTATATCCTCACGTCGAAACCACAGTCAAGTCTGTCAGTGAAGTATAACCACTTAGAACTCAAAGCACGTTTATTATTGACACCAATGTACAGCCAGAACAGAACTGAACTCCTGTAGAGAAAGTGCAGCTGTTTAAATAAACATCGAATATTCCAGAACGCTGGTATTTATACAAACATACACTTTTCCAGAGTACAAAAACCTTACCAGTATAAGGTATTTCAAGAATATTTCAGAAACTGTAAACACTAAATCATACATAATTGCTGGTGATCGGGTTTGAGCAAGCAACCTTCGGCGCTAATCACTACGCCACAATGGGTGCGCCATAGCTGGTGACATTGCGTCCCTCGAGAGGCTTACCGACAATCATTCTTTCCACGCACTATTCGCCTGTGGTACAGGGTTGCACGGATCAGATAGTGGTACCGAAAGTATCCTCCAACACACACCATTAGGTGGCTTGCGGAGTATGATGTAGATGTAGACACAGCGACTCCGCTGTTTCATAAATTTTCATCTCGCCAACTACACCCCACTGGATCTAGATGTTGTCAATGTTCCACCGTATGGCAGCGCTGGTGTATCCTCGCGTTCTGATCGTGTTTTTACAGCATGTTCGCTGTAATGGGCATCGAAGGTAGCCCCTCCTGTTGAGGCTTCGCGATCGCCGCTTGTTTCTTGAGTTTCCTTGAAGCTCCGATAGTCGATCTGCGTCTCTGGATTGTATTATGGCGTCTTACGGTCGACATGTGTTTTTGTCTTTTTGATGAAGGATTATAATCCCCGCCATCATATGTGATGCCCGACATTCGTCACAGGCGTAAAACTCCAAACCAAGCCTCTTGGGCTGTATCTCACTGGTCGGTGCTTGGCATTGTAGAACTCTCGGCCCTTACTTGGGAGGTCCAGGGACGTATGCGAGCCAGCTGCGTTGTTTCTATGGTCTTGTGGATGATGTGTTTCACGTAGTTATCATGAGTAGCCTCCGGTTGAAATGGGGACCCTGTATAAATTGTCATTTCGTTCTTACCAGTGTGGAGCAGAGAAAACGGTATGAAGCCTTTAGCATCTTGCTTCACTTTGTTGTATGCGAATGTCACAGCGGGCAGTGTTGTGTGTCAATATCTCTACGTACGTCGAGAACATATCTGACAGCATCTTATTAAAGCGTTCTACGAGGCCATTTGTCTGAGAATGGTAGATAGTCATTCTGTTGGTGAGGTAACAACGAGAAATATCTCTGATACTAGTCTCGTTCATCATAAGGCGTGCTCCATGCCTCAAAATGGTGTCTTCTCTAAGAATCTTTGCAATTTCCAGAGTTTCAGCAGCCAGCACAGTTTTAATGACAACATTGAGGGCGAGGTAGTTGGTGGAGACTTGCAACCATTGATTCCTCTTTATCGAGTCCGGAGAGCTCAACAACAGATCGACTCAAATTCGGTGAATGGCACTGCTGCATCGGATATTGGTACCAGATGCCCTGGAGGTAACTGTAGCACGTTCAGCCGTTATCATTCCTTACAGCGGCTCACATAGTGTGTAACTGATCGTTGGACACCCGCCCAGTGACAGCTGCCTGTGATTCTGTCTACATTCCTTAGAAATACCAGGTGACCAGATGCTGGACTGTCATGTAAATACTTCAGGATAGCTAGCTGTAGATGAGCTACAATGATGAGCAACCATTTGTATCCCGCTGGATCATAGCTCCTCTTATAAAGTGTGCTGTTAATTGATTAGATTTCTTCTTCAGTAGGTTGCTCCTTCTTCAAGGCTTCTATCGTTTTCAGCAGTCATGGATCTTCCCTCCCGCTCAGTAGCAATGTCATCTCATGCAGAAATGACGCAGATGTTATCTGCACCACTGTGTTCTGCCAAAGGTTTCCTTGAAAAGCAGTCGGCGTCCTTGTGTTTGAGTATACTACTTCTGTATACCACTGAGACCTGCTACTCCTGAAGTCTGAGTGCCCGCCCACCTCGGCTATAGACACAACAGGTCATTCATGCTAATCTGCCGGCAGAGAGAAGGGTGGTTCGTTATATTGATGAATGGTTTGTCAAATAAATACGGCCGGAACTTGTTGATGGCCCAAACAATTCCAAGATTCTCTTTCTCGATTTGTAGAGTATTTCATCTCGGACTTGGAGAGTAGTCTGGAAGCATAAACTATCACCTTTCCAGAGCCTTCATGAATTTGTTCTAAAACTGCATCTATTCTAACACTGCTGCCTTGGTGTGAAGTTCTGTCTCAGTAAGGACAGGGAAAGATCTTCCTTGCGTCTCGTTAGAACAGCAGACGTCTCCCTGCAGTAGTTCTTGCAAAGCGTTTCCCTTGGTACAGGAGTCCTTTGTGAACTACCGGTGATAGAGCTCATCAGAGAAAAATTCTCAGAACACGAATGTGCAGTGGAATTGGAAAATCTGAGACTCCTCTTATTTTTATGGATAGTGACGGACTCCATCGTCATTCAATAGGTGCCACAAGATTTTCATTTATGGCCATACAAAGAGGCATAGTTTCGGATTCAGGCGGAGGAGACATGCAGTCTGAACATTTTGCAACACGGACATCAGGTAGATTAGATGTTCTTCAAAATTCTTCGAAAAAGCTACGCTGTCATCCAGATAGTAAAGAAACATACGTCGACCATTTGGGGCGTCGAAGCAGGTTGTCCATCACACATTGGAAGATGGCTGAAACATTACACATTCCAAACGGCATAACTTTAAACCAGATATGCTAACCACCACGCCACACTGCGTGCGTCACAGATCGCGCCAATATTATTCATCTCTCCTCTACTCTGATCCTACTTCTATAAGAATTTAGAACGTCTTGTATCATTTTCCATTGTCGAATGCTTTTTCCATGTGGAAAAATCCTATGAATGGGTCTTGATTTTTCTTAAGTCTTGCTTCCATTAACAATAGCAATGTCGGAACGGTCTACCTGGTGCTCTTACATTTCCAGACGCATACTGATAGTCATCTAACAGATCCTAAACTTCCTTTTCAATTTTTCTGTATATTATTCTTCTCAGCATGTTGGATATACGAGCCGTTAAGCTGACTGTGTGCTACGTCTTGCTCTTAACTGCTCTTCCTATCATCAGGAAGAGATCTCCAAATGCGTCGAATTTGCGTTCACAGATGTTTCAAAGTGAAAATATTTTCTTTTTAATGTAAAAGCATACATAACTGTTAGGCGAACGTGAGGTTCAATCTAGTGCCTGAAGACCTTTCTCCTTTTTCCAGTCGCTGCAAAACCTGCTACGGTGCTTCGGATCATTGTCCATCTGCAGCATCTAATCTTCATTTTTGTCGATAAACCAACGTTTGGCAGTCGGCATCAAACATCTTTACTAAACGCGACGCGTGAGCTGCGCTCATGTCTCTTCTTGTGCATCTCAGTCACGAATTCAAAGTAAAGTAATGCTTTATGGATACTTCACGAAGGACAAAGGTTCTCTCTATTGGGTTGCGAAAGAACTAGGGCGATACATTTTACCATCTGTGTGTAGTATGAAATGGAAATGAGCGTCTGGCGTCATTGGCCGGGAGGCACCTTGCCGGGCAGGTTTGGCCGCCTTGGTGCAGGTCGTATTACAGTGGACGCCACATTGAGCGACCTGCGCGTCGGATGGGGATGAAACGATGATGAAGACAACACAGCACCCAGTCCCTGAGCGGAGAAAATCTCCAACCCAGCCGGGAATCGAACCCGGGCCCGTAGGACGGCAATCCGTCACGCTGCCCACTCAGCTATCGGGGCGGACATCTGTGTGTAGTGCCAACCACGTTCTTACTTAACAGACTGTATTTCTTCTGTTATCCATGGTCTCTTCACAATTGCTTTGCTTGTACCTATGTTTGTCTGTCCAACATCAGTATTGCCCTTTTTAGAGATGTTCATTCCTCTTTAACTGAGCTGCCTACTGTGGTATTAATTATCAGAGTATCTGTAGCCAAGGAGAATTTCAAGCGCATCTCACCATTTCTCAGTACTTCAGCATCCCACTTTTCACACTGGTTTCTCCGGAAGAGTCTCTTAAATCTCAACAGTTTCCTCACCATTACTGAATTGTTACCCGAGAGTGTATCTGCTCCTGGATACGCCCTAGATTCCAATATCCAATTCTGGAATCTACGTCTGATCATAAGGTAATGCATGTGGAATCTTCCAGTAGCACCAGGATTCTGTCACATATACCTCCTTCTCTTGTATTTCCAACATTGTATTCGCTGTAACTAATTGAAATGGAATGCGGAATTCAATTAGCCTTTCATCTTCCTCTTGCTCTCATTCCTACTACCAAGCTCATATTCTCCTGTAATTCTTTATTCTGCTCCTTCCGCTACCACCGCCTTCCAGTGCCCCATCATTATATTATCTTCTCCTCCTTATATTAAATTACCCCTTCAGAGTTCTCATGTACTTTCTTAATCTTGTTATATTCTGTTTGTGACGTCAGAATATGTACCTGAACTTCCGTTGTTAGTGTTTGTTTACTGTCGATGCCGATGAGGACACCTCTGTCACTGAAATGATCGTAGTAACCCACTCTTTGCCCTACTTTCTTATTCATAACAAATCCTACTTATCTGTAAAATTTTCTGCTGCTGTTAAAATTACCCTATCCACTGAGGTGACTAAAGTCATGAGATAGCGATGTGCACACATGCAGATAGCCTCAGTATCGCCTACACAAGGTATAAAAGGACAGTGCACTGGCGGAGCTGTCATTTTTACTCAGGTGATTCAGGGAAAGGTTTCCGACGTGATTATGACCATACGAAGGGAATTAACAGACTTTAAATGCGGATTGGTAGTTGAAGCTAGACGTATGGGATATTCCGTTTAGGAAATCGTTAGAGTATTCAATAATTCGAGACCCACAGTGTCAATAGTGTGCTCAGAATACTAAATTTCAGGCACTACCTCTCACCACGGACACCGAAGTGGCCTAAGGCCTACACTTAACGACCGAGAGTAGCGGCATTTACGTAGAGTTGTTAGTGCTAACAGACAAGCAACGCTGCATGAAATAACCGCAGAAATCAATGTCGGAGTACGAGAGACATATCTGTTAGCACAGCGCGGCGGAATTTGGTGTTAGTGCGGTATGGTAGCAGACGATCGACGCTAGTGCCTTTGCTAACAGCACGACATCGCCTGCAACTCCTCTCCTTGGTTCGTGACCATATCGATTGGATCCTAGTCCCGATTTCAGGTGGTAAGATCTGATGGTAGGGGTCGACTGTAACACAGATCCCACGAAGCCATGGACCCAGGTTGTCAACAAGGCACTGTGCAAACTAGTGTGGCTTCATAGTTGTTGGGTTGTGTTTACATGGAACGGACTGTGTCCTCTGGTCCAACCAAACCGATCATTGACTGTAAATGATAATGTTCGGCTACTTGGGGACCATTTGCAGTCATTCAGTGATTAAATTTTGTAGATGCCAATGCGCCATGTCAGCGGACAGCAAATGATCGAGATTGGTGTCAAGATTATTCTGGACAGTCAGAGCGAAAGATTTGGCCACCCAGTTGTCCCGACATGAGTCTGATCGCAATTATGGACTGCTATAGTGGCAGCATGGATCAATATTTCTGCAGGGGACTTCCACTGACTTGTTGAGTCCATACCACGTCGAGGGGCTGCGACTGCTGTATTCGGATGCAGGCTGAGATGGCATCCCTTCGCTCCCAGCTTCAGGCAGTGTTGGTTTCAGTCACACAGCTTGAGGCTGTTGCCAATGGACATCACTGTGGGTGTCTGGACGGGGGTTCTCGGGGACGGCCAGGCGTCCCACGTATCCCCCAATTAGACTATGGCTGTGGCTGCCCAGGATACTGTCAACATTGAGGCTGACCCCTCACTTGTGGTAGAGTGGGAGATCGTCTCGAGGTGTGGCAGGGGGCTAAAGACATTCTGGAGGGCTGAACGGAAGGCCTCTCCAGTTTGTCTGACGAACTGGTTTCAGGCTCTGTCTCCGGCTGATACTGATCTTCGGCCAGACATGGCTGCTTGTCCTGTTCCAGAGGTTGCCCCTCAGTCTGCAAGATCCGGGCGGTCACTGAGGGTGGGCTTACTGGTAGTCGGGAGCTCCAAAGTCAGGCGCGTAATGGGGCCCCTTAGGGATATGGCTGCAAGGGAGGGGAGGAAAACCAATGTGCACTCCGTGTGCATACCGGGGGGAATCATTCCAGATGTGGAAAGGGTCCTTCCAGAAATCATGAAGGGTACAGGGTGCACCTATCTGCAGGTGGTCGCTCATGTTAGCACCAATGATGTGTGTCGCTGTGGATTGGAGGAAATCCTCTCTGGCTTCTGGCGGCTATCTGATTTGGTGAAGACTGCCAGTCTCGCTGTGGGATGAAAGCAGAGCTCACTATCTGCAGCATCGTCGACAGGACTGACTGCGGACATTTGGTACAGAGCCGAGTGGAGGGTCTGAATCAGAGGCTGAGACGGTTCTGCGACCATGTGGGCTGCAGATTCCTCGACTTGAGCCATACGGTGGTGAGGTTTCGGGTTCCGCTGGATAGGTCAGGAGTCCACTACACACAGCAGGCGGCTACACGGGCAGCAGGGGTTGTGTGGCGTGGACTGGGCGGTTTTTTTAGGTTAGATGGCCTCGGGCAAGTACAGAAAGGGCAACAGCCTCAAAGGGTGCGGGATAGAGTCAGGACATGTGGGGGCCAAGCAGCAATCGCTATTGTAATGGTAAACTGTCGAAGCTGCGTTGGTAAAGTACCGGAACTTCAAGAGCTGATAGAAAGCACCGAAGCTGAAATCGTTTTAGGTACAGAAAGCTGGCTGAAGCCAGAGATAAATTCTGCCGAAATTTTTACAAAGGCACAGACGGTGTTTAGAAAGGATAGATTGCATGCAACCGGTGGTGGAGTGTTCGTCGCTGTTAGTAGTAGTTTATCCTGTAGTGAAGTAGAAGTGGATAGCTCCTGTGAATTATTATGGGTGGAGGTTACACTCAACAACCGAGCTAGGTTAATAATTGGCTCCTTTTACCGACCCCCCGACTCAGCAGCATTAGTGGCAGAACAACTGAGAGAAAATCTGGAATATATTTCACATAAATTTCCTCAGCATGTTATAGTCTTAGGTGGAGCAGTTTACCAGATATAGACTGGGACACTCAGATGTTTAGGATGGGTGGTAGGGACAGAGCATCAGGTGACATTATACTGAGTGCACTATCCGAAAATTACCTTGAGCAATTAAACAGAGAACCGACTCGTGGAGATAACATCTTGGACATACTGATAACAGACAGGCCCGAACTTTTCGACTCTGTAAGCGCAGAACAGGGAATCAGTGATCATAAGGCCGTTGCAGCATCCCTGAATATGGAAGTAAATAGGAATATAAAAAAAGGGAGGAAGGTTTATCTGTTTAGCAAGAGTAATAGGAGGCAGATTTCAGACCAAAACAAAAATTTCTGTTCCGTCACTGACAATGTTGAGTGTTTATGGAAAAGTTCAAGGCGATCGTAAAATGCGTTTTAGACAGGTACGTGCCGAGTAAAACTGTGAGGGACGGGAAAAACTCATCGTGGTTCAACAACAAAGTTAGGAAACTACTGCGAAAGCAAAGAGAGCTTCATTGCAAATTTAAACGCAGCCAAAACCTCTCAGACAAACAGAAGCTAAAAGATGTCAACGTTAGCGTAAGGAGGGCTATCCGTGAAGCATTCAGTGAATTCGAAAGTAAAATTCTATGTACCGTGAGAGTTGGCAGAAGCCTCCTCTCATATTTCTATCTTACTCTGAGTAATTCGATTTTCCTCTCTAATTGCATGCGGTGAAAAGTCGCTATTCCTTAACACGCGGTCTTCCCACGCAGCATCTCTCGTCACCCGGGTGGTCCGGTGACAGGTGGGCACTGCTGATCTTGAAAGGGTTAAGCCGACAGGTGTGAGGGAGTCGAGTGAATGCTTTCCAGACGCCGACATTGTCAATAGCGGCGGAGACACGCCCACAGGGGCCTGAAGGAGCGGCTGGGCTAGAGATTCCGTTACTTCGCAGAAACTTAGCGAAAACACTTTCTGGCGGGCTACCAGCGAAGCGTGGGAATGACTTGTGTTCCCATGCAGTCTTGGCGGGCAAATTCTCGCGTTTTCTGCAAAATCGTAACTGTGATTGGCTTGCTCAGGGCACAGCTCCGTGACGTAGCAAAATCGGCGCAGAAATTGGCGCCAAGAATCTCCATTGGTGGAATGGTAGTGCTTCCGCCGGTTTTGGAGTTGCTGATTGGAACGTTTAACCTCGACCACTGTCGTGGGGGCGGGAATGTTCTGTGTTCGGTTTGTACGGGTGCTCTTGTGGTAGTCGGCTCTCGCCTTTCGGTGGGAGTAGGTTACAAGACTGAGCTCTCGCTGCTCTGGACAGCCTGCCTTCCGTTGGCTGTCTAATATACTTTTATTTAACTGTAACTGTTTGACAAAGTTGCTGAAGTTTCGACTTCAACGTAACTTTCCGAGTACAGTTGGCAATTGAGCGTTCTGCTTACAAGCAGCCTATGTTGTCTGTCTTGAGCAGTTTTGGCTAAAGTTGACTGTATCGGTGTTACTGTGTGACTTCGATTCTTAAAATCAATCACTGTACCATCAGTGATTGTGTGGCTAGCCTTCTTCGTCTCCCTCAGAGGCGCATTTGTATTGCTAGGAAGTTTTTAGTTTGGAACAACCAGACAGGATAATTTGTTTCGGGCTGTACTCGCGACATTATCATCACCACGACGGGATGTCGAAGCAACCAGCCATCGCCTCTGGTACGCCAGATCGTGTTCTAGCAGTTAAGAAGACAGTTTGGTAATGTATGTCCACAGCACCGGCAGATAGGGATTTTCTTAGGTGATAATCAGAGCTCAGCAGAGCGCGCCTGTTCGTCATTTTCTAACTTTGTTCTGTCTTGGGTGTTCATTGTCTGAGTTCTCACTACTGTAGCAGCAATTAATGTTGGGTTGGCTGTGTGTTTCTCTAAGGATTTGAGTTGCAAGGAATTGGCTCCACATACCACTTCGTCATAAATGTCACAATCTAGTTTAGGGACAACTTCACCTTCACAGCATTTATTTCAGTATCCAACTTGAGCCAATTTGATGTATTGTAAATGTTTCATGTATTTTGATTTTAGTCGTAATAAATCATGTTTTTTAATTTGGACAGAAATTTCATTCAGTTAATCGGTAGAGCAACCCTTTCATTTCTCACTACGTTAATGAAACTTTCCTTTATTTAACTTATTTATGAAATTAAATTATTGCAGGTGCCAAATTGTTTTCTACTCCACTTGCAGGTTCGATTACAGTCAGTTCGCGTTTCTTTTTAATCCATGTGCAACAGCAAAAGTCGGAGTTAGAATAGGGGGGGCTTAGAGCATCATTTATATATGAAGATTCTAGAAGAATTTAGTGTTAAATACACTGCTAGCCCCGGCACCTCGCAACCGAATTGACAGAAAATTCTAGGAAGTTCTGGTCTTACGTTAAATCAGTAAGTGGATCGAAACAGCATATCCAGACACTCTGGGATGATGATGGCACTGAAACAGAGGATGACACGCGTGAAGATGAAATACTAAGCACATTTTTCCAAAGTTGTTTCACAGAGGAAGACCGCACTGCGGTTCCTTCTCTGAATCCTCGCACGAACGGAAAAATTGTGTCCAAGGCATAGAAAAGCAACTGAAATCACTCAACAGAGGAAAGTCCACTGGACCTGACGGGATATCAGTTCGATTCTACACAGAGTACGCGAAAGAACTTGCCCCTTTTCTAACAGTCGTGTGCCGCAAGTCTCTAGAGGAACGGAAGGTTCCAAATGATTGGAAAAGAGCACAGGTAGTTCCAGTTTTCAAGAAGGGTCGTCGAGCAGATGCGCAAAACTGTAGGCCTATATCTCTGACATCGATCTGTTGTAGAATTTTAGAACATGTTCTTTGCTCGCGTATCATGTCATTTCTGGAAACCCAGAATCTACTCTGTAGGAATCAACATGGATTCCGGAATCAGCGATCGTGCGAGAACCAACTCGCCTTATTTGTTCATGAAATCCAGAAAATATTAGATACTGGCTCGCAGGTAGATGACATTTTCCTTGGCGTCCGGAAGGCGTTCGATACAGTTCCCCACTGTCGCTTGATAAACAAAGTAAGAGCCTACGGTATATCTGACCAGCAGTGTGACTGGATTGAAGAGTTTTTAGCAAACAGAACACAGCATGTTGTTCTCAACGGAGAGACATCTACAGACGTTAAAGTAACCTCTGACGTGCCACAGGGGAATGCTATTGGACCATTGCTTTTCACAGTATATGTAAATGACCTAGTAGATAGTGTCGGAAGTTCCATGCGGCATTTCGCGAATGATGCTGCTGTATTCAGAGAAGTTGCAGCATTAGAAGATTGCAGCGATATGCAGGAAGATCTGCAACGGAAAGGCACTTGGTGCAGGGAGTGGAAACTGACCATTAACATAGACAAATGTAATGTATTGCGAATACATAGAAAGAAGGATCCTTTATTGTATGATTATATGATAGCGGAACAAACAATGGTAGCAGTTACTTCTGTAAAATATCTGGGAGTAAGAGTACGGAACGATTTAAAGTGGAATGATCATGTAAAATTAATTGTTGGTAAGGCGGGTGCCAGGTTGAGATTCATTGGGAGAGTCCTTAGAAAATGTAGTCCATCAACAAAGGAGGTTGCTTACAAAACACTCGTTCGACCTATACTTGAGTATTGCTTATCAGTGTGGGATCCTTACCAGGTTGGGTTGACGGAGGAGATAGAGAAGATCCAAAGAAGAGCGGCGCGTTTCGTCACAGGGTTATTTGTTAAGCGTGATAGCGTTACGGAGATGTTTAGCAAACTCAAGTGGCAGACTCTGCAAGAGAGGCGCTCTGCATCGCGGTGTAGCTTGCTCGCCAGGTTTCGAGAAGGTGCGTTTCTGGATGAGGTATCGAATGTATTGCTTCCCCCTACTTATACCTCCCGAGGAGATCAAGAATGTAAAATTAGAGAGATTCGAGCGCGCACGGAGGCTTTCCGGCAGTAGTTCTTCCCGCGAACCATACGCGACTGGAACAGGAAAGGGAGGCAATGACAGTGGCACGTAAAGTGCCCTCCGCCACACACCGTTGGGTGGCTTGCGGAGTATAAATGTAGATGTAGATGTAGATGTAGAGGTGCTGCACTACGCCGGGGACAAGGAGGTCCGATACTACATTAAGAGGTATCACATGACTTCAGTCTCTTCAGTGTGTCCTGTTAACTGACAAAAATTATCCTTTATTCTTCATTGATTCTGACTAAAATCTGTAGCAAATATGATTACGAGGCATTCACAGAGGTGAGCCAGGTTGCAATTTTTTCGCTGCACACAGACTACAAAATCTACCTAACGGTCTTCGTATTGAGACGATTCGTATTAGTTCAACCGTTTTACGCAGACTTCCGAACAAGTTGGGATCTAATAACGATGTTGTAGCTCTCATGATGAGGTAGTCAATTTAGGCTGTAGTTTTCCTACGATTATCTGCCTCTTCTGCACTATTAAGAATACCGTCCCGCGACAGCCCTTGAAAGTCATTCATGTACTAACCAGAATCTAAAATGCTCCTAACGTAGCTCGAAAAAGGGAGATTATGTCTTGGGCAGGTGGTTGAGCAGTCTCGCGTGCTATCATCTGCGCTATGAGAACAACTGACAGTAGTTGTAACTGGCCGGCTGCTTGAATTTGGTGACGCAACGACCTGGTTGGCTAGTTTCAATGCTAATTAACTCGGACACTGCGTAACTTACCGAATTTTTTTCTTAACAATTAGCTCTCAGCACAACTTGCCCTGCAACACGCTTACAATCTTTTCAGACTGTTTTCAACCTGCCGGTACTTAGGGGTAATACTGAGAAGTTAATTGGAAGACTTTGCGAAAAAGAAATCCGATATGAGACGCTAGAGTGACCGGTTCTGAACTATCATTCTAGAGTTTCGATTCTTTATACACTATGTGCAGCTCTACTGTATGATTAAATGATGATGGCGTCCTCTTGGGTAAAATATTCCGGAGGTAAAATAGTCCCCCATTCGGATCTCCGGGCGGGGACTACTCAGGAGGAAGTCGTTATCAGGAGAAAGAAAACTGGCGTTCTACGGATCGGAGCGTGGAATGTCAGATCCCTTAATCGGGCAGGTAGGTTAGAAAATTTAAAAAGGGAAATGGATAGGTTAAAGTTAGATATAGTGGGAATTAGTGAAGTTCGGTGGCAGGAGGAACAAGACTTTTGGTCAGGTGATTTCAGGGTTATAAATACAAAATCAAATAGGGGTAATGCAGGAGTAGGTTTAATAATGAATAAAAAAATAGGAGTGCGGGTTAGCTACTACAAACAGCATAGTGAACGCATTATTGTGGCCAAGATAGACACAAAGCCCATGCCTACTACAGTAGTACAAGTTTATATGCCAACTACCTCTGCAGATGATGAAGAAATAGATGAAATGTATGACGAGATAAAAGAAATTATTCAGGTAGTGAAAGGAGACGAAAATTTAATAGTCATGGGTGACTGGAATTCGTCAGTAGGAAAAGGGAGAGAAGGAAACATAGTAGGTGAATATGGATTGGGGGGAAGGAATGAAAGAGGAAGCCGCCTTGTAGAATTTTGTACAGAGCATAACTTAATCATAGCCAACACTTGGTTCAAGAATCACAAAAGAAGGTTGTATACGTGGAAGAATCCTGGGGATACTAGTAGGTATCAGATAGATTATATAATGGTAAGACAGAGATTTAGGAACCAGGTTTTAAATTGTAAGACATTTCCTGGGGCAGATGTGGATTCTGACCACAATCTATTGGTTATGAACTGCAGATTGAAACTGAAGAAACTGCAAAAAGGTGGAAATTTAAGGAGATGGGACCTGGATAAACTGAAAGAACCAGAGGTTGTAGAGAGTTTCAGGGAGAGCATAAGGGAACAATTGACAGGAATGGGGGAAAGAAATACAGTAGAAGAAGAATGGGTAGCTCTGAGAGATGAAGTAGTGAAGGCAGCAGAGGATCAAGTAGGTAAAAAGACGAGGGCTAATAGAAATCCTTGGGTAACAGAAGAAATATTGAATTTAATTGATGAAAGGAGAAAATACAAAAATGCAGTAAATGAAGCAGGCAAAAAGGAATACAGACGTCTCAAAAATGATATCGACAGGAAGTGCAAAATGGCTAAGCAGGGATGGCTAGAGGACAAATGTATGGATGTAGAGGCTTGTCTCACTAGGGGTAAGATAGATACTGCCTACAGGAAAATTAAAGAGACCTTTGGAGAGAAGAGAACCACTTGTATGAATATCAAGAGCTCAGATGGCAACCCAGTTCTAAGCAAAGAAGGGAAGGCAGAAAGGTGGAAGGAGTATATAGAGGGTTTATACAAGGGCGATGTACTTGAGGACAATATTATGGAAATGGAAGAGGATGTAGATGAAGACGAAATGGGAGATAAGATACTGCGTGAAGAGTTTGACAGAGCACTGAAAGACCTGAGTCGAAACAAGGCCCCGGGAATAGACAACATTCCATTTGAACTACTGATGGCCTCGGGAGAGCCAGTCATGACAAAACTCTACCATCTGGTGAGCAAGATGTATGAGACAGGCGAAATACCCTCAGACTTCAAGAAGAATATAATAATTCCAATCCCAAAGAAAGCAGGTGTTGACAGATGTGAAAATTACCGAACTATCAGTTTAATAAGTCACAGCTGCAAAATACTAACGCGAATTCTTTACAGACGAATGGAAAAACTGGTAGAAGCCGACCTCGGGGAAGATCAGTTTGGATTCCGTAGAAATGTTGGAACACGTGAGGCAATACTGACCTTACGACTTATCTTGGAAAAAAGATTAAGAAAAGGCAAACCTACGTTTCTAGCATTTGTAGACTTAGAGAAAGCTTTTGACAATGTTAACTGGAATACTCTCTTTCAAATTCTGAAGGTGGCAGGGGTAAAATACAGGGAGCGAAAGGCTATTTACAGTTTGTACAGAAACCAGATGGCGGTTATAAGAGTCGAGGGGCATGAAAGGGAAGCAGTGGTTGGGAAAGGAGTAAGACAGGGTTGTAGCCTCTCCCCGATGTTATTCAATCTGTATATTGAGCAAGCAGTAAAGGAAACAAAAGAAAAATTCGGAGTAGGTATTAAAATTCATGGAGAAGAAGTAAAAACTTTGAGGTTCGCCGATGACATTGTAATTCTGTCAGAGACAGCAAAGGACTTGGAAGAGCAGTTGAACGGAATGGACAGTGTCTTGAAAGGAGGATATAAGATGAACATCAACAAAAGCAAAACGAGGATAATGGAATGTAGTCAAATTAAGTCGGGTGATGCTGAGGGAATTAGATTAGGAAATGAGACACTTAAAGTAGTTAAGGAGTTTTGCTATTTAGGGAGTAAAATAACCGATGATGGTCGAAGTAGAGAGGATATAAAATGTAGACTGGCAATGGCAAGGAAAGCGTTTCTCAAGAAGAGGAATTTGTTAACATCGAGTATAGATTTAAGTGTCAGGAAGTCGTTTCTGAAAGTATTTGTATGGAGTGTAGCCATGTATGGAAGTGAAACATGGACGATAACTAGTTTGGACAAGAAGAGAATAGAAGCTTTCGAAATGTGGTGCTACAGAAGAATGCTGAAGATAAGGTGGGTAGATCACGTAACTAATGAGGAGGTATTGAATAGGATTGGGGAGAAGAGAAGTTTGTGGCACAACTTGACTAGAAGAAGGGATCGGTTGGTAGGACATGTTTTGAGGCATCAAGGGATCACAAATTTAGCATTGGAGGGCAGTGTGGAGGGTAAAAATCGTAGAGGGAGACCAAGAGATGAATATACTAAGCAGATTCAGAAGGATGTAGGTTGCAGTAGGTACTGGGAGATGAAGAAGCTTGCACATGATAGAGTAGCATGG
The DNA here is from genome assembly GCF_023864275.1 of Schistocerca cancellata. Classification (NCBI taxonomy): domain Eukaryota; kingdom Metazoa; phylum Arthropoda; class Insecta; order Orthoptera; family Acrididae; genus Schistocerca; species Schistocerca cancellata. The sequence continues at coordinate 343,851,318 of NC_064629.1, read as the reverse complement.
AGAGCTGCATCAAACCAGTCTCAGGACTGAAGACCACAACAACAACATACACTATGTGATCAAAAGTATCTGGATACCTTGCTGAAAATGACTTACAAGTTAGTGGAGCCCTCCATCGCTAATGCTGCAATTTAGTACGGTGTTCGCCCACCCCTAGCCTTGATGATAGCTTCCACTCTCGCAGGCTTACGTTCAGTCAGGTGCTGGACGGTTTCTTGGGGAATAGCAGCCCATTCTTCACGGAGTGCTGCACTGAGAAGAAGTACTGATGTCGGTCGGTGAGGCCTGGCATTAAGTTCCAAAACATCCCAAAGGTGTTCTACAGGGTTCAGATCAGGACTCTGTGCAGGCTAGTCCATTACGGGGATGTTATTGTCGTGTTATCACTCCGCCACAGGCCGTGCATTATAAACAGGTGCTCGATCGTGTTGAAAGACGCAGTCGCCATCCCCGAATTGCTCTTCAACAGTGGGAGGCAAAAATGGTTCAAATGGCTCTGAGCACTATGCGACTTAACTTCTGAGGTCATCAGTCGCCTAGAACTTAGAACTAATTAAACCTAACTAACCTAAGGACATCACACACATCCATGCCCGAGGCAGGATTCGAACCTGCGACCGTAGTGGTCACGCGGTTCCAGACTGAAGCGCCTTTAACCGCACGGCCACACCGGCCGGCAGTGGGAAGCAAGAAGGTGCTTAAAACATCAATGTAGGCCTGTGCTGTGATAGTGCCACTCAAAACAACAAGGATTGCAAGCCCCCCCCCCCCCCCCCCACACACACACATGACCGGTATCTAGCGATGCTCTGTTAGTTCATAAAATGATTGAAAGCAATAATAAGATACCGAGGACAATAGAATTGCTTGTCCAAATGGTGTAAATTAATCTTATTTCCAAGACGTCTTTCACGCGTGATAAGGTACAGGATGTTTCAGGGCACAGATAAATACTTGTGCGGGATGAAGCCGCCGAAATACAGTTCATTCATAATCAGAAAAGGCACGAATCCGACGTCTCATCTCCGTAAAGGCCGTTAAAGACGTAGCACTAGACCATGCGGAAAAAGATGAGGAGAAGAATCGATTTTGCACACGTGAAGAAACTCAACAAATACCTAAAGCTATTCAGGTCAACCACGAGAAACCAGATTAACGCGCGTGTTTAAGTCTCACATTTCCTCTCCATTCGAGGCCACCGACTACACCGACAAGTGAAAAGAGTGCGAATCGTGTTAGGTATGCAGATGAGACAGTACTGAATTTATAACGTGTTAACTTGTAAAACGAATGCTCCTTCAGAAGCGACAGCTGTAATGATAGGATGGGTTCCAACTAGGAATTCAATGCGAAATACACCGACCTTAAACACAAGGTTGTCAGGCATGTCTGCAAGTTCACTACCGATAATAGCGCACAGGAATATCTAGGTGAAACTCAGTTTCAAAAACAAAGCAAAGAAATTTTTTAACCAGCCATAGAACATCATTTAAGAATAACGATGAGCTTATTAAAGTCCATATGAAAATAATATATTCAGCGACTCTAACAGAATATTTATCCACATAATATATGTTCTGTTTCAGTAGATGGTGGCTCTGAGACTGTTATAAAATATTGTTCACTGATATGGCACCAGGCAGGATGTGTACAGTAAGCCACACGTAACAGAATATCCAGAGGACGTGGACAGAATCAGGAGGGTCTTTCTAATGTAATAAACAAAGCAGGCTACAAGTTGAGTGCCCGTATTAAAGAGGCAACCACTCAGAATTTCAGGTAATGTCGTTACAGCGCGGGAGAGGTGTAACACATATGTCTGAAAAGGCCGCGCTCAGAATCGCGATGGGGTTGGTGGTGGGGAAAGGAGTGGAAGGGGGGGGAGGGGTAGGTTTGGGGCTACGTTCCTATTTCACATAGGAATATGAGAAAAAGGTTTTCGATTTAGCTCGGGCCAGCGGCCATTTGTATTGCCATTCGAACTTCTGTCTTACTGTACCTGTGTTAGAGCATGCTAAGCAAGGTTTGAAAGACGAAACGGAGTTGGCGCCCAGGCAAATTGTGCGAACTGATAAATTCCTTTTAAAAATGATTTCAATTGGAGTGAAATTAATACACAGCTAATGGCCCAATTTTTATGTGCACCGCTCGAATTTTACGTGAAAAACATTCATCCTCTTTCGGTTTTTACGTGAAAAAGCAGTCACCCTTAAATTACTCCTGAATGGAGAATGACTGGTAGTTCAAATTTGGTCTAACGGTCTATAGAGCCTTGGTTTAAGACACGTTTTATTTGTTTGAAAAAAAATTATTTCGTTTGGATTTTACATGCTAAAAACAAATTTCTCTGGGAGGTTTCTGAAGCGCGCCACGTCTATACTTTAAACTTGTATGCATCGGTTCAAGCTCCTCACAAAGGTAGTCAAATGGATAAAGTCAAAACGAAATTTTGTATCCAATAATCTTTATACGTTGTAGAGAAAGGATGGCTTAAATTAGAGCTAAACTATCGCGTAAAATTCGTTCTCGCGTGAATAGAATGCGCGGAAACGGTTTAAAACGAATCAGAAAAATAAAAAATACGTTCTTACGATGAAACTGAAAACTAACTTCAAAAAAGTTAACGTGCAAAAAACACTTTTGTGTGTTCTTTATTACGCGTTCCTCCTCTATGATTCCCACTTTTGCGTATCGATTCAAATTTTGAGACAAGGGTAGACAAATATATATAATTAATGGTCGTCCTGTTGTTCTGTAAAAGCTTGAGCCGTTGCCACGATATAAGCAACATGGTTCGAAAGACAATAAAAAGACCTATACTGGATCAGTCATCCCTATAGTCAACAAAAATCTACATCGGTTGCCAAGCTATGGTGGCCTAATGTCAAAATTATGGTAGAGTACAAGTTGGGAACCAGGATGAAAAATGCTCCTATTGTAGCACAAAGAAAAGGTGGCATGTCCTCGGCAGAGTTAGGGATGTAAAAGAAAGCGAACTAGCTTTTCGACTTATCTAGCAGCTTTACAGACATTTACATCAAAACATCAGGACATATCAGCGCGTTTTTTCGAGTTAACCTTTCTTCACCAGAGCAGTGAGCGCTCTTAGACCCACCACCGTTCCATGTATGGTGAGGTGTCAACGAACAAATTGACACAAGTTTGCGTGCTTCTAGAGATTGGGATGCATAAGCAACAGGAAGTATCCGAGAGTGGGATTGCAACTATAATAGGAAGTATCACAGAGTGGAGATGCATGCATCCTAAACTTTAATGACACGTTGTGTCATATTGCATGACATAGCAAAAGCCATGGTGGATGACACGATGGCTTGTGTCATATTAGACGACATGACGTCATGCCATTTTATTTTATTTGACACAATGCATTTTATTACATGACAAGGGTACTAATACTAACAAGCAAAAAAGGGGGAATCTATCAAGATGCTTAGATTTAAATGTATTTCAAGCTGCCAAATAAGTCGAAAAGCTAATCCCAGCGGAGTGTGCGCTGATATGAAACTGCTGCAGAGTGAAAATCTCATTCTGGAAACATCCCCCAGGCTGTGGCTAAGCCATGTCTCCGCAGTATCCTTTCTTTCAGGAGTGCTAGTTCTGCAAGTTTCGCAGGAGAGCTTCTGTAAAGTTTGGAAGGTAGGAGACGAGATACTGGCAGAAGTAAAGCTGTGAGGACCGGGCGTGAGTCGTGCTTCGGTAGCTCAGATGGTATTCCGCCGCCGGCGGCCGTGCTGTGCGGATGTGCGGAGCGGCTGTTGCGGTGTTCACGTTGTCGCTGCGAGCGGACGGCGCTGTGTGGTGAGTGCGCACATTCTGCGTTAGTCATAGTCCACGATCACACTTCTAGAATGACATAATGGAACAGACAACGCGACGCGATACTTTGAAGTTGATTTTCGATCCGAACTACGCCCGACCGAAATCTTACGAAGTTGAGGCATTTATCGAAGAAACTTTTCAGATCAAAGTGGATGAATTGATTGGAATTCACCTGTCGTTATCAGTCCGACTGTGTTCCTTAAGTTATCCAGTTATGACAAGTGCGACCAAATTGTAGAAGCATGTGGTGGGGTGGCAAAATTCAAACATTCAGACGGACACATAGGGCAGATCACGGTTTCGCGTGCCGGAATGGGAATAAGAACGGTTCGAATCTTTGAGCTCCCCTTTGAAATAACGCCCGCGGAGATTAACAACAAACTGAGAGACTATGGCGCCATTATCAGCAATGTCGCCGAAAAATGGTCTAGCTTGCACAAGTATCCAGTATTAAATGGAGTTAGGCAAGTTAAGATTGACATGCTGAAACATATCCCATCGTATCTCTGGATTGGTGGATATCGAGCGATCATCATTTACGATGGCCAGCCGAGAACCTGCTCGGGTTGTGGTTCGACCCAACACGTCCGCGCTCAGTGTGTTCAACGGCGTGGGACGCAACTGCCGACTGGGAAGCGAGACCCACCTAGTCAGATGGTCACGCTACCCGTGACGTACGCCCCCGCAATTCGCAGTGACGTCGCCCCAGATATGTGTTTCGACAGGGCGTTAGTTGCTTACGCCGACGTTCCCGATGGTAACGTAGCCATGGATACTAGCAGCACAGAAGCTACAGGTCCTGCACACTCACAAGACGAGGAAACTGACAGGCGTGCAGAACAAGACCAGGCTAAGACGGCAGAAGAAGGCATGTGCAAACCACTTGAAGAAGTTGGGCAACACAAAGAGGACACGGTTGAAACATCGGAGGATAATGACCAGCAGCCTACAACTGTTTCACCAAAGAAACGGAAGAAACGTCGAATAGCCCGTCAGGGAGCAGCAGAAATCGCGCCAGTCCTGCGTGAAAAGGCGAAACAGGTAGGCCAAGAACTGGCGGAGACGACACAGGCAACTCCTCTGGAAGATGGAACCACAAAAAAGAAGACCCGAAATGAGGACACTGAACCCGACCGTGGAATCCACATTCCAGACGGTACAGCTAGTCCGAAGGACCCTCCACCTGAACCAAAAACGGCATCGCTGGAAGTTACGTGCACGCGAGATTGGGCGGATGACATGGAGGAGCGAAACCATGATGCAGAGATGGCTGACATACCACAACATTCAGGGCGGACGGCACCCGTCCGTCGACAAGATGTGTCCACCCGGCAACAAACCACCATCAAAGACGCTCGTGCAGCAGATGATGATGCCGACTTCTTCTAAGTAGAGCAAACATCCACTTCACCTGGCAAACAGTATCCCACCTGACACGGTATAGTCGACATGACGTCCTTGCAGGCGTAGAGAATTGCGACCTTGAATATAAATAAAATTAGCAGCACCCTCAATCTGAGAAATCTCCAAGATTTTCTGTATGCCGCTGATGCTGACATCTTAATGCTGCAAGAAGTAACGGCTATCCGTTTGGACGACATCACTGGCTACAACGCCGTCATCAATCCTGGCCATGGCAATAGCCTCGGCACAGCGATTATGAATAAAGAGGGGATCCTACTTACAGACGTGGCTAAACTGCCGAACAGTAGAGGACTCGCTGTCACGATAAACAACACCAGGTTTATCAACATATATGCCCCGTCAGGTACCGGAAACAAGCACCGCAGGGGCCGGCAGCGGTGGTCTCGCGGTTCTAGGCGCGCAGTCCGGAACCGCGCGACTGCTACGGTCGCAGGTTCGAATCCTGCCTCGGGCATGGATGTGTGTGATGTCCTTAGGTTAGTTAGGTTTAAGTAGTTCTAAGTTCTAGGGGACTGATGACCACAGCTGTTAAGTCCCATAGTGCTCAGAGCCATTTGAGCCAAGCGCCGCAGGGCCGAATTTTTCAAGGAGGACATCGCCCCCCTTATCGCGGTGCGATTTGAACAAATAATATTTGCGGGTGACTTTAATTGCGTGCTGAGTCCCAAAGATCAGACGCCAAATTTTAACAAATCTCTGGAGCTGGAGAACATCGTCAGAGACTTCCATCTTTTTGATACTTGGGAACTAAAACATGGTGCTAAGCTAGGTTTCACCTATATCACCAGCCATTCTGCCAGTCGTATCGACAGGATTTACGCAACGTCCAATTTAAGGAGACACGTTTTACAGCCCGATCTATGGCCCACTATTTTCTCTGATCATATCGCGTACATATGTACGATAAATTTAGAGAAACAAGGAACTCACAGGGCGAGAGGTCAGTGGAAGCTAAACGTTGCTTATCTTTCGGATCCTGGATGTCACGCCGCCTTCCACACCACTTGGGCAGAATGTGAAAGGAAGTTCCACTTGTACGGTACGGCGCTGAATTGGTGGTTAAACTGAGCGAAGCCCGCAATAATAAAGACAATGAAAACTTACTCCCGTGAAAAAGTCGCCTGGCGGAAGCGGACATTACACTTTTACTTCAGCTGTCTGAGAGACTTTGCGTTCGGGATGCTACAGTCATAACAAATTAGGGGCAAATCAACAGAATAAAAGCAAAATTGCTCACCCTGCAGAGACACCATCTCGAAGGCTGTAAAATACGAACGCGTTTGCAGAACGGTACACGAGAAGAAACAACGTCGATGTACCACATCCTCCAAGAGAACAAAAGACAATAACGGAAAATTCTGACGGAACTCAAAACTTCAGACGGGAGACTCTTGACAGATCAAGCTGCAATACGAGACGAGATCCATCGACACTTTAGTGAATTGCTGGCCAATACACAGACAGATGAACAGCGCAGCAAGCTCTCACTGCTAGGACGACAGAGCGACTCACTCCAGAAGAAGCTGATGTGCTCGCAGCAAGAATAACGGACGAAGACGTCGAAGATGCCATCTCGAGGAGCCCAAAGAATAAATCACCTGGACCAGATGGGCTACCCGCTGAATTTTATCAAACTTTTAGCGAACAGATAATTGCTAAATCGACACTCGTCTGCAATGAAATACTAAATGCCGACACTGACCTTCCGAAGGAATTCTGTGAAGGTACAGTGGTCTTAGTCCCCAAAACACCAGGAGGCAAAACCGTGGAGAATCTTCGACCCATAACACTTCTCAATAGTGATTATAAAATCTTCGCCCGTATCATGATGCAAAGGTTTAATTCAATTATTCGCACAGTGACAGGAGCTTACCAGACAAGTGTGGGAAAGTATAGAACGATATTTCAGACCTTACGCGACTACAGAGACATTATAGCGATATCGGAAGCCTGCAACATTCGCTGTGCTCTGATGTCGCTTGACTTTGAAAAAGATTTTGATAAAGTTAATCATTCGTACCTGTTCTGGTGTATGACATCCATGCACTTCCCTCAGAAAATTATAGCCTCCGTGAAAAACATACTGACGAATAGCACGTCAAGAATCAGTGTCAACGGACAACTCAGTTACCCGATCAATATTCAGAGTTCGGTAAGACAAGGTTGCCCCATGTCCATGACGCTTTTCGCGGTTCCGCTTGAACCTCTCTTAGCATCCCCTACTCGGCAACTCCGTGGACTACATATACACGGACAGAAAATCATATGTCAAGCCTACGCGGACGATGTAGGGGTACTTGTGACTGACGAAAGCGACGTGGAAACAGTACTTGAAGTTGTGGCGACCTACGAACTGGCGTCAGGAGCTGAACTCAACCGCAATAAATCTGGTATTATGAATCTTGGTCGGGGTATAGAGATCAGAGCCGCTGGACGTATCAACACTGTGGAAAAAATAAAATGCCTTGGAATAGAATATACGAGTAATATCCGCCGCACGGCCGCTCTCAATTATAGAAAATTATTTGCCACATTACGAGCAAGCATAAAACAACACAGCTTGCGTAATTTAAATGCAATACAAAAAGTGCAACTAGCCAATAACTATATAACCTCCAAAGTAAACTATGTTGCTCAAGTGCTGCCTCTGCCACGAACCATAGCACACCTAATGCTAGCAGCGCTTGGTTATTTTGTCAGCAGAGGTCAGATATTTAAGGTTTCATATGATACCTTGACGCTACCGACACGCAATGGAAGGCTACATCTGACAGACATCTACCTTAAAGCGCAAGCGCTATACGTTAGCAAAACTTATAAACAGTAGCAACGATCACCGCGGACCTTAGTGGCTCATCTCTTACGTGAAACCACCCCAGTCAGCAGAGATCCACCAATCGATGTGCATCACATCTCCCACGAGCTGTACCACTATAAACATTGTCTTACCGGCAGAGCTGAAGAACCATCAAACGACATTTTGTTCAATCTCAGGATTCCCTTTTTTTTCTTTATGAAATTATCTATTAAGTTTCTCATTCATTTTACGCCAACAAGGTGGCTACTTCGTTTAGCCTTTGCCCTCGTGTAGCAGCACTAATAGGTTGCTGACGCAAACATGAGACGACAGCAGGCTGAAGTACGCCTGGCTCTCCTATAAAAATCGCTCCCGCACAATGATGGAAGAATGTAGCGGACCTATTTTCTTTCCACAACCCCAAAAGAAGGGATTTTGTTTACTTGTATACATTTACTTCGTTGGTCAACTATCTCTTATGGAACAAACAGCACAGAAGCTAGCCGAAGAAGGCACAAATGGCGAGCGGAAGGACGGGCTGTAGGGGAGGAAGGACGGCAAAAAAAAAAAAAAGAAAAAAAATGGTAGAGCACTTGCCCGCGAATGGCAAAGGTCCCGAGTTCGAGTCTCGGTCGGGCACACAGTTTTAATCTGCCAAGAAGTTTCATATCAGCGCACACTCCGCTGCAGAGTGAAAATCTCATTCTGAAAGCAATGTGTGTTTCGTACGGCTAGATTTTAAAAGTCCTTGTTGATTCCTTGAGCTACACTTCTTTTCCTCCAGGAATGTCACAATGTCCAAGATTAGAATATGATTAGCAGTTATACAGCATATGGACCTAACGTACGTTGACATATAATTCTATCGAAAAGTTCTTTTAGCGCCGGCCGAAGTGGCCGTGCGGTTAAAGGCGCTGCGGTCTGGAACCGCAAGACCGCTACGGTCGCAGGTTCGAATCCTGCCTCGGGCATGGATGTTTGTGATGTCCTTAGGTTAGTCAGGTTTAACTAGTTCTAAGTTCTAGGGGACTAATGACCTCAGCAGTTGAGTCCCATAGTGCTCAGAGCCATTTGAACCATTTTTTTGAGTTCTTTTACCCTTTTCGTAAAAATTAGTGACCTGTGCTCTCTTCTTGTCACGCGGTATTATTTATTGAGAATGAGGGAATACTGAAATGCTTACCGCAAATGAGCTGTGCTTCATGTAGGTGAAAGCGTTTTTTGTCTGCTTTGGAGCCCTATCCAGAACACGGTTTCCTAAATGTTGTAATCGACATCATTATCTTTATATCCTATTTTGACTGGACGGTGAGTAATTTCACTATAAGATTTCAATTTTCTTTCACGTACTTCGCACGTTATTGGCACTAAGCTTCACTGTTACCACTATGCCTGCTAAGAAGGGTGCCATTAGTCTATTCGAGATACACTTTTACAACAGCGGCAGCACAAGAATTCTACACGGAAGAGCCGAAGAAACTGGTACAGCTGCCTAATATCCTGTAGGGGCCCCGCGAGCAAGCAGAAGTGCCGCAACACGACGTAACATGGACTCGACTAACCTCTGAAGTAGTACTGGAGGGAATTGACACCACGAATCCCGCAGGGCTGTCAATTAATCCGCAAGAGTACGAGGGGGCGCAGCCCTCTTCTGAATAGCACGTTGCAAGGCATCCCAGATACGCTTAATAAAGTTCATGTCTGGGGAGACTGGTGGCCAGCGGAAGTGTTTAAACTCAAAATAGTGTTTCTGGAGCCACTCTGTAGCAATTCTGGGCGTCTGGAGTGTCGCATTGTCCTGCTGGAAGTCCGTCGGAATGCACAATGGACATGAATGGATGCAGGTGATCAGACAGGATGCTTACGTACGTGTCACCTTTCAGAGTCGTATCTAGACGTATCAGGGGTCCTATATCAATCCAACTGCATACGCCCCACACCATTACAGAGCCTCCACTAGCTTGGACAGTGCCCGGCTGACATGCAGAGTCCATGGATTCATGAGGTTGTCTCCACATCCGTAAATGTCCATCCGCTCGATACAATTTGACACGAGACTCGTCCGACCAGGCAACATGTTTCCAGTCGTCAACAGTCCATTGTCGGTGTTGACGGACCCAGGTAAGGCGTAAAGCTTTGTATCGTGCAGTCATCGACGGTACATGAATGGGCCTCCGGCTCCGAAAGCCCATATCGATGATGTTTCGTTGAATGGTTCGCACGCTGACACTTGCTGATGGCCCAGCATTCAAATCTGCAGCAATTTGCGGAAGGGCTGCACTTCTGTCACATTGAACCACTCTCTTCAGTTGTCGTTGGTCCCGTTCTTGCAGGATCTTTTTCCGGCCGCAGCGATGTCGAAGATTTGATGTTTTACCGGATTCCTGATATTTACAGTACACTCTTGAAATGGTCGTACGGGGAAATCCCCAAGTCATCGCTACCTCGGAGATGCTGTGCCTCATCGCTCGTGCGCCGACTATGAAGCCACGTTCAAACTCACTTAGATCTTTATAACTTGCATTGTAGCAGCAGTAAACGATCTAACAACAGTGCCAGACACTTGTTTCTTATACACAGGCTTTTCCGACCGCAGTGCCGTATTCTGCCTGTTTTCATATCTCTGTATTTGCATGTGCATGCCTGTACCAGTTTCTTTGGCGCTTCAGTGTAAAACTTTGTCTCTTCAGAATTAGTCCTCCTCCCCTTGTTCTCGAAGTCGATAGTCATCTCTTTTTGTGTTTATCGAACCGAAAATTTCTTTTCCTGCAAACGGCGAGTGGTGACTAGCAGTAACCATATTGCTACTCTTCATCCTATTTCAGTTCTGCGTCCCATTGTTTCCTCATTTCATTATAATGGAACTGCTTTAGACCTCTAAACAAATTTCCAGGGTAAACCATTGTCTCAAAGAGCATTCCACAAGTGACGATGCTAATAGAACACGGGTTACCCATTAAAAAAAAAAAAAAAATGGCTCTGAGCACTATGGGACTTAACAGCTGAGGTCATTAGTCCCCTAGAACTTAAAAATACTTAAACCTAACTAACCTAAGGACATCACACACATCCATGCCCGAGGCAGGAATCGAACCTGCGACCGTAGCGACGCGCGGTTCCAGACTGAAGCGCCCAGAACCGCTCGGCAACTCCGGCCGGCGGTTGCCCATTGTGGACATTTCTAACGTGAGATCTGTTCTGCTGGTGGATATCCCTGGGAGCAACAGACCAACACCAGAGCTTTCCTTATATGTGCCGACGTTTCTTTTAAGTTAAGAATAGCAATTGATTATTAAAATTCATTCTCTCAAAGGTGTGCTTGATGCGATTCCCATTTGCTACTTAATGATGCTGAGCGATCTCACTGCAGTCACAGTGATGTCAAGTGACGATCTCCATATGCATGGAGCGGCGTCTTAGGCGACGATTCTCCGTTGTGGATGTTGTGTGATGGGTGGCCATTCTCTCACGAAAAGGAGGAGAAGGACACTCTGTAAGATTGGTTCTCAGAGTTCACTTCAAATGCGTCAACCTTTGTTGCTATTCATAATCTCTTAATGATAACACCGGATAGATGATGGAGTGTATGCAAGTTGAGAAAGGATATGTTGACGTAGTTATGGGAGTGAACCAAGATTGTGATGACTGAGAAGACAATGCGGTTTTAGGTTTGGAATTATTGGTTAGTATAGTACTTTCGGTGACTGTCTGAGATAACCCTATGCACTACTGTGTAGTCATGCTTTTTCATTAGGGGTTCTGAGCTCGCTGTTGTCGTAAGATCCATTTGCTATAATTACCGTAATATTTATGAACATTATATATAATTAAAATTTCATTAATAATTATCCTTTTAGCGCTAATATAAAAAGAACGTTTTTAATAACTCAGATGCTTTTAGAACAATACACTAATGTCAAAACAGAAATCATTGCTCTGTGTACCCTACAAAATGTGATCAAAGTGATAAATATGAGTACTGCTCTCTTCATTTGTACTCTGTCACGTGGCTTGTAAACTACGCCAGTGTTTACTTAGTTCTTGAATGAGCTGTTGGATACCAGCCTTCTACACGGTAATCCTGGTTTTTTTTTTTTTTTACATATTTGTATTTAGTCCTCATACTGGCGATAGCTCACACTTCACATATAGCAGTTATACGGGAGTAAACCTTATGGCAGGTCTACAGGACCAGTGGCGTCGTACATACTGACGAAACACAACTGATGTGACGCAGTTCAACACTAAACAGGTACTAGTCTTGCTGAATCGAACAGTAACAAAGAAATAATAGTTTTAGGTCCCTCCAAAAGGTGAAGTACTATGGACAGCATAAGACGGCCATACTCAAAGGGACCAAGCGAAGTTTGACATTTAACTATAAGATCCAGTCGTCAGAAAATTACGTATTTAGCGTTATCTGTGTTTTCTTCGTAGACTAATTCTTAAATTTCATGCGTGATTTTGTGTTTAAAATGTCTAATCTTGTGTATTTGTAATTGTTAAGTGTAGGTTCAGTCAGTCTGTACCACAACTGTCATTTCTTTCGAACGGCCAGCTCCACTGGTGACACATAAGGAGGGTAATAAGTTGAATATTGAAGCGCTTTTGTAGTTTACTTTTTAAGTTAGTCGTGCTGGGATTGATAGGGCGAGTGCGTGCTGGGTGCAGGCGTAAAAGGATCTGCCACAGTTCACGAACGGCTGAAAGCGCTTTTGGCTACGGTGGTCGTCTTCAGGCTGCTGCCTCAAGCTGTAATGGCGGCAGAGAGTCTGGCACATCGCATGGAACAGCTCAGGAATCGCCCGTTTCGCCCACGGGCTTTGTTTCCGAGGCATCTTCCAGTCCAGTGTACCCAGAGCAATGTATTCATCCTCAGCACTCGGTGAGTGGCGGGTGGTAATGCATTCACGTGACTAGAGGTGTAGGATCAACGCGGACGCTGGCCGTCTTGTCCATTCAACCTGCATACGGACAGGTGGCCGCCCCTTCAGCAGGGTCCGAGCAGGCACACCTGGGTAGGTGTTTGCTAGTTATCAGGAGTTGATATGTTTGGTGCATTATGGAGCCCCTTAGGGAAATAGCGTCCAGGTTCAGGAAGGAAGCCAATGTACACGTGGTATGTATCTGGGCGCCCTCATCCTAGATGTGAAGAAGGCCTTGCCTGTGGCTATCGAATGTGTAGGGTGCAGTCGTCTGCAAGCTGTGGCTCATGTCGTCACCGATGACGCCTGTCACTTGGATACTGAGCCCAGCCTCAGTTCACATGAGCAGCTGGTGGAAGTGATGGAGACTGATGGCCTCGCGCCTGGGGTGCAAGCAGAACTTGCAATTTGCAGCATTGTTCCGAGAGCTGATCGCGGTCCTTTGGTTAGGATCCGAGTGGTGGCTTCTTCGACACGGTGACGGTCTTAGCCGAGTATTTCTGGACCTTCGTTGTCGGGTGGAGAATTGTAGGACTTCCCTTGATAGATCAGGGGTTCATTTTGCAGAGGAAGCAGCTACTAGGGTAGCAGAGTACTAGTGGAGTGCACACGGTGTTTGTTAGGCTAGGTGGTAGCTTGAGGTATAGTGATGAAAACATGTCAGATAATGAAATCAGACTACGTTCAGAGTAAAGACTATCAAAATTTTATCAGTAATTTTTCTAAATATTCCTAACAAAGAGCCCAAATTTACTACCCGCCAGGAATTTTGTCGCGCTTAAATTATTCACGGGACCGAAAGCTGACTGAAACCCGAAGTAAACAGGTCTGAAACATTTAGCGTGTCCTGGAACGTCTATCAGAGATTAGACGCAAGAGCAGGAGGAGTGTTCATTGCAGTCCAGAAAAATGTAGTCCCTGTTGTAGGGGACTTTAAGAGTGACTTTGAAAATATCTGGACGCCTGTAACAGGTCTAAGTGAACTAATGTTAACTCCTTTCTTTTTTTACCGGACAGCCGATTCCGTCCTGACAGTTTTGGTGTCATTCAGAAAACGTCTACGGTCAGTAGCGCGGAAATACCCAGATCATGCAGTATTAATTGGAGACGACTTTAACCAACCTAGTATAGACTGGGACGTCTGCGGATTTACTGCAGGGGGCACGGACCGGCAGTCTTGTGAAGCACTTTTGAATACATTTTCCAAAAATTGTACTGAACAGCTAGTTAGACAACCTGCACTCAACTGATATATTTTAGACCTTGTAGCTTCAAACAATCTTCAGCTCATCAGCGGTGACAGTGTAGACAGCGTTTAGTGATCACGATGTCGTCATAGAGACGATGGTTACTAACGCTAATGACTCATTCAAGAAGGCCAAAAGAGTATGTTTGCTAGAAAGAGTAGATAACAGCTGTCAGCATTCCACTTAGACAATGAACGGACATCATTTAGTTCCAGTATGATGCACGTAGAGGAACTAACGCAAAAGTTTAAACAAACTATAAATCTAGCTCTGGAGAATTATGTGTCAAGTAAGTGGATTAAGGACGGAAAAGACCAACAGCGGTTTAATAATAAAATTAAAAAATGCTGAGGAAGTGAAGACTGTTACACTAGCGGTTCAAAAGAGAACGTACAAATGACCACTGGCAAAAGTTAGTAGAGATTTGTGCGTCTGTAAAAAGATCTATGCGAGAAGAATACAGCTACCACCGTCATACTTTAGCAAAAGATCTTGGCGGGAACTCGAGAAAACTCTGGTACTACGTCGAATCACTAAACGCGACGAAGCCTTCTGTCCAGTCACTCGTTGACAAGTATGGTATAGCAAAGGAGGACAGCAAAAAGGAAGCTGAAGCTTAAATTTCGCGTCTGATAAATCGCTCAAGCAAGAGGATCGTACAGACATACCATCGTTTGACCATCGCACCGACACCCATATGGAGGACACAATAACAGGCATCCTTGGCATAAAAAAGCAACTGAAGGAGTTGAAAACAACTATGTCGCCAAGTCCTGATCCCAATTTGGTTTTAGGAAGAGTACTCCAGGGCATTCCCGTAACTTAGCTTGCATTTATCGCGAACCTCTCACCCAGCGCATAAAAAAAAGAAAACAAAAGACGCGTGTGACTTATGTATACAATAAAGGTGAAAGGACGGACCCACTACATTACAGGCCAATATCCATAACATCGGTTTCCTGTGGAATACTTGAACATGCTTTCAGCTCGAATGTCGTAGATTTCCGTGAGACGGAAAAGCTTCTGTCCACAAATCAGCATGGCTTTAGAAAGAATCACTGGTGCGAAACTCATCTTGCCCTTCTTCTCACCTGATATCCTGCCAACTATGGATGTAGGGCAACAGGCAGATTCTGTATTCCTGGATTTCCGAAAAGCGTTTGAAACGGTGTCCCACTGCAGAATGTTAACAAAGGTCCGAGCATACGGAATATTTTCGCCGCTATGTGAGTGTCTCGAAGATCTGTTAAGTAACAGAACCTATTGCGTTGTCCTCGACGGCGAGAGTTCGTCAGAGACAAGGCTACCGTCAGGCGTGTCCCAGAGAAGTGTGATAGAACCTCTCTTATTCTCTATATACATAAATGATCTGACGCACAGGACGAGCAGCAGACTAGAGCTTTTTGCTGACGATGTTGTGGTGTACGAGATGGTATAGTCGTTGAGTGACTGTTGGAGAATACACAATGACTTGGACAAAACATTTAGTTGGTGTGATGAATAGCTCTAAATGTAGAAAAATGTAAGTTGATGCAGATGATTAGGGTAAACAGCATTAGCAGCTTGCTCTTTGACACAATGGCGTCCATTAAATATCCAAGCGTGACGTTGCAAAGCGACATGATATGAAAAGAGCATATACAGATTGTAGTAGGGAAGGCAAATGGTGCATTTTGGTTTATTGGGAGAATATTTAAAGAAGAGAAATTCACCTGTAAAGGAGACAGCGCGTAGGACACCAGTGGGACCCATTCTTGAGTACTACTCAAGTGTTTAGTATGCCAACTACATCGAATTAAAGGAAGACATCGAAGCAGTTCAGAAGCGGGCTGCCAGACTTGTTAATAGTAGGTTCGAACGGAGGTGCTTCGGGAACACAGGGGGGAATCGCTGGAGGGAAGACGACGTGATTTTCGAAGAACGCTATTGAGAAAATTTAGAGAACCTGCATTTGAAGCTGACTGTAAAACGATTCTACTGCCGCCAAAGTACACCTCACGTTAAGGAGTACGAAGATAAGATAAGAGAAATTAATGCTCGTACGGAGGTATATAGACAGTCGTTTCTCCGTCGCTCTGTCTGCGAGTGGAACAGGAAAGGAAAAGACTAGTAGTGGTACAGGTACCTCCACCACGAACCGTACGTTGGCTTGTGGATTGTGTTTGTAGAATGCAGACTTAATATAAAATCGCAACGTACACCTTCATCGAAAGTATGTGTTCTCCTAAAATGTTTATTTAATGAGATTTCCTCTAGACACTTCACGATTCAATACCAAAGCGAATTTTCACGTAAGCACATTCGCAAGCTGAGACAGACAGCTACATAACACTAATAATTTTGTTAGGTAATGCTGCTGTATACTTCTGGTAAAGGCGATTTTTTCTCTTCGTAGTTGATGATATCAGTGGTGTCAAGGTCGTCAACTATTTAAATAAGAGTCTGACATTGACAGGTAACGAAATTGTTTATGATTTTACATAATTATTGATGATGATCCATTAGAAGCAAAATGCAGAAGCTGCAACAAAGTGATATAAAGCTGAGAACTGCTGTAGGTGAACACACAAGGCTTGATTTTCTTGTAACAGCACATTTCCAAAGTTTCTGTTCTCGTCTTGTCTGAACTTGTCCACGTTTTTGCTTCCGTAAAGACCTACACTTCAGACAAATACATTCGGAAAGTGCTAGGTTGTGTGAAAAGACACTAGAATAAAAGCAAATCTAGTTTTTGTTGTGTTCTTAAATCCGAAGATTGAATTGACGTTGCTATTCGCAATAGTCTGTTCTGTGTAAGCCACCTCAGTTCCGTATAACTACTGTAACCTATACCCTATGGACCATCTTATTTTGTCAAGCGTTGGTCTCTCTTACAATATTTACCGCCCACACTTCCGTCAGTTACCAAACTGACGATTCCTTGCTTATCAGGGAGTGTCCTGTTAAATGACCTCGTCTTTGAATCAAGTTGGGCCGTTACCCTGTTTTCTCCATAATTCGATTCAGTTTCTCCTCACTAGTTATTCGAACTTCCCTTCTGGTCCTGAGCATTCACCTGTAACAGCACATTTCAAAAGCTTTTGTTCTTGTCTTGTGTGAACTGTTGTCGTCCACGTCTCACTTCCATAAAGGTCTGCACTTCACACAAGCACATTTGGAAAAGACTTCATAATATCACATATAAAACATAATGACTAATAAAAAAGTGGCAGTAGCAACGGAATGTTTTTAAATTTGTTAATCATATTACGACGATGGATAAAAATTTTGGAAATGACATAGTCTAACACGCGAAGCTGCTGTAAAACTTATTTTTAATTGTACGGCTGTTTTCGGTCAGAGACCATTCTCCAGTACAAATTTTTGTTAATAGCAAGTGTTCTATATAAGGGGCAGTCAAATAACAATGAGACAGACGGAAAAAAGGAAGTAAACTGTTTATAATTTAAAAAGTAATTGCCATACCTGTTAACACATTTATCCCACTGTGAGACAAGACGGTCAGTGCCTTCATGGAAAAATGTTTGTGGTTGCCTCCGGAACCACGATTGTACTCAGGCGTGTTCCGCTTCGAACGAAGCAAATCGAAGGCCACAAATGTCTTCTGTGTTCCAGAAATACGCAAATCGCTTGGGGAGAGATCTGGGCTGTATGGAGAATGTATAAGGGCTTCTCAGTGAAACTTCTGTAACGTATACAAAACAACCTTCGTAACATGTGAGTGGATTTCCACTTTAACGCCCAGTCAACGACATCTGATTGGCTGGATTAGTCACAGAGGCGATGCGTCCTGAGGTGATGTCCCCTGCGTCCACAGATTCCGTTTGCGCTTACTGTCCATCGTATCTGTTCAGTGCCACCACCAGCGACATGCATGAAGAATATATATATATATATATCTGTCATCATCACTTACAATATGCGCAAACTATGAGAAGTCTTCCTCTTTGCTCTTAGTTTATTAAGTGCACGTTCCAGGCTTTGCTAAATGCATAGCTGGTGTCTCTATTTAAGTTATCATCATCATCATCATCATTTAAGACTGATTATGCCTTTCAGAGTTCAGTCTGGAGCATAGCCCCCCTTATACAATTCCTCCATGATCCCCTATTCAGTGCTAACATTAGTGCCTCTTCTGATGTTAAACCTATTACTTCAAAATCATTCTTAACCGAATCCAGGTACATTCTCCTCGGTCTGCCCCGACTCCTCCTACCCTCTACTGCTGAATCCATGAGTCTCTTGGATAACCTTACTTCTCCCATGCGTGTAACATGACCCCACCATCTAAGCCTGTTTGCCCTGACTGCTACATCTATAGAGTTCATTCCCAGATTTTCTTTGATTTCCTCATTGTGGAGACCCTCCTGCCATTGTTCCCATCTACTAGTACCTGCAATCATCCTAGCTAATTTCATATCCGTAACCTCAACCTTGTTGATAAGGTAACCTGAATCCACCCAGCTTTCGCTCCCATACAACAAAGTTGGTCGAAAGATTGAACGGTGCACAGATAGCTTAGTCTTGGTACTGACTTCCTTCTTGCAAAAGAGAGTAGATCGTAGCTGAGCGCTCACTGCATTAGCTTTGCTACACCCCGCTTCCAGTTCTTTCACTATGTTGCCATCCTGTGAGAATATGCATCCTAAGTACTTGAAACCGTCCACCTGTTCTAACTTTGTTCCCCCTATTTGGCACTCAATCCGTTTATATTTCTTTCCCACTGACATTTCTTTCGTTTTGGAGATGCTAATCTTCATACCATAGTCCTTACATTTCTGATCTAGCTCTGAAATATTACTTTGCAAACATTCAATCGAATCTGCCATCACAACTAAGTCATCCGCATATGCAAGACTGCTTATTTTGTGTTCACATATCTTAATCTCACCCAGCCAGTCTATTGTTTTCAACATATGATCCATAAACAATATGAACAACAGTGGAGACAGGTTGCAGCCTTGTCTTACCCCTGAAACTACTCTGAACCATGAACTCAACTTACCGTCAACTCTAACTGCTGCCTGACTATCCATGTAAAGAACTTTAATTGCTTGCAAATGTTTGCCTCCTATTCCATAATCTTGTAGAATAGACAATAACTTTCTCCAAGGAACCCGGTCATATGCCTTTTCTAGATCTATAAAGCATAGATACAATTCCCTGTTCCACTCATAACACTTCTCCATTATTTGCCGTAAGCTAAAGATCTGGTCCTGACAACCTCTAAAAGGCCTAAACCCACACTGATTTTCATCCAATTGGTCCTCAACTAATACTCGCACTTTCCTTTGAACAATACCTGAGAAGATTTTACCCACAACGCTGATTAAAGAGATACCTCTGTAGTTGTTACAATCTTTTCTGTTTCCATGTTTAAAGATTGGTGTGATTACTGCTTTTGTCCAGTCTGATGGAACCTTTCCCGATTCTCAGGCCATTTGAATTATCCTGTGTAGCCATTTAAGACCTGACATTCCACTGTATTTGATGAGTTCCGACTTAATTTCATCCACCCCAGCCGCTTTATTGCACTGAAATCTATTGACCATTTTCTCCACTTCCTCAAATATGATCCTATTTCCATCATCATTCCTATCCCATTCTACCTCGAAATCTGAAACATTACTGATCGCATTTTCACCTACTTTGAGCAACTCTTCAAAATATTCCCTCCATCTGCCCAAGGCATCCACAGGATTCACCAGCAGTTTTCCTGACAAAATACTTGTCATTTCCTTCTTACCTCCCTTTCGAAGACTGCTAATTACACTCCAGAATGGTTTTCCAGCAGCTTGACCCATAGTCTCCAACCTGTTTCCAAAGTCTTCCCAAGATTTCTTCTTGGATGCTGCAATTGTCTGTTTGGCTTTGTTTCTTTCTTCAACATAACTTTCTCTGTCTACCAGGGTTCTAGTATGTAGCCATTTTTGATACGCCTTCTTTTTGCTTTTACAGGCTGCCTTGACTGTATCATTCCACCAAGCTGTTTGCTTCATCCTACTTTTACACACTACTGTTCCAAGACATTCTTTAGCCACTTCTAGTACTGTGTCCCTGTACCTTGTCCATTCCTTTTCCAATGACTGTAATTGACTACATTCAACTAACTGGTACCTTTCTGAGATCGCTGTTATGTACTTGTGCCTGATTTCCTTATCCTGAAGTTTCTCCACTCTTATCCTCCTACATATGGACCTGACCTCCTGCACTTTCGGCCTCACAATCCCAATTTCACTGCAGATTAAATAATGATCAGTGTCATCCCCTGAATACACGTGTGTCCCTCACAGCCTTCCTGAATTCCTGATCTGTTATTATATAGTCAATGACAGATCTGGTTCCCCTGCCTTCCCAAGTATACCGGTGAATGTTCTTATGTTTAAAAAAGGAGTTTGTGATTACTAAGTCCATACTGGCACAGAAATCCAAGAGTTGTTTCCCGTTCCTGTTGGCCTCCATATCCTCTCCAAATTTACCCATAACCTTTTCATACCCTTCTGCTCGATTTCCAATCCTGGCGTTAAAATCACCCATGAGCAGAACACTGTCCTTGTCCTTTACTCTAACAATTACATCACTGAGTGCCTCATAAAAACTATCCATCTTATCTTGATCTGTCCCTTCACAATGCGAATATAGTGACACAATCCTAATTTTCTAGACACTGTCAAATCTATCCACATCAGTCGTTCGTTTACATACCTTATTGCAACTACGCTGGGTTCCATTTCTTTCCTGATGTAAAGCCCTACACCCCATTGTGCTATTCCTGCTTTGACTCCTGACAGGTAGACCTTGTATTCTCCCACTTCCTCTTCTTTCTCACCCCTTACCCGAATGTCACTAACAGCTAAAACGTCTAGCCCCATCTTACTTGCAGCCTCTGCCAGCTCTACCTTCTTCCCAGAGTAGCCCCCATTGATATTAATAGCTCCCCATCTCATTACCATTTGTTTGCCAAGTCGTATCTTAGGAGTCCCTGGTTTGTCAGTTAGAGGTGTGACTTCGTCATCTCCAAAGGTCCGAGGCATTTTGCTCTGATTGTTGCCAGCATCATATTTAAAGTACCAGGGAAGCAGGTTGCTAGCCTTACTTGCCCCGAGTCCCACTGGGTTTTACCCCTAACGGCTGAGGGACTAACCGGTGGATTTGGTAGTCTTTGCCGTATGAGCACAAAGGTGACCACGACTCAGAATATGTCCGAGATGCCCAGCCTTATTCCAAAGTACCCGACTGTCAGGACCACTTACTTGGCCACTCATACGTTGCCCGTGGTTCATGAACTAGGACATGACTACAGGAACCCACACCATGAACCACTAAGTTCTCATCACATAGCCTAATTTCATCTGCTTTCCTGATCACTGAGTTCCAATAGTACGATGCCTGAGTGAGAATTCTGTTTTTTTGGGTGGTGCTTGGACACCGCTGTTTTTTTTTTTTTCTAAGTTTCTGTATTTAAGGTGATGCCGATGACAGCGATCGGCAACAGTTCATATTGACTCCCACACGTAGCTGCTGCCACCCGTGCAAGGAATATTCGTAGTGTAAATCCCTGGTATGTAGTTGGCCCAGAGTATCTTTAACAGATCGCAACATTCTTTAATCTTCGTGTCTTGCCTCTTTACGACTGTATCTAACTTACAAGTTTCTGCACCACGGATGGAAGCTGCGTATGTGTTGGTCCCCCCGCTCAGAAGAGATATACTGAACGTCCTGGTGCAGAGACCCAGGTCTATTTCAGACGAGAAGCACCTTGACACGCGATAGCCATCTGATGAACATATACGTTGTCCGTGGTATTAGGTCGTTGAGGAAACCAAATAAGAGGGACCAACAAATAGTGACTTGGTAAATCATATCGACAAGGCACTATATCCGAAATTATTAACAATGTTGGTACAATGGTGGAAGGTGTTACGTGTTAAAAGTTTCTATCTGCTAGATTCTCTTCTTTGGTCTCTTACGTACTAGCCCACACTACAAAGTCAAAAAAATGTCAATTAGGAGGAAAATCATGTAGCCACAATTTTTTGCACAGAGCTAGAAGGGAGATGCTGAACAACGTGCTAAACATCCTGAGTGGAGGGATGTGAGCTTTTGGTGGGGATTTTGAAGGTCACTTTTTTGTCTGATGGAACTATATGGTTCCAAAGACCTTTTCAAGTCTCAGACATTTATGATGTATACATGCAAACTGAAGTGAAGAATGAAAATTTACCAAGGGTGAGATTGAACCCGCCAGGCAGATGCGCTAACAACTACGCCACCCTGGCACAGTGGCTTTACACAACTGCACGGACTACCCTAGCACACCTCGTCGATCCAAATTCCAGTTCACGCCTCAGCTCACTTGGTATACTCCCTAAACTCGAACACAATAGCAGAGCCTCTCCAGCTTTACTGGAATAGCACCTCAGTATCGAACGAAACGGGAGATACTGCGTGAAACCCAGGCATAGGTGCTTTAATCAAATGAAACTATGTGGTCCTATAAACCCTTTCATATCACAAACATCATAATGTATGTAGGCAGACTTAAGCGAAGAATGAAAATTTGTCCAAGACTGGTATCAGAACCTGGGTGTTGTGTTCACTAGGCAGATAAACTAACCACTACGTCACCCTGGCACAGTGGCTTTGGTATTAATTTTCATTCGTCCCTTCAGTTTGTATATATACATCATAGATGTCTGAAACTTGAAAAGGTCTGTGGAACTACGCTACTAGCCATTAAAATTGCTACACCACGAAGATGACGTGCTACAGACGCGAAATTTTACCGCCAGGAAGAAGATGCTGTGATATGCAAATGATGAGCTTTTCAGAGCATTCACACAAGGTTGGCGCCGGTGGCGACACCTACAACGTGCTGACATGAGGAAAGTTTGCAACCGATTTCTCATACACAAACAGCAGTTGACCGGCGCTGCCTGGTGAAACGTTGTTGTGATGCCTCGTGTAAGGAGGAGAAATTGGTACCATAACGTTTCCGAGTTCCACAAAGGTCGGATTGTAGCCTATCGCAATTGCGGTTTATCGTATCGGGACATTGCTGCTTGCGTTGGTCGAGATACAATGACTGTTACCAGAATATGGAATCGTTGGGTTCAGGGGGGTAATACGGAACGTCGTGCTGGATACCAACGGCCTCGTATCACTAGCCGTCGAGGTGACAGTCATCTTATCTGCATGGCTGTAACGGATCGTGCAGCCACGTCTCGATCCCTGAGTGAACAGATGGGGACGTTTGTAAGACAACAACCATCTGCATGAACAGTTCGACGACGTTTACAGCAGCATGGACTATAAGCTCGGAGACCATGGGTGCGGTTACCCTTGACGCTGCATCACAGACAGGAGCGCCTGCGATGATGTACTCAACGACGAACCTGGGTGCACGAATGGCAGAATGTCATTTTTTCGGATGAATCCAGGTTCTGTTTACAGCATGGTCGCATCCGTATTTGGCGACATCGCGGTGAACGCACATTGGAAGCGTGTAGTCGTCATCGCCATACTGGCGTATCACCTGGCGTGATAGTATGGGGTTACACGTCTCGGTCACCTCTTGTTCGCATTGACGGCACTTTGAACAGTGGACGTTACATTTCAGATGTGTTACGACCCGTGGCTCTACCCTTCATTCGATCCCTGCAAAACCCTACATTTCAGCAGGACAATGCACGACAGCATGTTGCAGGTCCTGTACGGGCCTTTCTGGATACAGAAAATGTTCCACTGCTGCCCTGCCCAGAACATTCTCCAGATCTCTCACCAACTGAAAACGTCTGGTCAATGGTGGCCGAGCAACTGGCTCGTCACAATACGCCAGTCACTACTCTTGATGAACTGTGGTATCGTGTTGAAGCTACATGGGCCGCTGTACTTGTGCACGCCATCCAAGCTCTGTTTGACTCAATGCCCAGGCGTATCAAGGCCGTTATTACGGCCAGAGGTGGTTGTTCTGGGTACTGATTTCTCAGGATCTATGCACCCAAATTGCGTGAAACTGTAATCACATGCCAGTTCTAGTATAATATATTTGTCCAATGAATACCCGTTTATTATCTGCATTTCTTCTTGGTGTAGCATTTTTAATGGCCCGTAGTGTATATACACTGCCGGAAAAAAACCGCAGCACCAAAAAACAATGTAGAGTAACGAAATTTGTGAAATACATATATCTAGGTAACATATTTAAGTGATTAACGTTGCAAGCTCACAGATTAATGTAAGTGCGAGATAATCCATTGCAAATGTGAAATGCTGGTACATTAATAAACGATGAAACTGTTAGAGTATTGAATGCAAGCATGCAAATGTGCATGCATTGTCTTGTACAGGTGTCGCATGTAAGTTTGTGGACTGGAGTTCCATACCTGTGGCATTTCGTCGGTCAATTCAGCGACGGTTAATGCTGTTTGTGGATAACGCTGGAGTTGTCGTCCGATGATGTCCCATATGTGCACAATTCGAGAGAGGTATGAATACAGACCAGGCCAAGGCAACAGGTTGATGCTCTGTCTAGGATGTTGGGCTACAGTAGCGGTATTTGGGAGAGCGTTATTGTATTGAAAAGCCCCCCCAATCCCCCGTTTGAATGCTGTTCATGAATGGATGCGCAACAGATCGAATCATCAGATTGACGTACAAATTTGCAATCATGGTGCGTGAGACAACCTAGATTGTGCTCCTGCTGTCATACGAAATCGCTCCCCGATGTTACCTCCAGGTGTAGGTCCAGTGTGTTCAAAAGTGGCTCTGAGCACTATGGGACTCAACATCTGAGGTCATCAATGCCCTAGAACTTAGAACTACTTAAACCTAACTAACCTAAGAACATCACACACATCCATGACCGGGGCAGGATTCGAACCTGCGACCGCAGCAGTCGCACGCTTCCGGACTGAAGCGCCTAGAACCTCTAGGCCACCGCGGCCTGCTTAGGTCCAGTGTGTCTAGCATGCAGACAGATTGGTTGCAGGTCCTCATCTGGCCTCCTACTAACCAACTCACAGCCATCACTGGCACCAGACAGAACCAGCTTTCATCATAAAACACAACAGACCTCCACCCTGCCCTCCAATGAGCACTCGCCTGACTCCACTAAAGCCGCAAATGACGGTGGTTTGGAGTCACTGGAATGCACGCTGCAGGGCGTCTTGCTCGGAGCTGTCCTTTAAGTAACCGATTTGTAAGAACTGCGGTACCAGCTGCTGCTGCAGATGCGCCAGAGCCATTCGCCGAACTCGATGGTCTTTCCCGTGGGTAGTGCGACGTAGCCGTCTGGAGCCCGGTCTTCTAGCAACCGCACATTTTCGTGACCACCTCTGCCAGCAGTCATGTGCAGTAGCTACATTCCTGTCACGTATTTCTGAAGTATCGCAGAAGGAACATCCAGCTTCTCGTAACACAACTACACGACCTCGTTCAAACTTAGTGAGCTGTCGATAATGGCATATTTCTCACCTTAAAGGCATTCTTGACTAACATCAAGTCACCACGTCCAGTCTCAAAGGTAACTAGGGCTCAGTACCGTTACTGTGTGTATTTAAAGGAAACTTGATTTGCATCCTCATTGTGGCTCCACTAGCACCACTCTTATGCGACTGGTGCGAAATTCGAGTAGACATAATCTTTCAGATGTAGAAACACGCCTGCTGACTCTCGTTTATGTCGCACGACTCCTTCCTGGTGTTGCAATTTTTTTCTGTCAGCACATTTTCATTTGATTAAAGCACCTATGCCTGGGATTCAGGCAGGATCCCCCTTTCGTTCGTTGCTGATGTGCTATTCCGATACAGTTGTGGAGCCTCTGCGATGCTGCTCGAGTTTAGGGGAATTTGGGTTGGCGAGGGATGCGTGCTGATGTAGTCCGTTCAGTTGTGCAGAACCACTGTGCCAGGGCAGTGGAGTGGTTAGCGCATCTGCCTGGTGATCGGGAGACCTGCATTCGAATTCCGGCCTTGGTACAAATTTTCATTCGTCGCCTCACTTTTTTATGTTTTTCTCGAAGGACTCGAAAGTCACAGCTTCTTTCGAAAATGTTTCCCAGAACAAAATTAAACTACATGAATTATCCCATAAAAAAGGTCTGATTCATTTTCTCAAAAACTAATAGATTCCGCGTTCAGGGGGTGGAAAACTGCAGATTATTAATAACATTGTTCTAACGGTACAACATTAATGTTTATCCTTAAATGAAGGGGGTTAAAACAAATATTAAATGTGTGTACCATATCTAAGAGCAGTACAGCCATATTAAGAGATAATTTCTGTTCGGGGGATGTATTGGGATAGAGGGGGGGTGGGGGGGAGTGTGGAGTATACCCGGGCCGCTGAAACATGTCACTTCAAGGTCACTCCCCAAGCGCCGTAGAGTTGGTAGTATAATTAACAAACAAGTGACGAACGGGAGGCGCCGCGTCTACTGAACCAATAACAGCACCGAACGAAAGTCGGTTCCGGCGTCGACGCTACCACGTTGCCGGCTTCCGTGTAAACATTGTATGTTAGTGCGCGAACGCCTGCTTTTGTGTTGTGTTACCGCCTCGACTACAGTTTTTGCTTGTTAAACAATGTCTCCAAAACGATGTCGTTCACCAAGCGACAATCCGTTGCGCCGTGGAGTGCCATTAAATAGTCAGGCTTTGGAATTACTACGGAGGACGCGTGAGTTTTACGAGCAAGAAAAAGAATTTGTTTCTGTTCATGGGCACGCGTCGATTCCTGCCGATAAAGTTTTAGAGCGTACCTCTAAAACTCTAGGACTCAGTGAAAGAACAGTTATAAGGAAAGGGGTGCTACTTCAAGACTTACAAGACAGTGAAATAAACAGTGTGGAAGAAAGCCCCTGTGGAAGAAACAGTGTGTTTCTAAGTACTCCGGGCAAGAAAAAGAAGCAGCCTCGTCCTATTACAGACATTGATTTTTTTCCATTCCGATGCAATTCGTCGTCACATATACGGATACTATAAAAGGAAAGAATACTAAACAATAGCGAAGTTGCTAATTTCTTTAAAAGAAAGTTAACTTTTCTCAGGGGGGAAAACGTCACTTCAGATGATATTAAAAAGTATGGGCTTCTGTTTTAAAAAGGTAGAAGGACGAAAACTGTTACTAGAAAAAGCTCATCTCGTTGCAGCTCGTATCATTTTCTTACACAAAAGTGTAGGAAAGGACATACACTCAGTCATATGGTTAGACCAGGGCTTCACAACATACGTGCTCCCGGAGCAAGCTGTGAGCACCAAGGCGCGAGCACGGAGCATACGCGAGCACGCTACCCCCACTACCGGACCAGAGCGAAGAGTGGGAAGAGTCACGTGGGGCACACAACAGCTGCCGCCACTCAATGTAAATCCGCGGCCACCTGCAGGGATATCACTCATGAATTACTACTGCGACAAATGAAACAAATAAAGGAGAATGTACACGTGCCACATAATTTTATTAGGTTAGTTTATGCCTCTACATTCGTATTAATTTGTGAACTGTTACACAATAAAAGCTGTCACTGAAGTGTTGGATTCTCGGTTATCGTACTTTTTGCCCTTTACAATTGCGTCTATGTTCGGAGTAATTGTTCTTGTGCATTGTAGGGGCAGCGTGCAGTTTAAATTTCGATCAGACAATGCGTTTCTCAGGCACGTCTTCTTACATTTCATTGCAGAGAACAGTTGTTCACAAACATACGTGGAACCGAACATTGACATTATTCTAGCCGCCAGTTTGTGCAAACGAGGAAATCTATCCTGAGGGAAGTGTCTGTAGAATTCCAAAATGTTTTTCTTGTTCTGAAATTTGTCTCTGTATTCTCTGTCACACTGTAGGTCAATAATTTCTAGTTGCAGCTCAGGACGAATCTCTTCAATATTCGCTGAATATGAAGAGGAGAACAGATCAAAATCACTGTCTAGTGCTGTCAGATCTTGAAAGCGTTGATCAAATTCTTCCTTAAGGGTAACTAAACTATGTGAATAACGTTCACAGTCTTTGTGAACATCTTGCATGGATGATAATTTAGGAAAATGAGCTAGATTTCCTGTTTCCAGCTGACTCACCCAAAGTGTCAATTTCATTTTAAAAGCTCGTATTCAATCTGTGAAATGAGTAATTAGCAGATCTTTACCTTGTAGTGAAATGTTCAAACCATTCAGATGGCTAGTTAAATCTGCTAAGAACGCGAGATCACATTTCCATGAAGGCTCTTTCAATTCAGGAACACACATGTTATTTATTTCCATGAACATATTTATCTCATCTAATAGGCAAAAAAATCGATTTAATAATTCGCCACGACTAAGCCAGCGGACCTCGCTGTAATAAGACAGGCTACCATACTGGCTTTCTACATCCTCAAGAAAGCTTTTAATTGCCTGTATAGTAGCCCATGCTTCCTTATATAATTGGTTGTACGAACAACAACACTCATCACATTTTTTAGAGTGATACTCTTTGCACATAAGTTTTCCTGGTGGATCACACAGTGAACGCCCCTTATTTCATTCGGCACAGTCAGTTTTTGCATTTTCTCCTTCAACAGCGCAACAAAACCTGAGTTTTTCCGTCATCGCTGGTGCTCCGTCTGTAGACACTGAAACTAAAGAATCCTACGACAGTCCTATATTTTCAACACTTTCTTCAACACTACTTAAAATATCACCTCCGGTTGTAGTGTTCTTCATGGCTACCACATCGAGGAGCTCCTCCCTCACCTGAAGATCTCTATTAACACCTCTAATAAATATGGGAAGCTGAGCTGTTCCAGTGATATCAACAATTTCGTCCAGAGCTAGAGAATACGCCATAAAATCTTTACAGATATTTGCAAGCTGGCTCTGGACGTCGTCTGCCATGTCCTGTATGCGACGCATAATGGTCATGTTAGATAATGGCACAATCCGAAACTGTTCAACTTGAGATGGCCACAAATGTTCCGCTGCAACTATCAAACATTCTTTTATTAAATCGCCATCAGTGAAGGGGCGCAGGGATTTTGCTAAAAGAAAAGCAATTTTGTAACTCACTCTGAGAGCTGCCTCAGTTGATTTTTTTTCGTCGTCCAGATCTTCTTCGGATAGCTTCTTTTTAAGTTTAATAACTTCCTGTGCACGATCTGGTCCATCACATTATCCGCTTCCATAGTCTTTCGCGTGGTACGATATATAATGTCGCTGCAAATTAAATTTCCTAACAGAATTCAGCGTTTTGTGACATACTAAACATTTTGCAACACCATCTTTTCCTGTAAACAGATACAATTCCTCCCAGTGGGGGTTGAACTGCGAAAGCATGGTTGGGGTTACACAACGGCGACTTCACATGATTCTTAACCAGCGAAGTGACTGTTAGAGCTGATCGTAGTACTTTAAACGTTACACAGTCGGCGCGAATTCAATAGGCACGCTGCAGCCCTATTCAAACGTGCGCGCGCATTTCCCCTCCCTCCCAACCCTCCCTACTCCACGACCTTGCACCTGCTCGCGAGCACGTGCCTGAGCAGACGCGAGTGCTCGCGCTCAAAACCGGCCAGTTGTTAAGCCCTGGGTTAGACGAAACCTGGGCCAAAGCTGAAGAATCGGTTGAGAAATGCTGGACAGATGATACTCCGAATAGCTGCGCTCATCAGCCAACAGGAAGATTATCACGATTAATTGTGGCCCATGCAGGATCTTCAAACGGCTTTGTGCCTGAAGGACTTCTAGTTTTTCGATCGAAAAAAACCGGTGACTATCATGAGGATATGGATCACCCACGGTTTCTAAAGTGGTTTAAAAACTTGTTGCTCCAGTTTAGTGTTCCGACCGTTTTTGTGATGGACAATGCACCGTACCATTCCGTGATTTTAGATAAAGCTCCCACCACTAGTGATTGTAAAGAAACTATGGTGCAGTGG
The DNA here is from genome assembly GCF_023864275.1 of Schistocerca cancellata. Lineage (NCBI taxonomy): Eukaryota > Metazoa > Arthropoda > Insecta > Orthoptera > Acrididae > Schistocerca > Schistocerca cancellata. Next base: position 343,821,180 of record NC_064629.1, on the reverse strand, counting down.
TTGCAGGCGAGAGAAATTGCTGCGGACATGAGCATGACAAAACTACTGTTATACTCGCTCGTGAAACAAAATAAGCCTGTTACCCCTAAATACGTTGTAGATGAAATTGCAAGCTAACAGGGTCACTTGGTGACAAGGCTACCGCCTCAACACTGTCATTTTAATCCAACTGAACTGGTTTGGAGTGAAGTCAAGGCGTACATTAGAAGTAACAACAAGACTGTTACTATAACAGAAGTGGAACGACTGCTACGTGGAGGTCTTGCTACGGTAGACGCTACCTCATGGAGGAAAAAAAGTAGACCATGTTGCTAAACTGATAAGAGAAGCACGGACTATAGATGGCATTATAAATGAAAACGAACAGTTAATGATTTCTCTTAATGACGATGATGACGAAGACAACGGTTCTGGCGCCAATTCCGATGACAGTGAAGGAGAACTGGATGGAATTGCGCCATTGACATCGTAAATTGGTGAGTGTAAATGTATACAGAATTAATTCTTTTTCTCTCTGCAATCGGGTAGGCTATGTATGCTTTGCTTTATTTCTATGAGTGTGGATAGCGTGTTAATTGCTATGCTTAGATTTGCATTATTATACGACTTTTACATGCAGCTATTACTGTAACAATTTGGACGACTTTTCATAGATATTGTCATTAACTTCAGGTGTTTTTATTTCCCAGTTTAATATACTATCAAACGCTTTATCTCCATCATCGTTCTCGCCATTGTTAGAAAAAGTACTTTGTTGCACTTACGTATAAACGTTGATTGTAGCTTACATTTACAAAACGGAGTTGTGGGCGTGGGCGGTGGTAGCTATTGCAACGTCGCACTCGCATTGTAGCCAAGCACAGGCGAGTGACATGTTTCACCGGCCCGGGTATAGAAGCGTGTGGGCAGGTACGTCACCAGATTGTCTACATGCACTTTCTTCCTTCATAGGTCTGCAAACTGAAGATCAAGCAGGCAATTCTCGGCTATATCTACCACACTGAGGGTGTTTCACAAAGCTATATGGGCCTTCCACGACGTACGTTATGAATGGCTGGTGGTCATGCCCAGGGCGCGTTTATTTTGCACACAATGCGTTAGCGCTACATGGACTGCAGATACGAGTTGCTAATAACACTGACGCATGTAATACATATGGACAGAATCTACGCCGGCCGGGGTGTCCGAGCGGTTCTAGGCGCTACCGTCTGGAATCGCGCGACCGCTACAGTCGCAGGTTCGAATCCTGTCTCGGGCATGGATGTGTGTGATGTCCTTAGGTTAGTTAGGTTTAAGTAGTTCTAAGTTCTAGGGGACTGATGACCTCAGCAGTTAAGTCCTATAGTGGTCAGAGCCATTTGAACCATTAGGACAGAATTTACGTAAATCTCTGCATACTGTTCTACACTGCAAGAGGAGAAATTGATTCTTAGTCATCTTGTATGGAAGCTGTAGTGTTCTTCTGCGAAAGGCAACTTTCCCCACCATGAGCGCTGCTGACTTTTCTTCTTCGTATTCTTCTTCTTCTTCTTCTCAGCGATCACAGGTCCTGTAGACCACGGGTTGCATCAACGATCTGCTTCCATCGTCTTCTATCTCTCGCAGTCTCTCGCCACCTGCGGAAATTCCTAATGCTGCGATGTCCGTTTCTATGTCATCTATCCACCTTGTACGAGGTCGGCCAAATGATCTTGTTGCGTGTAGAGTTCCTTCAAATGCTTTCTTGGTGATACTGTTATTTTCCATTCTAGCCACATGCACATGTCCAGCCCATTGCAGTCTTCTACTTTTTAATTTCTGGATGGTAGTGGGTTGCTTCATTAACCGATAAATTCCATTCTTCTTTCGAATTCTCCTTACGCCATTCTCCAAAACAGATCCCCAGATTTTTCTCATTACTTTTCTTTCGAAAACATTCAGTTTTTCTCTTTGATTCTTTGTAAGCGTCCAGCTTTCTGAACCGTACAGTACTATGGGGCAGATGATAGTGTTGTATATCTTCAGCTTTGTGGTGATTGAAAAAGCTTTACTTTTGAGTGGGTTGCTTAATGAGTACAGACATCTTGACCCTGAGGCTATTCTTTCGTCTATATCCATTGTTATGATATTTTTACTGTTGAAATGTGATCCAAGGTATTAAAACTGAAGAACTTTTCTGAATTTAGAATGTTGGTCAATTTAAAAGTAAGGATTTGGGTTTATGACTCGACCTATTTCCATATATTCTGTTTTCTCTTGGTTAATCAAAAGCCCCATTTTGCTGGCACTGTGCCTGAGAGACCTGTGCATGTCTCTCAGTTGTTCCTCAGTTTCACTCAGCAACACTATATCATCTGCATAAGCCAGGTGTTTTACTTCACTGTGTTCTAATCGGAGACCATTGTACAGATGTAAATTACTCTCCCGAACCACTTTCTCTAATGCAAGGTTGAAGAGGACACGTGAAAGAGCGTCTCCTTGTCATAAGCCTGCTTTAATTGGAAAGGTGAGCTGCCTAGGAGCCATCCATGCACAGTTGTATCATCCTAATGATTTTACTGGGTGTACTAAATTCTCGCAATGTGTTGTAGAGGCTACTTCTGTGGATACTGTCATAAGTTTGCTGGAAGTCAAAGAAGAGGCAGTGGATGTTTTTGTTAAATTCCCAGTATTTTCAAAGATCTGTCGTATAGTAAACAAATTATCACTTGTGGAACGGTTTGTTCGAAATCCAACCTGGTAATCTTGAATAATGTTTTCTGCGTAAGGTTTAAGTTTTTTCAGAATGATCATTGACAGGATTTTGTATGTTATGTTCAGAAAACTGATTCCTCTTTAATTTCCGCGTTTCATTCCATTTACTTTCTTGTGTATGGGACAAATTATTGCAGTTTTCCAATCTTCAGGCTGTGTTTCAGTTTTCCATATCATTGTGATAAGTTTATAAAAATCTTTGTGTAGTTTGCTTCCGCCCTCTATTCAGTTAACAGAAATACTGTACCTCTTCAGCATTTCATATCCATTTCTTGTATGTGAGTAGAGAAAATCACCTCACTCAGAGAGTGTTTATATATTGGACCTATTTTCGGTCTGTTAAGTGAGAACTTACATGCGTTTGTTAAATGGACTGTTATGTGAAATACTTTCCTATGTGTTTAATTCGTAAGGCTGATATTGTCGGTAATCTGTGTAGTGTTTGTGGGAAAGGGATGGAATTGGAAAATGTAGCACCTTGCTGTCCCCTTACGTCGAGACTGTAATGTAAAGTCATGTAACTGTGTTGTAGTCATCTGGTAGTGAATTAATGAGTTAACAAAAAGCTACTGCCCTTCTCTCAGCATCAACTGTGTTACTGGTAGACTGAATAAATCTTTTCCATTCAGGAATTGTGGCTCTTGTAGAGTGGGCTGCACTGAGTGGAGTGACTTACTACTCATCCACAGTATATCTTGCAAGGTGGGTGTCAGTATGTCTAATGGAGTGGCGCTGATAATGTCCATGTCTACAACAGTAATCTGTTGTAATGCATTCCTTGAGTTATGCTGAAATACCTGAAGTTGTATAACACCTTGGTGACCTGCTTCTACTGCAGAGAGAGACTGTTTAAGCTGCTGGACCTTTCCTGATTTTGGGATAACTGATAACTCTCATGTTGTGAAATGTCTTCCGGACAGAGATAGTAAAGAATGAAATCGACATTGTCGAATACATGTTGACAGCATGTTACACCTGGCACAAGTTCTTCCGTGTGGTAGACAGCTGACAGCACCATCTGTTAAGATCTTTTACATAACAGCTCACTTAACAGCTGCAGATTAGTGCTGACTTAATAAACTGAAAATAACTCCACCACATAAACACGAGCTCAGTGAAATGATTTTGTCTACTCACGTAAGAGAACTGGACAGGAAATACTGGAGAGGTACAGTCTGCCTGTAAACTGAAAATCAAGCAGCGTCCGCTGTGGAGGAAGTTGTCATTCCCGACAGAACACTACAACAGATGTACATGGTAACTAACAATTAGTTTCTCCTCTAGGAGTGTAGAAAAGTATGCAGAGATAAACGCTGATTCTGTCCGTATGCATTACCTGCGTTCGTGTTGTCAGAAATTAATACCTGCATTCCATCTAGAGTTAACACATTTTGTATTAAAGAAACATTCCGCGGGCATCCCTGCGTACTGCGTCACCAGCGATTCATAAGGCCGTCTGTGAACGGCCCATATAACCTTGTGAAACACCGTGTCATTGCTTCTTCTGACGTAGAGGGGTAGACAGGGTGGAGACACATCTACTCGAACTTCAGATTACGGATCTGTGGAGGAAGGAACTGCATAAGCACAATCTGGTGAGCTATCTTCCCTCACGTTTCTCCCCAACACTTCTCCCTCCTTCACCCCGTTACACCACCGTACCACAATTTAATAATTAGTATGGCTCTGTTGCACTTATATGTGCTATACAATTTAATATTTGTTTGTAACCCACTTCATTTAAAGATAAACATTAATTTTTTACAGTTAGAATAACATTTTTAATAATCTCAATTTTTCTATTTCTCGAACGCGGAATTTGTTAGTCCTTGAGAAATAGGACCTTTTTTGTTGAAAATTTAACGTAGTTTAATTTTGTGCTGGGAAACTTTTTCGCACTAAGCCGTGGATTTCGGTAATTCGACAAAACCATAAAAAAGTGACCTTTAAACCCACCACCTCAATACCCACACCCCATCGGCCAGGATTTTTCGGGACTCTCTCTCCTAGCATTGTGCAAAATGATTTCCATAATTTACCTTCGTTGTTTGGATCATACAGTACTTCCTCATGTTAGCAGGAGGAGCGCGAACTACTGGCAAGTGTAGAGTCAGTTAAACTGGGCCTCGTAGATAGTGTAATTGCTAAGGCCGTCCCTTAATTGAGTATTTTTATGGTGCATTTGTTATGTTGTAAAAGAAGTAAAACAGTGCTCAACCACTACGTTAGTTTGAACAATGCATTGATTTACTAGATATGGAGGTGTGCCTTTGACTTCTTCCCACCTCTGAATCGACTTGTACAGATCGTTAGAGGGGGACCTACGGTTCAACGTCTACTCCGAAGTATGGTACAACTTCCATTGGTACATTTCTTATTTTTACAGACGAAGGAAGCGATAAGTAACAGAAGGAAATCGAAGGACCAACCTTCAGCTTTGTAGTCTGGAACTTACTCAGTGAACCACCGAGGCACCTTTCTGAATAAACGAGCAATAAGTTTCACTGATCAAAGGAATTAGGAGAACATGACTTTAGACGTCTGCCATACGCTATTGATCAACAATAGAGGACGAGGACTGGACATGTTATCAACTTATACTTTTATCTTTCACAAGCTAAGTATACAACAAATCATCATTACATCCTCGGTCGTTTACATAAAAAGATCTGAAATGTTCAAAAGATTGGACTTTGAGAGTTTCCATAACGTGCACGCCCTCCATGAGCGTTTATCACTGCCTAAGCCCACGTGGCATGCTTCGTATAAGACGACAAAGGTCACTCTGTGGTATCCGTTCCCATTTCCTCAACGAGAGCTCATAAGAATTCTTGGAGAGTCTGTGGCGAAACAGGACGACCATGAACACGTCTGTAAAGCATGTGCTATATATTCACAATGGGGTTTACGTCAGGACTCACCGCTGTCCATTCCGTTACCTCAATATCAAGGCTCCACAAGATATTCCTGCTGACGCATGCCACATAGGCCCTGGCATTAGAAGCAGTTCAGGGTCACCAACGTATGAAGCAGCCACCATATGGTTCAACAGGACCCGTTCGATGTACTGCCTGACGGTAAGACGGCCATGGAAATCGACAAGATTCCTCTGGCTGTCAACAATGAAGCCATATCATCGCAGAACCTTGGAAATCTGTCGATTTCCTGGACAACATTTGGCAGGCATTGCTCACCAGGTGTCTTCGCACACGAACACAGCCATCACCACGCGTAAGACGGTATCTAGTCTCGTCTGTGCAAACACATTTCATCAGTGACGAAGTTGCCGATTGACAGGAGAACAGCAGAACTGAGGGCGAGCTGCGAGATGATGTGTCAAGCGGGTACTTGAACGGGACGTCTGGGTCGTTAGGTCTTTCCTGTAACCTATTCCTTACAGCGGCTCCATTGGCCCTTCTGAGATCGTCATGCAGTACTCTGGCGGTATCCATACGACGCCGCAATGCAGAGATGGTCAGATATCGGTCTGCACATGAGATTGCAATGCGTCGGCGACCGTCTACAACTCGTCTTCTGTACTGACCTATGGATGAAACTGGGGGAATCATTAGTATCTAGGCGCTGCAGTCTGGAACCGAGCGACCGCTACGGTCGCAGGTTCGAATCCTGCCTCGGGCATGGATGTGTGTGATGTCCTTAGGTTAGTTAGGTTTAAGTAGTTCTAAGTTCTAGGGGACTGCTGACCTCAGATGTTAAGTCCCATAGTGCTAGAGCCATTTGAACCATTAGTATCTGCATCAGCACGACCGAAATTCCACGCTTTTTGGATCAAACAGATCGCCTTTACAACTTGCACTATTTTAAGATGTAGCATTGCACGTGACTTGTTGAAAACAACGTCGACAAATGACAACTGCCAACTGTGTGATGTGTGTCTCACTTGAAAAAACTGGGCCACCGGTAGTCACTTCCTTCTGAGGGGTCACCTGACACTGTAATGTTACAACCGCTCCTCTCCCCCCCCCCCCCCCTCCACCCCAACACCGAGCTCAGAGAATGTAATATGTCAGAAAGACCAAGAGGTATGGTTTGGGAGAAACGGGTGACTCACGCCGAAGTGTATGAGAAACACTGGCAAGTGGGCCATTAACTTTATAGCATCGATGGTACAGAGCCGGCCTTTCACTGATCCCGGTGCAAGAGTCCAAGAATCGTACGTCGTGCGTGCGTGCGTCAGCCAATGTCGTGATTTGCTACAGCAGCGTCCGGTCGACAAGCCTTGCAAACGTAGTGCTTCTACTCACGCCACGGCTAAGTGGCCACCGCATGTATTGGCTGCGTCAGTATCCCGGAACATGGCTGACTGCTCCCTCAAGCGCAACTCGTGGACCCTATGTAGAGTGCCGAAAGGAAACAGCCGTCCGCCGTCATTGTAGTAAGCGTTAGCAGCTCCGGCCGCCCGCCCATGGCAGCTCGTTCAGCGGTCGCGGACAGCTCTGCACCTGGAAGACTCGAGTTCGCCCCCCGCCCAGCCCCTGTGGACAACAGTCCACTGGACGACGTCACCTGGAGAGCGAAAGCTATCTGCCCTTTCGCTCCTCACGTCAGTGCAGCTCCAAGGTGCGGCACACTCATCACAGCCATGGCGAGTCCATACAGTGGAGCTTGTGGTAGTTTCAGCAGGCCAGTTGGCCGCCGATATCCATCACCAGAGGTCGTAGTGGTTGGCCTGTAACTTAAACAGTCATCATTAGCTCCTGTTCTAGAGGCTCACAGATTGACAACACGACTGCCCGATTTGAGACTCCGGGCCCGCTAATTTATGTCTTTTCCCTACGCCTCAAATGTAGTTCCTAACTACTATCTTCCAACAATAGTTTTGGGAAATTTACAATAATTCCCCAAGTCCACGCTTGTACTTATTCGTGGCACAGCAACAGTATATAACATAACGAATAGATAGCGAGCGATTTTAATTGTTGGCTACTCTAAAAGCGAAGATCGGAAGCCATGCAATAAGACTACAAGTACTGTGTGTGTCAAAATAGATCTAACAAACTGGGTATTGATACACGTATTCCTCTAATTCTTTTGAAAAGTTGACCGAACTAGCAGTACTCCTAGCCGTTCAGCAGCCAGTCTGATCCACTGTGTTTTTGAAACATGCACCTTGGAGACATTCATATTTTTCTCAGCAACTGACTTAAGTCGTAAAAGTCTCTTTCTTGCGTAACAGTCACTGTGAATAGTAGGGTGCACCTAGATTCAGCGATGAGGCTACTTAGATCTTACAGAACTTCACACGCCGCTAGCCTCTTTCGTTTCTCAGACTGAGCAGAATCACGATCTCAAGACGTAAAAAGTGTCCTTTCATCAAAAACCTGTGTTCTGTTTCGGTAAAATAACCCTTTTCTGTTAGTTAAGTAAATGATCCCAAAAAAGTAGTTAAGTATAGCCTCACAATCAGAGCGGTGATGTTCGTCGGTGAATTCGTTTCAATAATAAATTAAATGAATTAAAATATTTTAACGTCACTTACGTTGATTCCAAGTCTTATCATAAATGTTAAAATGACATTCGAGATCTACCTTGTGCTTGGGAGCCTCGTTAGCTGGAACGACACTCTTGTCTTTTCGAATATATCTCTTTTCTTCGCTGGTTAGTTTCTTCTTTTCATTTTAAGCGCTGCCTTCACCTCTCTTCCTCCGTTTTGGTAAAGTTTTCCATTTCATTTTGCAATACTGTGTATTATTTGCACGTAATAGTTACTTCACCAGTGCCCTGTTGTTGCAAAAAAACCACAAATTCGCGTGAAGACAGTGATAAAGAGATGGCGCATGACTGGTCATTTGAAGATCGATGTTGGTCTTAGATACGAGTGTCATCTTTAGACAGCTGTAAACACTGTTTCCCGCAGTTCAAATGGTTCTGAGCACTATAGGACTTAATATCTGAGGTCATCAGTCCCCTAGAACATAGAACTACTTAAACCTAACTAACCCAAGGACATCACACACATCCATGCCCGAGGTAGGATTCGAACCTGTGACCGTAGCGGTCGCGCGGTTCCAGACTGAAGCGTCTAGAACCGTTCGGCCACACTGGTTCCCGCTGTTCTGAAGCTTGTGTCAGAATATATGTTGTTGTCCTTGACATTTACATTCTACGGTTATAAAACAACAACTAATTTTAGAAACTCAGTGGACTTCTACCTAAATAGTTACACACACGCAGCGAACATTTGTCCGTTAAAACAACCAGACGTAAGACTTAGGCTTTAAGCAATTACGATTCTAAAACCTCTCAAGATTCAGTAAAAGTAATTTCTTAAGGAGCATCAAGTCAGAGATCATGCGAGTGAGCAGTTAGCAAAACTATACACCTTTACAGAAAAACAGAGTCTTGCTACCACAGCTAATAAACTGATGGCAATCGTTCTCAAAAAAGTGCAAGACTTTGAACGTCTATCAGACGCCTACAAATTGAGTCATTTAAGGAAATACAATAAAATAGAACTCAGACAACAATAAGACGACCAATCAAGACAACTGCATAGAATATGAATACAGTCGTTAACCTTTACCCAGACGTGCGGAAACAGTGCACGACGTTTATTCCTCAAACTAGTGCGTGATTAGTGTCACTCGGTAAGTGTCAAGATTTTCTGGCTGCCGTTGGTCCCAACGGCCAGTGCACCCACACCTTGCGCTAAATAATCTCTAGAGAACACAATAACGAGCGGGCTTCTAAAACATATAGAGAAGCACAATAAGTGTTGAAACGTCCTCTTAGAAAAAATAGTGAATGACTGTGCTGATAAACCTCTTACATTAATTGATTTTCAAACTGAACTAACTCAGACATTTCGCTCTTTACCTATTCTGATCAACACTAAACTGACACACAATATTTTTAGCGCAACCAGTCTGACTTTCAAAAATCCCTACAAAAGTATGGCTCTGACTAACAATAAGCTATACCTTTCATGAATCACTTACCTCACAAAAATCTTCGTTACTCAATCTATTGCAATACAGCGAGAGCCAATACAGCCAGCTAAATAAAGGATTCTAACAACTGAAGGTACTAACTACTGAAAGGCATACTTAGCAAATGAAAGATTTTGATTGAGAACAAACAATGTATTTACCTTAACAGTGTTCTTGCCCACAGTTAGAATGAATATTTTTGCTCCAGAGCTTGACCGCGGAGGGGCATCGATAGATGTGTATAAGTTATGATTCCCATTATTAACAAGACTTTGCTCACGGAGCTACAGTCATATCTTTGTGCTACATCCGAATTCTATCGAAATTAATTCTAAAGTTAAGTGTTGCTAGCATGTGTATGAATGGGGAAAAGCAGGTACTATGAGGGGGTCATATTCATTGCTTAAAATAATTTCCTTTCTCTTACTTATAATTACAGTTTATACAGTGTCAAACAAACTCAAATATTCCGTAAACATGGATATGAAATGAGCAATAATTACAATATCAAATCTAGTGTGGCGTGCGTACTGTAAGACCTTCGGTACACACACCATCAGATTATTTTACTTGTCGCTCTAACGAAGTAGGCGAGTGTCAGCAATTGTCTCGTGGTCTTATCGTGGCGTGTTTGTCTTCTGCCGTTAGGTCAGACGATAGAAATGCCACTTGTACGCTTAGAGTAGCAGATTGACGGTGACCAACTTTAAACAGAAGTTGATTAATTTTCACACACATTTATTAAAATAATAACAAGCATAAAAATAACTTAATTTGATTCTGAATGCTATTTACAATTGACAATCTGAAGTTCCTTTGGTCTTGGTACGTTAATCTTATTCTCACATATCTCTGATACTTGAAAAAGTCTCTATTCATTTATCCTCATGGCTATGTACAGGAATATGATAATCTTATTAGGCGCAGACTGAAACTTGACTATACACTAATGCAGACTAATGCAGACTGACTAATCGGAGGTCTGTACACTCGTTATAATACCTCGAGTGTTCAGGTATCACTGCGCGAGTGTGATCCGCGAGGAGAAAAGGTTCTACGTTAGCAGCAATCTCATTGGCTGCGAAACATATTAATACGCGGATCGGCGGAAGCAGAATTTTGTCCGTCTCTAAGACAGCACCATCTCGTAGTGCGGAGACGGACAAGTGCTGCGCCTGCGCTGTTGTGCTTAGAGGGGCGCGCTCTAGTGGGAAAGTTGTGTACGCGCTGACTACGCGGAACTATGTATACAACATGTAGCTTCCCTTTTTATTCAATGTAACACTTGGTCGTGCTGTGTTCACAGATTCGGCATTCACTTCCGTAGCACATCACAAACAAGAATTGTAAATCAGCCTCATAGCGAATGCTGTACTGCGACCGTTTACAGTTTTTAACAATATGTGGACCGAAGTGAATAACACGGGCTTAAAAGTGGACGAAAGCATTATTTACTAATGTAACTTATAATACGTACACCACAAATTCATTATCGACTTTAATAAGTAACTTGCGTAACAGGATGGCTGTGTCTTAATTCATAATAGCTACTGGATCAAAAATGGTGTCTGCTCTTTGGGACACGTCCGAAAGAACAGACCACATACATGTAAAATTAAGATGATACGGCCAACGATTTCTACGCTACAGATGCACACCAGTCTCGAACTCTTACGGGAATCGGCAAAATGCCGTGAGTAATGAGGATAATGGGAAAGGGGCCCTGAATTAGTAGCGTGTGGATGAGTTGAGAATTTGGGTCTGATAGGAGGCGTGCCAGGGCAGTCTGTGCAATTGCATGACCACTGTGTCTGGATGACTCAGTGGAAAGTCTGCGTGTAGCAGCTCGGACCTCCTTACGTCCCAGCTGCGAAGCACTCGAGGAAGATGCGGCGTTTACGCCAGTGGTACTCGTGTATGTTACTTGTTGAAGCTATAGCAATGGCACATAATTTAGAAAAACCACGGTACAGTTTACGTTCTCTGATGAATACTCAAGACCAGAGTCATTTGAAATTGAACGTTTCTTTGGAGATGAGGATCACATTAATTACACAGAGCTCATTGGAATTCATTTATCAGTCGTGAACACCACTGTTTATGTCAAGATGGTAGACGACGCAGCATGTGGTACAAGTACAGAAGCCGCCAAAAGAGGAGTCCAGTTTCGACGCTCTGATGGTCATATTAGCGATGTGTTACTGGCACATGCCAGCGTCGGCGTGGGCACGTTTCGAATATTCGAGCTGCCATTCGAAGTACCAGAATCACTGATAATTGAAGCGAGTAATTAGTCATTCAGCCGAACGTTGCTTAGGTTTTTGCATGTATCCAGTGCTGAATAGTGTTCGTCAGGTGCGAATAGCCCTTACAAAACATGTGCCCTCCTATTTAAATGCAGGCGGTTGTAGAGCCATTGTCATATATTATAACATCTATGGATGTGATGGTGAAGGACATCTTCGTCCTGAGTGCATGAAGAGGAGACCTGAGCAACTACCCTGTTCAGATTTACCGATGCAGGCCACAGTCGCGTCACTACCACTGGCTTTCATGTCGGCGCTCCCCGAGGAGGTGACGACTAGGTCGGAGCGTATTTTCGAGCTAACACCACAGATAACGGAGGGTCCATCAGACCCCAATGATGCTGAGATGACTCCTAATACACTCCAGCCCCAGACGTTGCAGGTAATATATCATGAGGAACGACCACACAATAGAAGGCATGGGAACTGAAGTTGAGGGGTCCACGGACGCTGTTGCAACGGTTATGCAACAGCAGCTACAGGATTCAACAGCACCAGACGTCGAGGTCAGAGTGCGTAAACAACGGTCTCGAAGCTTCGAAAGAAGTGCGCCTCGACTCTGGAAATTGGCCCCCTCCTCATACTGAGACACTCTGGCAAAATGGACCTGTCTGACATGGACCAACGGCCACTGGATGTCGCTGAAAAAGTGCATTCGGACAGTGAAAAGATGTCGTGTCGTTACGACGATCCGTCCCCTCAAGCGTCTATCGACCCGTCAGCAGCGGAGGACGATGTTGTGGAAAATTCACGAACACTACATACCAGTAGGCTAGAACCCCCGCACGTGGTAGAGACCCTCCGTGGTACCGACTGGGCTGAGCAGGATGAAGATATCACCGACGTGACTTCTCCCATGGGTGGAGACTCGCTTCCCTCTTCCACAAGTGAGGGGAATTAATGCCGCAGGAAGGCGTCAGAGGGGCGACCTTCTGAGGATATGTAATGAGACCACCGACTTTTCAATTTTCTCCAGTTCAGCCTTGTGCGAAGACGATGGCTACACGAAACCAGGAATTCAAGATAGGGACAGTTAACGTTACTATTATTAACTCGCCTATGAAACAACATCTTTCCCAAGACATGCTGTATGCTTCAGATGTGGATATACCGATGGTGTAGGAAATCTGTACTATTGCGTTCCAGTAGGCACACGTCTACATCTTCTACACCGCGCCGAACTCTGACAACGACAGTGGAACGGCGATATTGGCCGAGAGGAAATCCCAATTCGCGACCTGGCTTATACACCCCCGGCACGGGGACTGGCGATAACGGTTCATGGGATATGTATTGTCAACGTTTACGCCACTTCCAGCACAGAACACACGAGCAATATCGAAACATCATTTGGAAGAGATTGTGCCCTTATTTGCTGGCGAATTCCGTCATTTACTGGTGAGTGGATACTCCAGTTCTGTATTAGCCACAAAGGATCAAACTTCACATTACAATACCTGTCGTGAACTGCCAGCGATATTGCGGGAAATTGACTTATCTGACACATGGGACAGAGTCCATGGGAACTGCGACGAATATACGTTTTTTACTTATCACTCGGAAGGCCGACTTGTCGGATATATGTTTCTGTTGGCCTACGAGATAAGGTTGTCGATGCTGAACGATTGCCCCCTTCCTTTATCGATCATCTAGCTTATCTGTGTACCAACCATATCCCCTCCTGAACAAAATGTGTGGAGAAGGTGCGCCACCTGGCAGCTCAATGCGTCACTGTTGGCAGACCCCAATTGTTGTCCGCGTGTCAACGCCGCATTCCAACTTACGCCTCAGTGCTTCCCCGGTGATTAATATATGCTAAACCTATGATACGAAGAGGTCTTATACAATGCGGTCGGGGTAAGACGAGATGGATAAGGGACACTCTTGATTATTAGTACACGATGCTTCGTGAGTTGTTTCGGGATCCGTCTCCAGAACATCATGCAGAAGTTAATCGCGTCAAGGCACGCATGCTATCGATCACGCGACGGCGGCTGGGGGGCATCCGATCCGGGCTAGGTGTGTAGATAACATCGCTTGGGAACGCACCTTCATACTTCATGCGTCGCGAGAACCCAAACGTTACCGCCGTCACCACCGATCATTAGTCACAGTGGTCCGTGACTCAGAGGGCCATCAACTTGTGAGCATTTCGGCCACCTCTTTGCCGGTTCACCGACGGAACACCAGGTGGGGGAGGACATATTGTAGATTTTATCAAGGAGACTGACTAAGATGGATAAGGAGTTGCTCACAGAAGAGAAAATTATGGGGGAACTCAAGAAAGGAGCGGCACTTAAATCCACAGGGGCGGATGGCATTACGTAAGAATTTTATTGCGGATTTGCGGAAACGGTGAAGCCACAATGGATGTCGATGTACAATGAGCTGAAACGCCCTGAGATGCGCGTGCCGCCGGATTTTGTGACGGGTTTTCTACTTCCCATTCCAAAGTCGGAGAGAAGTCGCAGTAATAATCAATATGAGCTGTCCACCATGCTAAACAACGATTGCAAATTCTTTGGACGACTGCTAACGTCTCGTTTTTAATTGGTGGTATCGCGGACTACATCCCTGTTCAGGAATGCTTGGGGGTGAGAAGCTGCATCCACTCAGCTTGAAGTGAATATCATGGCGTCATTGCCCTGGCAGAAACGTGTAGAATGCGAGGAGCTCTTATATCGGTGGCCTTTGATCGTGCACTCAACAGGGTAAACCATGATTTTTACCGTCAGTTATGAGCCGAATGGGGGTTTCACCGGTCTTCATCTCCATACTTACGAGACTGATTCGAGGAGCTACATCAAAACTGATGATAAACACTCGGGAAATTGGCTCAATTCACATTAAGAGCTTGGTCTGTTAAAGGTGCGTCTTTCAGTGGTGATTCTTTCGATACCACTCGAGCCGCTGATGCATGTTGTGCGACGCTGTCTCAACTAGAACAACGCTACATGAGCCATCATTCATTGGTTGGACATATGCAGAAGACCTGATACTCCTCGTACGCTCAGGACGCGAAGTGCGTCAGGCTACTGGGCATCTCAGTATTTATGGGATGGCGGCACTTAGCGTAATCCATCACCGACTATACATTTTGCAAAACCATGTATTGTGTTGCATGTCCAGTGATCCATTTCACCGCATGCCTCTTGTGTTTAGGAAAGACTTCGTGACTGGTACAAAAAGTGCATCTGATGTGACATGTTTTCGCGAAATGTATTGTCTGTGTTGGATTACTGGATATACCTACAAGAACAACATGATCTCATACGTTGTCATACGAAACACCGTACTTACTTTATCAACTATTTAGGAAGAGTGTTTCACAATCCACCCGACAGCTGGATATCCCAGAAATGAGACGACCCTGGGCACCGAATAAATGGTTTAAATGGCTCTAAGTACTATTGGACTTAACATCTGAAGCCGTCAGTCCTCTAGACTTAGAACTACTTAAACCTAACTAACCTAAGAACATCACACACATCCATGCCCGAGACAGGTTTCGAACCTGCGACCGTAGCACCAGCACGGTTCCAGACTGAAGCGTATAGAACCGCTCGGTCACAGCGGCTGGCTGCACCGAACATTGAAAGACGATAATGTAAACAGTTTATTCATGTTGGCATATTGCACGTACAGAAGACGACTGACGCCATGCTGTTGGCACCATATATGACTGGATAATGTTTGCGAGTTCTACAACCGATGGTACGCGGTTACAACGACTCACATAACGTTCCGATAAATGGTCGGCACTCAAGGGCTTAGATAATTAAGTTTATCCGGCTGGACGCAAGATTCAATGATGCACCACCGCGTGCTGCTGGGAATGTGATGCAGATAATTGTTTTCTTTTGACTCCCGCCCGTGACGATGATTGTCACTTGCCTTTCCTCTTCGTTGTATTAAAAAAGTAAAATACATGTAAGTATTTTTTTCCAATGGAAACCTGAGGTAGACATTTGTGAATGTTCAGAATTTTCGCCCGCATCTCGTGGTCGTGCGGTAGCGTTCTCGCTTCCCACACCCGGGTTCCCGGGTTCGATTCCCGGCGGGGTCAGGGATTTTCTCTGCCTCGTGATGGCTGGGTGTTGTGTGCTGTCCTTAGGTTAGTTCGGTTTAAGTAGTTCTAAGTTCTAGGGGACTGATGACCATAGATGTTAAGTCCCATAGTGCTCAGAGCCATTTGACCATTTTTTTTCAGAATTTTCATTATGCGCAATTGCTGCCAACTTTTGGGCATCACTATAAATATCAGGAAGTCAATGTAGCGGTGCGCAACAGCTCGTGACCACCAGAATACACGGGTGTACTTCGTTCGCTATATTGCTCTGTATAATCCCATATTGTTATTGTTATTTTGGATGATAATTGTTGACTGATCATTTTACTACTTATTACAACAGATAATATTTCGTAATTAGTTATTTTAGCCCATAAAATGAAGCAAAGTGTGCAAAGTATGTTTTGAAAATGGGTACATACACTCCTGGAAATGGAAAAAAGAACACATTGACACCGGTGTGTCAGACCCACCATACTTGCTCCGGACACTGCGAGAGGGCTGTACAAGCAATGATCACACGCACGGCACAGCGGACACACCAGGAACCGCGGTGTTGGCCGTCGAATGGCGCTAGCTGCGCAGCATTTGTGCACCGCCGCCGTCAGTGTCAGCCAGTTTGCCGTGGCATACGGAGCTCCATCGCAATCTTTAACACTGGTAGCATGCCGCGACAGCGTGGACGTGAACCGTATGTGCAGTTGACGGACTTTGAGCGAGGGCGTATAGTGGGCATGCGGGAGGCCGGGTGGACGTACCGCCGAATTGCTCAACACGTGGGGCGTGAGGTCTCCACAGTACATCGATGTTGTCGCCAGTGGTCGGCGGAAGGTGCACGTGCCCGTCGACCTGGGACCGGACCGCAGCGACGCACGGATGCACGCCAAGACCGTAGGATCCTACGCAGTGCCGTAGGGGACCGCACCGCCACTTCCCAGCAAATTAGGGACACTGTTGCTCCTGGGGTATCGGCGAGGACCATTCGCAACCGTCTCCATGAAGCTGGGCTACGGTCCCGCACACCGTTAGGCCGTCTTCCGCTCACGCCCCAACATCGTGCAGCCCGCCTCCAGTGGTGTCGCGACAGGCGTGAATGGAGGGACGAATGGAGACGTGTCGTCTTCAGCGATGAGAGTCGCTTCTGCCTTGGTGCCAATGATGGTCGTATGCGTGTTTGGCGCCGTGCAGGTGAGCGCCACAATCAGGACTGCATACGACCGAGGCACACAGGGCCAACACCCGGCATCATGGTGTGGGGAGCGATCTCCTACACTGGCCGTACACCACTGGTGATCGTCGAGGGGACACTGAATAGTGCACGGTACATCCAAACCGTCATCGAACCCATCGTTCTACCATTCCTAGACCGGCAAGGGAACTTGCTGTTCCAACAGGACAATGCACGTCCGCATGTATCCCGTGCCACCCAACGTGCTCTAGAAGGTGTAAGTCAACTACCCTGGCCAGCAAGATCTCCGGATCTGTCCCCCATTGAGCATGTTTGGGACTGGATGAAGCGTCGTCTCACGCGGTCTGCACGTCCAGCACGAACGCTGGTCCAACTGAGGCGCCAGGTGGAAATGGCATGGCAAGCCGTTCCACAGGACTACATCCAGCATCTCTACGATCGTCTCCATGGGAGAATAGCAGCCTGCATTGCTGCGAAAGGTGGATATACACTGTACTAGTGCCGACATTGTGCATGCCTTGTTGCCTGTGTCTATGTGCCTGTGGTTCTGTCAGTGTGATCATGTGATGTATCTGACCCCAGGAATGTGTCAATAAAGTTTCCCCTTCCTGGGACAATGAATTCACGGTGTTCTTATTTCAATTTCCAGGAGTGTATTTTTGTATAAATCTTGCATCTAAAATCATTAAAAAAATCACGTAAGAGCATTACCACCTAAAGAATAATTTTCCGTCCTCCAGAAAAATATCAGGTCTGAAATGCTTAATTCACAATGGCTGCTGGATCAAAAATGGTGTTTGTCATCATTGTCGCTTTTTGATGAAACCCTGATGTTAATCTTACTTTCTGTTCAGCAGCAGAATCTTTAGAATTCGTGAAATACAAGGCGTTAAACAAGAAAGTGCCAAATATCTTATTGCAAGTAGTGCAAGCTCTTTTGCAGATAAAGCCAATGGAACTAACACACTCCTGAGGGAGAGGACACTAATACTTACGTAATATCGAATATTATAGAACATATTTCTACTTAATTAGTCACAGAACGTATTAGAAAACACGAAGTTGAGTAAAAAATATGGTTCAAATGGCTCTGAGCACTATGCGACTTAACTTCTGAGGTCATCAGTCGCCTAGAACTTAGAACTAATTAAACCTAACTAACCTAAGGACATCACACACATCCATGCCCGAGGCAGGATTCGAACCTGCGACCGTAGCGGTCACACGGTTCCAGACTGAAGCGCCTAGAACCGCTCGGCCACCCCGGCCGGCTGTTGAGTACAAAAATGGAGACAATGAGAAGTAAGTCACATACATACCATCCATCAATCTGTGTCTCTATTTATTACGCTACGCTGTAGTTCTGTTGTGTAGGACCTTGTCTTGTATGTTACTGTCTTCTGAAGTCCTTAACGGCTGATATATTACTAACTGGCATTAATTATAACAAACTGCGCCAAGAATAATGTGTTTTTGAAAGATCATCAACGTACCTTTGCCCTGAAACGGCAAACTTCCATAACACACAAGATACAATTTGAATATTCATTAACACCGATCTGACGTTTCCCGTCATTTGATTACAAAAAAAAAAAAAAAAAAAAAAAAAAAAAAAAAAAAAAAAACGTGCCAATAAACAAAGACTTTTCGAGACCAAATATGTGTTTCAACTGAAAGCCAATATGTCATCTCCCTACTCTGTACGGAAAGGAGATTGTCCATGTGACGTAGGAGCCGTTCTTCCGTCTCACTGGTCCACGTCCAAAGGCAGCTTCAGAATATCTGTGTTGCTCGATATTGGATGAGTTTAGGGGCGTTCATCGCAGAAGTTATGCTTGATTTTACAGTGCACGTTCTGAAAGACTCCCCAATGTGCATTTTCCATGCTATGACGTCAGAAACTCGGCACGCTCAATTTTGATGACGGCTTAAGCAACCTGAAGATAGACGACAACCCGATCCGTGTCTCTTCGCTGCATTTCTTCAGTTAAATTGACCCTCATATTGTACGACCGAAAATTTTGGCAGCTGCTGACGAAAAGGCAAACCGAATTCCTCCGACTTTGCGGACTTGCTAACATGGAACCGAGAGTGACAGAGGAAGTTGATGTGCGGCGTGTCCTGTGCTCGCGGTGACAGCACGGGAGCCGTGACAGCGAGTCACGCCGATGTTCGCGAGAGCGCGCTGGTGGGCTGCGGCGGGCCCATTGAGGAGCGCTGCCGCCAGTTGCCTGCTGGCGTCGGTCCGACTACATACGCTCGCCTGCGCGCTGCGCCAGTGGAAACATGCTCCGCAGTCACACGAGCGTCACTCGTGCCCACTCGTAGATTTGCGAGCGCCCGCACCCTCAAGCCTCCGCTACATTAGTACCTTCCAGTCAGCTACCTTGTGAATGAAAACTGTCGTCTGAATCGATCGTTCCTCGTTTATTTACCTATCAAATTTTGCTGTCTTTTCGCCTCAACGTTTCCCAGTGACAACAGCTGTCCTGCTGAAGCTGCCGCTACACACTGTAAGTAAGGTCTATGCAGTGTCGATTATAGCTTCATTATTTATGATAATAATACAACAAATACGGGTGGTTATCCTACATATCGTGTCAAATATCCCCATTTAGCCACCTGATCCAGTTGCTCAACGAAGGCCGTCTACCAAATGTATTTATTAGAGAGAGCGGCATTTTGATTCGCTCTTCGAAAATGATCGTGCGGAGAATGTACTGAATCGAAATGCATTAAACGGTGTAAATTAGTAAGAACGAATGCAAAAACTGAAAAGTGTTTACTTGCGTGTTGTTATGCTTGTAGTAAACAAACAATGAACTGTGCGATGCTAAGGGGGAATCTTGCACACTGTAGCCGAAATTTGATACAAACGTGGGACGTGTTATTAATCTACAATTGGATCTGTATACATCTTTGGCCCTGTGTCGACTGCCACGTGTACACAAACAAGGGCAAGGGCTGATGTTCCTTAATGGCACTACATCAGCATTGTATACTTTTATCCATTAGTTATATTAAATAAACAATTTTGAAATTATAGCCCGTACGACAATTTTGCTCGTTGCAAATGAGTTCTGACAGTTGCTAAGTACATACATTGAACAGCTACAACAAACAGTGTGCTAACAAGAACTTGATCCTGACCTAACAGCATTTTTTTCTGTTTTGTAATTGTTGCAAAAACCCTGTAAAGTATCTTCAGTGGAGAACCTTTATTACACTTTCGAGTAGAGCAGGAACACTTTCCGCAAATACTGATCAGGACATTGTTCTCCCTTCATTGTCGATTTTAATCTTATGAGAACAGTATCTGATAGTGATATTCTCCTCGCTCTCTCTCTCTCTCTCTCTCTCTCTCTCTCTCTCTCTCTCTCTCTCTCTCTCTCAACTGTATTGAAATAGATCCGAAACAAATTTTAAATGCTATTTATGTTCATTATTCGCTGTATGCATGTAATTCTTCCACTGAGCGGTGTTTTTGTCAGTAAGGAGCAGTTACCGTCATTATTTTGATGTAGTTGTTGAAATTGAGGTTGGCGTGTTTAACAAACGTGGCAGGCACGAACGCGAACACTGAAGTTGCATCAGTTATACCTAAGTTTCCAAAGCACTCGATCCACTGTTTTTGCAGAAAAACAGTGAGCTGTGTAAGAGTCCGCTGGCCGTCTCGAATGAAAGGCTTGCGTTTTATTGACTGTGATCCTGATAACGAGAGCGGATGGAACTGTGCAGCGCTTCGCTCTTCCGTCACACTACACCACTGATAAAGCACAATTTTGGCGCGAGCTGCCTCGGGAGTAACAGCGTGCCAGAAACGAATCGTTCAGATATCAAGCGGAAACGATTCCTCTGAATAAATTTAGTGGCATTAACTGAAATATCAGTTGTGGATACTAAGATTGAGTAAAGAGGTAGATATAGTATTTACTTGAGTTTTAAAAGTGTTTACTCACCAGTAATGCTATGATACTCTCGACTTGGTTCCGCTACGCTATGCAAATAGAATATTATGTGTAACCTATTGTTCCTTAAGCAATAAACAGTAATCACAATGAATTCTCTCTGCCTATGATGGAACTAGCTTCCAAGGTCTGCTAGTAAGGACTCGGTCATACTGTAATGAAACTAAAACAATTCAAGAGTAAATAAAACAGTTTCACTGAAAATCTGTTTGCCGCTGAAGAGTACAGTAATAATCTGCCTTGTTCTCGCAAATTAATGGGTTGGTTGCTGCGCTGTTATGTTTCAGACTGCGACAGTAAAATTGTTGTGGCTCAGTCTCCGCTTTGTCAACGAATCAAGCGTTTATTTCAACCCTCGAAATACTTTGTTTATACTGATAATGACAAACTAGTTCCGTCCTTTGGGCTCGAAACTACATTCTACTGTAAACTAAAAGATGACTGTATTTAGGACCTAGTAAATTACGGACATAATGCTTCAAAAGGATCATGCCTAGTAAAACACTTTGGTCTTCGAACCAACCTTTAGGGTTGATGACTGTCTTAGCTCACCTCTGGATAACATGCAGACTTCCACGTGTGGTTGCTTTTGTGAAGAGTGTAATGTGGTTTCTTGGGTAAATGGCAGAGAGATTCTACGAGACCAGTATGATTTAAAAGTAAGCATTTTCATAAGACTGAAAATATGGCATTTACCAAAGAACCACAACGCACGTAAACAGAAAATGTGCTCAGTCAATTCTTAAAAGTTATGGCAAGAATGGAGAAGATCAGTATATAAATAAAGAAGATGCTATAGATGACACACGTGGCTGGCATATTACTGGACTAAAAATGAATAATCCAATCACTCTGAACAAACACTGAAATCTTCAATATAAAAGTTGAGGACGGAGTCGAAACAGAATAGAAAATATGAAACAGTGCACGCACTCGTCTCGTTGTCTGCTGAAATACAGGGCAGAGCTCCATTGAAATTTACAGTTGCCTTCTTGTCCTAATGTGAAATACAGTCCGTGACTATGTACTGTGAGGTAATTCGTGCCTCATAAGCACCAGCATCTCGTACTTCTGGAGTAAATAGATTCTTTCACCGAATGCTCCTCAACACCAGCTAGTCGTTCCACACTCTTGCTCAACAGCGAGAATCTTACTATTAAAAACTAAGCGGCTTCACCAGTGTATTATGACTACATGTCTAAAATAAGACTTTTATCACTTAGGTCGTGTGGAAGGAGCATGATATGATGCGAGAGATGTAAACTCTGTCAGGTGATGAAGGTACAGATTAATCATACGGCTGACTCCGTGAACCGAGAATTCGGACTTCTGCTGCGTTACCAAAGGAAGATATATTGAACGACCATGCTTCATCCAAGGGCCTAGAAGACACCAGTGAGCGTAGGAGGAGATTCGTAATTTGACTTTGGCACTACAAAAAACAGTGTCCTGGTTAGATAAATCATGCTTTCTATTACGTCATCTTCATATTGTTGCTTCAGGTTACACAGTCTTCCATTAGGGCACATACTGGATGCATGCTGTTTGGCAGATACCAACATTCACTAAAATATGAGTCATATGGTAACCGAACGCTAACTCAGAGCTCCCAAACCAGGTTCTGGTCTGCAACAGTACTCGAGTTTGTGTGATGCCATCTGCACTACTGTTCGAAATTTAAGGATATTATGTGCCCATATAACGCTAAAACAAAATGTAATTTCATATTTCTATTTGGTATTCCCTTCTGTTCATATCAATAGCAGCTGTCAAACAGGAATCAGATATATATATTTTAAAAATCTAGATCTTGTAAGGCCGGGAGCATCCCGTAAACGAGGAACACCATTATTAATAATTAGAAAACCCAAATTTTCTCTCCGAATATGTGGTGATTTGCCCGCCCGGCAGCCGCTCTGCCTAACGCGCTGCTGCCCAGATGGGAAAGCGTGCCGGTCCGCGGCACGAATCCGCTTGGCGGATTAATGCCGAGGTCCGGTGTGCCGCCTAGCCTGTGTATGGTTTTTCAGGCGGTTTTCCACCTGCCTCGGTGAATGCGCGGTGGCTCCCCTTATTCCGCCTCAGTTACACTGTGTCGGCGATTGCTGCGCAAACCGTCTCCACGTATGCGTACTCCATAATTACTCTACCACGCAAACTTTGGGGTTACACTCGTCTGGTGTGAGACGTTCCCGGGGATTCCATTGTGGCACAATAACCCTGGGTTCGGTGTGGGGCGGCGATGGGGTGAGTGGACTGCTGTAGCGTGCTGTGGGGTTGTGAACTACTGAGGACTATGGAGGGGACGAAGCCTCTCCATAGTTTCTAGGTCCCCGGTTCAATACACAATACACGCACAATACACACAATGTGGTGATTTCAAATAAACCATCAAAAATCAGTGTCAAATAGATATTTATCTCACTCGTGGCCCAGAAGAACTATTGACGAAATTACAAGACAGTATTCATATTTCAAAAGAAGACAGGCTGCTGCTTACTTTCAATTACCACTGGTTGAGGCGTCACATAAATTTTTGGTACTTTAGTTATCCTTTTGAATAGTATGGCTACAAGTATTTGCCATTTGATGTAGCTAATGCTCTACCCATTTTACATAGATTTTTCGAACAGCTAACGCAGCAGATTCCTGCACGTACTAATTTCCCAGCGACATAATTGTCACAGAAACCTATTACCTAGAATGTTTACAAAATTTTCCTACTCCCTTTATAGTTTTACAAGGTTTAGCCGTACTTCCCAAATTAAGGGTACGTTTTTAAAGACCATGTAGATTTCAGAATATTTTCACTCTGCTGAAGAGTGTGCGCTGATATGAAACTCCCTGGCAGATTAAAACTGTGTGCCGGACCGAGACTCGAACTCGGGACCTCTGCCTTTCGCGGGCAAGTGCTCTACCAACTGAGCTACCCAAGCACAGCTGCTGTGAGGACGGGGCGTGAGTCGTGCTTTGGTATCTCAGTTGGTAGAGCACTTGCCCGCAGGCAAAGATCCCCTAGTTCGAGTCTCGGTTCGGCACACAGTTTTAATCGGCCATGGAGTTTCATTTCAGCGCACACTCCGCTGCAGAGTGAAAATGTCATTCTGGAAACATCCCCCAGGCTGTGGCTAAGCCATGTCTCCGCATATCCTTTTTTTCAGGAGTGCTAGTTCTGCAAGGTTCGCAGAAGAGCTTCTGTGAAGTTTGGAAGGTAGGAGACGAGGTACTGGCGGAATTAAAGCTGTGAGGGCGGGGCGTGAGTCGTGCTTGGATAGCTCAGTTGGTAGAGCACATGCCCGCGAAAGGCAAAGGTCCCGAGTTCGAGTCTCGGTCCGGCACACAGTTTTAATCTTACAGGAAGTTTCATCGTGCAGATTTTTGGGGATACATTAAATAAAAATGTGCTTTTATTGTGCGACAATGATGGACATGTTACCTTGACCAACGAAGTTAAAAGTTTCAAGTCAAGTTAGATAATATCAGTTACTATTGGAAGTTTATCCCCAGAGGCACATACGCCATGTATCCTTTGAACCGCGCTGTTCCAATTCTACCCCACAGGGCATTGACGCCAGTGAGCGCACATCAGCTTGCCCGAGGGTGGATGCAGCAAGTATAGTACTACTGCACGCCTTCTGTGCATGCGCGACACTATTGGGTACCCCGTCCCGAGGGCACTCGGCATGGGCATTACGATCGCCAAAGCTGCCCGACTGTCCCCATGTCAGCTGTTTACCTAATTCAGCCATCTTCTACCTGCAT
Source organism: Schistocerca cancellata (assembly GCF_023864275.1). Taxonomy (NCBI): domain Eukaryota; kingdom Metazoa; phylum Arthropoda; class Insecta; order Orthoptera; family Acrididae; genus Schistocerca; species Schistocerca cancellata. The sequence continues at coordinate 343,796,203 of NC_064629.1, read as the reverse complement.
GTATCCAGCTACCCACGAGTGGGCACTTGAGTTGGAATAGCATGCTTTAAGCCATCTTTGTAAGAAGAGGTGGAATTTCGTTGGTCTTCATAGTACAAACATTTGTTAATCAAATTAAAGACTTTCATGAAGTCAGCTCTAGACGATATAGTGGGTCATCCGATCTGCACCCTCAGTGGGCACCTTGTAGTCTACAGCATCGAGCGCCACCCCACTCCCACAGAAGATGGTTCAAATGGCTCTGAGCACTATGGGACTTAACATCTGATGTCATCAGTCCCCTAGACTAAGAACTACTTAAACCTAAGGACATCACACACATCTGTGCCCGAGGCAGGATTCGAAACTGTGACCGTAGCAGCAGCGCGGTTCAGTAGTGAAGCTCCTAGAACTGCCCGGCCACAGTGGCCGGCACCACAGAAGAGTTTGCCGTAGGCTCCCTATGAGGTCTCACACGGAACATCCGCGTGTGACTCTGGCTCTCAAGTTTTCTGGACACGTTCGTTGCCATCTCCATTCATATCTGAGGTTAAGAAACAGCTTGACCTGCAGGATGCAGACAGAGTGATACAGTCTCAAAAGACACCAGCACATCTGAACTATAGCCTCTCCAACTTCAACCATCATATTATAAAACGGACCTCTATAAGATGTGTGCACCAAATTTGGAAGTGAAGAGATCTTCTGTACAGGTCTGAAAGCGATGTAGACGGCTCACCAGAATTTGTGGAGACGTATCTTCTGCAGGCATCACCTTCTTCACGTTCATTCCCACTTCAGAGAATGACGTGGGCGAACCATGTGACCAGCACTGCGGCTTAAATGTGAAACCACCACCCACTGCAATTCTCTTCCTGTCCTACATCAGCTCCTTTGGTATCTACTACTATAAGAATTCACAGCTTGTTATTGGTTATGGATTTTCTTGTGGTTGTCATTCAGGGGATTGACTGGTGACCTTTATATAAGTCCACGTCAAGTCCCCATATTTGAAATGTATACGAGTTTGGAATTTTCGTATTTCTCTCTCACAACGACCCAGCTCTACTTTGTAATCAAAGCTCTTAATAATTTGCCAGTGCTTTGACCTCATCTGCATAATGAAGAAAGAGGTAGTATTTTAGTACAGACACCACTCACATCAATGCTTTGATCGATTCCTAAACTAGCCTTCATTGAAAGTTTCCAGAACGTTCGTAAAAGCTGGCCGAAGAATATAGTAGCGAATTAAGGTTAATTTGAAGTCAAATAAAGATATTTTGTTTGTATCATATATTTGTTTTGTAATACGATTCGTAGAACTTTTTAGACACACATTTACAAGTAACTATCTGGCTTAGGATGTCCTGACAGTGGCGAAGCTACTGCCGCCGCACTTAGTTTCATATGCGATCCTAAGACTCTCCTTCTACATTGATAAAGCAGCATGGAGGTGGTATCATCTAAGGATCCCATTTATCACCATAATTACTGTGCACATTTCGACTACTACTCGTAGATGGGATCGTCTTATTGGGGTTGATACTACTACTGCTGGTGTCGGATAGTCTTTATGGGAGCCTGACGCCGGCCGCGGTGGACGTGCGGTTCTAGGCGCTGCAGTCCGGAACCGCGGGACTGCTACGGTCGCAGGTTCGAATCCTGCCTCGGGCATGGATGTGTGTGATGTCCTTAGGTTAGTTAGGTTTAGGTAGTTCTAAGTTCTAGGGGACTGATGACCTAAGATGTTAAGTCCCATAGTGCTCAGGGCCATTTGAACCATTTTTGGAGCCTGACGTTTTCCTGTAACGAGACCTTCTCTCACTCTGGCTTTGTTGACAGTTTTTCCTGTCATAGCTGCCCCTTGCAGTTTATTCATCATTATCATCTGGGACTATCCATTTGCTATCAATTCTTGGCAGTGTTGAATGTGCGCTTCCACAGATCGCCACAGTTTTAAGCTCCTGGAGATTTTACTTCTTCCTCGTTCTCATCTTTAATGATTCCATCGAAGGTATTAGGCTTCTGACGCCATCTTGTCACCGAGAATGACGATCGAGTATGACTACCATGAAACCGCTTAATCACTCTGTTTTGTCTGCTGCAGTTTATGAGATAATTTTTGTATTTCCTGATTCAGCCAGTGCCATAAAGGCATGTTTACGTTATTCCTCCTCTAAAGATGTGGTGGACGCTTCTCGTTTCCATATTACCGTGATCTTGGGATTAATTTTATAGTTTTTTCCTTGTTTCGCGCCTTTTTAGCTGTATCAACTGCGATTTTGAAAGACGGCCCTAAAGAGAAAATGGGCATTATTTTCATTATGCACCCTTTTGAATACTTACATCCTAGGTAGTGTTCCTCTCGTTCTCCGTTCAAAACGTCCGTATTTCCGTTTCTCTGCTCCGGTATTCGTCGCTTTTAAGGCAAGCGTTTCCCTTTCATTCTTTCTGCAGCACCAGGCCACGTCTTACTGTCGTACAATGGTCCACACGGTGGTTTTTCCGAACTCTACTCGTGTGGTAAAAATTAACTCTAAGAGTCGTGTCATTTAAATGGTGGAACAGGGTCTCCATCGAGTCTGAAATCCCATTTTTGTTTCGATGCTTCAGACATTCGCTGAATAGCTGCGAATTGGTTGAATAGTTCATGTTGCACCATATCATTTCCGAACCTATAGGGATGACATCCATATCAATAATCAATACAGCCGTCATTTTCGTACGAGCACTGTTTATACGTGTATTAAGTATGGCTTTATTTGGAACGTAGTTACTGATGTGCGTGAGACGTTATGGTGGCATTTCGGCTCTAGCCCCTGTGTGTTACTACTAGCAGAGTGATGGGCTACCTCTAATTCGAGCAGAGTTATCCTCCCGCTTTTCACTGTGATCACAGAATACTCTTTTAAGAAGTATCTTGCGTGGTTTAAGTAGGCACACGTTTCCCATAACATCGAGGAATTTTTCTGAAAATTAGATGAAAAAAATTTAGTACGAGATGTCCTGGCAGGAGGCACCGTAGAACAGAAAAGAGACTGTAGTGGTAGACGGCTAGAACTAAGGATCATGGTGGTGGTGGTTAGTGTTTAACGTCCCATCGACAACTAGGTCATTAGAGACGGAGCGCAAGCTCGGGTTAGGGAAGGATTGGGAAGGAAATCGGCCGTGCCCTTTCAAAGGAACCATCCCGGCATTTGCCTGAAACGGTTTAGGAAAATCACGGAAAACCTAAATCAGGATGGCCGGAGACGGGATTGAACCGTCGTCCTCCCGAATGCGAGTCCAGTGTGCTAACCACTAAGGAGCATGCCCGTTAATGAAGTAAAAGTCAACCGACCTGTACCACAGGTCTGATTGTCTAAAGTGCTAGCAAACTTAACAATACACTGGAGCTGCTCTTAGCTCAGAAAATCAAAAGATCGATTGCTAACTGCCTTGGAGAATAGAATGCGCTTTCTTGACATCCAACTTGATACAGAACGTGGTGATCAGTTCCACCAGTTTCTCATAGTCTTAAAAAGGAAATTATACGGATCAGCACACTTACGGAGATATGCTGTCAGTTTTCAGTTACCCTTTGTTCTGCAACTATTTAAGTATATTGCAGTGAGCTGTGATGCGTGAAGTATGGCGTAGTGATTAGTGTCGCCGGCCGGTGAACTGCTGGTCGCCAGTTCAAAGTCGACAACCAGCAATTTTTGTTATTTAGTATTTATCATTACTGGAAGGTTCATGAAATATTTTATATTTGCAATATTTGTGTATTCTAGAATATTCGGTGGTGGTATAATACCAGCACTGTGTAATATTAGATGTTTGTATTAATAACTGCACGCCCCGTCCAAGTCACGTCTGTTTTGGCTGTACCCAGGTGTCAGTAATAAACAAGCTTTAAGTGCTAAGTGCTGTACTTCACTGACGACATTGCTTTCTAATGCGGACTTCCTTGTGGTTTCGACGTGATATTGTTTGGTGGAGACACTGGGTACCTCAAAACATCTACAACATTGTAGCTCCAATTAGACAAGGTAAAAACCCGTCACCTACACGGTCAGAAACCAGAATACAAGCAGTACATCGTTCTCACGGTCATATATTCAGGCGACCAATGGATTCCAAGTCAGCAATAAGGCCTCCATCTGTGTTCTCCGGAGATGATCATCCGTACTCGACGAATTGGCTGAAAGGATTCGAAGAGTCGGCAAATACAACGGGTGTAATAACATGATGTGTTTCTGCTAATGTGCAACTTTATTTGGACAGCATTGCTTCGAGAACAACTAGGAGAGGCTAAATAGCAGGGATAAATTACAGAAAAGAAAGATTTGTCGACAGTCAGCAGCAGCTTTCCTTAGAGGAAGAAAAATTCAAGAATACGGCCCAGTGTCATGCGGAAGCAACACAGTCCTATTTATAGAATGCTTTGGCACTGTACCACATTGTGATTCGAAAAACCACAAACATTGACGAAATCTCACAATTGATGGAAGGCGTTGGAGAAGACATGTACCAAGCTCTTCTAGTAAATAATACCACAACAACCAGGAATACATCGAGTGGCGCTAGTGCATCGAGGAATGCAGCAGAAGAGAATCGGACGAAGGAAGTATCACAGAATCCCGAATTTGGTCCTCATGGCAGTTGTATGTAGCAAACCAACATGACTCTGTCTCTCGTACGACAGGTAGTCAGAGAAAAGATACAGCATTTTACGGCAGTCATAACTGTGAGACCAAGTAAGCAGGAGATAGCAGCCATGAATGTCGACCCGGTACGTCAGGAGGTAATTGAGAATGTTGAAAAAGTAGTTTACAGATCTTTAGCACCAATATCCGCCACAATCGAAACGCACATGGAACAACTAACTCGGACGACTCGAATATATGCCGCTGACATCTAACGACAACCCAGCATCCGAACAACGGTGGCACAACCAGCTCCTACGCCAAGTACAACGGCCCCTTGAAGAACAGACAACCGAACGAGGTGGCGCAGTGGTTAGCACACTGGACTCCCTTTCGTGAGGAAGACGGTTCAATCCCGCGTCCGGCCATCCTGATTTAGGTTTTCCGTGATTTCCCTAACGCTCGAGACAAATGCCCCGATAGTTCCTTTACAAGGGCACGACCTGCTTCCTTCCCTAATCCGATGAGACTGTTGACCTCGCTGTCTGGTCTCCTCCCCCAAACAACCCAACCCAACCCAAGAACAGACATTTGGAGGGCAGAGGACATAAAGGCAATTTGCTCACATTGTGAAGGGCCTGGACACATTGCACGCTACTGCAGAGAAAGAATGCGTGATTTGGGCAACTACACTACTGGCCGTTAAAATTGCTACACCAAGAAGAAATGCAGATGATAAACGGATATTCATTGGGCAAATATATTATACTAGAACTGACATGTGATTACATTTTCACGCAACTTGGATGAATAGATCCTGAGAAATCAGTACCCAGAACAACCACGTCTGGCCTTAATAACGGCCTTGATACGCCTGGGCATTGAGTCAAACAGAGCTTGGATGGCGTGTACAGGTACAGCTGCCCATGCAACTTCAACAGGATACCACAGTTCATCAAGAGTAGTGACTGGCGTATTGTGACGAGCCAGTTGCTTGGTCACCATTGATCAGACTTTTTCAATTGGTGAGGGATCTGGAGGATGTGCTGGTCAGGGCAGCAGTCGAACATTTTCTGTATCCAGAAAGGCCCGTACAGGACATGCAACATGCGGTCCTCAAATGTAGGGTCCTACTGAAATGTAGGGTTTCTCAGAGATCGAATGAAGGGTAAAGCCACGGGTCGTAACACATCTGAAATGTAACGTCCACTGTTCAAAGTGCCGTCCATGCGAACAAGAGGTGACCGAGACATGTAACCAATGGCACCCCATACCATCACGCCGGGTGGTACGCCAGTATGACGATGACGAATACACGCTTCCAATGTGCGTTAATCGCGATGTCGCCAAACACGGATGCGACCATCATGATGCTTTAAACAGAACCTGGATTCATCCGAAAAAATGACATTCTGCCATTCGTGCACCCAGGTTTGTCGTTGAGTAAGCCATAGCATCCGCTCCTGTCTGTGATGTAGCGTCAAGTGTAACCGCAGCCATGGTCTCCGAACTGATAGTCCATGCTGCTGCAAACGTCGTCGAACTGTTCGTGCAGATGGTTGTTGTCTTGCAAACGTCCCCATTTGTTGACTCAGGGATCGAGACGTGGCTGCACGATCCGTTACTGCCATGCGGATAAGATGCCTGTCATCTCGACTGCTAGTGATAAGAGGCCGTTGGTATCCAGCACGGCGTTCCGTATTACCCTCCTGAACCCACTGATTCCATATTCTGTTAACAGTCATTGGATCTCGACCAACGCGAGTAGAAATGTCGCGATACGATAAACCGCAATCGCGATAGGCTACAATCCTACCTTTATCAAAGTCGGAAACGTGATGGTACGCATTTCTCCTCCTTACACGAGGCATCACAACAACGTTTCACCAGGCAACACCGGTCAACTGCTGTTTGTGTATGAGAAATCGGTTGGAAACTTTCCTCATGTCAGCACGTTGTAGGTGTCGCCACCGGCGCCAACCTTGTGTGAATGCTCTGAAAAGCTAATCATTTGCATATCACAGCATCTCCTTCCCGCCTGTTAAATTTCGCGTCTGTAGAACGTCATCTTCGTGGTGTAGCAATCTTAATGGCCAGTAGTGTACTACGTCACCATTGAGTCAACCAACACAAAGGCCTATTGACGCCAGTCAACTAAAAATGGTTCAAATGGCTCTGAGCACTATGGGACCTAACAGCTATGGTCATGAGTCCCCAAGAACTTAGAACTACTTAAACCTAACTAACCTAAGGACGGGCGTGGGAAGCGAGAACGCTACCGCACGACCATGAGATGCGGGCGCCAGTCAACTGCAGACGATTATAGTCGATCTGTGTGACGCAACCCATCGGTGTACCCTGGACGAGGTCTCTTCCCAACACGCCGTAGCCGTTCCCTGTCGCACTGCAGAGGTACCAGCCGCTCGCCTAGCCGCCGAATCCGGGAAAACTTAGCGAGACCACCATCTAGGGAGGACAGAACGCCACGGGTGTAAATCCTCGATGGACGACGGTCGCCAAGATTTGAGGAAATGTCACTGACGTCATCACCGTCAGTCAACGTGTCTGAGCGATGCGAGGGCTTCCTTTTCTGTAAAATCTGATGCTTATCGTTGACAGCTAAAGAAGACTGTGTTCCGTTATACGAAAACGATTGTACTGAAAGTCACAAATGGGAAATACGTTCAACCAGCATGAAGTATTGTAAGAATAACTATCAGTGGCAGAACACAGCTTTTCGTATTTATTTGTTTTAACGAAATGTAGACATAATCAGAGCCGTGCATCCCGCCACATTTACACGCCCGAGCCCGTCTGCGGCCGATCGCTCCGTTCTGTTGCCCGCACCTTAGTTAGTCGAGCTCAGTTGTACCAGGAACAGAGTGCGTGAGCTGGAATGCCCCGCTAAGCCCGCGACTCGTCCGGTACCCGACCGAAATTAGGAGTCAACATGGCCCGGTGCAAGTGGGAAACGGGCCACACGCGAGCGAATTTGCTTTCCGAATCGTCGGCACTCCTCTTGAGAATCGTGGTTTGATATGTTAGGAGGAGGGCATTCTTGATACTTGTAAAGAAATATAACTCATAATATAAAGTAATGGATGTAACACAGTAATGCGTAACAGCATAATGAACGTAGTAAAAGCAACTTTTTATTAGCTTACGCAATTTTTGTATTCTTGTTTGTGTAATGCTACTGCGTCATTTTCCAAAAAACGAAGTCTTCTGCTGTCCACTTTTGTTGCTGTTGTCAGCGGTCCACTCCTCGGCAATACTGGAAGCATCTGTTGAGGCCAGATCGGTTGTTCCGAGAACTGCATCTGACGTCCTCGATGTCGCGTCTCCAGTAACGAACAGAGACTGTAGGTGTTCCAGAATCCGTCGCTAACATCCTCTCGTGTGTAACCACTAATGCAGCACTACGCAGACAATTCGGCGCAAGACACCGAAGTGATCGGTGTGTAAGCAACTCACAGCTGTTTCGGTTTTCTTGATAGCGCTTTTGGGTTATTTTACATTATTACTATTATGTCAGGAAAATATATCGAAAAGCAAAGATCCTCCCAGCCTCCAAGGATTAGAAAATGTGTGGAAGAGAAAAAAGAAGATTCCTTGAAATTAACTGGAAGAGGAAACGTAAACTCATGTGAAGAAATCACGAGACACTACGGTATGGTAAAACTTTACAATGTTGTAGTTAATCAAAACAAATCTATAGGTCTTGCTGCTGTCATAGTGTTTTCCGCAATGGCACTAACCGTACCATGTCGCGACACTTGCGAACACTTAAAAAGCATCTCCTAGCAGTGAGACAGTAACAGTAGCAACCTTCTGGCGTTAGCACACTCCATTGTGCTGGAGGAGTGTATAAGAATGTGTGTAACAGATCTTCGGCCGTTCAGCACAGTTACAGGAGAAGGCTTTCAGTATCCTGCACAGACAATGCTAGAAATTAGCACAGTATAAAAGTACTGCAAGTGCAAGAGACCTGTTTCGTCACCATTCAACAATTTTTCGCATATATGCATGAAAATGACTAATACCGTGCGACAGTGGTGCTCCAAGTGTTGCTCGACATGGAGAACAGACGTGTATGCTAAAACGCATCATTTCACTCTTACCGCATATTCGATCTCACTAGTGTTACCGTGGAAAAATCGGGTCCTGTTTGTTGTAGAGTTTCCGTACAATATGGAGAAAAATGCTTCTGATATACTGGAGGAAACTAAAACTAACATGACCAAGCTAGGAATATTTACATATCATTTGTGGAGAGTTACGTTCGTCATCTATCACGAGGAAAATGTGGAAAAGGCATTTGAGAACTACTGTCGCATTCCGTGCAGCAAGCACTGCTTTAGCACTGTTCTATGCCACACCCTTGAGGATAAGTGGTTGCAGGAAAGTGGTCTTAATGTCTACGCATCGTTTTAAGCAAAGAAAAAGTCCTCACTTTTTTAAAAAGGAGTCGCCTTGTGAAAGACTCGTAGTTGTAGTTTACCGTTCAGCAGCTTGCTGAGACTCGCTGGACTACTTAAGTGTGTCAGGCTAATATCAGAGTTCATGCAAAATCAACTAATTTATATAATTTCACGTGATTTATGGAAAATACACTTGTTTGGGAACTGGGACTACCATGTAGCTGACACATTAATTCAGTTTCTCGAAATATTTGAAGACGCTGCTAAGGCTATGTAAGTTGTCCGACGCTGCACTTGTGCTATGGACATATCAGATACAGAAACACTGTGTTGAGAATGTGGTGGACAGTGAGGTAAGGACTCCCATATACGAAAAACGACGCCTTTGTAAACAAATAAAATTTAAATTTTTGGTTAAATATTTTATACACGCAGAAATGGATAAGAGATCATAGTTGAGGAAGATCGTGTATCTCAATAGCGTAAATCATTTGCAGAAAATAGCACTACTGAAAGCACACACGCAGAATCTCATGACAGGAAAACTGGAAATTAAGCTGGTTCATTTGCTTTCATTCTTTCTAGTACCACAAGCGCATCATCTGAAGCAACTCTCGATAACAGAGAGTAAGGTAGTTTATGTCGCATCACATTCCAGGTGTGCTATACTTCAAGGTAAATGCGATATAATCTAGGTTGGATAAGTAAATGTTTTATCAGTACTGACGTCCATAAAGGCTGATCGCATAGTAGTGGAAAGACGTAAATTCATGTGAGCAATACATCAAATTTATTACCACCGACGCAATATAATTCATTTATTCTCCACCCACGGATGTTGTATTATTTACTACAGCCAACCACAGCGCTCGTCACTAAGGTAGGCGACTACCGAAATCAATGGAGGGGGAGTACTGAACAGCATGGCGCGACGGACGGTCGCACAGGACACGGAGGGTGCTGGACGGGGAGACGCGACGGACAGCAGCGGGAAATACTTGGAGAGTGGAGCAGTTTGCCAGCGGTCGCGGGAGATAGAAATACTTCGTAGTAAGGCTTGTGCACTTGTGAGATTTCCGTGGCTTCTGCAGTGAAGACGTAGTATGCGTTTAGAAGTGAATATCTCGCGAGCTATGTTGTTGTTCATAACAAATTACGTGAAGTAGGAATCTATTGTTTCCCTGTTACTCAACTTATATTTTATTTAATTACTGGACGATCGACATCAATAAGTGTTTTGCAGAAATAAACCGCATTCTTAAAAGTACTTCTGATATCGTAATCATCATTTAAAGTCGTTAAAATAGTACCTGCAGATTTTATTTAATTGCAATCTTTCATTAATAAATTTCTATGTTACATTCAAAATTAGCAATTGCTGGGTGACAGGAACCTTCGACCATTCGATTCATGTGTATATTTATATTGAGTACTGTAGACTCAGCACTATTTGGCTTGTAATGCGGCAACTACGTATCCCAGCCGCTAGACAGCGAAACTAGCAAAACTTTTAATATTTCAACTCTGAGTCTGAGGGTACGTAGTTTAGGGTTCACATTTCATTTTAAATTTTCAAAGCCCGCAGGTCCAATGGGGCGGGAATGGTTGCTAGTCATCCCAGCTCATTTATGGCCAGATTTACTGAAATCTAACATCTGGTCATGTGGGATTCGTGAAGAATCTGACCTGAATTAGACGCAGGTATCACTGACCAAATCTCTACCAGTCTGTACAGACTATGTGAGCCTGTAAAGAACATCAACGATGGAAGCGTGTACTGCAGTTACCTCCGGGGCATCTGGTACGAATCCCGCCTGTAGACGCGACCTTCCACTGAATTGGAATCGACCGCCTCTTAAGGCGGTTCCCAACGTCGAAAAATGGTAACTGTTGGAAATTAGTCCGTACTGACTTCCTCACCCGCTATGCTGTCTCCAAAGATGTACCACTGTTGAGGCTTCAGAAATTGCAGAATTCCTTGTAGCAAATATCGTTTTGAAGCATAAAGTACTCTGTGTGACGATCACAATCGTGAAAAAGTTTTTCAATCGAGACTAGTATCATAGGTGATTTAATGTCGTGACGTCACTCACAGGATGTCAACTGCCTACCATGCACAAGCAAATGGCCTCACAAAACTCTTTAATAAGACGTTGAAAGATATGCTGTCGATGTACACTGAAGGGGAACAGAGAGATTGGGAAACAATACTGTCCGCTGTGACATTCGCTTACAATACAGCAAAGCAAGATGCTACAGGCTTCACACTGTACTTCCTGCTAAGCAGTCGCTAGGCCGCACCGATAGTGCATACAGTGTACCCGTTTACACCGAGCGACACTCAGGAACACTACGTACAAGAACTCATCACCAGGACCGAAAAAAACAAGACAGCTGGCTAGCGTACAGACTCTGGACTCCCGGGAGAAAGACCGAGTGTGCTATAACACCAAGAACTGGACACTGAGATACAGCACGGGAGACTTCGTATTAATTTATACGTGTTTGGGCAAAGCAGGACTATTCGAGAAGTTACTAAAGCGCTACTTTGGGCCGTATCGTGTTCTTCGTCGCCCGTTGGACGTCACATGTGAAGTCTAGGAGTAAGACCCTTCATCAAGAAAATAAAAGCGCAAAGACGCCGTCCATGTCTTCCGTAAGAAGTATTACTACAATCCAGACGCGCAAAGCGACGATGGGGGATTCAGCGAAAATGAAGACGCACTCTACGATCGCGAAGCTTCTACGGAGGTGCTGTCTTCAGAGATCATCAAAGTGAAGACGATGTAACAACGCCGGCCGTTGGTGGCCGAGCGGTTCTAGGCGCTTCAGTCTGGAACCGCGCGACCGCTACGGTCGCAGGTTCGAATCCTGCCTCGGGCATGGATGTGTGCGATGTCCTTAGGTTAGTTAGGTTTAAGTAGTTCCAAGTTCTAGGGGACTGATGACTTCAGATGTTAAGTCCCATAGTGCTCAGAGCCATTTGAAGCCAATTGCGAAAGTTTTGCCGGTACTGGATTTTGTGCACGAATTGACCTCTCGATTATGTCCCATAAATAATCGATGGGATTCATGTCGGGTGATATGGGTGGCCACAACATACACTAGAACCGCTCAGAATGTTCTTCGAACGAATCACGAATGATTGTGGCCTGGTGAGATGACATCGTTGCTTGGGAACATGAAATCCATGAATGGCTGTTAGTAGTCTACAAGTATCCATATACAACTATTTCCAGTCAATGATCAGTGCAGCTGGACCAGAGGACCTAGTCCATTCCTTGTAAATACAGCCCACACCATTATAGAGCTTCCACCAGCTTCCATAGACCTTTGTTGACGACTTGTGTGCTTGGCTTCGTGGGGTCTGCGCCACACTCTGACCCTGTAATCAGCTCTTACCAACTGAAATCAGGACTCATCTGACAAGGCGACGGTTTTCCAGTCGTCTGAGGTCCAGCCGATATGGTCACGAGGCCAGGCGATGTCGTGGTGTTAGCAAAGGCACTCGCGTCGGTCGTCTCCTGCCACAGCCCATTAACGCCAAATTTCGCCCCACTATCCTAACGGGTCCATTTGTTGTACGTCCCACATTGATTTCTCCGGTTATTTCACACAGTCTTGCTTGCCTGTTAGCACTGACAGCTCTGCGTAAACGCCGCTGCTTTCGGTCGTTGAGTGAAAGCTGTCGGCCACTTTGTTGTCCTTGGTGAGAGGTAATGACGGAAATCTGGTATTCTCGACACACTCTTGATGCTGTGGATCACGGAATATTGAACTTTCTAACGATTTCCGAAATGGAATGTTCTATGCATCTAGCTCCAAGTACTATTCCGCGTTCAAAGTCTGTTGCCATAATCACTTCGGAAACCTTTTCAAATGAATCACCTGAGTGCACTGCCCTTTTATACTTTGTGTTCGCGATACTAACGCCATCTGTATATGTGCACATCGCTATCCCATGGTTTTTGTCACTTCAGTGCATGTTGTGTTAGTAATAAAAGTGCTTTCAGTGCTAAGTGTTGCACTTCATTGACGACCTTGCTTTCGTAGTTGGACATTATTCTGGTTACGACATGAGAGTATCAGCTGTTCCTTATTACAGAAGAGAATGTTTCCTGATCTAATTAACGTTGCCTTCACCGACTGTCTACCGGCCTAAAGCGCGTCGCGTAATGCCGAGAGCGCGTGAACGATAGAAGTGAACGTTCTGCGGAAGGGCTAGTATTTCTATTAGGAAAGCACAGTATGTGGATCTGCGATATTGTTCATACGCCTGGGTGAGTGCACCCATTAACGTGGTCGATACTGGGATATACTACACAGGAACTTTCGAATGGCAACGGTTTAAAGCAGTGGGGGAAAAAGAGCCACGGCAATCCGTGGTAAAAATGTAAACCTCTGTGACGATCTGGATGGGTGGCGAATTTACACTGCTAACACTAACAGTTAATGCAAGTATGCAAGGATTGTTGTTAGTGGGTACGTTAACGTTGTTGCTGTCCTCCTGGGCCAAAATGCAGCTGCCACGATCGTGTAACATGCAAACATCGTCATCAGAGTGGTCAATTAAATTATAAAATCAGCCACTCAGTGTAAATTATCGCGTGTGATTCAGGTGTGATTTATGTATTGTCAGCTTCCCTGTAGCAGGCGGCTGTTTGGCTGTTTTAGTTTTAGGTGGCAGAACCAGTGAAACTTGCTGTGACACAAGGGTTCACTGATCTAGTGTTGTGTGTTTTTGAGTTTGAACTATTCATAGGTAATGAGTTTTCACAATTGAAGAGTGATTTTGGTGTGTTATGGTTGCATTTATCAGCTGATCTGGAAGTCCAACATAAGTGTGGTGAAGAGAATCCGGTACCGACAAAAGTTGTTTCCCTGTTATTGAAGTGACTTGCTTGCACGCAGCATCTCTACAGATATGTCGCAGGGCCAAGTCGGTTTAACCAAACTGCAGCAGAAATTATTGCATTGGAGATTAGTAACAATTTACAGTGATTTGAAACATGTCCGCCAGTGATGTGACTGACTTTTTTCATTTGTTACCAGTTTCCACCTCTCTAATAAAAGGAGCATACATGAAATTCATATAGTAACAGAAATAATTGCATAAGATCAGTCACTAGTACTTGCCGCATTTCATCTTCGATCGTAATTTAGATGCACCTCCGAGTAGAAGCAAAGCATGAGCAATTTTTTAAAATGGTTTCGATAGTAAATGCGCAACCTTTATGGCCAGAGCGGCTAAGGAGTGGAGGAGGCCCCACATGGCATGAAAAAAGTGACTCCATGGGGTCCGTAACTCGGCCGCTAGTTGCATGGGTGGTCTTCCTTCTGTGACCCTTCACAAAACTTAGCTCATTGGTTGCATTTACGAAATCTGTGGGAGTGAAAATTTCAAAGAACAGATATCACTTACGCTGCAGGTGGCTTGCTGTGATGCGTCACTATATCGTGAAGCAACTGAAGACACACCTTACTGCTGTGTGCTGGAAATCTTGTCCGTTACAAATTATTGAACTGTTTGCGCATACACTCGTCACAATAGAACAGTGCCGACTCGGAAGCTTTCTCCCTTTCTTTGTAGACACACTGGCTGCGTCACATATTGAGCAGTCTGGAATGAAGAACGTGATTCTCGTCCTGGGAAAGCCATTTCTCAAGGCTAGGAGAAGGCGTCCACGTGATTACCTGAAGTTGGCAGCCATGCCCAGGGACGCAACTAGGACACAACTCTCTTGTTTTCTGGAGAAACTAGACGATGGAACTTCGAAGTTTCTGATTACAGGTACAAATTCCGGTTTGACATTTTCAAAATTTTCTTAGGGAGGGAGTTTCGCATAGCCGACCTCCCCACGCCTCACTGGCTGATTACTAGCCATATATTTTGATCGGCTGAGGAAGTTCAGATGGTCTTCTTTTTCCGCCGAGGACTGAGGAGAATAGGGAAACGAATTTTTCGAGACACTTCGTCTCTGACCTCAAATACTGATGGACTCTGTTGTTCCGAATCTTGGTTTGATTAGGACAGGGGCTCGCTGGACGCTGTTACCACACTTTATCTGGATCAGACACTGGGATCAGATTCCGAAAGGCGCAGACGGTGCCTGCAGACTCTTTGGGGCCTTTGGGTTGGTAAACGCTGCTTCACTGAATAGAACGTAGGTTCCAGTAGCCGTGCTTGATCCTGAAGGAATTTTACAGAGACTCCCGATTTATTCAAATGGTTCAAATGGCTCTGAGCACTATGGGACTTAACTTCTGAGGTCATCAGTCCCCTAGAACTTACAAATACTTAAACCTAGCTAACCTACTCACATCACACACATCCATGCCCGTGGCAGGATTCGAACCTGCGACCGTAGCGGTCGCGCGGTTCCGGACTGAAGCGCCTAGAACCGCTCAGCCACGCGATTTATTCAGTTCCGTACCAATGATTCGATTAGTTCCTTTCTCCGATACATAAGTGGACGTCATCATGCAAGGGACTTCGTCATCGCCGATTTTGTCCAAATTAATCGTATATATACAGCTTGGCCAGAAGTGAAAGTGACAGAAGTGGGACTCCTGGTGGCCAAGCGTTTAGAGAAAAGAACAAAAAAAAAAAAACTCTGTTTGACACTGATCGGGTGACAGCCATTTATGTTATAATAATTTCAACGCAGCGGTTGGCACCTTGGACTGATACACAACGGTAATAAGATGGTCGTGGGAGGCGGAGGGGTGAAGTCGTTATGCGAAAACATATTTTATTTTTTCTTTATTTTCAATTTTTTGCGTTACTCACACTGCAAATAAAACGAAATAATGCTCAGAATATTGTATTTATTAAGTCTTCACAAAATGCGCGAAAAGGAAAGGCAGAAGAAAATTTGGGATTGCAAATAATTTCCAAGAAATGATTGTACTAACCACATCCACGAGTAATCTTAAATTATTATCCAAAAAAAGGAGTTGTAACTAAAGCACGCAGGACTTCCGTTAGTCTCATTTTGACCTTCGAGCAGCCCTTCTGATACCCGACAGTCTAGACGTGATCAGGCATTAAACCGACCAGTTAAGTCGAAACTGTTGGCATTTTGCAAATTTAGTAAAAGAAATTATACGTTGCATGTGTTGAGTTTAGTGATGGTGCATGGCAATATAATTAAATGTTCACTTCCACTTATCTACCTTTGGAACACTGACCCAGTCTTGAATCCAATTAACAATGACTAATATAACTTTTGTAGTATGTTCAGTTGCGGTCTTCTGGGTGACAACGGTGGATAAGTCCTGATGCTGTCTTGAGCCACAGTGTTGACACTGTCTGTCGATACACACTGACTGCGTGGAGTCGTGTGACGACTTGGATACGCTTTTGGCGGATGGGTGTTCTCTTGGGAATTATTTGCATTACGCAAGGCTTTAGTATAATATAGTCCGTTTTGTGGGTATTGCCTATGGCATCTGACCATAATTAAACAGGGTCATTTGGCGGCTGGTCTTGCCGTGTGGTGCCCTCTCTATGTTTGGCTGTGTCGAACGACCCAGAAGTCACGTGTCGTCCTATCTGTGGAAATGGCTTCACTCAATCTGACAATGACATATCACACGTAACCCAATATTTCCGACCTAATGGAGTCAACCGTGTCCTTCAGAGTGACCGAAGATTAAAATATGTGTCTAGATGGATTGCTTTCTGTATTCTATTTACATACCAGCAAAATTTTCATCATTGTGCTAATGAAAGCGATTCACTATTTGCATGGGTAGGGATGGAGAAAATCTGGTACACAGCTTTTCTACATGCATTCGCTATACCATTTCATTAAAGGAAGAATTCCCCTAAATTCCACTAGTAGATCGTTAACATCGTTAACGCAGGAAGATTAACTACTTGTTTCACCGCAGTTTGGTGATTTTTGTTGCCGATTGCGCTTACATTAACTCAGTAAAACGCGCGTGGCCGTTTACGACGCTGCGCGGGATAGCCGAGCGGTCTAGGGCGTCTTGTCACGGTCCACGCGGCTTTACCCGCCGGAGGTTCGAGTCCTCCCTCAGGCATGGGTAAATAACTTAGCGTAAGTTAGTTTAAGTTAGACTAAGTAGTGTGTAAGCTTAGGGACGGATGACCTCAACAGTTTGGTCCTATAAGACCTTACCACAAATTTCCAAATTTCCAGCCGGCCGCGGTGGCCGAGCGGTTCTAGGCACTTCAGTCCGGAACCGCGCCGCTGCTACGTTCGCAGGTTCGAATCCTGCCTCGGATATGGATGTGTATGATGTCCTTAGGCTAGTTAGGCTTAAGTAGTTCTAAGTCTAGGGGACTGATGACTTCAGATGTGAAGTCCCATAGTGCTTAGAGCCATTAGAACCAATTTCCAAATTTCCTTTTACGACGTTCCCATTCGTCGTGTGTCCTCATTCTGAACCTGTTCCCATTCGTTGTGTGTCCTCTCCATTCAGAACCTGAAGTGCCTTGGAGATAAGGACGCATTTATTGCGCTTGACTCATGCGAAGGTTCTGTCGTGGATTGTAATTGTAGGAGAACTGCGGAAAAGACTGCAACACTTCCCTCTCAGTTACTGAATTAATGGGATGGTTAAGACACTGCACCGCATGCTCTTGCTCTGTTTCCCTAAATATTTCTAGGTTAATGATATTACACATTCCTTACGTGCGGTTATATCACCCTTCCTCCCCGATGTTCTTTCCTAACATCGTAGCCATGCTGACTCTCTGAAACTTATCGTTTAATCTTAGGAGTAGTCAGTAACGGGAAGCAACCCGAGTGCTCCGCGTGGCAATGACCACGGAGCAGTCAGCTGTGGAGGCGGATGATGGTATGCCAGAGGGCCAAATATTTTATCTTATAGTCAGTGATAATACCTTTTATTTAGTGAAATACGGAAGCAAGCTTGATTTTGAAAAATAAATACATATTCTTTCTAACAGAATTCGAGAGCGAATGAAATGAGAATTTATTGACATGGCGCTTAACACGTTTAGCACTGAAGCTTTCCCCAAAGAGGCTTGGAATGTATTAGATGTGAAGACTTTCGGAACAGTGTAGTATTGCCTACGTTACATGGGGAACGTCATTTAAGATGGATATTTAGCGGAAATTTTGTTCGTTATATTTGCATGTAAAACATTTATGACCCTGCCGCAAACTCCTTGCTCTGTTGCATAACATCATTTGACGGAAACCCTTTTTTAGATGTCTTCAGTGGTTCCAGAAATATTATGTGTTTACTGCAGTACTATCATCTCCGTGCTGTGCCCATGGTTTTCTTGCGTGCCTAATTAATGACTTTGACCGAAATTCACCATTCGAGGACTGTTTATTCGAGTGGAGCTGCAGGCGTGAATCGTTGAATTCTGTGGCTCCAACTTGGCAGGGTGTTGGTCAGGGCCTCTCTGTCCCCGGCCGAGCGCAGTTGGGTTCTGCGGCTGTAGGGAGCAGCCGCGTTAATTGGGGGCGGCAGCGAATTCGTCGCATTGAGGACGCGGCTCACGTACCTCTAAGCCGGGACGCTGCGCCCGCATGGCCGCTTCCACAGGCGGCAGTTCCACCTCAACTTCTCTCGTTAAATTGGCCTCTGGGGCAGACTTCTCATACATCGAAACACGGGCTTGCTGCTGATGGCTTCATAATAGTTTGTCGTGGTAACTTGTTTAGAAACAGCGTTATCCACTCTGTTTCTACGACTGGGAGAGTCCGGGATTTTCTACTTTTTTCCCACCTTATAGTATGGAGTGCTGTCAACGTGGATAATATAACTATGTTAATAAGTTACTATTGGGAACAAAATACGGACAATATTCTGATTTTTGCGAATCAAAACAACGGTCCGAGAACTAATTCACAACTACTGCGTAATAAACCTAGTGAGTTGTGCTATGTAGATTATGTTCTGTAGCTAACGTGTTGTCTCATTATGCTGGAGACTTCATCAGAGGTTGTGAAGATTTAGTTAGTTGATTTTCGAAACCAAACAGGATCAGCAAACCGAATTGTTTACAGTGTGCTAACTGTAACAGGCGAAGCAGGCCCGACTCCCATATGGACCGCCACGGGGCAATGACAGAGGAGAGGGGGGAGGGGGGGGGGACAAGCATCGCCTGGTCTCCTGCAGTAGACAGACACCTTAACCCCTAACCTACGGTTCATGCTTCGCGAATGCGTAAGTCACGCGCGGAAGTAAAGATTGCTTCACTGTTATTAATAATAAAAACTGAAATTTTCTTACGTACTGACATGTTTAATAAAAATCCGAAATGCAACAATTACGTAAATTTATCACCAGGAAAGGGAACGTCCATTAATTACGTGAGCTCAAAACAGGGAAGGGGGGTCCGGCAAAATCTCACCACATTACATGTAAACAGGGGGACGGAATGAAAATCTCGGGTCAACTTTTCAACTTTTTAATTCAGAGAATAACCATTATTATAAAGGATAACATTTTGTTTTATATAATTAGTCTCGAGTATAGACAACATTAAAGTGACCCCAATCTCTGTGGGCTCTGTGAACTGAACGGAACTGACGCTTCACACATGTGCATTCCCGCGATTCCCCGATTTGAAACAAGTACTGCACAAGTGTTAGATTTCATTTCAGGAATTCTCTGCCGCGCCGATCGAAATCACTGCGTGTCAGTGGGGCAGTCGTGGTATTCTGGAACGCATTTCAAGCTGATGTTATTGTGTTCAGCATGAATTTGTATCAAAACTTTTACAGTGCGTGTCGATAAGTCGAAAAAAATTTTGCGAGCAAGAAGTTCGACGTTTGTGGAAGGAAGCTAAGTTGAAGTACACCGTCAAGAATTCTCATAGTGATCATATTAATGAAGAAACTGGAAAGCTACGTAGTCATGCGGTTCGAAGGAAGTTACAAACAATGTTGTCTTTTATCTGCAAAGTAAGTATAGGTTCCACGACCTTTAATGTGTATAATATACCAATAAAAAATAAGGTTTTATGGATCCGTCGAAATTTTGTTATTTCTGTTGAGCTTTTTGTCCATCTGTCTCTGTTCTCTCTGTCCGAATACTACTCAGGGTTAGCGTGTTTAAAATAATGTATCTTCAATCACATGTTAAAAACACTGTTTATTACGCTTTATAAGCAAAACATATTTTTATTAAAGTGTTTTAATCAATTTTTAAGGCAGGAAATACTGGCTGCAGCCAAAAACAAATGACTCCTGGCTGAAACCTTTCGGCGTATACGGACTTCTGTCGATTCAGGAAAAGGCAGCTCATCGGCCTGTACATTAAGTTAAACAGAATTACTTTCACGTCAGCTAGCTATGGTGACTCTGCCCCACCTTCAAGGAAAAAAGGGAAAATATTGATAAAGAATTAAACATATATGTATGACTGCATTCTACTACTACCATCACCACTAATACTTAATTGAGGGTTGCATTGGGGGGGGGGGGGGGGGGGGAAGATGCGTTCCACGCCGTGACATTTTGACCCTTTGAAATTTCTTACTTGACTGGGTGAATGCTTTTCCGCCTGCTGTTAATATATCACGTTCGAAGCAGTGTACCAATTCTTAAAACCACAAAAAAACATATACGATCTGTGCTTTCAGGTATATAAGAAGCATGCACTGGTCTACAGCTGTAGCCATGTTATTATCATGGATACGGTTGGAAAGAATGAATAAAGTTATGAAACTCTATGCTAAATCTGATTAATGCATAGCGATAAAATTAGTTGTTAATATAAGTGATGGTACCGAGTGTATACTGCGAGTTTTGAACACTGAAGCATCATTCAGTACTTTGAACTCGTCCATATAGTCACTGCTAAAGGAGAATGATGAATGCACGACACTGGGGTTTCCGAGAACTCTACTAAATCTAGTCGTTTGATATATTCTAGAGGAAATATCATAATTTGAATGCGGTTGACCATTATTTATTTCCGAAATGTTTTATGTAATATTTCATACGGACTTCACAAGTTACCTCAAGCGTTTCAGTGTGACACAATTATTTCTAAGTATTATTATTGTGATAAACATTTTCAGTTGGGTGGAGGAAGTCAAACTGATGGACTTCCTCCTGTTAAACTGATATGTGAGGACTGTAAATCGGAATATAATGGCTTTCTAGGTTGTAGTGCACTATGTATCTTTTTGTTAAGTCGCCATTTGTTCTAAGACACACTTACATGTCTTGCCTAAATACAAAAAAATTGTGCACGTACACATATACGCAAGAAATTAAACAGAAGTAATCCGCTGAATTGCAGTCCCATGTCACTGGCATTGATTTGTAGTAAGGGTTTAGAACATTTACTATTTTCCAATATTATGAAGTACTTCGAAGAAAACGATCTGTTGACACATAACCAGCACGCAAGCAGAAAATATCATTCTTGTGAACAACTGGATCTTTACTCACACTAAGGATTTATTTATTTAGTGGATAGCAGTAAGACACAAGTGACAATACAGATAGTTAAAAGTGAAATAATTGTAGCTATAAACAAACATCTAACATAGTTATATAGGCTATTGCTTCTGAAGTCGCCATCAGGAAATCTTCAGGTTTCCCTTCATAATCTGTCCACGGACATTCTCCTATGATATGTTTTATGGCTTGACACCACCACATTTGCAGAATGGCAACGATTTATTTTTCCCATGTATGCAGGAAATATGCACATCTACCATACTGGGCCCGTATTCTGTTCAGAGTTGACTACACTAAGGAATGAGTGGTATCGACAGGAGATCTCAAGTTCATTCCACATCTCTAGATTTCCGAAGGCTTTCGATCTCATTCCCCACAAGTGGCTTCTAACAAAAATTTCAGCACTGTGCAATATAGTCACAGTTGTGTGACTGGATCTATGATGCCTGTCAGAAAGGTCACAGTCCGAAGTAACTCATGAGAAGTTATACAACTTATACTGGGGCCATTACGTAGAAAATATTGTGGTAGTGAAAATCTAAAGACTGCGTTTTATTGGCAGAACACTTAGAAGATGCAACAAATCTACTAAAGAGACTGCTTACACTACCACTATCTCTCCTCTTCTGGATTATTGTTGAACGTTAAAGGATGATGACCCCTACCAGATGG
Source organism: Schistocerca cancellata (assembly GCF_023864275.1). Classification (NCBI taxonomy): domain Eukaryota; kingdom Metazoa; phylum Arthropoda; class Insecta; order Orthoptera; family Acrididae; genus Schistocerca; species Schistocerca cancellata. The sequence goes on along the minus strand of NC_064629.1, from coordinate 343,774,081 downwards.
GACGTACGGATGAAATAGAAAAAGTTCAAAGAATAGCAGCTCGTTTTATACGAGGACGTCCCGAAAGGGAATGCCTCCTAATTTTTTATGTGAAAACTCCTACAGATTTTTAAATAAAACAAATGTTATTAACATTCATCTTTATTTTTCATGTCGACATATTTTCAGCCCTCTGCCGCTAGATGACTCCGAATTGTAGAGTGCAACGTGGCGGGGTGTAGCGTAACCATGTCAGTGCGTGAGAAACAGCGTGCTGTACGATCGAGTTTTGAGTTCGAAGGGTTCGTCCACAGCATGAGAATGTCAGACCACACATGAGCGCAGCGACGTTAGCGACTATCCGGCATTCTGAGTTCACAGTTATAGATCATCCTCCATGAAGTCTCGGCTTGACATCATCTGATATTCATTTGTTTCCAGAGAACACCTTCGAGGATTTCATTTTATAGTGATGAAGCGATGCAAATATAGGTGCGGTTGTGGCTCCGTCAACGAAGTCAACCATTCTACAGTAACGGTATCAACAAACTGTTCTCTCGTTGAGAAAAATGTCTTCGTCGCCAGGGTGACTATATCGAGAAATAAATGTGTAGTCATGCAGAATAAAGATGAAGAATGTTAATAATTTTGTTTTTATTACAAAAATTTAAGAATTTTCTCATAAAAATTTGAGCTATTACTGTTCAGCACGCCCTAGTATTATCACGAAATAGAGAAGGGAGTCTCACGGATGTGATAACCGAATTGGGGTAGTTATCACAGAACAATGGCGTTTTTTGTTGCAACGAGATCTTTTCACGGAATTTCAATCAACAATTTTTTCATCTGAATGCCAAAATATTTTGTTTACTCTCACCTGCATTAGAAGAAATGCGCATCCCACGTGCTATTCGATAGAAGAACGTTCGGGAAATATTCCAATTGGTTCTCTGAACTCTCTGCCAAATACTTAAGTGCAAAATGTAATCATGTAGATGAAGATGTTGACTGAGACGTACTAACCATATAACAAAAATGACAAGGATGGAAATATTGGGTATGTATGCATGCATGGTGTAGTTGAGTATTCACCTCCGTTGTCTTGTGGTTAGTGTCGGTGGATACTGATGCGGAAGTCTCAGACGCTATTCCTGTCAAAAATAAACAAAAATAAAAAAGGGCTGGATGAGAAGCAGCTTGTTACGCGAAAATAACACACAAGTTGCTGAAGTTGTGTTTGATAGAGTAGATTTCATCATGCCAAAAGCTATTTACCTCTTAGTTTATAATAGACGTACGAGAAAAACACATCGCATCTCTCATTTTTTGGCGTTAATCTATTGGATGCAGTTTGTCGTTGCCTTCCTTTAACATGTCAGTGACCTTTTAGAGGTGTAACTGCAACATGCGTACTATTACACTGATTAGTCGAGTGGAGTAGAGTAATGCATTATTTGTGTTGAAAGGGAGATAGACGGCGAAAATCGACGCTGACACCTAATCGTTTAATCTCTAATACTAGAAAGGAGGCCGACGCGTTTGAATCCCTCTTCTGACGGACAGGTTACCACTGAAAGCGTTCCAGGCCATCACTCGATGACATTTTACAAAGTGGATTAGTATTACATATAGAACTTTCACGCGGAGTCTGGCGATCACCACTCTTTCACTTGCTGAGAGCATTCTGATAATGAAAAAATTTTCAACACCAGAATTTGAACTGCTCATCTGTGACTTGAGCATCGGAGGCAGGTATTAATAGCCTGTATCCCTATTAAAAATCCAACTTCGAGTTTCCTCTGAAAATAAATTGGTTTACTTTCTTGCTTTTAGGCTATAAAAGAACATTAACATAACTGGTCTTGTACCTCTTCTGACAGGCGAAAATGTCTGACGGTAAACGCAAATTTGTTAAAACGTAAATTGTGTTTGTGTACGCATTTGCATGTTTGATTAGCAGGATGGCTAATTGCCAGCTGGATAATCCTTTGTTTTTCTTGCGGTATCGTCCGACCTAAAACCGGGAAGAGAGTGAAGCTCGTTCCTATATTTTTTCTTTTTGTTGCCCGAAAAGCCTAACATTTACCCCCGCAACCGTTTATAAACAGTTTTCTATTTAATCTCCTGCAGCTTGGAATAACTGCACTTACGGAAATTCACAGACTGAAAAAAGTATGTGCCGTTCCAAAACGTTGACTTAATACTTTAAAGCGCTCTGTGTTTACTCGCTCTTGTATTTCATTCCACTATTTGCTGTTAGTTTTATTAACATTTTGTTTTCCAGCGTGTAAATATGACAACTTAATAAAGCAGACGCATAAAACGTGACAGGTAACTTCTAGAACATTCTTCCAAGTTAGTGAACAAATACGGAAAATGCTATAAACGCGAAAAGTACTCTCTGCAGTAAAATCAAACAACATAGGTATAAACAAAACCGGAGTACGTCATTAAATGTTTTAGAGACTGCAACGTGAACTCAATGTGCCTGTAATTTATTCTCTATCTATGCAATATTTTCAGTACCAGTTGGTACTTCGAAGTAATTAACTAGAAAGTTCCATCAGTATAAACATAATTTAGGAAAGACGTTGATCCTGAGTAAGAATATAAGGTCATCAGTGTCCTATTCACCTACCAGGACAGCAGCAGTGTGCCCAATATGTCTGCGTGTAGAGTAAATTCTGTGAGGGAGTGTTCTAAATGTTTGCGTAGCATGTATACGAGGTGGAATATGGGAACCAGCCCAGTGTTGACCTAGTGGGGTACAAGAGACCGCCTGAAAAGCCCAGCCTGACCGGCACACTGATCCCCCGTCGTTAGTCCTCCGATCGCAATCGATCCGGGGCCGGAATAACTCCCCGTGTCGGAAGCGATCACATTAACATGGCGGGCATTTAGGTAAGAGATATTTTTTTCAAAACAAAAAGAGAAAATGTGCAACAGCAATGCACCATTTTTAACCCACCGACCAGATGATGTTTCAGAAAAGTGAATAAAGTATGTTTTAAAAACATACACCGAAAGCAAGGTCGAGACTTATGTACCAAGTTGTTTGTGTAAGAATCCTCGTACACAAGAATATATTCAAATGTAGTAGCTGATGGTAGTCAGCTTCTCACTTTTCTTTAAACTGCCAAGATACTGCAACCACCATCCACTATTCCCTCCCCAGCAGATCTCCCCTGTCGTTGTCATCGATTACGTACGGTCTCTTGTGATATTGGTGGGGAGGGAAAGGAAGTTAGTATGTAATGCACCACTCACGTTTCTCATTTCAGTTACAGGTTTGTCCAGTACTTATAGGAAATGGGCTGCATATCCAAATCACACAACCCAAGATATCTGAACTAAAGACGCAGCTACTTTACTTACCCTTCACAAAAATTTTATGTAAATACTCATTCCTGTTAACATTTTTGTAGTCGTGATTCTAAAGTGTCAGGTGGTCTGTCGCTGAAACAGAATGTGTTGTATTACATTTCGAACTCTACCGTACTTCCAGATAAGGATTTCCATACAGCATTCGAAGTCAAAACGACTTTAGTTGCTACAGCACGTCAGCAGGTTCATGTTGTTCCTGCGATTTCAGTCAAATCCTAGTAAGTATAAAATGTCATTCAATCGTTCACGATACAAAAATTTATTTGATCGCAGATTAATTCAAGAATCTTTATACTCTAAGCTATATTGAATACATGACAAAATTACTGATTTTAAGACACAAATTTACATGTTTCCTACAAAAGCAGCTCAAAATTCATTTTGTATCACCATCATGACTTACAGGGGACGGACAAAATTATGGGAGCACCAAAAACACAACACGTTACCACGCCTAATACGGTGCAGAAAACCCGTTTACATTCAAAACGGCCTCCACTCGGAATAGATAAATACAGATCCTTTATGGTTTTCAAAGGAATCTTATACCATTCTTCCTGCAAAATTTACAAGTTCATTCTCTCCAAAGTAGACGACAAAGGCTCAATAAAATTGAGATCTGGTAACTGTGATGGCTGTTAAAAGCAGTCCTGGACGATTCGAGCTGTATGAATAGGGAGCCTGTCTTCATGGAACTCAGCATCGTCATTGAGGAACAAACACTGTAATCATAGGATGGACCCGAACAGGTCATATGAACCTTGACAGTATCGCGATTTTTCACTGTAACCATGAGTCCCATGGAATGGCACTATATGGTTGCCCAAATCATCAGGTTACCCGGGCATATTTCACTTTTGGGACGTAAACTCGGACAGAAGTTGGAAACAGTGTGAAACAAGGCTCATCCGACAAAATGACTTTCTTCCAGTTCTCCCTAGTCCAGGTTTTATGGCTTCGGCGTCATATTTTTTCCTGTTACGACCATTTGGGTCGCTGATGAGTAGTTTCGGAATTCCAGCTCGCCCTACCTTCGCAGCTTATGAAGCTCCCTTCGTATCATTTTGGTGCTGACAGAGTTCACAAGTGCGATTTTCATTACTGCAGTGCCTTTTTCAGCTGTCATCCTTTTATTTTTATTCATAATACTGTTAAATGATCGTCCGTCGCGATAACACAACACACCCCTCTATCCGCGTTGTAACTTAGCGGATATAATGTTATTCCGCTGTCCCTGTATGCGGTATAAACGTTCCATACGATGCCTCGTGAAACATCGAAAACTGCGGCTCCCTTAGTTACTGTGTAAGTAGGCTGTTTAGGTGTATGTAGGCTGTTTAGGTTTTTTATGTTGGTAACGCCACGTAGCGCTCTGTATGAAAATCACTAACTGTGCTGTGTGCAGTCTGTGGCTGGTCTGCATTGTTGGAATATTTACTATTGTAGTGTTGGGCTGTTGGATGTGAACAGTGCGTAGCGTTGCGCAGTTGGAGGTGAGCCGCTAGCAGTGGTGGATGTGGGGAGAAAGATGGCAGAGTTTTTAGAACGGATGATCTGGACGTGTGTCCATCAGAAACAGTAAATTTGTAAGACTGGATGTCATGAACTGATGACTTTTGAATATTATTAAGGTAAATACATTGTTTGTTCTCTATCAAAATCTTTCATTTTGCTAACTATGCCTATCAGTAGTTAGTACCTTCAGTAGTTAGAATCTCTTATTTAGCTGGCAGTATTGGCGCTCGCTGTATTGCAGTAGTTCGAGTAACGAAGATTTTTGTGAGATAAGTGATTCATGAAAGCTATAGGTTATTGTTAGTCAGGGCCATTCTTTTGCAGGGATTACTGAAAGTCAGATTGCGTTGCACTAAAAATATTGTGTGTCGGTTTAGTGTTGATCAGAATAAGTAAAGAGCGAAATGTCTGAGTACGTTCAGTTCCGCTCAGCTGTTTGAAAATCAGATAACATAAGGGGTTTATCAGCACAATCATTCATAAATTTTTGTAAGGGGATGTTTCAACGGGAGCCCCCACCACATGAGTACCAACAATTTGCCCACGTTCGAAGTCGCTTAGGTGCGACATAATTGATTCATAACTACACAGAACACTGTTCTGACGACGACTGACACTTGCAACACATTGAGGACATTGCACAGGTGCCATTCGTCGTCACACACCAGTGCAACATACAGGTTGCCTAGCGTCTGCATTTATGTGAGCATGTGTTTCTTGCGGTGTTTTCATAACTTTGTCCGTCCACTGTGCATTGCTGGAATATTCTTTTATTTTTTAAGTCTGATATCTCTTATTTAATACTGCACTGACCACGGTAAAATTACTGCTTGCACATACTTATTTAATGGAGGTAAAAGTAAATCTGCAGTATTTTTACTGTTCAGTAGATCGCTCTGTGTTGTAACGTTTAATAAACGAAAATAGAACGGCGACGGTGAATTATTATTATAATGTTCAACTATATATCCGTTACATCGTGGGTTTCATACCCTACCCACCTTGCAGAAATACCAGGCTCTATCAATAATGTAGTTTATGAGCGTATGTCTTTTTAGTATCCTAGAATCACTGACTTTTATTTGCTTACTTCGCGTCTTCTGAATTGTTTCGTAGATCTCGTTCAGATTGGCTTCTTCCCCATATAGGCACAGGATACGACGTGCAAACAACAAACTGTGCTAATTGGAAGTGGCAGTGTGAGAGAGAATTCAGTGCTATGAAATAAAGTTATCAAAATAAGGGTGCCACTCACTTATTATTCATTAAAATTTAGCATTAATAAAGAAACGCAAGTAAGAGTCTGGTTGTATTCAATCGTTAAATCAAGTTCCGCGGAAGCTACCTATTCTCAGAGCATCGCAACAAGACTCAATATAATGAGTCACAGGATAACAAGATGTTCAGAACTTCATACGACCGTTCACCAAGGCACTGTTCAACAAGACAAATGATTTTCGGTGACTCTTTACATTATACCCTCCAAAGCGTGCGTTGGATTTTTTCATATCTGATATAAAACTTCGAATAAGTAGTTACACACAAGCCGGCCGGTGTGGTCGAGCGGTTCTAGGCGCTTCAGTCCGGAACCGTGCTGCTGCTACCGTCGCAGGTTCGAATCCTGCCTCGGGCATGGATGTGTGCGATGTCCTTATGTTAGTTAGGTTTAAGTAGTTTCTAAGTCTAGGAAACTGATGACCCCAGATGTTAAGTCCTATCGTGCTTAGAGCCATTTGAACATTTGAAGTTACTCACAAATGTTTTCCGAGGCACTGTTAATTGCGACGAATAATTATCCGCATCGCGTTCCACGTGACCGTCCCGACACGTGTTGCCTCGCTCGTAACAGGCAGAAGACTCTTGGTGGGATAAAAAAAAAAGTTTCAAATGGCTATGAGCACTATGAGACTTAACTGCTGTGGTCATCAGTCCCCTAGAACTTAGAACTACTTAAACCGAACTAACCTAAGGACATCACACACATCCATGCCCGAGGCAGGATTCGAACCTGCGACCGCAGCGGTCGCGCGGTTCCAGACTGTAGCGCCTAGAACCGTTTGGCCACTTCGGCCGGCGTTACAATAACAGTTTGGCGCCCGCTTATTCAGTGTGCGCTTCTGATTGGTCGATCATCTTCGACCATTAACGACTAAGTTAAAATGTTCTTCTCATTTGCATTTTTACTTTAGACAATAACTTTATGAAATTATTATTAACCTTCTACCAGCGCAACGTATATATACTGTATAGCTGCAGGAGCATAACAGTGTTAAGGTAATAAATATTAACTAACAATATTGTACTGCTTCGCGCCACGCTCAGTGTGTGAGTCAAGGCTGTCCACACAGTACTCCAGCAAGATGCAGTCACCTCTAGCAGGAGTGTTCCCACGATCTGAAACCATGTGCCGCACTCATTGCACGGTACTCTCTCCCTACCGTATTGCTACTGGATGTTCTATCCGACTTATAGCAAGCAGAAGTAAAATAAAAATGTAATGTGCGCGAAAAATGCGGCAGAAACGCCAAAGTGTCTCCAATTGTGAACAGGGCAATGCCTCTCGTGTACATTGTTCAGTCTGTCCACATATCTCCAAGTGTCATCCTAAGCGTAGGCCGTACTCGCAATGTTACTTTACGGCAAGACTGTCGTGAGACAAAAGCAATGAAGAACTGCCTCGTAGTGGCAGCCCGCGGTCGTCAGCACCAGCCGCAGTCCGCTATCTACAAATTACACCTCATACGGGAGGATGCGACCCAGGTGCGCGCTGCTGCCTTCCAGGTGACAACTGTGAGGGCTGTGTCGGTCCTGACTGGACAAAATCACCTCCATACGATCAATTTGGCCTCTATGCATCCTATATGATCAACAGTACAAACTCACAGCGAAGCGGGGCGCGAAAAAGGGTGATAAAGGAACATCTCGAATGGTGTCTTCTCGTTCTTTTCACCGTCGAGTATAGTATTCCTCTGATACGTCAGGTTCGTTGTAGAAAAGTTTGGAGATGATCCGGTAACAAAGCACTCTCCAGGCCACATATTCATAGGTAAGCCGTGTTCCGGGGCAGTACCATCCACTGATGTCGGACGCCTTTCATAGCTATCGATAGTAGTTTGACTGTCGTGCAATATCGGGACAGGATGCATCGATCTGCTATCCTGAATTACGTTGATGGAGTCGTCTTCTAAAACACAATACGCGAACACATTGTAGTCAGCTTGTGTACATCTTCCTCTATGAGACTGCAGTCAGTCGAATGGATTGGCCTGTCGTATATGTCGAAATAAACCAGACTTAACACGCTTGGGAGCAGTTGACGTCCAGTGCGTCGTCACAAGTAACCTCTTCACACATTGTATGCCCTGGGGAGAGGCACCGTCGAAGTGTGGGACAGGTTTGAGCAACAAAGTCTCTCCTGTGTTGACAGCATGCCGAGGAGGATCCGAGTATGCTATAATGCACCGGGTGGAGCAACATGGCATTAAATGTTACCCAGCAGCAGACTTCGATTCCACAGATGTTTATTTTCGAACAGTTTACCATTATTTTCGTTGCTGTTTTTTTTAAATTTCACTTTAAAGTTGCATTTTTTAGTTTAAAAATGCTTGTTTTTTCATTCGCTGCTCCTCTCGAATCTAACAAAGACCTTACAAATTTCCCATAAACAATTTCATTCATACACTCTAAGATAAAAGAAACGACGCACCACGAAGGGATTATCCGAATGGGACGGAAATATGCAGATGTGATGTACATGTGCAGAAAAACAAATGATTACAATATCAGAAAAATTGGATGATTTATTCAAGACAAAGAGCTTCACAAATTGAGCAAGTAAATATAGAGTTGATCCACCTCAGGTCCTCATGTAAGCCGTTGTTCGGTGTGGCATTGATTGATAGAGTTGTTGGATGTTCTCCTGAGGGACGTCCTGCGAAATTATGTCCAACTGGCTCATTAGGTCGTTAAAATCCCGAGCTGATTGCAGGGCCCTGCCTATAATGCTCCAAACGCTGTCGATTGGGAATAGGTCCGGTGACCTTGCTGGCCAAGTTCGGGTGTGGCAAGCACGCAGACAAGCAGCAAAAACTGTCGCCGTGTGCGGGCGGGCATTATTGTGCCGAAATGTAAGCCCAGGATGGCTTGCCATGAAGGGCAACAAAACGGGGCTTAGAATATCGTCGACATACCACTGTACTGTACGTGTGCCGCGGGTAACAAACAAAGGGGTCTTGCTACGAAAAGAAATGGAACCCAGGAACATCACTCCCGGTTGTCGGGCCATATGGTCTTCGACAGTCAGCTTGGTATCCCATCGCTGTATGCAGCGGCTTCAGACACATCTTCGGCCTGGAATCTCACTGACAGGAGTAGAAGTGCCTTCAGTGATTGGTCTCGCTTCAAACAGAGTACCGAAGACGTGTCTGGAGGCGCCCCAGATAACAGTCTGTCTGTCGCCCGCCATACGACCAAACAACCTGGAGTGATGATCTGGGGTGCCATTTCGTTTCATAGCAGGACCCTTTGGTTGTCATCCGCGACACGCCTACAGTACAGCGGCACGTCGACGATATTCTACGCCCCTTGTTGTTGCCCTTCATTTAAAGCAGTCCTGGGCTTATATTTCAACAAGATAATGCACGCCCTCACAGGGCAAGGGGTTTCTACTGCTTGTCTTCCTGCTTGCCAAACCCTACGTAGGGCAGCAAAGTTGGCGGACATCTCCCCAGCTGACAACGTTTGGAGCAGTCTCTCCAACCGTCTAGGGGTTTTGACGATCTAACGCGACGATTTGACAGAATCTGGCACGATATCCCTCAAGAGGACATCCAACAAATCTATCAAGCGATACCAAGCCGAATAATTGCTTGCACAAGGAACAAAGGTGGAACAACGCATCAATGACTTGCTCAATTTCTGACGCTCTTTGTCTTGAATAAATCATCCAATTTTTCTTGAAATTGTAATCATTTGTTTGTACATGTACATCATATCTACCAATTTCAGACCCACTCGAATGATTACTACGTGGTGCGTTTTTGTCTCAGAGTGTATTTACATTGTGTGTGCGGCACAACTGGGATTTCAACAGGAAGACGCAGCCCTCAACAGTTATCGATAAGATCGAGTCTGAAAAGTGTAGGTGTGCTCATATACTTTTTGTGGTCGCTAGAACTGAAGGAGTCCGCAGTCGAGCGAGTAAGCGCTTAGTGTGCTAAGCGTGAGATCTCTGTCTCGAATCTCGCTGCTCTCGTACGACAGCAATTTTCACTACGTCGGAAGCCATACGTGAGAGAAGAACAATAAATTTCTATTACACCTCGATTAATGAGGAGGGCAAACGTATCCGGATTTGTAAGACGAAACTTTTCAAAGTGGAGATGGTCGCCAACGTGCAACATTAGAGCATTTCCTCCAAAATATGCTTCGCATTTCATTAAAGCAGTTCCTCCAAAATATACTCCTCGTTGAGACGTTTATTTTTATGATCAGGTGAAGTACCTTATAAAACGACTACAAAATTGGGCCTACATCATCCAACAATACAGACAGCTGTTGGAGAAGACAGCATAAAAATTCAATCAGTCGTTCACCATTAGTTGGCTACACCAGTATTCGGCGTGGAACACTGCGAAATTGTGTGGTAGCAAACAACCATTTGTAAGGGTAAATCAAGTATGTTTTGGAATAGATACACTGAGAAAACCATGCACATGCAAAAATTCGGAGTTGATGACATGTGGCGTTTGTTGCAATAATTCTTGCTTTTCATGTTTCCACGACCACTGTCAAGCTGATTCGCGCAGTGTTCCATGGGTTTCACATTCTTTTTGTCACAAACCCAGATGTAGTAAAACATATAAAATGACTGTGCTAATTTGATTGGAACTTCTAGTGTGTCCAGTTCTTATTTACAGCCTCCTCAGGAAAATCTTTTCTCTTTTTTAGGGCAAAATTTATGAAAATAATAACTGAATAATTTAACATTCATAGTAAATCTTTTCTTAGAATCACGCGGGAGCGAAGAAAAGTATCGGCAGCGGGATTCGATCCAGAGACGTCACGCTTATGAAACTAAGCACTTGCTCGATTGTGGACCTTAAAAAGTATATAAGCACTCCAAAATTTTTCAAACCCGATTTTCTCGAAAACGATTGAGACTTGCGTCTTTCTGTCTACATGTATTGAAATCCTACTCATGCCCTACACCCCCTGTCAATAGTAATCAAATCGGTGAGGGTAAGTTCGCACGGTCACCTTGTAATCCCACACAAGTTCGCAATACTTTTTTGGCACCTGGAAAATTACGCTAAAATTTTTTGTTTCTTCTGTTTCAAAAATAGTGATTCTGTTCACATTGTTTTCGCGGTAGCAACCTCACCAAACTCGTGAATACAAGAATATGGAAGCCAAGTGCTAGTAGAGAACAATATTTTATAAAGAATCCTCGTAAGAAAGAACGTTACTCTAATTTCGTGTCAAATGTGTCTAAGCGACTCGTCCCGTTCATCTTCACGAGGACAAGGGTACAGATACGAACGCTGGCTCCTATTTTGGAATCTGCCTTAGCCAAGTAAATACCGTCGGGAATAAGAAGAAACGTCCTCTTATCTGTAGCGCATATGCGGGCTGAGCAGTAGGCTAGCCGCGGCCGCTTGTGATAAATAAGCTGCGGGTACAAAAACGAGCAGCGCATGGAAGTGTTTCCTGTGCGGGAGCACATGTGTGCTGCGAGCTGCTGCAGCCGCAGCCGCGTATCATCGCGCCGCCGCCTAGTTCAGCGACCCATGTGCCATTTACAACGCACTGCAAGAAATCGTACGTATGGTCTCCAATGTACGGGTGGTCCACCCAGTACCTGGAGAACCGACTCTACCACTGTCACCTGATTTATATGTACTGAGCGAGGTGTTGTTAAGACTCTGGGTCTGAAATCGTTATAAGTTAGTTTCACATCTCCGTCAGACTACCGCAATTTAATTTTTACCAGTACACTTTACGTGGATGGCGGAATGCTTTCTCGAGTAGATTACGAGCGACTCTTCTTTTCTTTATGGTCGAAGCAGTTACTGCTCATTCTATGATGACCTCGACGTCGCCGAGATTGTTATACAATGTGTTTCACAATATTTTGTCGATTTCAAATTTGAATAACACACAAAATAATCGCAAAACAAAGTTGGAAATTTTACGCAAGGTACACCATTTATTCAAGTTTACTTATGAAATACTACATCGGACAAATGACGACCATTCGAGGCTACACAATATTCGAGGCGTTTCACCCAGCTTTTGAACACATCTTTCGTAAATGCTGGAGAAATTCTGGAAATTTCATTGTGAATTCGATCTTCTAACTGTTCTAAACTTCTGATCTTTTAACTGTTGGAAGCTTCTCGGCCGATCGTTTGATTACGTTTTGGTAACGAACGATGAGAGCTTGCCTGTAAACTGCTACACACATGTTCTGTGTTCTCGGGAGTCCGGACGGCTTCCCGAGCGCCATTTGACTTTCGATTCGATGCACTGGCAGCTGCACGGAAATTCCTTATCCAATTCAATATTGTTCCACAAGCAGGAATTAGATATCGCGGCTGAACCTTGAAATGCTTACGGAAGGTACGTTGCCCGCTCACGACAGATTCGCCTTAGCGATAATAGTACCCCAACGCGAACGTACGATTTTCTTCCGATCAGTACAAAATGATTACTGACCTGTATGTAGGATGAAACCTGAAACTCTGCACTGCTAATAGAGCGCTCCACCCTCGCTGTATCTTGTTTTTATCGCGCATTATTAAAATTTTAAATCGTCAGAATATTGTGTAACGCTCTGTTATTTAATCTTTACAATTAGGCAAATGGTTGACAAGAACAGGGGAAAGAAATGCAGCATAAGACGAATGGGCAGCTTTAAGAAAAAATGGTTCAAATGACTCTGAGCACTATGGGACTTAACACTTAAGGTCATCAGCCCCTAGAACTTAAAACTACTTAAACCTAACTAACCTAAGGACATCACACACATCCATGCCCGAGGCAGGATTCGAACCTGCGACCGTAGCAGTCGCGCGGTTCCTGACTGAAGCGCCTAGAGCCGCTCGGCCACTGAGGCCGGCGGCAGCTTTAAGAGATGAAATAGAGAATTCGGCGGAGGAGCAAATAGTTAAAACGCCAAGGACTAGTAGAAATCCTTGGATAACACAGAAGGTATTGATTTGATTAATGAAAGGAGAAAATATAATAATGCAGCAGATGAAACAGGCGGAAGGGAAATATAAACTTCTAAAAAATGATATTGGCAGGAAGTGCAAAATGGCTAAACAGAAGTGGCTGGAGGACAAATGTAAGGATTTCAAAGCACATTTCACTAGGGAAAGATAGATACCGCCTACAGGAAAATTAAAGAGATCGTTGGAGAAAAGCGAAGCAACTTCGGCTATTTACGCGTCCTTAAATCCAACGGCACCCAGTTTTCTCTAGGACGATCACCCATCCAAGTACTAGCCGAGCTTAATTTCTTTGATCGGGTGGGCCCCGGTGTTACCAACGTGGCAAGACCGCTGGCACTTTCTGTAGTATGTGTTGCAAGATAAAATAGAGTGTGATTAATTTTCAGTTTGGAATTTCCACCATCCGTTTTTCTTCCGCTCGATGTAGTAAGAGGTAAAAAAATAGAAAATGCGCCAGAAGTGCATACTTGAACATAACTACAGATGCTAGACAAGCTTACTGGTTGCACTATTGTATTTGTACACAAATGGCTCCTGTGCAATGTCCTCAATGCGTTGCAAGTGTCACTCGTGTCAGAATAGTGTTCGGTGTTGTTATGGATGTATTATATTGCAGGTGACTTCGAATGTGGGAAAATTGTTGGTGCTCGTATGATGGGTGCTTCCGTAACTAGGGGAGCCGAAGTGTTCGAGGTTTCAAGAGGCATCGTATCGAACGTTAATATCGCAAACAGGGAAAGCGGAATTACATTATATCCGCTAAGTCACAATGCGGATAAAAGTGTGTGTTATGTTTTCGTGACGCACGATCATTGAACGGGATTGTGAAGAAAAGTAAAACGATGATAACTGAACAAAGCACTGCAGAACTGAATATCGCACTTGTGAACCCTATCAGCACCAAAACAACACGAAGGAAGCGACCCAAATGCTCGTAACAGGAATACCTGGACTATGGAGCACTGGAAGAATCATTTGGTCGGATAAGTCTTGTTTCACACTGTTTCCAACTTCTGCTCGAGTTTACATCCCAAGAGTGAAACATGTGGAGGGTGATTTGATTTGGACAACGATATCGTGAAGGGAGACGAAAATTTAATAGTCATGGGTGACTGGAATTCGACAGTAGGAAAAGGGAGAGAAGGAAACGTAGTAGGTGAATATGGATTGGGGGTAAGAAATGAAAGAGGAAGCCGCCCGTTAGAATTTTGCACAGAGCACAACTTAATCTTAGCTAACACTTGGTTCAAGAATCATGAAAGAGGGTTGTATACATGGAAGAAGCCTGGAGATACTGACAAGTTTCAGGTAGATTATATAATGGTAAGACAGAGATTTAGGAACCAGGTTTTAAATTGTAAGACATTTCCAGGGGCAGATGTGGATTCTGACCACAATCTATTGGTTATGACCTGTAGATTAAAACTGAAGAAACTGCAAAAAGGTGGGAATTTAAGGAGATGGGACCTGTAAAAACTGACTAAACCAGAGGTTGCACAGAGTTTCAGGCAGACCATAAGGGAACAATTGACAGGAATGGGGGAAAGAAATACAGTAGAAGAAGAATGAGTAGCTTTGAGGGATGAAGTAGTGAAGGCAGCAGAGGATCAAGTAGGTAAAAAGACGAGGGCTAGTAGAAATCCTTGGGTGACAGAAGAAATACTGAATTTAATTGATGAAAGGAGAAAATATAAAAATGCAGTAAATAAAGCGGGCAAAAAGGAATACAAACGTCTCAAAAATGATATCGACAGGAAGCGCAAAATGGCTAAGCAGGCATGGCTAGAGGACAAATGTAAGGATGTAGAGGCTTATCTCACTAGGGGTAAGATAGATACAGCCTACAGGAAAATCAAAGAGCCCTTCAGAGAAAAGAGAACCACTTGTATGAATATCAAAAGCTCAGATGGAAACCCAATTCTAAGCAAAGAAGAGAAAGCAGAAAGGTGGAAGGAGTATATAGAGGGTCTATACAAGGGCGATATACTTAAAGACAATATTATGGAAATGGAAGTGGATGTAGATGAAGATTAAATGGGAGATAAGATACTGCGTGAAGAGTTTGACAGAGCACTGAAAGACCTGAGTCGAAACAAGGCCCCGGGAATACACAACATTTCATAACTATTGACAGCCTTGGGAGAGCCAGTCCTGACGAAACTCTACCATCTGGTGAGCAAGATGTATGAAACAGCCGAAATACCCTCAGACTTCAAGAAGAATATAACTCCAATCCCAAAGAAAGCAGGTGTTGACAGATGTGAAAATTACCGAACAATCAGTTTAATAAGCCACAGCTGCAAAATACTAACACGAATTCTTTACAGACGAATGGAAAAACTAGTAGAAGCCGACCTCGGGGAAGATCAGTTTGGATTCCGTAGAAATGTTGGGACACGTGAGGCAATACTGACCCTACGACTTATCTTAGAAGCTAGATTAAGGAAACGCAAACCTACGTTTTTAGCATTTGTAGACTTAGAGAAAGCTTTTGACAATGTTGACTGGAATACGCTCTTTCAAATTCTGCAGGTGGCAGGGGTAAAATATATGGAGCGAAAGGCTATTTACAATTTGTACAGAAAGCAGATGGCAGTTATAAGAGTGGACGGGCATGAAAGGATACCAGTGGTTGGGAAGGGTGCGAGACAGGTTTGTAGTCTCTCCCCGATATTATTCAATCTGTATATTGAGCAAGCAAGAAGGAACCAAAAGAAAAATTCGGAGTAGGTATTAAAGTCCATGGAGAAGAAATAAAAACTTTGAGGTTCGCCGATGACATTGTAATTCTGTCAGAGACAGGAAAGGACTTGGAAGAGCAGTTGAATGGAATGGATAGTTTCTTGAAAGGAGGGTATAAGACGAACATCAACAAAAGCAAAACGAGGATAATGGAATGTAGTCGAATGAAATCGGGTGATGCGGAGGGAATTAGATTAGGAAATGAGACACTTAAAGTAGTAAAGGAATTTTGCTATTTGGGGAGCAAAATAACTGATGATGGTCGAAGTAGAGAGGATATAAAATGTAGACTGGCAATGGCAAGGAAAGCGTTTCTGAAGAGGAGAAATTTGTTAACATCGAGTATAGATTTAAGTGTCAGGAAGTCATTTCTGAAAGTATTTGTATGGAGTGTAGCCATGTATGGAAGTGAAACACGGACGATTAATAGTTTGGACAAGAAGAGAACAGAAGCTTTTGAAATGTGGTGCTTCAGAAGAATGCTGAAGATTAGGTGGGTAGATCACATAACTAATGAGGAAGTATTTGGGAGGAGTTTGTGGCACAACTTGACTAGAAGAAGGGATGGGTTGGTAGGACATGTGTTGAGGCATCAAGGGATCACCAATTTAGTATTGGAGGGCAGCGTGGAGGTTAAAAATCGTAGAGGGAGACCAAGAGATGAATACACTAATCAGATTCAGAAGGATGTAGGTTGCAGTAGGTGCTGGGAGATGAAGAAGCTTGCACAGGATAGAGTAGCATGGAGAGCTGCATCAAACCAGTCTCAGGACTGAAGACCACAACAACAACAACAACATCGTGGTAGTTCATGGGCCCCATGGTGTTAACGAAAGGTCGCATTACTGTCGACGACTATGTGACCATTTTGGCTGTTCAGGTCGATCTCATGGTACAATGTTTGTTTCTCAGTGCTGATGTTGTTTTCCAAGAAGACGGAGAACCTATTGATACAGTTCGCATCGTCCAGGACCGCTTTTGTGAGCACGAGATTGACTTGTCGCATGTCCACTAGCCACCACATTCACCAGCCCTAGCCTTTCTCGCCTAGTTTCGAGAGATGGGTCCGTGATCGCTATCCACCTCAATCACCCTTACCCGAATCTGCCACAATTTTGCAGGAAGAACGGTATAATATTCCCTTGAAAACCATACAGGACCTGTATTTACTCATTCCGAGACGTCTGGAAACTGATTTGAATGCCAAACATTTTCCTACACCGTGTTAATTATTTGATGTCCTCGGTGTTTCGACACTTTTGTCCAACTCCTCTACATCGTCTCTCCTTAGAGCGTTTTGCGAACCTCCCAAAAAGTCACAGCAGTATAACGGCATGTAACAAGTTCCCAAGCGAAATCAAGGGTGCAAATCTCCTGCAACTTCATCTTTGCTTAATAACATAATTGTGTTGTCAGTGACTCGGTTAGAATTGTACAGTTGTCTTAATATCTGTTTGCTTGTGCTTCTGTGGCGACTTACTTAAAGCGGCAGTTGAAGAGAAGATTAGATGGTCAGTGTACACACTGGTTTTCTTTGGTCAAAAGTATGCTGATAAACACGTTTTTCGGTTAAAAAACTATGCATACCATGGTTGTGTTGCACTTATTTTTTTTAGTAGTTTGATATATGAAATCAAACTTTTAAAAAATTATACCAAATTAATTTCTGTGTGTGCTCATTTTAGTGTTTCGACAGACGTGAAATCGAGCTAAACGTGAATTTCTATGTTGGCCGGTCTAAGAACCGATTGTGTAGAAAAAAGGGTAGCCGCGGTTTTACACACTCGTTTACGAAATAGTGTTTTTCACATGCCGTTTCGACCTGACATAATCATTGTGTGAACGGAAACATTTAGAACATATCTTACATTCATCTTATGGAACAGAAGAGGACATTCATTAATTGCTGTCCATTGACGAAAACTATATCAAAGTCAATGCTGTAGTCATCAGTTAGCTATTGAAATAGTGTTTTAATTTCGCGTTGTTGTCCTGGAGAAGATACTTGTTGAGCTAGTTTGCCACTAAGATTTCCCGTCCTTTTGTGAAATTTAAAGTGTGTGTCTTTGTAGTATAGATGACAATGACTGCACGAAACATGCAAGTTTTGGGACTGTAAGAGTATATCGGGACAAATAAGGGGGTGAAATCTGCGCACGGACTACCCTAGCACGCCTATCGTCAGACCCAAATTCTCAACTTATCAACAAACTACTAAAGTAGCGCCCCTTGCCCGTTATCCACATTACTCGCCGATTTCCGTAAGAGTTCGATCCTGGTGTCCATCTGCGCTGAAGAGATCAATGGGTGTCCCGCCCTAATTTTTATATATGTGATGTCTGTTCTTTCGGACATGTCCGAAAGAACAGACGTCACATAGGTACAGAATGAAATTATCAGTCATATATACTTCTGGTCATTAAAACTGCAACACTTCATTATGTGTATGAGGAAATACCATGTTAATATCGAAAACATCGATGGTAGCAATATCATCGACCGTGAATGCGATTATAATTATGGTGGTGCTCGTAGACGAATGTTTCCGATTCATGCGTATTTCAGCCGAAGGAATGTTACCCAACAATAGAAAAGGGCTGATAGTTCCTCGACCTGCTGCAAACTGTCCGTTGTGAGAAAGAAGGCAGAACTGTACTACGGCGGTTACAGCGAAGCTTGAGGTTTCTGCGGGTGGCAGCCACTGTTTATCTGAGTGCGGAGCTCAACAAGAGAGCCTGGTCTGCTTCAGGCGGCTCCCAACGTGGCTAAATTTAGAGCTGAATGCCGTCACTTGTAACTAGACGCCTGAGGCAGGCGCTGTCTCCGTCCCGAGCTCGAACTTTCCTAATGAGCCGACATCCAAATCAAGTAGCCCGCTTAAGCTAACGCTCGATCAAGCAAGCGTACACATTCGCGCGCGCGCCCACACACACACACACACACACACACACACACACACACACACACGCACACACACACACACACACAGCTCGCTGCCTGTCGCTGTCACCTTGAAATGCATTGTACAAACAGTGGCGCATACCGTGGGTGAACGTGGCCGGTAAAGCTAATATGTAGGAATGCTGAAAGCATGCTACACGCTGTCGCCTTAAGATGTCAGGATATTAGTGGATTAGTGGGACGCTCTTGCGTCTGCAGGATATCTACTGTTACCGAGCGAGACAATGATTTCTTTGAATAGGACAGAGTCGATTTTCTTCCCAGGGACTCGATACAGACGTCCATTATGCCCTAATCTTCTTCTTTTCTCTGTTAACATTTGTTCCATACGTAATAAAGCACCCCACCTGTGTATGGAATGAATCCAAAATTTTTCATTAACGCTTCTTTCTAATTATTTCTATTCCGAGCGATAGGGTGCATTTGTTAACGCGTTAGATTAATGTTCGTGAATACTTAGGCTCAAATTCATGTCCGACCAACATCATTTGGATATTTAAAATGGTTCAAATGGCTCTGAGCACTATGTGACTTAACATCTGAGGTCATTAGTCCCTTAGACTTAGAACTACTTGAACTTAAGTAACCTAAGGACCTCACACACATCCATGCCCGAGGCAGGATTCGAACCTGCGACCGTAGCAGTCGCGCGGTTCCGGACTGAAGCGCCTAGAAACACTCGACCACCGCGGCCGGTTTGGATATTTCATGAATCGCCTGAGGCGAATGCAAGAATAATTTCTTAACAAGGCCAGAGCCGTTCTCCTTTTGCATCCTTTGTGTGTACATTAATGGATCTGATGGGCAAAATACCGGGGGGACGTTAAACTAAAATCTTACTTTTTCCTTTTTCATTGCTGTAGAAATTGTGAAGAAGACTTTTATCATGTGCGTTTCATTTCACCAGCAGTACTCTTGTTTGCATTTCTCTTTAAATAAACAGAACTCCATAGTTTTTATCACTGGTAGTTTATCATCTTTTAACAGTCCCCTGCCACTAAAATACTGCTAAAAATATCACTTTTTGATATATATTTTTATCGCATATCTTAGCAGAATATATTTGTTATTTCTTAAAGTGGTCATGTGCATTGGTAGAAGTAACGGCAATAAATGAAACGTTATGTTGCCGTATAGTACTGGGAACAGTGTATCATCAGTTGGTTCAGGCGCCTGTATTAATATATAGATTTTTCCACTACAACATGCATTTAAATGGCTCTGAGCACTATGGGACTTAACATCTATGGTCATCAGTGCCCTAGAACTTAGAACTACTTAAACCTAACTAACCTAAGGACAGCACACAACACCCAGCCATCACGAGGCAGAGAAAATCCCTGACCCCGCCGGGAATCGAACCCGGGAACCCGGGCGTGGGAAGCGAGAACGCTACCGCACGACCACGAGATGCGGGCGAACATGCATTTAGTCGATAGTAATAAAAAGTATACTAACCTCAGAGAGCGCTTTTCACCTGCACATCAACAGCTGCTTTGATTTGCAGAGTATAAGATGGTATGACAGTTCCGTAAAACGCGGAAACACAGCGTCCATCCTATAAAAATAAATTGAGGATTATTATTTCAGAGGCTAATGAATACTATGAAACATTGATCAATTTGCGAGCTGATAGTGTAATTTTACAGATTATTTTAACCGCTGTCTTCAGTTCGTAAAGTTTTGTATTTAATATAAACTTTGTTCATGAGACACCTACTACAATTTCAGAATCTGATCTAAAGTTTTAAACAAGAACCCAACGCCTTCCGTGCTCCCTATCTCTATGTTTCCATTCCTGCTCCCACCCATCCACCCACACACCCATACACTCCCTTCCTCCCTTCTTCCTCTCTCTCTCTCTTTCTCATTTGAGAAAACCAGTAGCCGTTCTTGGCACAATATTAAATGATCTGCCTTCGTCTCCAGCTGTTGTCTATGGTTGTGTGTCTCAATTACGAGAAATGAAATGCCAATGACGCATGATATTGACCGATTATTCGTCCGGGTCTTTGCATTATATCTGCTAGTAGCGAACAGCTACGGATAGCAAAAGCAGTGTAAAAAAAGTACGGATGACACTAAGAAAAGGAGCTGTTCATAAATAACTAAATTTGTTGTTAAATATTGCGTATAATCGAATTTCAAATATAGCTACATAATTACTTTGTGGACTCATCAAACACAAGAAAAGTCAAGGTGAATATAAAGATGATGAAAGTACCGTCAGCATAGCAAAATATTGGACCAGTAAACGCAAGTACCGATAATGAAATAATTATTCAGCCTTCCTCATTTATGCTCCTGGAAGCTATAACGGAAAGAGTAAGAAAAAAGAAATGGACAAATCTACGCTATCATCATGAAATTTCCCTTTGACGTAACTTTCTGCTACTAATTCGTCAACCTTATAAACTTACTGTAATTCCGATCTGTGAAATGATGCAGGACTCAACTTAGACCATACACTTTTACTGAGACAGAGCAGTTTTTTTGTGTCACTATTTAGATTTTTCATTTTCACTCAACTGCTTATAAAAGACTGCCACCATAAGCAATGTGAGACATACGCCATAAATTGTTTCGTGTTAATAACTGTTCTGTTGCCTACCAGAACTTGGGTGGATCAGATTTCGCTGTTTTGTCTTATAGAAGCTGATTTCCCTTGTACTCATTGTTGGCCATCAGCAGAAGGTATTGAGAAAACTGTCAGAATCACATATAATGACCCACACATATGTGTATCGCGTGTCAGTGGTGATACAAAGAATTATTAAAAACTTTAGAAAAAACCTAGGCATCAACTGTTACAAAATCAGTATTTAACACGTTGTCACCCATCCATTACTTTTGAATTCCAGAGCAGCGGAAACGATGGGACATTTGCTGAGCAACCTTGAGTTAATTTCGTCCTCGTGCCTGGAAATACAAATTCAGAGCTGGGCCTGATCTGTTTTAGTTTCCTTGGTGAACATGATAGACAGTCTTCTCTTTTAGGATGTAGAAGAGCATTTATACTTTGTGGAAGTAGTAGGGATCTAAGTTGTCCCTTTTCTTCAGATACCCGTATTCCAGACAGATAACGGTTGAAATGCTTTTAAAAATATACAGGGTGTCCCAGCTATCTTGTCCACCCAAAATATCTCTGGAACAATAGCAGCTATTGGAAAACGACTTTCACCGGTACCAATGTAGGGCTGGGGCCCATGAATGTACATATTTGGAAACAATCTAAAACGAAAGCATATGTGTTTTTTAACACAAACTTATGTTTTTTTAAATGGACTTCCTACATTTTTTCTTCAGCAATCCATAGCATGACAAAGCACATACACAATGGCGTTGATTGCATCGCAATATTCCCATTACATCCCGAGATATTAAGACGCGAAGTTGACGCTTGAAAGACCCGACATGTGCTGCTAGCGCACGTCCTGAGGCTCAGGCGTGAACCCCATGCTGCCCGTAATCGCGCTGTGATTGACATGGGTAATCACACTTCCATACTTATCAAGAGGTCTGAAACGAATGGGCATCACTTTGAGCATGAGATGTGAACACTGTGTTTGGTATGTAGTGCTGGTAACACAGTGAAAGTTTCTACAAAGGGCCATTTTACCCAGTGATGTTAAGAAACATTTGTTTGCAACAATTTGTCATTTAACGCATTAGATAAACATAACATTGATAATTATGTGATAATAAAACTAATTGGTTTAACATGTTTACATTCATCTTCTATGTCCTACCTGAACTTCCCAAATCAAAACATTTTTACCTAAACAACGGTAAAACTTTTAGTCCACTTGCTCGTTTCACTAAAACCATCAACATGAATTTTACATTACGAGTGAATGATTAACTGTCACTTGCGCTAGATCTACGGTAAAGTAAAGTTTTAACGTTGAACGGCATTACCTTTTTAGTAACGGACTAACGATAAGCGAAGTTAACTTTGTGACTAACGTTGCGGTACACAGATATGTTACAGAACCGCATCACCCCTAGCCTATGGGATAAATAACTGCTGGAATGTACGACGTTAATGCAGAATGGTAGCAGACCGTATTATTCGTTTCGGACCTCTTGATAAGTATGGACATGTGATTACGCATGTCAATCACATCGCGATTACGGACAGCATGGGGTTCACGCCTGAGCCTCAGGACGTGCGCTAGCAGCGCATGTCGGGTGTTTCAAGCGTCAACTTCGCGTCTTAATATCTGGGGATGTAATGGGAATATCGCGATGCAATCAACGCCATTGTGTATGTGCTTTGTCATGCTATGGATTGCTGAAGAAAAAAAATGTAGAAGGTCCATTTAAAAAAAACATAAGTTTGTGTTAAAAAACACATATGCTTTCGTTTTAGAATGTTTCCAAATACGTACATTCATGGGCCCCAGCCCTACATTGACACCGGTAAAAGTCGTTTTCCAATAGCTGTTATTGTTCCAGAGATATTTTGGGTGGACAAGATAGCTGGGACAACCTGTGTATAGTCTGTAAGAAACAATATGACTTATGGCACGTATTAATGTTCTAATTTACAACGCCCGCCTACAATCCAACATGACTGTATTGTAGTTTTCTCAACATTAATATCAGCCGTGGCTTTATTCGAAGATAGGGTGGGATACACTTGAAAACAGGAAGTTCTGTACATCTATAAACCGTTGATCGTGTTCATACATTCATTCTTGTGTGGTACATGTAGTATCCACATAACAGTAGTCAAGAATTTGTCTGAAGAAAATTTTATTATAGATTTTTCATCTGCATAGCACATATAATTCGACAGGATTGTCCCACTGAGTAGGAGTTTGCCGCTAATTTTTCCTCGATCGAACACGTCGCATTTGAGAAACTGGTTACTGTTGTACATACAGTAAACTCGTGCTTGCCACATCAAAGTGTTTTCGTCCATATTAAAGTAGAGCAATCTACTGCAGTTATGTAAACAAGTGACGTCTTTACGATATTTAGAGTAGCCTAACTGATATGCATCATGGCTCGTTGTCGAGACCATTGGAGTAGAACTTTGGATCGTTTCAGGTCGTCTCTCCCGCTTTCGTTAATGTAGGGGTGTCAGAGCACTGGCTCCAACCGGCGAGCGTGGACCAAATTGCCAGGCAGGTACGCGACGTAAATGCAATTTCCGCTCCGATTGAATTTTCATCATTGAGTACAGTACAATCGTTTTATGCGAGATCTTGGCAACGTATGTGACAGTGCAAATGTAACAGCATTTGACATTTCATGCATATGGAATACCAAGCACGGTTCCGCTCACAAGATTAAACGCCTTGTATAATGAAGCCATACGCCTGCCGAAGGTAAAATATTGGGCCACACCGAAATTATATTTACAGTGGGACCTGGTATAATTCAATCGCTTCAATGTATATATAGCGATGGAATAAGCTCGCATTTTCTCGAGCTTATGTAAATTTTTTCTGCCGAAGTTTGTAGCAGGTATCTGCTTAACTAAATTTCACTTGGTAAAGAGTACACTTAACATCTGAAAGTCTAAACCGCCGTAGTATATCCCTGTAAAAGCAACAGTAATCATTAAAACGTTAATCAACGAGCATTTCTTTAAACCATGGTGGTAGAAACAAGTGATTGAAGGTATAATAGGAAAAGAAAAACCGGGAGGAAACATATGTAATCAGAGAATCAAGGACAGGGGAGTATCAGAAGATAAAGCTGCGACTGTAACCGACAACCATAGACTGAGGGAAGAACAGGTTCTCACACCAAAAGATTTGTTACCTGTTAGAAAGCATACTGAAGTAGAAGGGGTGATCAAAATATTTCCCTTCGAAGGTCGTACAGTCCATAATCTGTATGCGATTCAGGAAACATCTTCAGCATTGAGGTAATCGTCCAACCGACTAACCATATTGAAGCACTGTGTAGTGCTGTGTGAAGAAGTCCGTAACTTGTTGTTGCACACACTTGTACGATAGGAGTCAGCCGCGCGGGATTAGCCGAGCGGTCTCAGGCGCTGCAGTCATGGACTGTGCGACTGGTCCCGGCGGAGGTTCGAGTCCTCCCTCGGGCATGGGTGTGTGTGTGTTTGTCCTTAGGATAATTTAGGTTAAGTAGTGTGTAAGCTTAGGGACTGATGACCTTAGCAGTTAAGTCCCATAAGATTTCTCACACATTTGAATATTTTTTTGGGTAGGAGTCATTTACCGTCCGAGGTCTTTTTTAAGGGACCGAAGACGTGGCAATCGGATGGCGAGAGATCGCGACCATAGGGCCGGACCTCGAGAGTCTCCCACTTGAGTTGGTCCGTAATGGATGAAGCTAGCCTCTCACTTTGACCGGCGTCTTGGGTCGAATCGCGACAAGCACGGAGCTTGACACACCATTCTACAATGATGGTTTTCGACTGACGTGATGCTCCATACACGTTCTTCGTCCTTCGATGGATGTCTATCGATATTTTTCGTCGGCCAAGAAAATAATAACAGCACGTTGGTCATGTTTGGAAGCTTTTCGTAATAACGTCGCCATAGTTCACGTTTTTAATTTACCGCATGCATGTTGGAAAGACACGAATGCTACACCAATCCCTTTGCTACATGTCAGTGCTTATATACACGCACCGTAGTAACGCTGAGAAGCATATACTCGTACGCTGCACCAACGCCCTCGAACGGAAACTTTTTGATCGCCCTCATGTGAACGAAAAACGAAGTAAACGTGTTTGAATAAGTACCAAGAAAAAGTAAACTTGTATTCCATTCTAGGGTACGAGATAACGTCCTTCGTCCGTAGGCGTGGTTTTATTATCCTAATTTGAAAACTTTTCTTAACTTAGTACAATGGAATACGTCGCGCAAGGTACCCCAGTAGCTAGAAGAAAAGGAAGGAGGTGGAGATTAAGTGTCTCCTCCACTCTAAGCAAAGTCCAGAGTTTAACAGAAAAAAAATAAGCATCACTAACAACTATGTGAGATGCCTGTGCATACGTATGCATCGGAGAATGTGTGAAACAGAGACTTGGAAATATCAAGCCTTAGTTACTTGCTTGTATTAAGTGAGAAAAGAGAAGAAGGTGCAATAGTATGCTGTGGAAAGTTATGAAAAGCAAAATGTTTATAGAAAGCGGGATTAGCATAACATAGTGTTGCCTCTAATATTGTGTACCATAAATGATATGTATGTAGTCTCATTACCATGTAGAAAACATAATAATCAATTTCAGTAACAACTATAGGGAGAATAAGATAATCTACTGCGCCAGGGAAGCTGGTATGTGTTAGAACACGACAAACAAAGAGCCCATTGAAGAACTGTCCCTGGGTACAAGAATTTTTGTACTGTACTGCGGAGTGATAAGGGAATCCAGAAGCTTGTACCATTAGTTTATTCAACAGACGCTGCTGTATGCTGATTTTATAGGTTTAAATTAGTGCGCCAGGAACGCTGCTGCATAAGATGTTAATAACTTGGACATTTATAAAACATAATGATTCAAAAAGTATGGAAATAATACAGACGTAGATATTCATAACATAATTTTTTTCAACGTAGTGATGAATGCAGTTTACTATCTCGAGTTAGGTATCTTCCTTGAAGTACTTATCAAGATTTAATTTAGGTAGCAGTCGTCAAACCAAAAACAATAGCAATAACATATTAAAGTATAATAAAACATACACTAAGACGATTGCCTGGGAAAGAAGTAAATGATCATCTAGTTTGGCTTATTCACTAATAGTCAAATCTCCAATAGCTGTGCCTTTTTGGAGTTTTTATAAAAGAGGCTGTGTAAGGGTTTAGAGTTTAACCTAAGTTGTTTTCATACAATTATCAGCTGTGTACCTCTTCTTATTGACAACATACAGGTGTTACAAATTCGTGGACAACTGAAATTAGACTCCGCTACGTCTAGTACAAGTGCGACTGTGTCACCGTAGTTTTGTAATGAAGGCCACTTTAAATTGCTAACTAAGCAATCTGTACTGTCATTGAATGATTAACCAATAGTCTCCGTGTTTTGTAATAAACCGGTCAAAAATATATTATTACCTTTAATCTTTATAATAATCATATCCATACAAGATAGAGACTAAATTTTCTACACTTCCAGGGTTGTTCTAGTCATAGTGGCCTGCTTTATTATTATTATAGTTGTTTTTTTTATTAGGTTCGTTAACTATCATATCGGAGAGAAAAACACTGCAGCAAGGGAAAATTAGTCAAAAGAAAATTAGTATTTTTTGCGGTTATAGAAGCATAGTCGCATGTTTATTTATGTTGCTAGGGCGGAGGGAGCCATTGATATAAATCAAGTAGGTGTTTATGAAGCAAACATTTGTTACTCAATTACGATTAAGTCACGACTGAACCGTAGCCACATTGATCCAGATATTTTGATAACGTTTCATATAATGTATTGGAAACGAAATTTGATTAAGTGGCACTATTACAGAACAAATTTTGCTAGTTACAAAAAGGTATTCGTCTCTCTCTCTGTCTCTCTCTCTCTCTCTCTCTCTCTCTCTCTCTCTCTCTCTCTCTCTCTCTCTCTCTCCTTTCTTTCTGTCTTTCCTCCCTTACTCCTCTCGCTCTCGCCCCAATTTACTCCTTTTCTGAAGACGACTTCAAGTGTTAAGAATGTATTTCAGCTTTCATGGTTGGTTTAATAAGAGAAGGTTGAAAGGGGAGTAAAAATTGTTGTTGTTGTTTATTACCGCTAGCCTTGTTACACTGACAAAGCAAAGAATTTTGGATAATCAAGGTAAAACGTATATACTATTCAGAAGTTTTGGAACACAGCGATTTCTCTCAGTTGTTGAAAGCATTGGGTTCTGATTCGAAAGAAACAGTTTTGAATTTCCATTCTGGGCATCCACCTTAAGGTTTGCTGTGATTTACCTAAACTCAGTGAAGTGAAAACAGGGTGGATTTTACATATATACAAAGCAAGCAACTTCTCAGTGCGTGGCGCTTGTCATCCTTGGTCTATCCGAGCTTGAGGTCCATGCTAAATGACTTCATCATTAATGGGAAGTGAAATGTCAATCTTCCTTCGATCTTTTGTTTTCAGTTCACCTCATTAATTTTTAATTAATACAAGTAGATGGAGGAGAAATGGCCCATGCGAAGTGGTTCAACATGGATAAAAGTTGGCGGTTCAGAGAGAGTGAGAGAGTGAGAGTGAGAGAGAGTGAGAGTGAGAGAGAGTGAGAGTGAGAGAGAGAGTGAGAGTGTGAGAGAATTGGAAACATGACTCTTTCACCTATTACTGACGTCGAAAGAGCATAGACAGTATTAAAAAATAGCCATGTCCAAACCTGGACATCATAAAACAGATCGTCAGACGTAGTTGTAGTCGACGGTACGGAAAAAGTGACAGCAGAAAAAATAGTTTTGTAGTGCCACTGCCCAGTCTCTGGGCAAAAATTATGTGTCTGTGGAAAAAGTAACAACAATAAATATGAAAGCCGCCGTACAGCAAGGTAGAAGCCGCCAGTGTGGCGACATATGAATCACAGTAACAAACACGCAAGGAAACTGCGAAGCCAAGATAACCGAGCGCAGTGGTAAACTGTACCGTACACTGGTAACCATGTAGTCAGCGGGGCGTTCTCACCACAGCCGGAAAAGTCTTTTAATATGGCTGCCGTGAATGGGTGCTGGGGTTTAGTGAAACAAATTGCGCCAGAGGCATGGAAATAAATCTAAATTTCGTGGCAGGGGATCACTTCTCGTTGCTGGAAACCAACAGCACCACTATGATGCCACGTGTTTTGAGACTGGGCTGCTCCTGCCTCCAGCATTATTTTCTTCTCGGGACTTGATACCACAGCCCCGGCGACCTGCCATCCGTGCCTGCTACGGCCGACTGTTCTGGTGGGATTTGGTGCCACCACCTGACTCCTGCCAGTGGGCAGCAACTCGTACCCCATGATGCACAGCTGTCTTCAGACATTGCTGAGGTGACGCGACTGGGGCGAGGGTCTGTGCAGGCTCCACGATGCTGAAGAAAGCAGCGCGCCAATGACATCAGTGACCGTGACATCTAAAAGTATCCAGCCTAGCATGGACTTACCATCAGCAATGCAGGGCACTGGTTCAGAAACTGGGGCAGAAGCCGCCGCCCGTACATCAACGCCGGCCAGGGATAACAGAGAGGAAAGTAGTTACCTCACTACCTCATTTATGGAAATCAGTAAATGTCAGTCTTAACTGTCAACAGTGTTGCCTCTGCTGCCACCAGCCCACCACTCAACACTGCACCCTTTAGTACAATCACGAGTTTCTTGCTTGGAAAACATCTGAAACTGGAATGTCTACAGTGATGCTAGACATGATGCGAAGAAGACAGTTCCAGCAGCCAGATAAGCTCATTACACTGAGATCCACGTCAGCTTTGACACACCAGCTCGCGAACATGATATATATTGCGTAGCAAATGAGTTGCATACGTATACAGCAGGCATAGAGACATAGTGTGGCATCAGTGACTTGGCATCAGTGACGAAGAAGGTAATTTATCATTCAGGGGAAGAAGATAGCAGAGCACTGATGGCGATACTTCGAAGTAGTCTCCAATGGAGAGTTGCCACATTCCAACAGCTGGCGAAGACCCATCGTGTTGATCACCTACTCTGAAGTTCTAGAAGCCATAGGGTAGATGAAACTTGAGAATGCGACTGGGCCAGATGATTTGCCAGCGCAACTGTGGAGATCGAGACACTGGGAGGCGGCTGAAAGGCTGACATTTTTCCTCAACAAGATCATTGAAGAGAAGAAGGTAACGACTAAATTGACACTCAGTTTTATAGTCCCAATTTCAAAACAGAATGGGGTCCTGCTGAATGTTACAACTACCGACCTGTACACTTCTCATTATACGCAATGAAAAATTTACAGCACTTCATAGACAGCAGAATGCGTAAGATTGTCAACATTACCATCAGTCATTGTGGCTCTGCGAAAGGCCGTGGGACAACCGATGATACCCATACAGGTCGCTTGCTTACTCATAAACTCTGTGAGGAGTCTAACCATCTTCAATTTACTTCATGGACCTAGAGATGGCGTGTGAGTGAGTACCAGGGGGTCTCATATGGTTTGCCTTCTGAGAAGACGAAGAAATATTTCAGAGGCGGGCAAGAATTCAGCACGTGTGCAGTGCTCTCACTCGGTCTGCGTACTTCCCCCACTATCACGCCTAGATGTTTAAGTGGGAAGAGGTGGAAACTGCGAAAGCGCCAAATTTAGGTAGGAATGAAACAGGAAGACTGAACCTTTTGTATGCAGCACGGTTTCAATTTTATAACAACACAGATCACAAACGAAACAATTTTTAGAGATATTTAATTATTTTTGGCACGTTGAAGGCTTAACAAAATTCATATCAGGTACAAACTGTCGACATATTGTCGATCACAGACAGTTCCGCAGATTTTTGTCACTCGGGTTGCCACAAAATTGTGACTCATTTAGTTTTATAATTGAAAAAAGCCTTTCACCCACACGTGTTTATCGAAGTTTTTCATTACGTTTGCAACCTCGTTATAGAAACGTGGAAACACTTCCTGAGGAATACAGCGTATAAGTCCTGGACATTTTTTTTTGTAAAAAAAAATTGTCTTTCAAACGGGAACTGTATTGCATATCGAACGATTCCATCTGTACATGTACATGGGTGCTTTGAACTGAAATAGCTAACGATCTTCCAAGCAGATGAAAAACAGATTTAAGATTGTCATTGTCTTAAGAACGTTTAGAAAAATATTCCTGTAATTCCTTCAACGCCACAATGAATTCTTCAAAATTCATGTTTTCTTTAACGTCAGTAAGCTCAGGGAAATGGACTTTTTTTTTTGTAAGAAGTTTCCCATCCACATTTCAGTTTTTTTTAATGCATCCTCACAAAATCAGAAATAAGTTGTTTCTCACCTTGCAACGTCTTATATGGATACTACAAAGTCAAGTCCACTTAAAGTGAGAGTTTTGCAATCCATTCTGGATGTACTAATTTTCGTTCCTGCTTTCATTTTCCTTAAGAAACTCAACAATAACGTGTTTTAAATCGAAAACTCGCTCCAGGCATGCCCCTTGACTTAACGAAATGTCTTTTCAGTAATGTATAACGTCTCCATACTCTTCGTTCAGCCCCATCAGAAATTGTTGTAACTAACTATGTAGTAATACGTACGACTTCAGAAAATTTGCTATTCATACCGCCAATTTCATCACTGCCCGATGATTGCTAAATTAGTACAAAATTCTTTTTGATGTGCAGAACAATGAATCTCGTACAAATCAACTTTCGACCTTTGTAATTTTTTGCACTTTCATTATAAAACCAAATTTGCAGTATCTGTAGATCATGCGACTGCATAATAAATACTGAGAATTCTCTTCCTTCCCTTCTGTGATTACCGCTCATTCTTAAAGTTTGTTATGATAGATCGCTAAACTGCCTCTTTCTGTGAAAACGATCTTTGGATCTTTGACCGCCACAAATAAATGACGAAGAATATAGAGCGCTGACATCACGTTCCTTTTAAACTGAAGAAAGACGTGCCGATCACAAAATGCCACACCAGTGGCCGGAAAAAAGTGTCGCATCGCACTGCTAAATGAAAGGTCGCGCTGCACCGAGTAGTTCCGATAAGGACCGAGCAAAGCCGATACGAGCCGCAACATGCCCAGCCTCAATCCGCGTGAAGGACATCGTAAGCGCGTGACGTTTTGCACGCCGTGGCCGACCCTGAACTAATTGAATGGTGCGATTGCTCTATAATACAATCCTAAAAGTCGAGTACTTTCTGCTGCAACAGTATCACATTTTCCTCTCATGAGGGATTGCTTCTATAATTTTGTCCATCATAATAATCTACACTGTCGCCCGTGATCGTCTAAAAGTGGCACCTTGCACCTTCCTGTATGTTGATGATGTTCTATTGGTCACTGAAGACAAGATTGACTTTTTACAACTGGATACATGGCAGAACCGCCTTGAACACTCATGACTACAGCAATTGTGCTCAGTTGTCTTGTTGGTGGAGGATGCTGGCCCGCAACAAGAAAAGCAGGGCAAGGGAAACCAAAATGTTCCGAAGGATATCTGGCCTGACACTTCATGATCGGAAGACTGAGACAAAGTTTCCCAGATACCCTCTGTATAGGATTCTGGTGATGTGATTGTGAAGTGAAATCGAGAAGAAACAGCCACGCCTACACAAAGACCAGGCAGACATCGTGTACAGATGGCCAAGAAATGTAGAGTATTGTGGAGGGTGGTTGTAGAAAATCGCATGAAATCAACCGAAGGAGTTACTTGTGAGTTCCAAAGTTCTACTAGCAGTCCATCTAATAGAATGACTGAGTGTAGTAAGTTTAATACACTGAGGTTAAAAAAAAAGTGAGATACCTCCTAATATCGTGTCGGGCCTCATTTTGCCTGACGAAGTGCTGCAGCTTGACTTGGCACGGACTCAACAAGTCGTTCGAAGCCCTCTGCCTCTACAGCCGTCCATAATTGCGGAAGTGTTGCCGGTGCAGGATTTTGTGCACGAACTGACCTCTAGATTATCTCCCATAAATGGTCAATGAGATTCATGTCGGGCTCTCGAATTGTCAAGAATGTTATTCAAACCAATCGCAAACAATTGTGGCTTGGTCCGTAGCCCATTAATGCCAAATTCCGTCGCCCTCGTTGTCCACAGGACGTTAAACACTAATCTCCTCCTCCTACTCCTCCAAATCTCAATTCAGTGTCCAAACGGATACGTTCGTAATTAATTTCTGCGGCTTTTTCATACAGTGTTGCTTGTTTGTTAGCTCTGACAACTCTACGCGAACACTGCTGCTCTCGATCGTTAGCCGCGGGGTTTAGGGCGCCGCCGCGCCTTGTCACGGTTCGTGCGGCAACCCCCCCCCCCCCCCCCCCCACCTCCCACACCCATCCCGTCGGAGGTTCGAGTCTTCCCTCGGACATGTGTGTGTATGTGTGTGTGTGTGTGTGTGTGTGTGTGTGTGTATTGTACTGAGCGTAAGTTAGTTTAAGTCAAATTAAGTAGGGACCGATGACCTCAGCAGTTTGGTCCCATAGGAATTCAGACACATCAGCTCTCTGACGTAAAGTGAAGGCAGTCGGCAACTTCGTTGTTCGCCTGAAATTTGGTATTCGTGGAACAATCTTGATACAGTGGATCTCGGAATATTGAATTCCCTAACGATTTCCGAAATAGAATTTCCCATACATCTAGCTCCAACTACAATTCAGCCTTCAAAGTCTGTTAATTCCCGTTGTGTGGCCATAGTCAAATCGGGAACCTTTTCACATGACTCACTTGAGTACAAATAACAGCTCCGTCAATGCACTGACCTGTAATACATTGTGTACACGATACTGCTGCCCTCTGTATATGTGCGTATCGGTATCCCATGATTTCTGTCACCTCAATGTAAATGGAGTACAATGATAGAGCAGCTCCTCATAAGCTACACATTTATGTGGTTACTGCTAAGTGACACTTGAGATGGTGTAAAGAGAGACACCACTGGAGAATGGACGACTGTAAACGAGTGATCTGGAGTGATAAAACAAGCTACATTGTGTAGCACTCCGATGTTTTCTGTGTATGCTGAACTTATGTTTTGGTTGATGGTTGGTTATTTTAAGATCCAGGAAGTTTATCCTTTTGTTGTCCTCATGTTCTATTGTGAATTTTATGTTTTTGTGGAAATAATTGAATAATTCTAGTAGTTCTTCGATCTCATCTTTGGTTCATCAAACAGAACCAAACTATCATCAACATATCTCCAGTAGTATATTATTTTACTTTTGAATCTATTGTTTTCATTAAAGAACTTACTTTCCAGATGATTGAGAAATGTGTCTGCCACTTTGAAAAATCAGTCATTGCACATCATATGTTGGAAACGAAACATGTCATCAACAATGTAGTAAACAATTTGGTAGTATTACATAATGAAGCCAATGGTAAGACCCTAAATCTGTTAGAACAACTGGAGATATGCCTCCACAAAATCGAAAAACCAGAATCGATGTTAAATGAACAAACAGATTTTGCAAGCCACATCTATTTCAGTAATTTTAAAGATCTGTTCTAAAGTTATTTCCTCCATATGTCAATTGTTTCCTGCGTATGTCAACTGTTTAATAATTATATCTTTAGAACTATGAAAAATTCATCTTTGACAACACCATGCACAAAAACATCTGTTCACCTGCCTCGAGATGACTGGGTGTTTGTGTTGTCCTCATCATTTCATCATCATCCAGGAAAGTGGCGAAATTGGACTGAGCAAAGACTGGGTAATTGTACGGGCGCTGATAACCACGCAGTTGAGCGCCCCACAAACCAAACATCATCATCATCATCAAAAACATCTGTGCAGTATTTACAAACATGTGTTTGCGAATTTGCCTCTTGAATGAAGTGATATGTGTGAAAACGATGGAGGAAAAAACTAACGCTGTTGCTGAAACGTTAAAAACGCTTTTCTTGGATTATTTGGTAAGTTTACACTATTCATCTTTTCCATTATTTCGCACATATTTTTCGCGTCTGACTTACGAAATTCGTAAACTAACATCAAACCTTTTCGTGACATTAATATGCAATTCATGTCATTCCAGAAAACAAATAAAGCATGTATTAAGCCGAATTACACCTGAAGATGGACCCACAGGGTCCGAAATGCATTGTGTGCTGAATAAAACAGGAAAAATTGTGACTGAAGGCGTTTTTTAATTCATACCACGAGTGTACTGCGTACAGTCACGTTTTAAGCTGCATAATATGGATAAAATTAAAAAAATACACTAGTGTCTCCCAGTTGTGTCTTTCCAAGGGTATCTGATGTTGTTCTAGACAGGTTGTTTGGAGGCTGCAATACGCACATCTTTTTTCCCAAATAAGAGTATATCACTCAGTTGGCAAAAAAAAAAGCATTTTTATATGTCCACCACGTGTACCACATGCATATTTTTGGTAAAAGAATAGTAATTCCCACAGTGTTAAATGGCACTCCAAAGTTTATTGTTCTAATGTTGATGTTCCTTTCATCGCTGCTTCAACTGTCTCCTTCATTGACGCCTCTTCCCATTCCTTCCAGTCTCCTTTTCCTTTATAGATCCTCGCCACCTGAAGTAGACGGAGTAATAATTACAACAGTGCTATAAAACAGAAAATATTTTGTAAATGCATTTTGCCTCATATTAAATCAGTTGTCCGCTAGCTATTCTTAAAGCCCTGTTCCCAGTAATTGATGGACCCCTCAAGGTACATTTTAACTATATACTGATGTAATCCCCGATTACACTAACAGATGACAGCACCAGTCACTAGAGTGGTGTAGGAAGGACCCATTACACTAACAGATGACAGCACCAGGCACTAGAATGGTGTAGGAAGGACCCAGTATCATGCCTCATTTACATCACGTCTTTCATTTCTCACAAACTGCGGGAAATCTGTATCGAATACCACAAGTCAGTTTTGCAAACCGTATAATGATCAGTTGTGAATCGCTTACCTTCTACACTTTAATCCAATTTGACTAAATTTCTGAAGTCACAAAACTTAACTGACATGTTCATTAGACAGACAAGACTCGCGACAACCACACTCACTCACGTAATGGCGTTTCATCGCTGTTGACGTCACGGCGCGTTCGTAAATGTTTACATTTATTCTTATAGTCGCTCTATTTAGTTAACTCCTCTCCACCTTATTAGGATCCCAAATCGTCGACTATGTAAAAATTTAGACGATTAGATGAATGTACGGTCAATGTACACAGTGAGTAACCCCAATTTTTTTTTAAAAGAAGAAAGCTCGAATTCAACTTCCTGACACCGATGTTATTGGAGGCGGAGAACAATGGTGAAAGAAGTCGTCCTTAGTGGATCCATTGAATTTTTAGTTTGAAGTGATTTAAGTAAATCGCAGAAAGCCTAAGTCATAATGACTGAAAAGAGTTTTGAAATTTGCTCCATATGCTTGCAGGTGCAGTGTCATAACTACTGCTTCACATCACTCTGTACAACGTTTCTTTAAGAGCGCTAGTGAAACTAGGCTCTATTGCTCTCGCATTTTGTGGTTCGAGTTCGCAGACATTAATTAGCCCCCTCCAATGTTTGTCCATTATTTGCTCAACTCAAACCACCGTATTTTGTTTAAATGTATTGTTTTAATTATGATACATAATTTATCAATGGATTTGAGCACTGTGGATTTTGGCGTCCGGTGCGGATATCTAACACGAATATTTGAAGACAAAATTTCTTCTTCAGCGTAACTAGGTAGTAGACGTTGACGATAATGATACCGTTTCCCCACCAAAAACTACACAGCTGTTCGCCTAAATGCATTCCTCGACGAATATCTGCTCCGTTCGCAGTTTCTTTGTGCGTATGAAGAGATGTCAGGTATAGCATGCAGAAGCAAAGGATACTATACTATACGGATAGAGGTGCATTTCGGAACTACTAGAGGTCAAGTATGTTCGGGTAAATTGTTGTGTGCTTTGTTCAGGAAACGGAAAAATAGGGAACATAATAAATTATTCGAAACGTTTGAGTTTTAGTTTCCTTGACGTCACGAATTGCTCAGTCACAGCGACACGGTGTTGTTCTCATCTCAAGCACACAGTTTGCTCCGACACACTGTAATACCATAATGGCAATATAAAGGGGCGCTTTTTTGCAACAAGTGGATATCATATGACACATTTACTTATCGTTGTGCTGTAGTTCGCCCAGGCTTCGAGGCGCTCCTAAATTTTTCTTTAGTTATCCGCTACACAAACAGCTGCTCACTTGTGTTGTCTGCCAGTGGTAGAAAGCGATTAGCCGCTTGTGAAAACGCAGAAGTGAAGAACAAAAACCCTTCAACGACAAAAGCGATTTAGCGGTATTTGTGGTGGCGCGCACTTCTAAGGGTTCGGAGCAATCAACCGGCTTTATGCAAGGGAGCTATCGAAAGTACTTGAACTTCAGTGAGAGTGCCTGTGGCGAAAACAGATCTTCTTTATTTTTACAGAAAGTTGAAAATTCACCCAGTCATAGCGCAGTGGAAGTGTTGTAAATTCTTTTAAAGTGAAAATACATTTAGTAAAACATCTTGTACAGAAGTCTCTGTCTTTACTCTTATAGTTTATAGAGTTTGTATTCTTCTTCTACGTGCTACTTTGATTGAACTTTTACTGTTAGATTTTAATATACTCAGAAGGATTTTCAGTTTTCCGGCACGAAGTTTAATTTTACCAGTGTTGCAGATACAGAACATTTTTGAGTGTTTTGGGAAAGGCTGACGTAAGAGCTCTCTGATTCATTCAAAAATAAACTCGATATAAGATAATTTGGAGGTAAGAGGAAAATTACGGAACTTACACTCCACGGCAATTGCACGTCCCATTTTGAGGTCTCCCTCCCCACTTCATGCTCGTGGCTGTACTACGCCATGTGCTTTCTCTCTCTCTTTCTACTACATTAACACACGCACACACACACACATACTTAGCACATTGCTTTTAAATTTTGATGTTATTTGTAATATACTGCTGGCGTCCGAAACACTTCTTCTAAAGAAAGAAATTTGAATGTCAGTTTCTTTTAACACTAATCTCCAATAACTTTACATAAAGAAAACTTTAAAACATTGTGATGGTTTGCTTCTACGGGCATTTTATTCTACCTCCGTATCTATTTACAATACAAGTTTATAAATGTTCAAATAACTTACGGGAATGCAGCCGGGTGATGTCGTCGACAATCGCCAATATTTCGACAGGAGTACACCCTGTCATTTTCAAGGCATAACTGCAGCAAGTAAGCTCTGTGCAGGGGAATTGAAAACCTTCGTTTTGCGGAGACACTCCGTAAGGTAAAACACATACTGTAAACACTAGCGCCATCACACAAATCAAACATGACCACCGTCAGACGTTATCTATACTGAAATTAATAATCGATTCCTGCATGGAACCTTGATCTCTCCCTTGGAAAAAACCCGAGGGACAGAATTAATGCTGTTTCACTCGATTATTAATTTAATTATCGATAATTTATGACGTCCGTCATCTTTGCTTTGTGTGGTGGCGCTATTGTTTACATTGTGTCTGTATGTTGCCTTACGGAGTTTCTCTGCAAACCGTGGTTTTAAATTCCCTTGCACAGCGCTTACTTGCTGCCGTTATGTCTTGAAAGCCGCGCTGAGTGACCGAGCGGTTTAGGGCACCATGGCGCCGTGATTGCGCGGCCCTTCCAGCCGGAAATTCAAGTCCTCCCTCGGGCATGGGGGTGTGTGTTGTTCCTAGCATAAGTTAGTTTAAGTAGTGTGTAAGTCTAGATACCGATGACCTCAGCAGTTTGGTCCCTTAGGAATTCACACACATATCAACATTTTTTATGCCTTGAAAATTGAG
This sequence comes from Schistocerca cancellata, assembly GCF_023864275.1. Classification (NCBI taxonomy): domain Eukaryota; kingdom Metazoa; phylum Arthropoda; class Insecta; order Orthoptera; family Acrididae; genus Schistocerca; species Schistocerca cancellata. The sequence goes on along the minus strand of NC_064629.1, from coordinate 343,735,832 downwards.
GGGTGTGCTCCTGTCAAAAAATCGGCGGTTGTCGATGAGAAATCACACTGCTGCATTCCCATAAGTGACTGGACACGTACAGGTCAGCAGAAACTCAGGTCTCACGTGATCATAAATATAAATATAAATGTAAGACGAATGTAGCAAAATTAAAGTTTTTCGTATTTGAGAAAAGAAAATGCAAACCAGAAATGCATTGGAAGCTAATCTGTAGTGCTCCTGGAACCACCGTAGGTAACCCTTTACATTATGTTACATTATTCGTTATCCATGGATCTCATGAAGAGTCAAATGGGTCAAATGGCTCTGAGCACTATGGGACTTAACATCTGAGGTCATCAGCCCCTAGAAGATAGAACTAATTAAACCTAACTAACCTAATGACATCACACACTTCCATGCCCGAGGCAGAATTCGAACCTGCGACCGTAGCGTTAGCGCGGTTCCAGACTTTAGCGCCTAGGACCGCTCGGCCACATCGGCCGGCCGTGAAGAGTCCTCTCTGAGTTGTGGGAGGGTGTCAGAGATCTACATTTAATTTAAGTACAATACAGTGGAAGCACTCACCTTTACGATAGGCTATTGTATTATAGTCCTAATTTTATCTATAGAATGACGCATGATATGAAATCTAGGATACTCTACAACGGAGTATAAGGAGTTGCCCAACAGAACGGTGTTTAATTCAGTGTGAAACACCACCACGGTATCTACATAAAATTTATTGCTTTCTGGCAGACTGCTGCACACACATGTACCCATGCATTTCTGTACCAGTATTAATAGTTTGTAGACGTTGTTGTAGTTCATAATTTTATAATCATGCTTTTCACTGTTTTTCAAGAATAGAGGAACAGTTGTAATGATGAACGAAGTTAATGAATATACCACCTCCCACTTTAGTTACACTACCCACATTTAGAAAACTTTCATACACTTTCACATGGATAACACTAAACGCAGACAGTTGGGGTATACAAATTCCGTCCCCTAGGGTAAACGGATGGCGGCAGGAAGGGCATCCGGCCACCCTCTAACGTTAAGAATGCCCAAAACGACTATATCTGTTCCGATCATGTGTGTTACGGGTTAAAGACAAAAGAAAAAAGAAGTTGTTATATTCGAAGTTTTTTTTTAAGTTCTTTGCAGTATGAGCAAAAATTAATAGTAGATATAATTTTTATCACACGACTCTGTATTCCGTCCCTACAATTTCAGTTTACCTAAAATGATTCTGTAACTTATTACTGAATATAAATATGCAGAATAAACTAGTGTCTTCATTGTTAAACCACCCATTGCTGTAATCGTATAAACATTTTCGGGGCAAGTTTAAATATGTCGGACTGGACCGTTCCCTTGTAAGCCGAGAAAAGGCACACAGAGTAGGCATCATTTTCTCAGAATAATAGAGTCCCTTTGGAGAACATATCATAATAAAACTATTCCACATGGCATCCAACATATATGAAACAGGAGAAATACTCCCACACATCAAGGAGAATATAATAATTCCAAAACCAAAGATAGCAGATGCTAATAAGTGTCAATATTACAGAATAGTCAGTTTAATATGTCATGGTTGCACAGTACTGACACTAATTGTTTACAAATAAATGGAATGACTTTGAAAGCTGACGTTGTGAAAGATCAGTTTGGATTCCTGAGAAATGTAGGAGCAGTCGAGGCACCGTTGACGTTATTAAGCTATCGTATAAGACACAATGAAGACAGGCTAACATACGTTTGTAGCATTTGTAGATTCAAAGAAAGCTTTCGACATTGTTGACTAGAATGCTCTTTCTGAAATTCCAGTGATAATCCGGATAAAATACAGGGAACTTAAAGTTATCTACACATCGTACGGAAACCGTACTTCATTATGGAAGTCGAAGGACATGAAAAGGAAGCACCAGTTTCAAAAGTTGTGAGACGGAGTTTCAGCCTATCCGCGAACCGTAAACGAAAGCAAGAAGAGATTAGAAAGGGATTAGAGATCAGGCAGGCGAAATAAAAACTTTAAAGCTTCCTTGTGACATTGTAGAGCTGTTAAAAACGGAAAGGGACCTGGAAGATCTTTTGCGTGGAATGAATTATGTTTTGAAGAAGAGATTGTAGGATGGATATAAACAAAGGTAAAATAAAATTAATGGCTTGTAGTTGAATTAAATCAGGTTATATCTAGAGAATTAGATTAATAAATAACACATTAAACGTGGAAGATGATTGTTCGCGATGGTCGAAGTACAGAGGGTGTAAAGTGCAGACTAGTAATAGCAAGAAAAACGAGAAATTTGTTAACATCGAATTTAAATATAAGTTTTACTAAATGCTTTCGAAAGATATTTGCCTGGAGCGTTGCCTCGTACAGAACAGAAATGTGGGTGACAAAAAGCTCCGGCCAGAAGAGAATAGAAGGTTTTGAAATGTTATGCTATAGAAGAATGCCGGAGATGGTGAATATTATATGGATAATTAATGAAAAGGTACTGAAGCAAATGGGAAAGAAAAGAATATTATGGCACGATTTGACCAAAAGAAGGGATCGGTTGATAGGACACGTCGTGAGGCATCAATGTATTCTCAGTTTCGTAAAGGAAGAAAGTGGGGAGGGTAAAAATTGTAGAGGTAGACGAAGGCTTGACCATAGTAAACAAGTTCAGATGGATCATAGTTGCAGAGATGAAGAAGCTTGTAATGGAAAGACCAGCGTAGAGAGCTGTCTTCAACTAGTCTTCAGACTGAAGTCCGCAGCAACAACTATTCCCATTCGCCCATTTGACTATACAGGCAGGATATTATTTATTTGAAAGTCCGAATCATTTTCCGTGAGCATTCAGTACTAACTAGTCCAGTGTGTTCACACACACACAGTACGGGCAAGTTCCATACACACTCTCACACCCGCGGTGAGCTCAGATCTGCAACGTCTGCCTCAGGAGGGAGTGGCGCTGCCGTGAGACCAAAGGTGAAGCTTTGTATCTTCCGTATCGTGTGCTTGGATGTCTCAACTTGAAAATTCACATCCCCTGTGTTTCTCTAGGTGCGGCATGCACTATTAAAGTTTTCTCGTTGTCCTCGTTTTCTCTCTTTTACGAGGCTCATCGAATTTTCATCGGGTTTCATAGATCTAGTGTCCGTAACATTGAGCCACATAAGGTAGAAACTTCAAATCAATTAATAAAGTGGTACGAAATTTCTGTGCTTCCTTTTTTTTTTAAGCTCTCCTCTGCTTACACTAGTTGCGACATGGTTACAGCAATAATCCACATCGATACAAGAAGATTATTAAAGAAAATGGAAAAGAGAAAAATAACATTTCTAGGACATACCATTAAGCACAGCACTTCTCATTAACATTCTTGAAGGGAAGGTAGTGGGACGGAAACGAAAGAGACGGCCTAAAAACAATTATTTAGAAGACATCGAGAAGAGTATAGGACGTGATAATTACATGGAACTGAAACCTTTAGCCAATGACAGAAGGCAGTGGTTGCATCGACAAGGCATTAGGTTTTAGAACATGTTTGTATGTAATTAACTGCGGTTTGTGATGACAGTCTTCAGATTCAAGTAAAAAACAATTTTCAAATCTAATCGACCCAATGTGTATAAATATGGTATAATCAAAGTAATAAGCCAAACAAATTACGTCGTTTTTGTGTAAAAGTGTAAGTTCCACATTCTCTATTCTAACAGATACGTTGACTCTATACAACTTCTTAGCAGTGTTAACGATGCTTAAAAATCGACATAGAGGGATTCCCGAGTCGAGTTACTGAACTCTCAACTAAAACAATTCTTTTTCGTCTTTGCGTAAGTCCTGAGTCAGAAGTATAGAGAAACATCATCTGTGTGACTTTTTTCCTATTGTTTATAATTTCAGTAATATAAATATACATCTTGGCATCTGTAAGGAATGGGTAGATTTCCAAATCGTCAACTGCATGCAGCAATAAATATTCCTGAAGCTTTTGTTAGAAAGCCCTGGGAAACGTTTGATTGAATGGTACACTCAATAAAAGTGTCAGAACACACTAATCTGAGAAAATATCCTGCCATCCATCTTAGGCTCTGACCCGAGTACATCGTTGAAGCTGGAAAGTACTAGCTGTATTGCAATATTCCTGCTTCCTGTAGAAGCATGGCTGCGAGGTGTCATCCGAGTGATTATGAATGTTTAATCATTTAGTTGTTATTTACTCAGTAGCAAGTGTAATTTGGCCTCCAAAGATTAAAACAAGTTGCACTTATCTGAAGGAAAGTTGTGTATGTTTTCTTGAGATTGTTAAAAGTTCACAGCATGCGCGGAAGACCGAGATATATATTCCACGTATCAAAACTCTTCTGCTGGTCTTATATAAATTGATTTAAAATTTGTTAGTGCTCCGGCTGCCAACATTTCTGCCAGGACTGTTACTCGATGACGGATTTTATGCGCAAAAGCTCGTCTGGTACTATCCATTGGCTCGCATTCAGCGCCGTGCCAGAGGGCAATCGTTTTATAGAACATCCTAATTGAGGCTAACGGCAGCTGGTCGCGGTAATGTCCTCAGACAAATGCCGGCGATTGTGTATGACTGTCATAATTCAGAGACCAAGGAGTATATCACTAGGCTCAAAATATACTCCCTTCATCAAAATCTTATTGCAGCTCACCGCTACTCCTCCGAGGATGTCTGCCGCAGCCGTAGACGAAATGTTAGGGGAAAGTTTTACTTATCGACTATGACCTGTCAGTCCGGAAGTTTCATGTAAAGGCAGTTACATATGTGTGCAGGAACCTTGGACATTTTGTTTTCAGAATGTAAGCTCAGTGCTTGAGCAGCACGTGTGTCAAACTGAGTAAAATGCTTGTAGATATATAATACACTCCTGGAAATTGAAATAAGAACACCGTGAATTCATTGTCCCAGGAAGGGGAAACTTTATTGACACATTCCTGAGGTCAGATACATCACATGATTACACTGACAGAACCACAGGCACATAGACACAGGCAACAGAGCATGCACAATGTCTGCACTAGTACAGTGTATATCCACCTTTAGCAGCAATGCAGGCTGTTATTCTCCCATGGAGACGATCGTAGAGATGCTGGATGTAGTCCTGTGGAACGGCTTGCCATGCCATTTCCACCTGGCGCCTCAGTTGGACCAGCGTTCGTGCTGGACGTGCAGACCGCGTGAGACGACGCTTCATCCAGTCCCAAACATGCTCTATGGGGGACAGATCCGGAGATCTTGCTGGCCAGGGTAGTTGACTTACACCTTCTAGAGCACGTTGGGTGGCACGGGACACATGCGGACGTGCATTGTCCTGTTGGAACAGCAAGTTCCCTTGCCGGTCTAGGAATGGTAGAACGATGGGTTCGATGACGGTTTGGATGTACCGTGCACTATTCAGTGTCCCCTCGACGATCACCAGTGGTGTACGGCCAGTGTAGGAGATCGCTCCCCACACCATGATGCCGGGTGTTGGCCCTGTGTGCCTCGGTCGTATGCAGTCCTGATTGTGGCGCTCACCTGCACGGCGCCAAACACGCATACGACCATCATTGGCACCAAGGCAGAAGCGACTCTCATCGCTGAAGACGACACGTCTCCATTCGTCCCTCTATTCACGCCTGTCGCGACACCACTGGAGGCGGGCTGCACGATGTTGGGGCGTGAGCGGAAGACGGCCTAACGGTGTGCGGGACCGTAGCCCAGCTTCATGGAGACGGTTGCGAACGGTCCTCGCCGATACCCCAGGAGCAACAGTGTCCCTAATTTGCTGGGAAGTGGCGGTGCGGTCCCCTACGGCACTGCGTAAGATCCTACGGTCTTGGCGTGCATCCGTGCGTCGCTGCGGTCCGGTCCCAGGTCGACGGGCACGTGCACCTTCCGCCGACCACTGGCGACAACATCGATGTACTGAGGAGACCTCACGCCCCACGTGTTGAGCAATTCGGCGGTACGTCCACCCGGCCTCCCGCATGCCCACTATACGCCCTCGCTCAAAGTCCGTCAACTGCACATACGGTTCACGTCCACGCTGTCGCGGCATGCTACCAGTGTTAAAGATTGCGATGGAGTTCCGTATGCCACGGCAAACTGGGTGACACTGACGGCGGCGGTGCACAAATGCTGCGCAGCTAGCGCCATTCGACGGCCAACACCGCGGTTCCTGGTGTGTCCGCTGTGCCGTGCGTGTGATCATTGCTTGTACAGCCCTCTCGCAGTGTCCGGAGCAAGTATGGTGGATCTGACACACCGGTGTCAATGTGTTCTTTTTTCCATTTCCAGGAGTGTATGTTTAACACCTACAATCAACTCCTGGGACGTGTATTTCTATTTTCTTTTTCTATTTAATGACATTACCCACTGAGTTACCAAAAGTCATTGGATAGAGATGCACGTATACAGATGGCGGTAGTTTCGCGTACGCAAGGTATAAGAGGGCAGTACATTCGTGGAGCTGTCATTTGTACTTATGTGATTCATGTGAAAAGGTGTCCGACGTGATTATTGAACGCGGAATGGTAGCTGGGGCTAGACACATGGGACATTCCATTTCGGACTTCACTTAACGACTGAGAACAGCGGAGTTCGGGTAGGGTTGTCAGTGCTAACAGACAAGCAGCACTGCTTGAAACAGCCGCAGAAATCAATGAAGTACGTACGACGAACGTATCCGTGCGGATGTTGCGGCGAAATTCGGCGTTAATGGTCTACTGTAGCAGACGACCTAGGCTAGTGCCTTTGCTGACAGCACAACGGCGACATCACCTGCAGCGCCTCTACTGGGCTCTTGACCATATCGAATGGTCCCTAGGCGACTGGGAAAACTTGCCCTGGTCAGATGAGTCCAGATTTTAGCTGGTAAGAGTTGATGGTAGGGTTCGGGTGTGGCGCAGACCACACGAAACCATGGATCCAAGTTGTTAACAAAGCACTGTGCAAGCCGGTGGTGGCTCCATGATGGTGTGGACTAAGTTTACATGGAATGGAGTGGGTCCTCTTGTTGAACTGAACCGATCACTGACTGGACTGTGGTTATGTTTGGCTACTTGGAGACCATTAGCAGCCATTAATGGACTTCATGTTCCCAAACACCGGCCCATTATTTTCCGCGATTGGTTTGAAGAACTTTCTGGACAATTCGAGCGAATGTTTTGGTCACTCAGATCACCCGACATGAATCCAATCGAATGTTTATGGGACATAATAGAGAGGTCATTTTGACACAAAATCCTTCACCGGCAACACATTGGCAGTTATGATCGGCTATACAGGCATGGCTCAATATTCCCGCAAGGGGTTTCCAACGACTTGTTGAGATCACGCTACGCCGAGTTGCTGCTCTACGGCGGGCAAAAGCAGGTCTGAAAGGAGATTAGAAGGTATCCCATAACATTTGTTACCTCAGTGTGTATTTGGTACACCCTCCAGATCTGATTGCAGTTGGCCGCTTCTCCTCCAGGGATGTCTCCCACAGCCGGAGACGGAACGTTAGGTGAAAGTTTTACACATCGACCACGGCCTGTCAACTCGGAAGTTTTAAGTAAAGGCAGTTACATGCATCTGCCGCAAACTCGGGTATTTTGTTTTCGGGATGTAAGCCCAGAGCGCGGGCAGCTCGTACGTCAGACTCTGTCCAAGTCTTGTAGAGATACAATCTGTTTAACAGCTACAATCGGCTCCGGCGACTTTTACTTCTATTTTGTTTCTCTTTTTAAGGGCATTCTATTACAGGGAATAGAAAAATAATTCACTATTGCCTTTATTACAGCTCGTAAAAGTTTTTTTAGTGATTACAGACGTGAATTAAGACTGAGTGCTGGAAAGCGTTAGTATCTTCCGCATTTGGTTAAAACTAGCTTTTTAATGTTACACACACGTTCGTGACGGTTCATCCCGATCAGAGGCTGCCTTCCCAGTGTGGACTACCCACGAGAAGAGAAAGTGTGTGATCCGCAGACGTGGGCCAGGTTCCCCACTGGAGGCGAGGGAGTTCTTTTCTCGGCGGCAACACGGTGACGGCTGGCCGGGTCGGCTTATCGGCCGGATCCCGGCTTCCTGCGGCGACGGAAACGCGCTGTGCTCTGAGCGTCGCGCGCACTGCTCCCTCACGCATCCGCCTCGCGGCTCTCCTTTCGTGTCGCTGGCCGGCCCGTGCCGCACGCACCGCACCGCAGCGTGGGGGCATCCCCTGAAACCGTCGAGCACCTGCCTCTCTTTTCTCCGAAATCCCACTGCCTTGTTATCTGTGCCCGAGCTTCCTGGTTAGCGTGAAAGTTGACGTACAGCAGCACTGCATTAACCGCAACGGAGAAAAAGCTTGCCTTTCCTTTTCTGCTTACAAGACTTTCGTCAAAATCCTTTCCTCCGAATTCAGATTTGAGCAAGCCAGAAAAAGGGTATTTCCACAGTTGTTTCATCCCACATCAACAACAATAATTAGCCGGCCGGGGTTGCCGTGCGGTTCTAGGCGCTGCAGTCTGGAGCCGAGCGACTGCTACGGTTGCAGGTTCGAATCCTGCCTGGGGCATGGATGTGATGGATGTGTGTGATGTCCTTAGGTTAGTTAGGTTTAATTAGTTCTACGTTCTAGGCGACTGATGACCTAAGAAGTTAAGTTCCATAGTGCTCAGAGCCATTTCAACCATTTTTGAACAATAGTTAAATCAAAATTATAATTCTGGGAAATAGATACCGGATATTTCATTAATTATACATTCCATTGTTCATTACACTGCCAAGACATGTCTCGTAATACTTAATCGCTTTTAACAACATTTATGTCAATTTTTATGGTTTCCTGCCTCAGTCTGTAAAAACGTAGCTCTTATATGATAATTTGTTGCCCGTCTGTTTGTCTGTCCGACTTTTAAGAACCCTTTTTCTCAGGAACGGGTAGACGTATCAAGCTCAAATTTATGTCACCTATTGAGGTCTATAGTTTCTCGGCAATGGAAAAATTTTAAGCTTCTAAGTAAATTCATTCAAAAAATACGGCCCTTTATGTCACATATTTTGACACTCGAAAACTCACTCATCAAAACCTATAGTGCACTGCGCGTTGACCTAGGGGCATGAAATTTGGCAAGAAGCAAGGTTTCACAATACAAGTAAATGTATAAATGCGACAATTCTTAATTTGTAATTGCATAATACGAACAAATATTGTTGTCATTTTTTATCTGTCTGTCTCTAAAGTTCCTTTTCTCTCGCGAACAGGCTGTCGTATCAAATTCAAATTTATGTCTCTTAATAAGGTCGATGATCCCTTGGCGATGTAAAAACTTAAAACTTCTGAGCCAATGCAATCAAACTATTCGGCCATTTATGTTACATATCTGATACTGGCCGACTCACTTGTCGAAACCTAAACGATACTTCCAGTTGACGTAAAATTATGAAATTTGGGAAGAAGCAAGGTTCCACGGTACAACTGAAGTAAAAAAAAATCTGAAAATTGCTCAGTTGTAATTATATCACATAAAAACACCTTTTTGCTATTAGAACATGCATTGCATTCATCATCCGCCGAAAGCAATTGATGAACATACAACGTAAGTAGTAGTTTTGTTTTAATAAGCAAATAGAAATATTTTATTAAATCTTCTATATCTACATATATGAAGTGAAGTCCACTGCTCGCTTATTTTTGTAGGTCCGGAGTAGTCTGAGGAACTATTGTACATAATAAAGTCTGCACGGAATCCTCAGTTCGCGAGTCCTCCTCGTACTTGTCCAATTCTCATGAGTCAGTAGACTAGCGCGCTAAAATCATAATTACTCACTCATGCACTGAATCACCGTAAATCTGACGTGAGGAATCCTCGCACAGTATCCCAGCAGCATCACATCACAGTCTGGTTCGCGTGTACACAGCGAATAAGACAACTACACTACTGGCCATTAAAATTCCTACACCAAGAAGAAATGCAGATGATAAACGGGTATTCATTGGACAAATATATTATACCAGAACCGACATGTGATTACATTTTCACACAATTTGGGTGCATAGATCCTGAGAAATTAGTACCCAGAACAACCATCTCTGACCTTAATAACAGCCTTGATACGCCTGGGCATTGAGTCAAACAGAGCTTGGATGGCGTGTACAGATACAGCTGCCCATGCAGCTTCAACACGATACCACAGTTCATCAAGAGTAGTGACTGGCGTATTGTGACGAGCCAGTTGCTCGGCCACCATTGACCAGACGTTTTCAATTGGTGAGAGATCTGGAGACTGTGCTGGCCAGGGCAGCAGTCGAACATTTTCTGTATCCAGAAAAGCCCGTACAGGACATGCAACATGCGGTCGTGCATTATCCTGCTGAAATGTGGGGTTTCGCAGGGATCGAATGAAAGGTAGAGCCACGGGTCGTAACACATCTGAAATGTAACGTCCACTGTTCAAAGCGCCGTCAATGCGAACAAGAGGTGACCGAGCCGTGTCACCAGTGGCACGCCATACCATCACGCCGGGTGATACGCCAGTATGGCGATGACAATACACGCTTCCAATGTGCATTCACCGCGATGTCGCCAAACACGTATGCGACCATCATGATGCTGTAAACAGAACCTGGATTCATCCGAATAAAATGACGTTTTGCCTTTCGTGCATCCAGGTTCGTCGTTGAGTACACCATCGCAGGCGCTCGTGTCTGTGATGCAGCGTCAAGGGTAACCGCAGCCATGGTCTCCGAGCTGATAGTCCATGCTGCTGCAAACGTCATCGAACTGTTCGTGCAGATGGTTGTTGTCTTACAAACGTCCCCATGTGTTGACTCAGGGATCGAGATGTGGCTGCAGGATCCTTTACAGCGATGCGGATAAGATGCCTGTCATCTCGACTGCTAGAGATACGAGGCCGTTGGGATCCAGCTCGGCGTTCCGTATTACCCTCCTGAATCCACCTATTCCATATTCTGCTAACAGTCATTGGACCTCGACCAACGCGAGCAGCAATGTCGCGATACGATAAACCGCAATCACGATAGGCTACAATCCGACCTTTGTCAAAGTCGGAAACGTGATGGTACGCATTTCTCCTCCTTACACGAGGCATCACAACAACGTTTCACCAGACAACGCCGGCCAACTGCTGTTTGTGTATGAGAAATCGGTTGGAAACTGTCCTCATGTCAGCATGTTATAGGTGTCGGCACCGGCTCCAACCTTGTGTGAATGCTCTGAAAAGCTAGTCATTTGCATATCACAGCATCTTCTTCCTGTCGGTTAAATTTCGCGTCTGTAGCACGTCATCTTCTCGGTGCAGCAATTTTAATGGCCAGTGGTGTAGATCACTTCTGGATATTGCAATCGTCTCTCAAACTAGGCATCAGGAAACATATCGTCAAACTATTCTAGCATTCATGTTGAGTGTTTCACAGGATCCAAGGGTATGCATATTTTGGGAAACGTGTCCGAACTCTTCTAACAGCTGTTCTTGTTTCACTTATTCTATACATTTTTTATTTTTGTTTTTGAAAAGAGAGTTTCAGTGATCTGGTGGCCCTGTTCGCCTTTTTTTAACTGGTTTTTATACACGTATGACAGTATATAATACGTATAGCAATTCCAGAAATCTCCTCTCCGGCTCTTCCGTGTTGAACTACAGCATCCACATTCGGAGAGTTATGGACGTGACCGGATAATTTGCAGCTACAGGAAATGCGCCCATATTTGCAACCTTAGATACAGCCGTGCTTATCTACACCTGATTGTGGTATCTCGAGCTCGTTAACCAAATCGAGCCGCGCATATACTCCGAGGAAACCGCAGGCGTTTTCACACGATAACTTGCACGAAAAGTATGCTATACGACACAGATTGAACAAAGTCGTTAGACATTTACCAACGGCGGACGTTAAGAATTTAATATTGGTTGCCATTGCTTAAAGGGATCTGCGATAACTACTCTGCAGTGCACAGTTTTTACGGTGAACTATACAGTAACCCTCAGACATACATGCATGTCTGAAGAAACAGACACTGCTCCGATATGCAGCTGAATGGAACAGTTGCGAATAGGATTAGATTTCAGTTGCACAGTGTATTAGTGACATGTGAAAGTTTATGCCGGATCAGGACTCGATCTCGGATTTCCCGTTTTATGTGAGCGGTCACCTTAACAACTTCGCCTATCCAAACACGTCTCCCGCACCGCAATATTGAATACATGTCTTCTGTTTCATACAGCTGTAAATCATAGCAGTGTCTATTGCATAGTACGCCGTAAAAACAGAGACAATGCAAAATAGTATTTTATGAGAAACACTTTGTGTGTGGGGCATCTACTGTCGAAATGTTCCATGCTGGATAAGAAGCACTGCTGCGTCTATTTAAAATCTTTATTCAAAGACGCGACCGGTTTCGCAAATTATATTTTCATCATCAGAAGTTTGTTTGTGTATAAGTGTATGGAGCAGTTTATCAGAATTTTAATGCAGTGCCCTTATAATTAATAATTATTTACAAAGATATTTTTTAAAATATTCATACAAATAATTTTTCAGTGTGGTAAGAATGGAGGAATATCATTCATTTAAGAAATCAGATCTATCTAAGACGTTTTTGTGACGAAAATCAGTCTGCTAGTTGCGGGTATTTTCAGCAGTTCTTTTTAGGCAGCGAAAAATCTCATTTGAAGATTAGTGGCAATATCGGATATGTTGCTTCCTGTTTTCTGCAAATGAGTGGTCAAAACTTACTGAACAGGAATTACCAGTACGTTCCCTAAATCTTACTTCAAAGCTTCTTCCTTTTTGGCGAATGTAGTCTGAAGGACAGCTGTCGCAACGCAAGATATACTGTACACACCCGAGGTTTTATATAATTAACTTTCCGTTTGCTCACTATGCCTAAATTTACGACCATTATTTTTAGGGATGAAACAGGATGGGGTTATATTTTTACCTAGAGATCAATGCGACGCCATATTATGATTCGACAATTCGGCGAGTTTCTTATTGATCATCTCCTAGCGACTTCACCCTATGCTAACTCAGCATATTGAAAATGTGTCGAATACTGAATTTACTCAGACGACAATTTTAAAATATTTCTTCGTCTGTGAAATCGGTAGACGAAACTTTCGTTGACATATATCGTTACAAATTACTGTCAATTCAGAGGTTGCATTTTGAGTTAACAACTAACACAACACATTGCTAGGAGTATCTAAGAAAATGTGTATATTGACATAATTGTAAAAGGTAGGATTATGAACGATAAATATGATATATATTCAATTTGAATGCAAATTTTGCGGACAGGTGTACACACTTTTTAAGGTACGTGCTGTGTTGTGCAAATTATTGTAAGCAGTAGTGTTTTTAAAAAGACAATCCAGTGAGAGACACTACAATAGCGAACGCGGACGCTGCTTTGGAGCAAAAATAAATTTCATAAATAGTGAAGTGACAGCCAAGTAGGTCCGCTGCAGCTCTTGGCACGCAGTGTCAAGCAGAAGTACGAGGCTAATAATAGCGGCGAGAGAATAGCCCGTCTCATCCTACAGTCGGCTTCACGTGCAGCTGCTCAACATTCATTCCTCTAGAAATTGCGCAGATTATAAACAGAACCAAAAACTCTGAATGAGATTAGAACCTTAAGAAAATAATGACGTCAGCTGTCTACGAGTTTTCATAAAGTGTAAACAGAAACATCTCTTTCGTTTCCAGCCACGTCAAACAATCAACGCCTACACTCTCACCCCTACGACAGAACTAGAAGAAATGAAGCTACTTCGATATTTCCTGCATATCTGAGGTAAGTTGTCGTGTTTTTATTTCCGCTCATTTTATTCGTTCATACTCGTCGAACAAGTGCGACGTTGAAACGTAGCATGATTCCGGCTAAATTATAAATTCATCGACACCTGTATTTCTAAGCTGTTATTCTAAATTGTTTCAAGCAAATATCGAGCAGTCAGTTGCTACCTATTTTTTCCTAAAATTTTAAAACTTGTTTATTTTTGGATCACATCACAATCACTATAGTTCTCATTAACTATTACCGCAGTTGGCTGAATAGAAACGGAACACTTTTGCAGCGATACCGCGAAGAACACCAGTAATGTCTCCTTTAACGCATGACCCTATGAGCCGAGGCACGTTACCGAAATACTGCGCCAACATGACACATTCGTTTATTATCCAAGAACTCGCCATTCAGCCACAATCTCTGAAAACCCAAAAAGTGAGGATCATCGCTTCCCCTTTAAAAGGGAGTGCACGAGTAACAGGTCCCATGAAACACATGTAGGGAATATATTACGACGGAAACATGCAATGTCTTTGAATGGAATGTTCCTTTCTCTTTCATATGCTGTTATCAGTAACCTTTGAGTTTAAATGTGAACGATATTAGATCGCGTAATGTAAGCGATAGTGTTCGAGAAGCGCATATGACACAGATATTTTCTTAGGAACGTCGCCCGGGATTATTAAGGGCGGACTACCCATTCTTTCCGAGCGGTGAGAGCGGGAGAATGCGCAGTGACAGATATGGAATGGGCGGCGGCCGGGTGTGTGACCGCAGGAATTTCTTAATAAAGCCGCCTGCTTGGGATTCACCGCCCACAGATCAAGGCTCTACATGCGGCACCACGCTTCTCTGATCGTCTGTCTCACCTCAGTTCAGCGTTACGAGCATTCGAAAGTGAATAACCAGTTTCGTGTCTCGTTTGTGACTGTGTACGCAGTCGTGGTAAAATTTTGACATTCTATTAAGTGTATGTCCCTTCCAAACGTAATGAAATTTCTGAGAGTCGTCTTACGTGATACACAGAAGAATTTCTGTATTATTCATTACGCTTATTTTCAATAAATTTCGTCAACCGTTTGAGAAGTTTTATTACGATTCACTGGTACGTACTGGGTGGTTATAATTAAAGTGCAGCTACTCACCGAGGTCCAGTGTGGGTTAGGACAATGTTATGGAAATGGAAGAGGATGTAGATGAAGATGAAATGGGTGATACGATACTGCGTGAAGAGTTTGACAGAGCACTGAAAGACATGAGTCGAAACAAGGCCCCGGGAGTAGACAACATTTCATTAGAACTATTGACAGCCTTGGGAGAGCCAGTCCTGACGAAACTCTACCATCTGGTGAGCAAGATGTATGAAACAGCCGAAATACCCTCAGACTTCAAGAAGAATATAATAATTCCAATCCCAAAGAAAGCAGGTGTTGACAGATGTGAAAATTACCGAACTATCAGTTTAATAAGTCACGGCTGCAAAATACTAACGCGGATTCTTTACAGACGAATGGAAAAACTAGTAGAAGCCGACCTCGGGGAAGATCAGTTTGGATTCGATAGAAATGTTGGGACACGTGAGGCAATACTGACCCTACGACTTATCTTAGGAGCTAGATTAAGGAAAGGCAAACCTACGTTTCTAGCCTTTATAGACTTAGAGAAAGCTTTTGACAATGTTGACTGCAATACTCTCTTTCAAATTCTAAAGGTGGCAGGGGTAAAATAGAGGGAGCGAAAGGCTATTTACAATTTGTACAGAAACCAGATGGCAGTTATAAGAGTCGAGGGGCATGAAAGGGAAGCGGTGGTTGGGAAGGGAGTGAGACAGGATTGTAGCCTATCACCGGTGTTATTCAATCTGTATATTGAGCAAACAGTAAAGGAAACAAAAGAAAAATTCGGAGTAGGTATTAAAATCCATGGAGAAGAATTAAAAACTTTGAGGTTCGCCGATGACATTGTAATTCTGTCAGAGACAGCAAAGGACCTGGAGCCGGCCAGTGTGGCCACGCGGTTAAAGGCGCTTCAGTCTGGAACCGCGCGACCGCTACGGTCGCAGGTTCGAATCCTGCCTCCTACATGGATGTGTGTGATGTCCTTAGGTTAGTTATGTTTAAGTAGTTCTCAGTTCTAGGGGACTCATGACCTCAGATGTTAAGTCCCATAGTGCTCAGAGCCATTTGAACAATTTTTTTAAAGGACCTGGAAGAGCAGTTGAACGGAATGGAGAGTGTCTTGAAAGGAGGATATAAGATGAACATCAACAGAAGCAAAACGAGGATAATGGAATGTAGTCGAATTAAGTCGGGTGATGAGGGAATTAGATTGGGAAATGAGACACTTAAAGTAGTAAACTAGTTTTGCTACATCGAATACAGGAAGTCGTTTCTGAAAGTCGTTTCTGAAAGTATTTGTATGGAGTGTAGCCATGTATGGAAGTGAAACATGGACGATAAATAGCTTGGACAAGAAGAGAATAGAAGCTTTCGAAATGTGGTGCTACAGAAGAATGCTGAAGATTAGATGGGTAGATCACATAACTAATGAGGAGGTATTGAATAGCATTGGGGAGAAGAGAAGTTTGTGGCACGACTTGACAAGAAGAAGGAACCGGTTGGTAGGACACGTTGGTAGGGCATCAAGGAATCACAAATTTAGAATTGGAGGGCATCGTGGAGGGTAAAAATCGTAGAGGGAGACCAAGAGATGAATACACTAAGCAGATTCAGAAGGATGTAGGTAGCATGTAGAGCTGCATCAAACCAGTCTCAGGACTGAAGACCACAACAACAACATGACAGCGAAACTCCACAGACACGTTAATGCGCTTTTGCGAAGCCGACTTATGATGGAAAAAAGTTAGTTCTAATTTTGGCCGCCAGTTGAAAATCTGGCGCTGTACACTGTTTGCATGACGGTATGACATCCACGCTGTCATTTAACAAGCCATAACGTGAGTGAACAAGGTGACTATCGAGAAGAGAGACCGTACGCTGTTAGTGAAACTGTTTTATGTGAACGGCAGCAGTTACAATGCTGCACTGAGAGAGCATCACCGGCTGAAAGGTCTGAGGAGAAGCCCGATGTTATTGAATGGATTAAGGAAGATGATAATGAAGTCGAAAACACAGGTGAGCTTGGTGTGGCACCTGGAAGAGGAAGGCATCGTATTCCGGCAGAAATTATTGATGTTATTGTTGCTGTAACTGACAGTTCAGTACGTGCCTCAGCTACTGCTAATGCTCGTGCGGTGTTACGAGAATTATCCATCCCATGGTCAACAGTACAGAAAGTTTTGCAGTCTATATTACATTGGTATCCATACAAGATCCAGACGGTGTAGCTCATCACCCGCAGCAACGTTCTGAATTTGCTCTTCACTTTCTAGCACGGACTGAAGTTGATGATCTGTGGATGGGCAATACTACGTGGAGTGACGAGGCACATTTTACACTACAGCGCGCAGTGAATACACAGAATTGCCAAATTTGGGGCACTGTTAAACCGAATGTTGTGCACGAAGTGCTACTGCACTGCACTGCACTGACGGTCTGTCAGGTGCGCAGTGATGTCTGCACGTTATCGAGACTTCCTTGTTCAGCATGTGATTCGTGGTTTGGAAGAGTGCAACTGTGCGGAAACCATTGTTTTCGTACAAGATGGGTAACACCTCATTTCGCTCGCCCAGTGAAAGATCCTTTTAAAGCAACTTTCCACGAACGTGTGCTTCCAGAGGATTTCGAGATGCATGGCCTGCAAGATCACCTGATCTGAATCCATGTGACTTTTGCCTCTGGGGATATCTAAAAGAACGCGTTTACTCAGCTCGCCTATGGCACTGCGCATGCTGTTTTCTATCTGGAGATAGAGGTGCGTATCTGTATGGAGATACTAAAAGCCTCCCGAGTGTGTTAAAGTATGATAAAAACCCAAATGCTTTACCAACAGCACTCTGTCAGGAATACAAGAGCGTTGGACCCACAAAATAAATATGCTAGCGATGCCATGGTTCAGACGGACATGGTCACTGAAAAATACTCTACGCAAGCTGTGCAACCAGACATCATTTAATGAATTTTCGAATCCATGCCCTGCCAAACACAATGACGCGGGGTGGGTTGTTTTGTGCCAACTATGTCCCAGTGACCTTGGTGCAACAAAGACAAAACTTCCCAGTTGATCAAGTGAGGAATCACAACCTACGCATCGAGGCTCTATATGTAACGGCAGAACACCTGACAACGTGAATAAAGTGTTACCCTGAGAAAAGTAGCGATGCACAACTGGGCTGAGAAATACCGTCCAACTACGTGTCCACCCAGGGTGTACAATCTGCAAAAGCACCTGCCCACATCTGGTATCCACCTTGCAAATGACGAGTAACACGGGCCAAAAAAGTAGCCTCAGGGTGCTTGATCGTATCCAAGATTGCAGATGCTTTGGTCGGGAAGACAGCAGGTGGAATACCAGGGTCGTTGTAACGGTTGCCTGAACGTGGCGTTTCCACAGACATCTGCTCTGGCCGTTGGACTGGTGGCTGCATGACGTTGATCTCCATCGCCACAAGTTTGTATGGCGCTGACTGCATGGTGCGGTGGTGGGTGGGGAGGGGGTGGGGGAGAGTCGGAGATGATTGCTGCTCTGAACCCCAGCGATGTGCTGGGCTTGTGGGAAAATAATTCTGCAGCAAAATCACTGACATACGGGAGCTGCAGCTGAGTCTGGTGTAGCCTGTGTAGTGCAGAAGCACCTGTGAAGTCGTATGATGAACCCAATGCCTGTGCTATGACACACTGTTTCTTGACAAAATCTTTTAAGAAATCTTCGTCCTGTGGTTGAAACTTTGTCCGACTCGGCCAAATTAACTGTTCCTAAGGCAGGTTACCGTGACGACAATCGTGTAATACTTCTGCCGGCGACTTCCTGTCACATGGCAAGGAATGGTAGGCGTAAAGCAAAATATTTATGTCTTGCTTCCGTGTACTGGAAGAACAGAAATCTCCTTGTGACTTTTGAACCTTTCAGCCTCACCGTTAGCCCGAGAGTGAAAAGGAACGGAAGTTGCATGGCGTATGCCACTGTCGGCACAAAACTGTTGAAACTGGCTAACATAAACTGTGGTCCATTACCCGAGACAAGAACTTCGGGAAGATGTTCGAGACAAAAAGAAATAGAGGACAAACCCGATACGGTAGTAGCAGTAGTGATGTGTGTTATGGGGACTACAAAAGGAGATTAACTATGTACGTCTACCACCAACAACTACTGCATGTTCCAGAATGGACCAGCAAAATAAATATGCAAGCTTTTCCACAGTCCTGACGGACATGGCCACTGAAAAAAGTGTTGAGGTGGAGAGGAGTGATGCTCCGCAAAAGCTGTGCAACGACAGCTCATTTGCTGAATTTGGACATCCATACCCTGCCAAGTACAATGACGTCTGGTGAGTTATTTTGTGTGAACTATGCCCCAGTGACTTTGGTACAACAAAGACACAGTTTACCACCGGAAAGAGTGAGAAATTACAACCCAATCATCGACAGTCTCTGCACGTAACAGCAGAAAATGTGACTATGTGAATAACACGTTACAATGTGAAAAGTAGCACTGCAGTAGTGGTGGAGAATTTCCATCACTCTACATGGCCACACAAGGTGCATGTGCCTGTAAAACCACCCAAAGGTCTGGGTTGGAAGTACAGTAGCTGCTCCATCCATACGCAGAAAGTCAAGACAAAAATATTGAAGAATTTCAAAATATTGAATGTCAGTTTGATAACATGATTCCTCAAACAAATCAAACGTTGTATCCGTACCGACTGGCAACCGAGACAACAAATCATTATTCGAAATTGCTCAGTGGTCCTGTACAACAACTTGTATTGATAATTAGACAACAACAGGGTCCAACGTTACAGTTTTGCCACTTTCCATCGTGGAACAGGCTTGGAACGATATAAAAAAGCTGTTAAAGGCTGATGATCTGTAATAAAGCAGTACTTTTAACTGTACAGGTATTGGTAGAACCTGGTAACACCATAGATGATGGCGAGTGCCTCGTGTTCAAGTTGACTATAATTCGATCAGCTTCATTGACAGTTCCTGAGGAAAAAAAAAAACAATGGCCGGCCGGAGTGGCCGAGCGGTTAAAGGCGCTACAGTCTGGAACCGCACGACCGCTACGGTCGCAGGTTCGAATCCTGCCTCGGGCATGGATGTGTGTGATGTCCTTAGGTTAGTTAGGTTTAAGTAGTTCTAAGTTCTAGGGGACATGACCACAGCAGTTGAGTCCCATAGTGCTCAGAGCCATTTGAACCATTTTTGAAAAAACAATGGGTCATTCAGATGAAACAATTCTATGGGAGAGCACAGCCTCAGTCCCACAAGAAGATGCATGAATAGCTAACACAACAGACATAACTGCATCAAAATGAATTAAGCAACGCCAAAGTAACTGCTGAAATGCGTCCTGACATTCTTGGAACCACAGAAAGGGAACACGTTTCCAGTGCAGCCAGCTCAGTGGAGCAGCAATTTTCAAAGTCTTGGCAATGAACAGAAGGTATTAATTTCCTCATGACAGCCTGTAACCCCTTGAAGCTATGAAGTGCCAGCAAATCTTTAATCTCAGACGAGAGCAAATCAGTGGTATGAATACTCTGTGCATTTATTACATGTCCTAAATATTCAAGTTCCTCATGAAAGAAGGAGCAATTTTTTCTTGTTACACTTTAAGGCAGCCTCGGTGAGTACTTGAATTAAACATTCTAAAGTTGCTAAACGTCCAGCAGGTGTACGACCCACAACAACTATATAATCCCGATATTTTGTACATGAAACGACGTTAGCTGTTAACTGTTCTAGGAAACGTTGAAATACAGCAGGAGGTGAAACACTCCTGAATGGTAGTCTTTCATTGAAAGAACGCACTTTTATATCGTTAACCGCATTAATAAGATAGCGCAAAGGTTATTACAATTTTTCATTTAAAATTTAGCCACAATAGGCTGTCTAAGATTAGACAACGGTTTGTCATAATTTCAGATATGGTGGATTATAAATGGGTAATAAATTCAAGATATTGGTCAGACTATGAAGTAGCTCCAATGGTTGCACATCGATATACGTTTGCTAAAGGAATGTTTCCACCTTTGGAAAAGTTTTCCATTTTTTGTAGGGTGAAAAATTTTTTATATGTAGATGGTCGGATTTTTGATGAAAAATCGTTACCCGAGTACCTCGTTAATCCAAGTAATGAACACGACATAGGCTAGCTGCATTGCTTCATTATCTGCAGTTTTCGATTAATCAATTTGCATTACCAGTTCTGCGTTCTCAAAACATCTAAAAGCGGTCCTCGCACGCCAAATGCCACTTGGTCAGTTTTTCTGGAAACTGTCTCATTGGTCATAGAAACTAAATTCATTGTCTTACGTACTTGAAGTCCTAAAATAATACTGACAGTCTCTTTGACAACCAATGAAATAAGTGTTTACCCTATAGCATATAGTTTCCCACACTGCGCTATTGATAAAGGGTCTTCATGCGGATCAAGGGCGTCTCTCCACGTTTAGAACGTACGTTTTGAATAATTTGCGCACATTGCTTGGTTTCTCAGACTTGACCTAGAAAGGCTATTAAGGCGAGAAAGTGTTTTACTTGTGTGGTTATAATAAGACACACCACGGTTTTCCGCCGTAGTCAATCAAATATACAAATACACAACGGTGAGATAAAGAAGCACGTAGTTTCATCAGTCTCAGTACTACGATTCACTGTTTTGTGGAGTCGTTCAGAAAATTATTTTGACTGGGTTTGATTGAGCCTGTTTTAGCTCGTCCACTGCGTGCACGTGTACTTGTTCCAAGATAAATGTCCTGTTGAGACTAAAACTTTTCATTCTTAGAAAATTGTATTTAGGAGCATTTTCATATTTGTATGTGTTAAAAAGCTGTTCTGCTGCTACTGAAATATCTTTCTAATCGATGATAATAGTTTCAGCTGCCATATCTTATACTAATTTTTATAAAACTATATTCAAGTGTAATTTTCTCTGCTAGTGGCACAAACAAGACTCACTAACCCCCTCGCCATTCCACATCCACGCTACCCCTTTTATGTTCCAACGCCCCTTTTGCCTCTTACGATTCCACCCCTCCCTCTACAAGTAAAATCACACCCCAGAAGGCAATAACGCCCAGGTTGACAATTGTTTGTTTAGATGACTCAAGTAAATGGCTCTCTCTACTGAAGTATTTAAAAGCACTGATTTTTCTAGTTTTGCGTATTTTTTTGTTGTATAATTCTTTACCTAGTGAATTTACTTGATCAAGATACGCTGCTCCACTTGATATGATTCTTAAATGCCATTATCAGTAGTTTAACTGTTAACAGTACTCCAACCGGTCGAAATTCATCGCCAAATATGCCTGAACTCACTTCTACGTGAAGTAAGATATTTCCATGATCCTACTTGCTTTAATCGGCTTTCGACTTCCAATGTAAAGAATTTAATACTCACTTCATAGTCCTAATATAAAGTCGGAAGTTCTTATTTTACAATACACTGTTCATTTGCGTTTTGTGTTACGAATTATAGTTTCCATTTCACAACTAACTGGCCCTGTTTTGATTACTCTTGGTTAGTTTTCATGTTGTTGTTGTGGTCTTCAGTCCTGAGACTGGTTTGATGCAGCTCTCCATACTACTCTATCCTGTGCAAGCTTCTTCATTTCCCAGTACCTACTGCAACCTACATCCTTCTGAATCTGCTTAGTGTATTAATCTCTTGGTCTCCCTCTACGATTTTTACCCTCCACGCTGCCCTCCAATGCTAAATTTGTGATCCCTCGATGCCTCAGAACATGTCCTACCAACCGATCCCTTCTTCTCGTCAAGTTGTGCCACAAACTTCTCTTCTCCCCAGTCCTATTCAATACCTCCTCATTAGTTACGTGATCTACCCACCTTATCTTCAGCATTCTTCTGTAGCACCACATTTCGAAAGCTTCTATTCTCTTCTTGTCCAAACTAGTTATCGTCCATGTCTCACTTCCATACATGGCTACACTCCATACAAATACTTTCAGAAACGACTTCCTGACACCTAAATCTATATTCGATGTTAACAAATTTCTCTTCTTGAGAAACGCTTTCCTTGCCATTGGCAGTCTACATTTTATATCCTCTCTACTTCGACCATCATCGGTTATTTTACTCCCTAAATAGCAAAACTCCTTTACTACTTTAAGTGTCTCATTTCCTAATCTAATTCCCTCGGCATCACCCGACTTAATTTGACTACATTCCATTATCCTCGTTTTGCTTTTGTTGATGTTCATCTTATATCCTCCTTTCAAGACACTGTCCATTCCGTTCAACTGCTCTTCCAAGTCCTTTCCTGTCTCTGACAGAATTACAATGTCATCGGCGAACCTCAAAGTTTTTACTTCTTCTCCATGAATTTTAATACCTACTCCGAATTTTTCTTTTGTTTCCTTTACTGCTTGCTCAATATACAGATTGAATAACATCGGGGAGAGGCTACAACCCTGTCTCACTCCTTTCCCAACCACTGCTTCCCTTTCATGCCCCTCGACTCTTATAACTGCCATCTGGTTTCTGTACAAATTGTAAATAGCCTTTCGCTCCCTGTATTTTACCCCTGTCACCTTCAGAATTTGAAAGAGAGTATTCCAGTCAACATTGTCAAAAGCTTTCTCTAAGTCTACAAATGCTAGAAACGTAGGTTTGCCTTTTCTTAATCTTTCTTCCAAGATAAGTCGTAAGGTCAGTATTGCCTCACGTGTTCCAACATTTCTACGGAATCCAAACTGATCTTCCCCGAGGTCGGCTTCTACCAGTTTTTCCATTCGTCTGTAAAGAATTCGCGTTAGTATTTTGCAGCTGTGACTTATTAAACTGATAGTTCGGTAACTTTCACATCTGTCAACACCTGCTTTCTTTGGGATTGGAATTATTATATTCTTCTTAAAGTCTGAGGGTATTTCGCCTGTCTCATACATCGTGCTCACCAGATGGTAGAGTTTTGTCATGACTGGCTCTCCCGAGGCCATCAGTAGTTCTAATGGAATGTTGTCTACTCCCGGGGCCTTGTTTTGACTCAGGTCTTTCAGTGCTCTGTCAAACTCTTCACGCAGTATCTTATCTCCCATTTCATCTTCATCTACATCCTCTTCCATTTCCATAATACTGTCCTCAAGTACATCGCCCTTGTATAAACCCTCTATATACTCCTTCCACCTTTCTGCTTTCCCTTCTTTGCTTAGAACTGGGTTGCCATCTGAGCTCTTGATATTCATACAAGTGGTTCTCTTCTCTCCAAAGGTCTCTTTAATTTTCCTGTTGGCAGTATCTATCTTACCCCTAGTGAGACAAGCCTCTACATCCTTACATTTGTCCTCTAGCCATCCCTGCTTAGCCATTTTGCACTTCCTGTCGATTTCATTTTTGAGACGTTTGTATTCCTTTTTGCCTGCTTCATGTACTGCATTTTTATATTTTCTCCTTTCATCAGTTAAATTCAATATTTCTTCTGTTACCCAAGGATTTCTATTAGCCCGCGTCTTTTTACCTACTTGATCGTCTGCTGCCTTCACCACTTCATCCCTCAGAGCTACCCATTCTTCTTCTACTGTATTTCTTTCCCCCATTCCTGTCAATTGTTCCCTAATGCTCTCCCTGAAACTCTCTACAACCTCTGGTTCTTTCAGTTTATCCAGGTCCCATCTCCTTAAATTCCCACCTTTTTGCAGTTTCTTCAGTTTCAATCTGCAGTTCATAACCAATAGATTGTGGTCAGAATCCACATCTGCCCCAGGAAATGTCTTACAATTTAAAACCTGGTTCCTAAATCTCTGTCTTACCATTATATAATCTATCTGAAACCTGTCAGTAGTTTTCATATTCCAAGATTATGTTGCAAATGTTCGTTATCTGGTCAAATTAAACATAAGATAGATTAGAAAGTATTTAATTTCCACTGAAAAATATTATAATAAATATTTTAAAATATTTTTCCCGCGTCACTGTAATAGAGGATCGAAAGGGAGTATGTACATCGGGAGGAAAGAGTTGGAAATGATGGGAAGGATAGGTCTGGAATGTATTTTATAATCTGGAATAGAACGTCTAGTGAAGGTTCGTTTGAAGACAGTATGGATTGCTGCAGATAGAGAAGTGGTGGGATGTGTCTGTATAGGCACAGCAACATTCCTGGATTGGAAATTAGAGGGAGAAACATGTGGCTGATGTACTCAGGTATGTGGATATTGTAGGATATGAGGTGTCCATTACGGGCGAGAAGCGCCGTGAATTTGATGAGATGATAAAGGATCCATATAGAGGAAAGTAAACTTAGTTCATTTTCGTTGTATCCTCCTATACGCAGATTTAGCTCAGTCACTGTACAAAGTACGAAACTGGAAGACTGTCATAGAGACCAAGATCGTCACTCGCTTTGCTCCACTTCTCCGCTGCTACTTCCGTTAGACCACAACAGATGCCAACTAGCGGTTGGAAAAGGTCTCTGTTCAGCTTGCATTCCAACATAAGATGTATTAGACAGAATATTAATGTAAATAGCAATTATAACCTACTATCCACAGATTTCAGACGCAAGGGTTATATGCCATCATATTTTATAGAATACGTAAGCAAGTGTCCACCAGTGATACGACACCTGTAGGGAAACTTATTTGGGTAAAACAAAATATATACTTGTGTTCTTGCTAGAAAGCAGATTTTGTTAATTACATTTGCTGGACGCCCGGCAGCGGAGCTTCCAATGCAGGATGAATTTGGAATTAATCTGTTCTAATTTTAGATATAATTCATTATTTGCGTATTTTTATCTGCTACTTGTAAAAAGATAAACACTAGAATTCTCTAAAACATCCTTATCGTTCTAACAAAAATATCAGCTCCGATTATTATGAGCGGGAAGTCTGTGGGACAGCAAATCATTACAAAAAGCTATACAAAGATAAAAAAGAAATATCACATTGAGTTGTTTTAGACATTTACTGGTAATTATAGAAGATAAAAATCTGCAATCTGCATTTCTTTCCTATAAGAAATAGTGTGGTTTGTAGGAGAAACAGAGACTAATATCGTTCCAGCTACTGGTTGATTATAAAAGAAGCATGGAATCTGTTCAAACAATATCTGAAACAAGGCCTGAACTGTAACATCATAAATATATACACTGTGGTCGGAAAGAGTCTGAAAAGCGTGTAAGGGTGTCGCAAGGCAGGCTGTACTGTTAAGAAAGAAATCGATATGCTACGCCGTTTCCGAGTTACGTAGCGTGGAAGTTAGTCAATCTGGCCGTTGTGAGTGGAAATTCAAGCAGCCCACTAGATACAATTACTATAAGTTTTTATATTACCGTAGATAGTGCACGCGGCTGCTCAGCCTGTAACTCGGGTTCGATCCTTTCTGCCGCCCCATATCCAATATTGGTATCGGCCTCTTGTTAGGTTTTAGGAAACCAGATGAACACGTTTAACGACACCGTCTTTGGTTGACCGTTTGAATTTATTCGCACAACGGCCTGATGGGCTAAATTCAATGCTAATTAACTCGGAAACGACGCAAAATTTCGAATTTTTTTTAACAATTATTTCCAAGCACAACCTACCCCGCAATATCCTTACAAGATTATCGAACTGTTTCTGACCACACTGATACGGAGACAAGAAACTTTGGCGTATGATCACTTTCAGATTTGCTGCTGCTGTAGTGGACCAGCGTCTTGTTGGATAGATCATTAGCTTTTTCTAATATCTCGTTGAAACTTTTGGTGAACTGTGGATGTCAGCAATTTGTAAGCTGGTTACCTTGATGTCCAGTTGACGTGGCTCTCACTTAAGTATTCTTCATGATCATCCTCGAGTTTAGCAGTTCCTAATTTAACAACGCGATTTTAGGTTCAATTCACCGCTTTTTGAGTTCCTTACTACCGCACGTACGACTGTCATTTGTTCGGAAACAAATTGGAGGGGAACTGATTGTAGAACCTGAAAAATCAACTTGACTCCTCCTTCCTGAAATTCTACTATTTCAGGTACAAAGCGGGGGAAATGATGTTAGACGAGTCTGAACAGGATAATGGCGTCCCTCTGCTATAAACCATTAAGAACACAAAACCCATCATAAGACTGCTAGTACTATGCTAGTTATTTGTAGCTATTTTCGTTATATTTCGATTCTCCTTCAACCCTTAACGGCAAAACTTCAAATTCAACAGACCTTAAACGGAGGAGGAGGAGATAAGTATTGAACATCCTGTCAACAACGAGGTCATTTGAGACAGAGTACGGGGAGGATGAGGAAGAAAACTGGTCATGCCCTTTCAAAGGAATCATCTTTGCATTTGCCCGAAGCGATTGAGGGAAATCATAGAAAACCTAAATCAGGATAGGAGGACCCAGGTTTGAACCATTCTCCTCCCGAATGCGAGTCCAGTGTGCTAACCACTGCACCACCTCACTCTCTACGATAAATGGTTTGGAGAAGTGGAATGTACATATGGGCTTCAAGTTTCCGGCAGAGAAATTCTGTGCGTAGACTTCTCCTGTTCACGACGCATACTTTAGTGCGTGAGTAGAAAATGGTAGATATTACCTAAGATGGGAAACAGACGATGATTCTGCAAGGTCCCGAGATTGGTAAGAGATGGGTGTGGTACCCCATATAAAAAAACTGAAAACAGTGCACCTTAAGGCACTTAACTTTCTGAAGTGTCTTAGTGAGAGGTCTTGAGGAGTAAACATAGAACGTGTGCTCAAATTTTACAATACTTGAACGTCTTATAGATCTGAAGAACCTTCTGTAAGGCCAGCAAGATGGCGATCATCCCTAAGGACGGAGACTGAATTCCTAGATTGATCTAATCAAGGGTCCATCGTACGGCAGAAGGAATACTACATTTTCTCGTTTACGCACCGTCAGGCCCCAAGAACAGTCGGTGTCATAGTAATAAAAGTTGTAATGAAATCGTAGGGTAGACCACATTTGAAATGAGTTTCACGGGAACAGCTTTTTTTTACATATTCCTTTCTTCGTTTGTGGTGTTCAGAGTATCTATGACTGTTTGAGTAGTATGCTTGACATATGTTCCCTACATACACATTGTTCTTTACAGATCTGCTACTTGGTTTTTCACAGTTTTTATCGAAATACTGAAATCAACCATTTTCTTCCCACATTATTCACGAAAAGAAAATGATGAATCTTTTCCACAGTATTTTTTTTTTCGGCTGATGAGTAGTCGCATTTTTTTACAACTCTTCACAGAAATGAAATATATTGTCAGTTACTTCGCGGAATAATCGGTGATAGTGGTATCTGAGGGCCAGCTATGCAAGTGGCTGAGCCACCAGTCCTCACGTTCGAATATATTGTGCAGATTTTGATCGAGCGAGGTGACAGAGCGGTTAAGACTGGAATTCCATTCAGGAGAAATAATGTTGAGGTTCCCGTCCAGATATGCTGATCAAGATTTCACGTGGTGTCTCTAACTCACTGAGACGATGCCACGATAAGACCACGATCAATTCCTCCGACCCCACCTCCCTGTCTCCCCACTGTGTTCCACGCAAATCATTTTCGAACTAAACTGGTGCTCTGTCACTAATGACGTCGTTATCGGTGAGGTTATAGTCTCTGATCTTCCTCATCTACAATAACTGAAAAGTATTTTGTTTATTCTTAAGACTTGCGAATGAGAATACTGATGTGTCGACAGAAGTGCCGACACAGTGTTATTTTGAGGGGGCCGATATGCACGCTATAAGCTCTCCCAGAATATCGTGAAGTCTGAAACAGGACGCTCAATGAATGCTAATAAGAAAAGAACGTTGCTTTGGGAATACTTAACTTTAATCCATCCTTTTGTTATACATCGTTCTTGTTGAGACATGCTTTAGACGATAATTATCAATTGCTATGTAAGGCTAATGGCGCCTTGCTAGGTCGTAGCCATGGACTTAGCTGAAGGCTATTCTAACTATCTGCTCGGCTAATGAGCGATGCTTCGTCAGTGTAATCGCTAGCAATGTCGTCCGTACAATTGGGCGAGTGCTAGTCCGTCTTTCTAGACCTGCCATGTGGTGGCGCTAGGTCTGCAAGTACTGACAGTGGCGACACGCGGGTCCGACATGTACTAATGGACCGCGGCCGATTTAAAGCTACCACCTAGCAAGTGTGGTGTCTGGCGGTGACACCACAAATACAACGTAGGTTCACTAGAAAAGGATGCAAATTTTCTCGCACACTCGCACAGTTAAGTATTTTTGCCATAGAGAAAAATCAAGGAAAGCTAAACCCATTTTGCACATACGCCATAGGTTTCTTAATTGCACCGCGAGTGCCATGGAAGGAAGAGTCATACTTATCAGCCAGAACATTATGACCACCGACCTATTACCGATATAAAGCCGTCCAGGCGGTAGCAGTGTCATCTGGCGAGGAATGACTGCTAGTCAGACACAGGCATGGTGAGGATGCTGTCCGTCTGCAGAATGAGGAAGGCATGCAGTATATCTGAGTTTGACCGTGGGCAGATTGTGATGGCCCGGAGGTTCCGCATGAGTATTCAGGAAACTGCACGACTTGCCGGGTGTTCGAGGAGTGCTGTATTGACTGTCCTCAACATGTGGCGAAACCAAGGTGAAACCGCGACCAGACATCGTGGGGTTGGGCGGCCACCCCTCATTACAGAGTCGGACACCGTAGGCTAGGCAGACTGGTAAAACAGGACAGGCGGCAAACTGTGGCGGAACTGACATCAAACGTTAATGCTGGACAGAGTACAAGTGTGTCCGAAAACACAGTGCATCGAGCAATTCTAACGTTGGGCCTCCGCAGCCGACGACCCATGGATGTTCCAATGTTAACACCATGACTTCGTCAACTGTGACTGAAATGGGCACATGACCATCCGCACTGGACGTTGACGCAGTGGCAGAGCGTTGCATGATCTGATTAATCCCGCTATCTTCTTCATCATACCAATGGGAAGGCGCGAATCCGTCGTCTTCCAGGGGAACAGCTCCTTGACAACCCTACTGCGGGATGGGGACAAGCTGGCGGCGGCTCCATTATGCTCAGGGGAACATTCGTGTGGTCATCCTTGGGTCCAATGAAGCTCATACAGTGCCCCACAATGGCCAAGGAGTATCGTAGACTGGTTGCAGACCACGTATAACCATTCATGAGATCATTTTTCCCCGGCGGCAATGCTGTTTTTCAACAAGATAATGCGCCATGTCACAAGGCCAGGAGTGTGAGGGAGTGGTTCAAGGAACACAGTAGCAAGTATCATTTGATATGCTCGTCCCCCAACTCGCCAGATCTGAACCCGATCCAACACATCTGGGATGTGATGGAACGTGGTGTCAGAGCTCGTCGCCCTCCTCCCCGGAATTAACAGGAATTGGTGACTCGTGTGTGCAAATGTGGTTGCAAGTCCCTCCAGCGACCTACCAAGACCTCATTTCTTCCAAGCCACGACGCGTCGCCGCTGTTGTCCGTGCCAAAGGAGGGCTAATGGCTACTAGGTAGGTGGTTAGGTTGTTCTGGCTGATAAGTGTTCAAATGGCTCTGAGCACTATGGGACTCAACATCTGAGGTCATCAGTCCCCTAGAACTTAGAAGTACTTAAACCTAACTAACCTAAGGACATCACACATATCTATGCCCGAGGCAGGATTCGAACCTGCGACCGTAGCAGTCGCGCGGTTCCGGACTGAGCGCCTAGAACCGCTAGACCACCGCGGCCGGCCCGGCTGATAAGTGTATCTTATAATCTGGTAAACACGGAGGTAACTAGAGATCGAGCACTTCCTGAGTTAAAATATGATAGATAAGGAAACTGAAACTTCCTGGCAGATTAAAACTGTGTGCCGGACCGAGACTCGAACTCGGGACCTTTGCCTTTCGCGGGCAAGTGCTCTACCAAGTCGAGTCTCGGTCCGGCACACAGTTTTAATCTGCCAGGAAGTTTCATATCAGCGCACACTCCGCTGCAGAGTGAAAATCTCATTCTGGAAACATCCCCCAGGCTGTGGCTAAGCCATGTCTGCGCAGTATCCTATTTCTTTCAGGAGTGCTAGTTCTGTAAGGTTCGCAGGAGAGCTTCTGTAAAGTTTGGAAGGTAGGAGACGAGGTAATGGCAGAAGTAAAGCTGTGAGGACTGGGCGTGAGTCGAGCTTGGGTAGCTCAGTTGGTAGAGCACTTGCCCGCGAAAGGCAAAGGTCCCGACTTCGAGTCTCGGTCCGGCACACAGTTTTAATCTGCCAGGAAGTTTCATATCAGCGCACACTCTCCTGCAGAGTGAAAATCTTATAACAGATAAGGAAACTGGCTATGATGGTGATAAAAGAACAATCACTGTAGTAGTCTAAAGTGATTTAGGACAACGTTGGAAAGTGTGGATGGTCGAATGGCAATTCTGAAGTCTTCTCTTCCCTGATACAAGTCTTATCCACTGCGCCATCTCTCACCACTAACAAGAGAAACTCATCATCGCACGCCTCTCAGATTTAGTGTTAAGACGATCCAGCGAATAGTCCTTCAAAAACTGAACACAGATCAGGCATGAAAACAGGAGGAAGATGTACTGAACTGTGAAAAAGAAAGCAAAATAGAAACAGTGAACTGTCCAAGAACAAGAAGTGCAACACAGAGCAACCCAACATTGCCACAGCGTCGTGGATAAGTGGTCGTGGTGTTGGACGGCCAAACGGGCGAGCCGTTTTCAAAACTCCCTCGTATCATTTTCTTTTTCACAACATTATGAACTGTCCGTCCGCTCATTGAAATGTTTGTTCTGTTTCTGCAGTCTTGGCAGTTGTCATACTATACATTGGTTATAGAATATGAGTCACGTGGTAAGAATACGTTACCGTCGCAAGTAAATGTGATGAATAGTGAGGGCAGGCGAGATACCACATAGACGTTTCACATAAATGAAAACAACAAATAAACGGGTGTGAACTATGTTACAACAAAGGAATTGAAGAGTCAAGACTTCCAAAACGGAACGCAACTTCAAAAATGTTAAAAACATATGTTTTGACAGAGCACAGAGACACTGTGCGATTGTGTACCTGTTGCGTTCATTTGTTACAGCTTATGTGACAGACTATTATTATTTCATCATTTCCTTGGAAGTGATCACATTCACGTTCATACGAACACGTACATCGGGCGAGTAGGCACATCTCACTCACTTACCAGTCGTACAAATTAGTGTGTCGATAAGAAATTCCTTTCATACGACATACGAACTGCTACTAATGCCGTGTACGACACAACAGACGTGTTTTCTGGTGGAGGATTCGGTTGACTTGTCTCCGTGTCATCAATCGTTTGCGGTTCCCATTCGAAAGCCACTTCCTTTTGGCTGCTAATAGAGTAGTTGTGCATAATCAACTGTGATATGTCCGCAGCTCGTGGTCGTGCGGTAGCGTTCTCGCTTCCCGCGCCCGGGTTCCCGGGTTCGATTCCCGGCGGGGTCAGGGATCTTCTCTGCCTCGTGATGACTGGGTGTTGTGTGATGTCCTTCGTTTGTTAGGTTTAAGTAGTTCTAAGTTCTAGGAGACTGATGACCTCAGATGTTAAGTCCTATAGTGCTCAGAGCCATTTGAACCATTTAACCATGATGCTATTTCTCTTCCTGGCTGCTCTATATTGCACTTCTTGTTCGTGGACCGTTCACTGTTTCTGTTTTCCTTTTTTTTCAAGTCCAGTACACCTTCTTCCAGTTTTCATGCTTGATCTGTTTCAGCTTTTGACGGGCTGTCCGCTGGGCACTCTTACCACTAAATCTGAGGGGGTGCGATGGGGAATTTCCTTTGTAAGTAATAAACCGTATAATATAAATCAAAACAACGAGTACTCAAATGCCAGCTGCAGACAGCCCCTTACATTCTTTTAGTGCGCACTGTCTAATTTGGTTGGCGCTTTGAACTTTCGAGTCTTGATACAGCCACTTATGCACGAAACACAGGTGCACGAGTTCTAATTTGTGATGTTCTACAGCGCCGTGTAGTGATACTTTTATGTTAACTTTGTTCTTAAATGTATCTCATCAGGTCTCAGACACATGTGAAAGCGCCGTTGAATAGAGCCGTTCTTTTACTTTTTGGTAAATGCACGCAGTCCTGGCGGAATATCGCAAATAGAAATTGTGTGCCGGACCGAAACTCAAACCTGGTAGAGACTACCGGGCTATAGCAGGCAGTGCTCGGTTGGTTTACTTAACAAGTGAAATGCACGCAAAGGCAAATATTTGTTGTTGACCTCACGTCTGACTCACGGTTTCGACCTGTCAGCTTCCATCAACAGTTAAATTATGGGAAAATGTCACTACATACCAAAGGAATTTGCTGTTCACA
This sequence comes from Schistocerca cancellata, assembly GCF_023864275.1. Taxonomy (NCBI): domain Eukaryota; kingdom Metazoa; phylum Arthropoda; class Insecta; order Orthoptera; family Acrididae; genus Schistocerca; species Schistocerca cancellata. The sequence goes on along the minus strand of NC_064629.1, from coordinate 343,702,638 downwards.
TGAAGAGGCGCATTACTACTTTTCCACCTCCTTTTGCGTCTTTTAGAATATACAAGTGTTTGATTAGCTATACTTTCGTACGTAATAAAACATCGAACTCACTTGAAGGTTAAAGGGTGCTAGCAGGAATATCGACATAAGTCGGAGGTTCGGAATTCTTTAATCGTCGTTACGAGAGTGAGAATGAGGCGGTGCAGATGGTGCTGAGGCAGCAGAGCTTGCGGCCTGCAGGCGAAACCGCGCGGGGAGCGGCTTTATATATGGATGTGCTGCAGCCGTGGGCACACGCGGTGGCGGGGGTGCGCCTGAAAGGCCTTTTACGGCCGTATTATCGATCTCAAAACTGTGTGCTGCCTCCTTGCACCAGAATCGCCTACCACTGGCTTGCCCAACTATTCGCAGAGACATATTCGCCATATGCTTCATTTACACACAAAGAATAACTTCTGAGAGTAGTTATGATCTGTGTGAGAGGAGATGGCACGTGAGAAGGAAATAAAAAGAAAAAAAAATTAACCCTCGTGAAGCGCTATGCAAATTGAGTAATTTATTTTTTATATTACTGTTTTAGTGAAGAAAAAATCGACAGCTTTGAATGATCTTTCCACTTAGTTACGCTTACTTTGCTGAATTTTTATATTATTTACTTTCATCGATTTAATTCAGTTCTTTGTGTCTTATCCAAGGATGTCTATTCAATTTTTGCATAGTTATTCATTCCCTTCCATCGATATTTCTTTTATCAAGGCTACCCATTCGTTTCTTTTCTTTCTTTTTGTGTGTGTGTGTGTGGGGGGGGGGGGGGGGGGAGGGGGAAACTAGCTTTCCCTTGCTTCAATCACTCATTGAGTAATGCTCCCTTTGTAACTCTCAACAATTTCTGGTTCATTTAGTTTGCACAGATTCCACCTCCTGAATTCTATACCTTTCTGCAATTTCTTCATTTACAATCTGCAGTTCATAACAAATAAATCATAGTCAGATTCAACACTGCCCCTGGATATGTTTTGCAGTTTAAAATCTCGTTTCTAAATCACTATCTTACCAGTATGTAATATATCTGAAACGATCCGGTGGCTCCAGGTGTCTTCCTCGTATACAACCTACCGCCGTTACTCATAAACCAAACGTTAGCAATGATAAACTCTTTCTAGTGGCAAAATTCTAAGCGGCGTTTCTCCTTTTTCCTTCTGTTCCTTTTCCTACTACCGATTTCGAATCCTCCATCATAACTAAATTTTCGGCTAAAGTAATTAGCTGAACAATCTTTTTTATGTCATCCTACATTCCTTCAACATCTTCATCTGTGGGTCCAGTAGGCAAGTAAATTTATACTACTGTGGCGGGTGTTGGCTTTGCATCTATCTAAGCTACGATGACGTGGGAAGAATGCTCCTCACATTACCTTTATGAATGTGGTACTTCAAGAGAATGCTGGAAACCAGATGGATAGAGTGGATAACTAATGATGGGATACTGATCTAACTGAACGAAAAAGAAATGTGTGGCACAACCTGACTAAGTGAAGGATGGAATAATGGAATTCAGGGCTTGACTGCAGTAGATGGGCAGCAAGATTTGGCTCCAATAAGCAGTTACAAATGGAAGTTTGTTTCAGTAGTTGAGCACAAATGAAGACGCTTGCGCAAGATTGACTACTGTGGAGGGCTGCAGCGAACCAGTTTTCGAACTAAAGACCATAACAATGAGAAGTTGACGCCAATTTTTTTAGTCAACGCTCGAATTTGCGCCCCCTGCCACGCAGCACGTACGTTACAGTTATGTGATAAGCATCTTGGTTTCTAATACGGCAGGCGGAAAGGTACGAAACATGTGTCTGCAATGAGTTATATTATTTCATAAGTTAGTGGGATTGTATATTGCCATGAAAAAATAACACATTCTTTCGTATCGTTTCCTACAGTTCAGTGGAAGTGGAGCGCTAAGTGTAATTTCCAACACAGAACAATTTGTGTAGTTGCAGGAAGAAAAAAAAATTTCAAATATGGGTGAAATCTTGTGGGACTTAACTGCTAAGGTCGTCAGTTCCTAAACTTACACACTACTTAACCTAAATTATCCTAAGGACAAACACACACACCCATGCCCGAGGGAGGACTCGAACCTCCGCCGGGACCAGCCGCATAGTCTATGACTGCAGCGCCCCAGACCGCTCGGCTAATCCCGCGCGGCAGTTGCAGGAAGACTGTCCCTTTTAGTACACAAATACTGGAATGTAGGATTACTATTTTTCCTTGTGTGGATGTTAGTTAATAAAATATTTTCACATTCGGGGGAGAAAATATTTTATTGAAATATTCTGCAAAGATCCCGCCGCAACGAGAAACGCTTTGTTTTAATTTTCAAAGCGATAGGGTCTGCAGCTGTGATTAATTTTTTGATTTATTTCATGATTTTGTTTTAATGATTGCCACCCCAAATCTCGTATCATATCCACGACACTCTCTCCCTTTTTCACTATAATACAAAACGAGCTTCTCTCCTTTGTCCTTTTCCGATGTCCTCCGTAAATCCTGTCTGGTAAGAAACCCACACCGCGCAGTAATACCTCAGAAGAGGACGGACAAGGGTAATGTAGGCAATGTGTTCAGTAGATTTCTTGCATCTTCTAAGTGTTCTGGCAGTAAAACGCAGTCTTTTACGCATTCCCCACAACATTTTCTCCGTGATAGCCCCAGTTTAAGTTGTTGGTAATTATAACAAATAAAGTAAAATCGGATGTCATAAATGGCCGGGACACCCCGAACCGCCAGGTTCAGCCGCCTAATTGGAAAGGTTTTTCCCATCCTCCGCGCCCGCGCGTATATTTCCGTCGCGTAATATCAGAGTTGGGTGAGTAAGAGTACCTGTTAAGTGTAGGTGACTGTAATATGTGTGTGTGTGTGTGTGTGTGTGTGTGGAGGGTCATGTTCATGTTTTGGGCTGATGAAAGAATGGAAAGAGTGAAACTCTTTGCCGCTGCATGGCCTACAGGTCTCGAGTAGCAATAAGGGGGGCGCTGAGCTCAACTTGCCAACCCGACAGGCGGATCACCATCACCAGTGTCGCGTGCACTCACTTTATGAAACACTGAGGAGCGGTTTGGAATTAGGCTGGTGATCAGGGACTTAAGGCACCATCCCTTGTGTCCCTTCTGCCGTGAAGGCAAAGAGAAGTCTGTCAACAGCAAGCGGCGTGCCCGGACGGTCACCGTCCGAATACTGACCACGCCCGACGGTGCTTAACTTCAGTAATCGTACGGGAACCTGTCTATCCACTTCGGCACTGCCATTGACTGAGTAACTGTAAATCTTAGGAATTTAGTTGAATTGACTGCCTTCAAATTTGTGTAATTTATCGTGTAGCTGAAATTTAACGGATTCCTTTTAGTATTCTTGTGGGTAGCCTCATACTTTTCATTTTGTAGTCAATGGCCACTTTTTCCATCATACAGATATCTATATAAATCATTTCGTAATTCATTCTCCCCCCCCATGAACCATGGACCTTGCCGTTGGTGGGGAGGCTTGCGTGCCTCAGCGATACAGATAGCCGTACCGTAGGTACATAGCCGTACCGTAGGTACAACCACAACGGAGGGGTATCTGTTGAGAGGCCAGACAAACGTGTGGTTCCTGAAGAGGGGCAGCAGCCTTTTCAGTAGTTGCAAGGGCAACAGTCTGGATGATTGACTGATCTGGCCTTGTAACAATAACCAAAACGGCCTTGCTGTGCTGGTACTGCGAACGGCTGAAAGCAAGGGGAAACTACGGCCGTAATTTTTCCCGAGGGCATGCAGCTTTACTGTATGATTAAATGATGATGGCGTCCTCTTGGGTAAAATATTCCGGAGGTAAAATAGTCCCCCATTCGGATCTCCGGGCGGGGACTACTCAAGAGGATGTCGTTATCAGGAGAAAGAAAACTGGCGTTCTACGGATCGGAGCGTGGAATGTCAGATCCCTTAATCGGGCAGGTAGGTTAGAAAATTTAAAAAGGGAAATGGATAGGTTAAAGTTAGATATAGTGGGAATTAGTGAAGTTCGGTGGCAGGAGGAACAAGACTTCTGGTCAGGTGACTACAGGGTTATAAACACAAAGTCAAATAGGGGTAATGCAGGAGTAGGTTTAATAATGAATAGGAAAATAGGAGTGCGGGTAAGCTACTACAAACAGCATAGTGAACGCATTATTGTGGCCAAGATAGATACGAAGCCCACACCTACTACAGTAGTACAAGTTTATATGCCAACTAGCTCTGCAGATGACGAAGAAATTGAAGAAATGTATGATGAAATAAAAGAAATTATTCAGATAGTGAAGGGAGACGAAAATTTAATAGTCATGGGTGACTGGAATTCGAGTGTAGGAAAAGGGAGAGAAGGAAACGTAGTAGGTGAATATGGATTGGGGCTAAGAAATGAAAGAGGGAGCCGCCTGGTAGAATTTTGCACAGAGCACAACTTAATCATAGTTAACACTTGGTTTAAGAATCATGATAGAAGGTTGTATACATGGAAGAACCCTGGAGATACTAAAAGGTATCAGATAGATTATATAATGGTAAGACAGAGATTTAGGAACCAGGTTTTAAATTGTAAGACATATCCAGGGGCAGATGTGGACTCTGACCACAATCTGTTGGTTACGACCTGTAGATTAAAACTGAAGAAACTGCAAAAAGGTGGGAATTTAAGGAGATGGGACCTGGATAAACTGAAAGAACCTGAGGTTGTACAGAGTTTCAGGGAGAGCATAAGGGAAAAATTGACAGGAGTGGGGGAAAGAAATACAGTAGAAGTAGTGAAGGCAGCAGAGGATCAAGTAGGTAAAAAGACGAGGGCTAGTAGAAATCCTTGGGTAACAGAAGAAATATTGAATTTAATTGATGAAAGGAGAAAATATAAAAATGCAGTAAGTGAAGCAGGCAAAAAGGAATACAAACGTCTCAAAAATGAGATCGACAGGAAGTGCAAAATGGCTAAGCAGGGATGGCTAGAGGACAAATGTAAGGATGTAGAGGCTTATCTCACTAGGGGTAAGATAGATACTGCCTACAGGAAAATTAAAGAGACCTTTGGAGATAAGGGAACCACTTGTATGAACATCAAGAGCTCAGATGGAAACGCATTTCTAAGCAAAGAAGGGAAAGCAGAAAGGTGGAAGGAGTATATAGAGGGTCTATACAAGGGCGATGAACTTGAGGACAATATTATGGAAATGGAAGAGGATGTAGATGAAGACGAAATGGGAGATACGATACTGCGTGAAGAGTTTGACAGAGCACTGAAAGACCTGAGTCGAAACAAGGCCCCGGGAGTAGACAACATTCCATTTGAACTACTGATGGCCTCAGGAGAGCCAGTCATGACAAAACTCTACCATCTGGTGAGCACGATGTATGAGACAGGCGAAATACCCTCAGACTTTAAGAAGAATATAATAATTCCAATCCCAAAGAAAGCAGGTGTTGACAGATGTGAAAGTTACCGAACTATCAGTTTAATAAGTCACAGCTGCAAAATACTAACGCGAATTCTTTACAGACGAATGGAAAAACTGGTAGAAGCCGACCTCGGGGAAGATCAGTTTGGATTCCGTAGAAATGTTGGAACACGTGAGGCAATACTGACCTTACGACTTATCTTAGAAGGAAGATTAAGGAAAGGCAAACCTACGTTTCTAGCATTTGTAGACTTAGAGAAAGCTTTTGACAATGTTGACTGGAATACTCTCTTTCAAATTCTAAAGGTGGCAGGGGTAAAATACAGGGAGCGAAAGGCTATTTACAATTTGTACAGAAACCAGATGGCAGTTATAAGAGTCGAGGGACATGAAAGGGAAGCAGTGGTTAAGAAGGGAGTAAGACAGGGTTGTAGCCTCTCCCCGATGTTATTCAATCTGTATATTGAGCAAGCAGTAAAGGAAACAAAAGAAAAATTCGGAGTAGGTATTAGAATCCATGGAGAAGAAATAAAAACGTTGAGGTTCGCCGATGACATTGTAATTCTGTCAGAGACAGCAAAGGACTTGGATGAGCAGTTGAATGGAATGGATGGTGTCTTGAAGGGAGGATATAAGATGAACATCAACAAAAGCAAAACGAGGATAATGGAATGTAGTCAAATTAAGTCGGGTGATGTTGAGGGTATTAGATTAGGAAATGAGACACTTAAAGTAGTAAAGGAGTTTTGCTATTTGGGGAGCAAAATAACTGATGATGGTCGAAGTAGAGAGGATATAAAATGTAGACTGGCAATGGCAAGGAAAGCGTTTCTGAAGAAGAGAAACTTGTTAACATCGAGTTTAGATATAAGTGTCAGGAAGTCATTTCTGAAAGTATTTGTATGGAGTGTAGCCATGTATGGAAGTGAAACATGGACGGTAAATAGTTTGGACAAGAAGAGAATAGAAGCTTTCGAAATGTGGTGCTACAGAAGAATGCTGAAGATTAGATGGGTAAATCACATAACTAATGAGGAAGTATTGAATAGGATTGGGGAGAAGAGAAGTTTGTGGCACAACTTGACCAGAAGAAGGGATCGGTTGGTAGGACATGTTCTGAGGCATCGAGGGATCACCAATTTAGTATTGGAGGGCAGCGTGGAGGGTAAAAATCGTAGGGGGAGACCAAGAGATGAATACACTAAGCAGATTCAGAAGGATGTAGGTTGCAGTAGGTACTGGGAGATGAAGAAGCTTGCACAGGATAGAGTAGCATGGAGAGCTGCATCAAACCAGTCTCAGGACTGAAGACCATAACAACAACAACAATTCATTCTCATTTTCAGTTGACTACACTAAATCGTAAACGACAGTTTTATCTGCAAACAATGTAAGAGGACCGCTCAGATTGCCTCCTGAATGCTTTATATGGATTAGGTACAGAAGAGGGCCTATAACACTTCCTTTGGGAAGTTAATATTGTTGTCATTGTTTCATGGACATTCCCGTTGTATTATTTCTCATCGTCAGTGGCAGTCATCTGAAAACCACTCACAAATTTCTTAAGTAAGTTAAAAATCTCAGTGACAGTGGCAACTGCCAACTCACTTGAATCTACAGGTGTAGAAATTTGTCACTGATCCATCTGTCAACATTAAGTAAGCGGTTTTCTAATTGCGAGACTATGTTCGACTTCTTCATTCTTATTCTGATTATTCTAGTTTCTCAAACTAACCTGTAGAATGTGCTTGTAAGTTTTCACGGATTTCATCTTATTCGTCGATCGAAGTATATTCCATATTCTGTACTTAAATGACGTTCTCTACAAAGTCTGATCCGTCTTCAAAGTCATAGACATGAAATCACTTTCCCTGTGGTGTCATCGAAACTAATACGATGTTACCTATCATCATAGCAGGATAATCACCTCTCGGAACTTAATTCAGAGTTTTTAATTTCAACAAAAATTATCGTACCGGTATTCATGGATCTTTGTGGAGCATTCTGAAATACTGGAGCAGCTGTACCATCAACAGTAGCTATTGTCTCTTTTAACCAGGAAATGAAGAGGAGATAAGGATTCCCTATTTTCATTGCGAGCGAAATACTGTTGCTCCGCTAGGATTTGAACTGCCTACTAGTTGATTGCCACAGTTGCAGAATATTTTTGTCAGCTCGACAACGATGATTGCATAGTACAAATTCCTCGGTTCTAAATAGCTCAATATTGTGTATAATGTGCGTGGTCGGTACTGTGTAGGTTTCACAAGGGCCTGACACATAAATATGAGACTGGTAGTGACTTACATGGGAGCCATAAATAATCATTAATTTTCTAATTTTGTGTTGCTGCCTATGAGAGTTTTCCCACGCACTAATAATGAAATAGATTGGAAAGGAAAGGTGTGAGGGAGGAATTTTATCTGTTGAGGAAGTCTGATGCCAATACGTATTGCAGCAGTTTCTTGGAAAAGGCAGTGTCTGAGTGCTAACTTTACTTCAATGCCAGAAGCAGCGAGAAGAACTGTCATGCTGCCATTGCGTCTCTTGCGTGTCAGAAAAGCTCTTTGATAACGGCACAGTAGATCAATCACTGACCACGAAGCACAAGACTAATGGTGGCGTTACCTCGAATACTGCAATGAGCAAGGCATAAGTTAAGTGTAATGTACTTGTAACTCAGGATAAAAAAGTAGATCAGTCATGCCTGGAGACCACGAAATGAATGGGTGCTGCTGCTGCAGGCCAAGGGAACAAAATTTCAAAATCTGAAACGTATTCCTTCGGGTACTGGCTTGACGCGGTTGAGCATTTCCTTGAAAATATGAAGACACATTAAATATAACAGATTAGAAACGTTAAAAAAACATACTGACGATTTATATATACTGCATGTCTAAAGGCAGTCATTTCTGCTAGAACAGATAAGTTTTAGTTCTTACAACGCGCGCTGGAAGCAAGGATGACGAAATAATAACCCTTTAAGGGACAAAATGTTCTGTCCAGCATAACAATTAAACGCATGTCAGGATTTACTCTCTGGGAATATTGATCAATAAAAATGGACAATTTATTATGTATTTATACGCCAGTTATCAGTTATGGGCTGGTAAATATTCATACCATTGAACCAGGAGTACAAAATCTGTGCTGAAGAAATTTGAAAAATCTTCAGGAAATTATCAACGTCAACTTCTCCTATTAAATGTAAGTCCTCAGAAGGAAGACTTTCCCAAAGGACTGGGGTTCACTTATAAATCCAAATTTGCAGGCACATCACTATCAAAGTCAGTTTCATGACTTTTATGAAATGTTTCTTCAAGCATAGGCTAACACACTACCGTACCAGCTGGATCTGTAATAGAGGTTTCAACCAATGGTCCATTTGACACTGTTACCTAGACTATCATCAGTTACTGTAGTAGTGATTGAAAGTGTAAAATAGTAGCTACATTATTTCCATCAGAATCTCCTCCAGTTTCTGAAACTTCTGTGTGCTCTTCTGTAACCCCTTTTCAGCTGTTCATTTCACCACTATCCAGAGCACCATCTGCCATGGAAGTAATTCTTATTGATCTAAAACAAAAATTCACGAATGTCAATACATACCCTAGAACTAAACAAACGAACCAAATGTTTGTAAATAATATGGATATTACGTTGAAGTGTGCGCATAAAATGTTTTCTTCCTCTTGCATATTTTTAATAATCATCCTACATGTGCACTGTCAGCAGATATAATTCATATTATCGCAGCAGCTAACATTTTCAAAGTAATTTGTGAAATAGTATAATCTGCAATGGTCATTTTTCATTGTGTTGTGTGTGTGTGTTGTGGTGGTCTTCAGTCCAAAGGCTGGTTTGATGCAGCTCTCCATGCTACTCTATCCTGTACAAGCTTCTTCATCTCCCAGTACCTACTGCAACATACATCCTTCTGAATCTGTTTAGTGTATTCATCTCTTGGTCTCCTTCTACAATTTTTACCCTCCACGATGCCCTCCAATACTAAATCGGTGATCCCTCGATGTCTGAGAACATGTCCTAGCAACCGATCCCTTCTTCTAGTCAAGTTGTGCCACAAATTTCTCTTCTCTCCAATTCTATTCAATACTTCCTTTGGAGAGAAGAGAACCACTTGTATGAATATCAAGAGCTCAGATGGCAACCCAGTTCTAAGCAAAGAAGGGAAAGCAGAAAGGTGGAAGGAGTATATAGAGGGTTTATACAAGGGCGATGTACTTGAGGACAATATTATGGAAATGGAAGAGGATGTAGATGAAGATGAAATGGGAGATAAGATACTGGGTGAAGAGTTTGACAGAGCACTGAAAGACCTGAGTCGAAACAAGGCCCCGGGAGTAGACAACATTCCATTTGAACTACTGATGGCCTCAGGAGAGCCAGTCATGACAAAACTCTACCATCTGGTGAGCACGATGTATGAGACAGGCGAAATACCCTCAGACTTTAAGAAGAATATAATAATTCCAATCCCAAAGAAAGCAGGTGTTGACAGATGTGAAAGTTACCGAACTATCAGTTTAATAAGTCACAGCTGCAAAATACTAACGCGAATTCTTTACAGACGAATGGAAAAACTGGTAGAAGCCGACCTCGGGGAAGATCAGTTTGGATTCCGTAGAAATGTTGGAACACGTGAGGCAATACTGACCTTACGACTTATCTTGGAAGGAAGATTAAGAAAAGGCAAACCTACGTTCCTAGCATTTGTAGACTTAGAGAAAGCTTTTGACAATGTTGACTGGAATACTCTCTTTCAAATTCTGAAGGTGGCAGGGGTAAAATACAGGGAGCGAAAGGCTATTTACAATTTGTACAGAAACCAGATGGCAGTTATAAGAGTCGAGGGACATGAAAGGGAAGCAGTGGTTGGGAAGGGAATAAGACAGGGTTGTAGCCTCTCCCCGATGTTATTCAATCTGTATATTGAGCAAGCAGTAAAGGAAACAAAAGAAAAATTCGGAGTAGGTATTAAAATTCATGGAGAATAAGTAAAAACTTTGAGGTTCGCCGATGACATTGTAATCCTGTCAGAGACAGCAAACGACTTGGAAGAGCAATTGAACGGAATGGAGAGTGTCTTGAAAGGAGGATATAAGATGAACATCAACAAAAGCGAAACGAGAATAATGGAATGTAGTCAAATTAAGTCGGGTGATGCTGAGGGAATTAGATTAGGAAATGAGACACTTAAAGTAGTAAAGGAGTTTTGCTATTTAGGGAGTAAAATAACCGATGATGGTCGAAGTAGAGAGGATATAAAATGTAGACTGGCAATGGCAAGGAAAGCGTTTCTCAAGAAGAGAAATTTGTTAACATTGAATATAGATTTAGGTGTCAGGAAGTCGTTTCTGAAAGTATTTGTATGGAGTGTAGCCATGTATGGAAGTGAGACATGGACGATAACTAGTTTGGACAAGAAGAGAATAGAAGCTTTCGAAATGTGGTGCTACAGAAGAATGCTGAAGATAAGGTGGGTAGATCACGTAACTAATGAGGAGGTATTGAATAGGATTGGGGAGAAGAGAAGTTTGTGGCACTACTTGACTAGAAGAAGGGATCGGTTGGTAGGACATGTTCTGAGGCATCGAGGGATCACAAATTTAGCATTGGAGGGCAGCGTGGAGGGTAAAAATCGTAGAGGGAGACCAAGAGATCAATACACTAAGCAGATTCAGAAGGATGTAGGTTGCAGTAGGTACTGGGAGATGAAGAAGCTTGCACAGGATAGAGTAGCATGGAGAGCTGCATCAAACCAGTCTCAGGACTGAAGACCACAACAACAACACTTCCTCATTAGTTATGTGATCTACCCACCTAATCTTCAGCATTCTTCTGTAGCAACACATTTCAAAAGCTTCTGTTCTCTTCTTGTCCAAACTATAAATCGTCCGTGTTTCACTTCCATACATGGCTACACTCCATACAAATTCTTTCAGAAATGACTTCCTGACACTTAAATCTATACTCGATGTTAACAAATTTCTCCTCTTCAGAAACGCTTTCCTTGCCATTGCCACTCTACATTTTATATCCTCTCTACTTCGACCATCATCAGTTATTTTGCTCCCCAAATTGCAAAATTCCTTTACTACTTTAAGTGTCTCATTTCCTAATCTAATTCCCTCGGCATCACCCGACTTAATTCGACTACATTCCATTATCCTCGTTTTGCTTCTGTTGCTGTTCATCTTATATCGTCCTTTCAAGACGCTGTCCATTCCATTCAGCTGCTTTTCCAGGTTCTTTGCTGTCTCTGACAGAATTACAATGGCATCGGCGAACCTCAAAGTTTTTATTTCTTCTCCATGGATTTTAGTTCCTACGCCGAATTTTTCTTTTGTTTCCTTTACTGCTTGCTCAATATACAGATTGAATAACATCGGTGATAGGCTACAACCCTGTCTCACTCCCTTTCCCGCCACCGCTTCCCTTTTATGTCCCTCGACTCTTATAACTGCCATCTGGTTTCTGTACAAATTGTAAATAGCCTTTCGCCACCTTCAGAATTTGAAAGAGAGTGTTACAGTCAACATTGTCAAAAGCTTTCTCTTAGTCTATAAATGCTAGAAACGTAGGTTTGCCTTTCCTTAATCTGTTTTCTAAGATACGTCGTAGGGTCAGTATTGCCTCATGTGTTCCAACATTTCTACGGAATCCAAACTGATCATCCCCGAGGTCGGCTTCTACTAGTTTTTCCATTCGTCTGTAAAGAATCCGCGTTAGTATTTTGCAGCCGTGACTTAATTAACTGATAGTTCGGTAATTTTCACATTTGTCAACACCTGTTTTCTTTGGGATTGGAATTATTATATTCTTCTTGAAGTCTGAGGGTATTTCGGCTGTTTCATACATCTTGCTCACCAGATGGTAGAGTTTCGTCAGGACTGGCTCTCCCAAGGCTGTCAATAGTTCTAATGGAATGTTGTCTACTCCCGGGGCCTTGTTTCGACTCAGGTCTTTCAGTGCTCTGTCAAACTCTTCACGCAGTATCATATCTCCCATTTAATCTTCATCTACATCCTCTTCCATTTCCATAATATTGTCTTTAAGTATATCGCCCTTGTATAGTAAACCCTCTATGTACTCCTTCCACCTTTCTGCTTTCCCTTCTTTGCTTAGAATTGGGTTTCCATCTGAGCTTTTGATATTCATACAAGTGGTTCTCTTTTCTCTGAATGGCTCTTTGATTTTCCTGTAGGCAGTATCTATCTTACCCCTAGTGATATGCGCCCCTACATCCTTACATTTGTCCTCTAGCCATCCCTGCTTAGGCATTTTTCACTTCCTGACGCTCATTTTTGAGACGCTTGTATTCTTTTTTGGTTACTTCATTAAGTGTATTTTTTGTATTTTCTGCTTTCATCAATTAAATTCAATATCTCTTCTGTTACCCAAGGATTTGTTTTAGCCCTCGTCTTTTTACCTACTTGGTCCTCTGCTACCTTCACTATTTCGTCTCTCAAAGCTACCCATTCTTCTTCTACCGTATTTCTTTCCCCCATTCTTGTCAGTCGTTCCCTAATGCTCTCGCTGAAGCTCTCTACAACCTTTGTTTTTTCAGTTTATCCAGGTCCCATCTCCTCAATTTACCACCTTTTTGCAGTTTCTTCAGTTTTAATCTACAGTTCATAACCAATAGATTGTGGTCAGAGTCCGCATCCACCCATGGAAATGTCTTACAGTTTCAAACTTGGTTCCTGAATCTCTGTCTTACCATTGTATAGTCTATCTGATACCTTCCAGTATCTCCAGGCTTCTTCCATGTATACAACCTTCTTTTATGAGTCTTGAAACAAGTGTTAGCTCCGTGCAAAATTCTACCAGGCGGCTTCCTCTTTCATTCCTTACTCCCATTCCATATTCACCTACTACGTTTCCTTCTCTTCCTTTTCCTACTGTCGAGTCCCAGTCACCCATGACTTTTAAATTTTCGTCTCCCTTCACTATCTGAATAATTTCTTTTATCTCATCATACATTTTATCAATGTCTTCGTTATCTGCGGAGGTAGTTGGCATATAAACTTGTAAAACAGTGGTAGGCGTGGGTTTCGTATCTATCTTGGCCACAATAATGCGTTCTCTATGCTGTTTGTAGTAGCTTACCCGCATTACTATTTTTTATTCGTTATTAAACGTACTCCTGCATAACCCCTATTTGATTTTGTATTTATAATCCTGTATTGACCTGAACAAAAGTCTTGTTCCTCCTGCCACCGAACTTCACTAATTCCCACTATATCTAACTTTAACCTATCCATTTCCCTTTTTAAATTTTCTAACCTACCTGCCCGATTAAGGGATCTGACATTCCACGCTCCGATCCGTAGAACGGCAGTTTTCTTTCTCCTGATAACAACGTCCTCCTGAGTAGTCCCCGCCCGGAGGTCCGAATGGGGGACTATTTTACCTCCGGTATATTTTACCCAAGAGGACGCTATCATAATTTATCCATATAGTAAAGCTGCATGCCCTCGGGAAAAATTACGGCCGTAGTTTCCCCTTGCTTCCAGCCGTTCGCAGCACCAGCACAGCAAGGCCGTTTCGGTTAGTATTACAAGGCCACATCAGTCAATCATCAAGTCTAGTGCCCCTGCAACTACTGAAAAGGCTGCTGCCCCTCTTCAGGAACCACACGTTTGTCTGGCCTCTCAACAGATACCCCTCCGTTGTGGTTGCACCTACGGTACGGCTATCTGTATCGCTGAAGCACGCAAGCCTCCCCACCAACGGCAGGGTCCATGGTTCATGGGGGAACCATTTTTCATTACAAGAAGAAATTTACAGTTTATAATAAAAAACATTGGATGTAACTGGGAAATGAATTCACGAAAATCCATTTGTTTACATGTACGGTATGGAAGAAAACTAGCTGTGTATGCACTTACAAATGATTCCCGTTATTACTTCTATACTTTATAGTCTAAGAAACGTTAGTATGAATTGAACTTACCGTCATTTATACCAGAAGATATCATAAGCGTGATTCCACAGATGAAAAATACTAACTGAACACAAAATCAGCTCTGAAGACGAATGCCTCAAATTCATCGGTAAATATTGACACCATTACTCACATGTTCGCTGATATTTCAATCCTACCCGCTTAGGAACATAAAAATGGTATCCACATTTATTAGAGAAACTATAGTGAATGAAGTAGTGTCAATAAAATGTATTGTTAGCATTAAATAAAGTAATATTTTGCATTTAAGGCCAGTGGTATAAATATTTATCCGTGTCACTTGAAGTGTTAAGAACGGAGCATAAGCGCAGATTGGGGATGGATGAGGAAATTCTAACCAAAACAACTGTCTTACGCTCTGCCTTAAGCGACTCATATAAATAATCTAGAACTTAAATTTGGATGGATGGATGAGGGCATGAACCCTGATCCTCCAGACTGAGAGTCCCGTGTTTTAACCACTATGGCTTCTTGCTCGGGAAAGCTTTGGGGAACAACGCGTGGTGTCTTAATCTTCTCACGTGTGGCCATTAGTGTCCCTGCTTTAATACCATATGCAAATGGTTAGCAGACTCATGATGGATTATCTGTATGGTATCTAAAATAGGTAATCGTATTTCTCATTAGAGAAGTTTATTCATTTTTGTAGCTTTCAGTTTCACAGTTTCACTTTTTGTTTCTGAGGCATTATATAAAATTAAAAATGGAGTTAAAATTCAGATATGTGTGTCTGTGACTGTATGTAAGTGTGTGTGTGTGTGTGTGTGTGTGAGAGAGAGAGAGAGAGAGAGAGAGAGAGAGAGAGAGGCGTTCGCTGTCTTTAGAATTGCGTCTTTCGGTGGGTAAAAATTAAATGTAAGAAAAGTATGTAGAAAATTTATAACCGTAGGGAAGATAGTGAAGCTAATGAATTAGACAAAAATACGCCCTAAAACTAATGGAGTACCATGGCTGTGTGCATTTTCATATTATTTCGATCGACTATATGCGTATTAAACTAGTTCCTCTCACAAAACGCAAGAATCGTCTGGAATATAGTTTTGACGTTCTTTTTTAAGGGAATACGGTGGAGAAAGGAATTTTAACGTATCGTTGAAAGCTAGGTCATAGCTGTAACTCTGTTTCACGGACGTTGGTAAGGAGTCAATATGGGCTTGGTAAGAATCATTAGTCATGTTTTTACTTTTGTGGCTTATAAAAGGAACACCAGAATGTTGTTAAGCTGTTTTTCACGTTTAACATATCTGGTTGTACACTTGGCAACCGACGATGATCACCGTGTTTAATCGAAAGCGATCGCTACAAAATGGTTCAAATGGCTCTGAGCACTATGGGACTTCTTAAACCGAACTATCCTAAGGACATCACACACATCCATGCCAGAAGCAGGATTCGAACCTGCGACCGTAAGAGCCACGCGGTTGCGGACTGAAGCGCCTAGAACCGCTCGTTCCCAGCGGCCGACTAACACAAAACATAAATTAAGTAAATCATCAGAAAGTTCGTACATCAGATAATTTTAGGTTTTAGCGTTTTCAGAAGGTGCACTTATATTTTTTTCTGGTGCTGTTGCACTCCATTTCTGCTGCTTACCTTTAACTATCGTAATTGTCAAACAAACTTTTCTTCTTAAATACAAATTAAAGCGAATTTGAATACTGGTGGCTGTGGTCTATATAGCAATGAATACAGATCGCATTGGATATAAAAATTGTATTTACCGAGGATAATTCACAAAAATGGTGCAAATCCTATTGTCTTAAAAAGTCTTGGAAGATACAATTACAAAATGTCTATTTTCAAGGTTAGCAAAATGGTATTCTCTGTGCAGGAAAAACGTGCAATAACGCTAACATTAACCACTGAAATTCTTGGACGTTTTGCATTTCCTGTTCCAAGAAGTGAGATGAAGATAGCCTTAAACTACCTTATAAAAGGTGTAGCTAAAGAATAAAGCCTTATTTGCGAAGAACTGTTACTTTTACTTTGAGACAGATTCCTTAGATATGCAGCCAAAATCCACTCCTCTGGTTCCAGTGCTGTCAGTAAGTATTCAAACGTTATTTATACCTGTACAACGTCTTCAGGTTGCAGTTGGCAGTGTCAAATACCTGACATGCACAACACGAGACAGATACAAATAAAGCATTATCCTCTGAATGAAATGCTAGTGTCTTCACTAAACATTAAAACAATGCTGACTATTTTGTTAAACTACGACCCAAAACGTGACAGTACGTATCTGTTATGAACTCTCAAAAATTTTTCAGTTATTCGCTTTTCACTGTTGAAATGTGTAACTGTTTACAAGTGTTAAATTTCTTAATTTAGATATCCAAAGAAGTTTACTGTGGCAGGATGGATTGTACAGCCTAACTATTTGATCTAAAAATTGCATAGCTTTCCCATTAGTTTTAAATTTTATCCGTTAGAATGGATTGTATTCTTTTATCTGAATCCTTTATTGTTATGGTCCTGTCGGCTGTCGGATGGGGGTGGAGTGTCACCTTCCACAGCAGTTTTAGTCCCAGGATGCCTCCAGGTGCCACTGGATGGAGGGCTGGTTCGACACTTGATTTACCTACACAGTATGAATATCATTTTTTAAGAGTGTAATATTGCTTTTCGTCTTAGGGAGCTGACTTGTCGACTCTACTGGCCTGGTAAAGTGAGTGAGGGGATGCTGGTGGCGGGCAGAGGTGCGCCTTCCGCCCCACGATAACCCCCAGT
Organism: Schistocerca cancellata; assembly: GCF_023864275.1. Classification (NCBI taxonomy): domain Eukaryota; kingdom Metazoa; phylum Arthropoda; class Insecta; order Orthoptera; family Acrididae; genus Schistocerca; species Schistocerca cancellata. The sequence goes on along the minus strand of NC_064629.1, from coordinate 343,685,474 downwards.
ACGCCACCAATCACTCCTAGCTGGCTTCCACACCATCTTGTTATCGTTTAGCTACCGAATATTTTATTAATTTATTCTTAATATGTCTTAAGACACTCCTACGACAGTTTCTACCTCCTTTGTTTGTTGTCTAAAATCGAATGTTTTCCTCTCATGCTTCCGACATACCCAGTATGGAAATACCGACGACCGCGGTGGTTTGGTCTTATCCAACCACATAATCCATCCATCCATCCATCCATCACTCGGGTGATATTTAAAAATTTTTACTCCTTTGCCTCTGCGACAAGATGTGCAATAGGTTTAATCAACTAAATTACAGGCCCATATCATAAACGTCAATATGCAGCAAAATTTTAGAATATGTATTGTGTTCTAATATTATGAATTCTCTCGAAGTAAGGTCTACTGGTACATAGTCAACAGTGATTTAGAAAACAACGTTCTTGTGAAACACAACTAGCGCTTAACTCACACGCAGTGTTGAGTGCTTTCGACAAGGAATTTTAAATTGATTCCGTATTTCTAGATGTCCAGCAGGCTTTTGACAGCGTACCCCACAAGCGCCTTCTAATCAAATTTCGTGATTGTGGAATATCGTCTGAGTTATACGACTGGATTCGTGATTTACGGTCAGAGAGGTCACAGTTTGTAGTAATTGGCGAAAAGTCATCGAGTAAAACAGAAGTGATATCTGGCATTCCCCAAGATAGTGTTATTAGACACTCTGATATTTCTTATCTACACAAACGATTTAGGACATAGCCTGGGCAGCCGGCTTATCGTCTAGTAAAGTAGTCAGAAGATCGAAACCAATTTAAAAAAGATTTAGATAAGATATCTGTATGATGAGAAAATTGATGGTTGACCCTAAGTATTGAAAAGCGTGAGATCATCCACATGAATGCTAAAATGAGTCCGTTAAACTTCGGTTACACAATAAATCGATCAGATCTGAAGGTTGTCAGCTCAAGTAAACACGTAGGAATTACAATTACGAACAACTTAAATTGGAAAGAACATATAGAAAATATTGTGGGGGAAGACGAACTAAAGACTGAGTATTATTGGCAGAACGCTTGGAAGATGCAACACATCTACTAAAGAGGCTGCCAACACTACACTTGTCCGTTCTCTTTTGGAATACTGCTGCGCGATGTGGGCCTCTTACCAGATATGATTAACGGTACACAACGAGAAAGTTCAGAGAAGAGGAGCACATATTGTATTGTTGAGAAATAGGGGAGAGAGTGTAATCTACAAGTTACAGGATTTGGGGTGGACATCATTAAAACAACGGCGTTTCTAGTAGCGGCAGGACCTTATCACGAAATTTAAATCAAAAAATTTCTCCTCCGACTGCGAAAATGTTTTGCTGACGCCGACTTAAATGGGGAGAAATGATCATGATAGTAAAATAAGGGCAATCAAAGCTCGCACGGAAAGATATAAGTGTTCGTTTTTTCCATGTGCTGTTCGAGAGAGGAATAATAGAAGATTGGTGTGAAGGTGGTTCGATGAACCCTCTGAAGGCACTTAAGTGTGATTTGCAGAGTTGCCATGTAGATGTAGGTGTTCAGTGCATAACATGCTGGCCTCGACTAAAGTACTCTGTACGTGTGAAGACACTGCGTTCAATGAAACATGACCCGTTGGCGCTGAGTAGAGTTCGACAAAACGAAGTGTCTTCGTGGAAGGAGTGTAAGTGAATTTTCTTTTTTGTGGAATGACGTAGAGCCGCGCAGCCGGCGCTAATGGACAGTGCACTTCGTCTTCGGTGCGCGCTTGGCCGTCGCCGCCGGCTCCGCGTATGGAGCACTGATTGCGTCCGTATTGAACGCGGCGGAGGCAAAATGTCATTTTTTTTTCTATATCGTCTCATATCTCCGACTTTAACGAGAGTCTCCGCGAAATGAATCGCGTAGACAGCGACAAGGTTTCGCTCATCAGGTAACTGTTGTAATAAAAAATACAGATATGAGTCTTTTGAAAATGTATTTTTTACATCAAATAACATAGCGTAGCTAACTCAGCATTTAGAGATGTTTCTATTAAAAACACAAAATAACGTCGTGAATTTTGTACAGAAACTGAAGAAATTGAGCACAAACAGACCAGATTTTTTGTAATTAACTTATAGATCTTTAATTGAACTTGCATCACACCCACGTGTCAAGGAGATGTTTCGTTAAACGACCTATTCTATTCAAAATTAATAAGGGACACCGTCAAGGTGAACGTGGACCTTAGGCGATTTTAAAGGCTCTGTTAGAGAAACAGCTTGCTGATTCTGTTTCTCGCGTCAGACGCAAGAAACACACACAGCAGAATGTAAGCGAGTAGCAGGGCTGTTACGAACCGATTTGATTCATATTGAAAGGGTGTGTAAGGCACGAATGGGACTCTAACATATGTAAACAGGAAGACGCAACTCTCAACTACGTTTGACAAAATCGAGTTTGAAAATGCTACGCATGCTCTTAATTGTTGTATGGTCGTTGTTAGTATTCAAGAAGCCCGCAGACGTACGACTAATCACTTAGCCTCTTAAGCACCTAGTGTCGATTCTCTCTCCTGGAAATATTTTTATTCCCACCTAATTCTAACAACAGATTTGCAGTATTGTTACTGTGCAAATTAACAGATTCCATTCTGGATGCTCTCTCGCTAGACTGACTACCCTAATGTTATAATACTGTGGAACATAATCGCTGTGCAGTTTCGCCTGCTTCTATTCGGGATCGTAATCTTCTGATGAAGGTGAAACTACTTCTTCGGTTTCTTCAAACACGTCAGCTTCGTCGATTCCTTGCACCGCGAGTTATTTCTGTGCAAGCATTTCAAAAGCGTTGAAAAATGTTTGTTGCTCAGTATCTATGTGTTCTGGTGTTATTACTGTAGAATAGTTGAAAGCATTGCGACTGTTTTGGAGAAAGGGCTATTCGCAATACACTACTGGCGTTTTTACTCTTACATTTTAAACTTCACTGTAAAGCGATTCGGTTTCACAATCAGATTCACTTTCTCTTCCTGAAGAACTACCAGACACAGCACTACAATTACTCGTAACATCAGATACCTTGTAGCACTTACAACAAACTATCTCGGAACTTGACATACGAACAATTATTATCTGATTTGTGAATGCTGTTTCCTTTCTCCCTCCACCAACCAAAAGTCGTTTGCGCACATGCATGTGTTTCTGCTGGCCCAATACTACGTGCAGTAATACCTGGAAAATTGATTCTCATGGCGAGTCGCAGTCATAATAAATCAGTCGTTGGAACTGCGTGGAAATGAAGGAAAAACGAGGTTCGATCCAAAGACTTCTCGCATATGATACTAAGCGCTTCCTCACTCGGCTACGAGCGACCATACAAAGATTGTAAGCACACCTAAAGTTTTCATCCTCGATTTCCTCGAAAAGGCTGAGATCCGCGTTTTCCTGCTTCCATACGTTGAAGTCCTAGTCGTGTCCCACAAATCCTGTCAGTAAGAATCAAATCGGTGAGGGGAAGTTCGCATGGTCCCCTTGTTAGGTTAACTGACGTGGTAGTCACTGTAATACAGTTCGTAGAAACCCACAACAGACAATACCTATTATTTACGCTTCACAGATATATGAGAGCTATGTGAAAGGAACACAAGGATGAATCTCTATTCTACATAAAAATCACCTGCAAATCTGACTAAAGCCGTTGCACTGTTTTCGTTGTTCTGTAACTTTTGCTACACACAGATAATTGTTTCCATTCACAGACGACATCTATTTGTTACGTACTGACAAGACTTTGTCAAAAGCAACAAGGAGGCAATCTGTTCGCAAATAACGTGCATAAACTAAACAACAGCTCTAGACTAATATTAGCTTTGATTTTCACAGGTGAAGACACAGAAGTGGTCGCCTGACACATGTGAAACATGACAGTTTCCAGAACAACGGTCGACCGTAATTTCGAAATGTGTGTGTGAATTCCTAAGGGACCAATTGCTGACGTCATCGGTCCCTAGATTTACAGACTGCCTAAACTAACTTATGCTAAGAACGACACGCACACCCATGCACGAGGGAGGGTTCGAACCTCCGGCGAGAGGGCCCGCGCAATCCGTGACGTAGCGCCTCTAACCGCGCGGTCACTCCGCGGCTACTTTGTTACAATATGTACTACACCTATGGGAGTTAGATATTTTGACGAAATCAAATACCAGTAATTACAATGGTAAAAAGGTTACTCTACATTAGTACTCCTCAAGTCACAGGGTTGAAAGATTATAATAATAAAACTAACGAGTGCTCAAATTCCCAGCGTTTCTCTTTTAGGAAACGCCGGTGATGAGAACTCATCCAGTCCACAGTACTTCATGTAGGCATTCATTTCACATTCAGTAGCATTCCGAGATTCGCAAAAGAAATGACCGGACCGAGTGGCAAATTTTTTTCCGTCAACTTTCGTTCTGTGTTTCCCAACATCCATCAATTTTTATATACTGATGAACCAAAACAGTATGGAAACTGGCCACCGCGAGACTAAATGCCACGTGGTGGCGTTACAGGTGTTTGACGCTAAGGAAAGAATATTAGCAGAGCAGAGACGAATAGGGAATAATTGTAGGGACGATACGGGCGGAAATTGAGGACAGCCACAGACATAACAGACTCTGATAAAAGGAAAATCTTTCCTACCCAGTACTGGGGAACGAGCCTCTTGCAACCGGCGGAGCTGGTCGGCTGTTCGCGTGCAGCTGTCGTGCGAATCTAAGGGAAGTGTTTGAAGGACGGTGACACGAGGGGCAGGGGACAGGGTGTTGGATGTCGACGCCTCATAGCGGAATGTGGAGTGGGATACTTGCCTCTCTGTAAAGCAATCTGCGGCAGCTCTCACGACAGAGTACACGGCTGGCTCAGATAGAAGGGGTCGTCAGCAACTGGTTGAACGCTCGTTATTGAACACGGGGCTCTGCAGCAGACGACGCCTTTGTGTTCTCGTGCTGACCGAACGATATCGTCCACTTCATTTGTAACGGGCCCTTGGTCATCGAGATCTGATCGCGAATCAGTGGAGACGGGTCAGCTGGTCGGATGAATTACGTTGCGAGTGACACCACGAAGGTGATCGTGTACGGATACACCGTCATCTAGAGAACGACTGCTAGAAACATTCAGTGCACCACCAATGCGGTATTACGCTGTGAGGGACGTTAACCTGGGGACTTGTGGCAGAAATCGGAGGCACCATAGCACGACTTGCACTAGATCATCTCCATAGAGATAATAATATCTAATAATATAGCCACAATATGTTTCAATGACGTTTTTTTAGCACTTCAAATTAAGGTTGATAGGCGCAGCTCATTACTGCATATTTTCAGCAGTCGGTGTCATGTTATACTCGACTGATCGATTATGAATATTAATATGATACTGATCAGTTATTATTAGCGATGCACTCATAGCGTGGTTAGTTGTGTCTTTAATATTTTCCGGGAGAAGTGAACCGGAACTAGAATTAAGGGTAGTGTGCAACTGATTTGTTGCCACGTTAGGCGCCCGGAAGAGCTAAATAAGCTTACGCCACTCGAGACAACGACCAACAAGCTGTAATGACGATAAGAGGCGAGCTGCGCTGGCGTGGCTGTGTTAACTCAGCCAAGGCTGGCGCAAGCTCGCCCATCCTGTCACATGCCCTCACGACCACAACACTCTCGTTTCGTGAAGATAGGTAGTACGGGCGCAGGAAAGCGACATTAAACTTTTTCTTGAAGTACGCAGTTTCGAGCTCAGCCAAGTCACGTCCGCGCTTATTGTCGAGCAGTAATAAGAAAATGTATGGAAATTTAATGAAAGTACAAGATTAGAAGCAACAAGAATTGAATGTATTAACTAGCCAAAAACCTTGCAGTGGTTTACCGTTGCAAACAGCTACGAATACTGGGACGTTATAAGAGATTTTGGAAGTAATTTATGCTGGGTGAATCCGAATTGCGTAGAAAAAATTTTTGAGATGGTTCGGGTTTATTTTCTGAGCATTTTGGTATAAGGAACCCGTGATCCCCGGTGGCTCATGGCTGTGTAATAATGCAATTATGATTTTTTTCTGATTGTAACCTCATTTACCTGTTTACTGTTTACTTTGTAAGTAACTTCGCAACAGTGAAAAAGCCTGTAATATACAATCACCAGAATGTAAAACACGGAAAGATATAGCAGCCTTCACGCGCAAAAGTATTGTCATGCACTTGTCGTCATTGTGGGAAAATCCTAGCATACCGTCGTTGTACCGCTCTTGCATTGAACTCAGTGAACGCATACGCGGGGTGCATATCGGCCAACTCTTCATCAGTAAACCAATCCATTCTACATCTACACGCACATCTCGCAAGCCCCCGTATGGTGGGTGGTGGAGGGTATTCTGTACCAGTACCAGTCATCTCCTTTCCTGTTACCCTCACAGATGAATCCCTTAGATTCTGCTGCGTATCACTGTGTAATAATGCCGAAAAAACAATTCAGAGACGGAGCTGAGTGTTACTGGACGCAAGCTTTGGGATAAAGAGTAAAACGGACATTACTCTTGTTAACAGAAAGTACCGTGAGAGTATGGAGCAAGTTTCTTTCCAAACAAGACACAGTTGCGACAGTGGAATCTCGTTCTTTTTCCTGAACTCGTTCATTCTCTCACAAGGGGAATCCGCCATAAGTCGCTCTCTGATACAGTTGAAACTTCACGTATTGTAAAAATTAATTGACACAAATTTTGGCTTACGTGCCAGCACTCAATATTTGTGGAGAAACTGATAACAAAGTTTTTACGCCCCGAGTTGAATTGCAATCTCATGTTTTTTTTTGTTTTTTCTCATGTTGCTATTGTATTTGACAAGTAATTGACATCAATATCGACAAAAGAAAAAAAATCGACGCAAATCTTGTTAAAATAGGTTTTAACATTAGAAATCTTACATATACACTAATATATGAAGAGGAAGTATTGTTTCAAAAAAATCTTGAAAAGGTCTTTACCGATTTACTTCAATTTTTTACAGGATACTCTAATAATCACTCGGAAGGGCATTAACTATATAGTTTTTTTAATATACCGGGCGATCAAAAAGTCAGTATAAATTTTAAACCTGAATACATCACGGAATAATGTAGATAGAGAGGTACAAATTGTCACACATGCTTGGAATGACATTGGGTTTTATTAGAATCAAAAAAATACAAAAGTTCAAAAAATGTCCGGACTTCATCAGATGGCGCTCCATCTGATCAGAATAGCAATAATTAGCATAACAAAGTAAGACAAAGCAAAGATGATGTTCTTTACGGGAAATGCTCAATATGTTCACACTCATTCCTCAACAATAGCTGTAGTCGAGGAATAATGTTGTGAACAGCACTGTTAAGCATGTCCGGAGTTATGGTGAGGCATTGGCGTCGCATGTTGTCTTTCAGGATCCCTAGAGATGTCGGTCGATCACGATACACTTGCGACTTCAGGTAACCCCAAAGCCAATAATCGCACGGACTGAGGTCTGGGGACCTGGGAGGCCAAGCATGACGAAAATGGCGGCTGAGCACACGATCATCACCAAACGAAGCGCGCAAGAGATCTTTCACGCGTCTAGCAATATGGGGTGGAGCACCATCCTGCATAAACATCTTACGTTCCAGCAGGTGTTTATCAACCAGGCTGGGGATGATGCGATTCTGTAACATACCTCTCACCCGTCACGGTAGCAGTTTTGCTGTCCATCGCCATCTGTCGGACGTTTTGTGAACTTTGTTTTGTTTCGGGTCTAATAAAACCCCATGTCATTCCAAGCATGTGTGTCAATTTTTACCTCTCTATCTAAATTATTACGTGGTTTATTAAGTTTTCAAATTTGTACTGACTTTTTGATCACCCGGTATGTAATTTATAAATACAGTGGTGCGAAAAGCTTAAGGACGAAAGAAACGTGGATGATATGTCAGTGTTAAGTAACACAGCTTGAGGGATCTTGGATCATACATAGAAACAACTACTGCAGTGAGCTGAAAGAAATACGCAAGGAGACGAAGCGAAGTGACATTTTTATTCAAAGACAACGATTACATTAACATCATCGCGATTTATGACCATCCCATAGGCATTGCGAAAGGTGGGGCGTGGTTCTTAATAGGCTTTGTTGTCACCGATGACAGCAATGCTGTGTTACAACCTACCATACTGGCCACAAGACTGGTAAGGAGTCCTTGTGGTATGGCGTCCCATTCCTCTATCATCGCGGATGACCTCTGCTGCATGGTTATTGGTGTATGTGGGCGTGGTGCATTAAAACGCCACGACACATCCAATACATGCTCAATGAGAATAAATTCGGAGGAACAGGCAAACCAGTCCATTCACCGTATATCCACACATTCCAAGAGCTCCTCTACCTGCGCCCTTCGTTGCGGTCGCGCATTTTCATCCGTCAAAATGTAGTTAATGGCGAATGCACCCTTAAAAAGAAGCACATGGGGATGCGTACAGCGTCACAATAACTTTCACTGGTGACTATACAGTGTTCAAAGATTTGGAGCTCAGTACGCCCATGCAACATTGTACCTCCCAAAGAGCACGTTGGCTGTAGCCCCCTGACAACACAGGGATCGCTCTGTTGATGTCTGCGCCGTTAACTCCCCACGTATGTCAAGGAGTGGATGCCCGTCACCCTGGGGCATTGGGATTCCCGGCAATGGCCATCCATCCAGGTGGCCCTTGCTGCAGCTGGGTGGCGCCCATGGGGAAGGCCCTTGCTCGGAGTGGGTGGTATCAGGCGGATGACACGCAATGAAGTGTGGCATATCTTACCTTGCTGGTGGCTCAATTCAATACGCAGACGTATGACCCCAAATCGTTCCCCTTCCTGGCCACACCATGGGAGGTACGAAATGCTAAGGATGGCAGCAAAGCTTATTCGCCCCGGTAGCTAGGCTAGTATGTACGAGCGCTGATGGGGAGTCTTTCATGACAATGAAGCCTCAGTTCTTTGTAGAGCATTTATAGGACAAGTTTGGGGAGGTGGATGGCTTGTCCAAAATGCGCTCTGGCTCAGTTTTCATAAAAACAACATCCTCTGCCCAGTCACAGGCACTACTCACTTGTGAAAAGTTGGGGGATGTTTCTGTTACCGTCACGCCCCATAAAGTCTAAAATGTATTCCATTGTATTATATTCCACAGGGACCTTCTTTTGCAGTCTGATGACGAGCTGCGCCCCAATTTAGAGTGGCGAGGTGTTCATTTCGTCCGGCGCATTCATCGGGGTCCGAGGGATAAACAGATTGCCACCGGTGCTTTCATCTTGGCCTTCAAGGGTGATATGTTGCCTGAGAAGGTCAAGGTGATGGTCTCCCGCTGTGACATCAAGCCCTATATCCCTCCCCCAGTGTGGTGGTTTAAGTGCTGGAAGGTCGGCCATATGTCTTCCTGCTGTACTTCCAGCCTCACATGTCGATATTGCGGACGCCCATCGCTTCCCAATACTCATGTGCTCCGCCTCCCACCTGTGTCAATTGCGGAGAGCATCATTCACCTTGCTCGTTAGACTGCAGGATTTTACAGAGAGTAAAATCATGGAATATAAGATCCTGAACCGACTGACCTACACTGAGGCTAGGCGGAAGTCTGAACGCCTCCATCCTGTTCGTAAGCCGTCCTCTTACGCTGCCACTACAACTGTTCTAGCCCCATGAGCTCCACCTGCCCCAGTCATCTCTCAGAGCCGATAGACTACACCTGCCCCCTTGATGGTGGATGGGGGCAATTCCCTCCCTGTTGCTCCTGCACCACCTACTTTGGGAGCAACAGAGCAATGCCCCGCCAACCATTGGGGACATCCATCCCTGCTTCTAGGCCAGAGAAGCTGGAGTGTTGGGAAAGGTATGTCTCCACCATTGGCATCTGTTCCTCTCCATCGCAGGTTTGGGCCAAGATTAGGTGACTCCATAGATATCAGACCCCTGTCAGCATACCTGGGCTTTCCCTGAATGGAGCAGTCTATAATGAATCAGACATGATTGCAGAACTCTTATCAGAGCAGTATGCTAGAGTTCTACGAATTACCTGCTGGCCTTTCACTTCCTGAAAGAGCAGTTGGAAAATCAGAGCCTTTCATTCCATATGTGCCACCCGAAATCAAACAATGTTCCCTTCAGTGAGTGGAAATTCCAAACTGCCCTAGCCACTTGCCCTGACACAGCTCCCGGGCTGGATCGCATCCACTATCAGATGCTCAAACACCTCTCAGTGGACTGCCAGCAACACCTCCTAGACCTTTTCAACCGTATCTGGGTTGAGGGTGAATTCCCATCACAATGGCGGAAAAGCTTCGTCATAGCAGTGTTGAAACCTGGCAAGAACTCACTGGAGGTGAACAGCTACCGCCCCATTAGCCCCACCAAAGTTCTGTGCAAGTTGATCGAATGCATGGTGAGCCAGAGGTTGAGTTGGCTACTAGAGTCTCGGGGCCTTCTGGCTCCATCTCAGGGTGGGTTCCGTAAGGGCCGCTCTGCCACCGATAATCTGGTGTGCCTGGAGTCTGCCATCCATACGGCGTTTGCCCGCCGTCAGCATCTGGTTGCCGTCTTTTTTGACATGCAGAAGGCATAAGATATAACATTGCAACATCACACCCTCACCACACTTCATGGGTGGGGTCTTACGGGCCCGCATCCGATTTTTATTCAAAATTTTCTGTCGCTTCGTTCCTTCCGCGTGCTAGTTGGTTCCTCCCATAGTTCCTCCTGAGTTCAGGAGAACGGGGTTCCGCAAGGCTCTGTCTTGAGTGTCTGCCTCTTTTTAGTTGCTATCAATGAGCTGGCTGCAGCTGTGGGAATGTTCGTATCAGCTTCTTTGTATGCTGATGACTTTTGCCTGTACTACAGCTACACTGGAATTGCAGTTGCTGAACGACAGCTGCAAGGCGCTATCTGCAAGGCGCAGTGTTGGGCCGTAGCGCGCGACTTCCAGTTTTCGGCCGCCAAGACTTCCGTCATGCATTTCTGCCGGCGTCGCACTGTTCACCTTGAGCCACGGCTTTATCTTGACAGCGAACATCTTGCTGTGGTGGAGACGCATCGGTTTTTGGGATGGCTTTTTGATACCCGATTGACTTGGCTCTCTCATATTTGGCGGCTTAAACAAACGTGCTGGCTGCATCTTAACGCTCTTCGTTGTTTGAGTCACACCAGCTGGGTTGCCCATCGGTCTACCCTTCTACGACTGTATCAGGCGTTGATTCAGTCCTGTCTCGATTATGGGAGCCTGGCTTACGGTTAGGCATCGCCTTCCTTGTTGCAGTTACTTGACCGGGTACTTCACTGCGGGATCTGACTCGCAACTGGAGCTTTCCGCACCAGCCCTGCAAACAGGCTACTTGTGGAGGCTGGTGTCCCTCCATAGCGGATCCAGCGCCAACGACTAGTGGCTGCTTATGCTGCATATGTTTGTAGCTTGCCCGGGCATCCAGATTACCGTCTCCTGTTCCCAACTCGGTCGTCCATCTTCCAGACTAGCGGACCGGTCAGGGTGTACGACTGCGGTTCGCGTGCGGTCTCTTCTCTCTGGGCTTGTGTTTTTCCCACTCCCATCTCTTTTCTGGGCACATTTACGTATACCCCTGTGGTATGTGTCCCGCCCATGGCTTCAGCTGGATTTGGCACAAGGCCCGAAAGATTCAGTCCCTCCTGAGGCCCTCCGCCGACGCTTTATTTCCATCATTGCCGCGTTTCACGGCTTTGATGTAGTGTATACCGACGGTTCGATGGTTGCTGGTCGAGTTGGTTATTTTTGTACTCTTGGAAATCGATCTGAACAACGCTCATTGCTGGATCGCTGCAGTGTTTTGACTGCAGAGCTGGTAGCCATCTCTCGTGCCCTAGAGTATATCCGCTCCTGCTCAGGTGAGTTCTTCGTTATCTGTAGTGACTCCCTGAGCAGTTTACGAGCTATCGACCAGTGTTTTCTTCGCTCTCGTCTGGTGATGGCTATCAAGGAGTCCATCCATACTCTTGCCCATTGCGGCCGCTCTGTGGTTTTAGTGTTGACCCCCGGTCATGTCGCCATCCCGGGTAATGAATGTGTTGACAGCCTGGCCAAACAGGCTATCAGTGAACCGGCCCTGGTGATTGGCCTTTCGGAATGTGATCTCCAGTCAGTATTGCGGCAGAAAGTCCTTGTCACCTGGTGTGATGAATGGCGCACCCTGACTTCACCCAACAAACTTCAGGTGCTCAAGGAGACTACATCTGTGTGACGCTCCGCCATGCGAGCCCCTCGCAAGGCCTCCGTAGTTCTCTGTCAGCTACGCATTGGCCACACCTGGCTGACGCACGGTCATTTATTGTGCCGCGAGAACCCACCTCTATGTCGCTGCGGGTCAGCGTTGACAGTGGTCCACATCTTGTTAGACTGTCCGCTTTTAACTGCGCTCATGCAGACGTTTGCGGTACCTGATACGCTCCCTGCTCTTTTAACGGATATCGCTGCAATGGCAGGCTTAGTTTTGAGTTTTATTCGAGCAGGGGCTTTTATCGCTCAATCTGAGGGTTTGTCTCTGTTGTGTGTTGAATCTGGCCTTTGGCCTACGGTTTTGGATTGGGGTTTTTAGTGTGTCTCTTGCTGGTTGGCTTTTCCTTTTTTGTTTCCATGGTCGATCAACCACTGCGCAACTCTATATGCCTTTAATTCCTTTTTTCTGGTAATTGTCTGTGTCTTTCTTGTTCTGTCTCGTCCTTGTTACCTCTGTTGCCTGTTTTTATTCCTTGTGGGGTATCATGGTCGTGGACACAGAGACCGATGACCTATGCAAAAATGGTTCAAATGGCTCTGAGCACTATGGGACTTAACTTCGGAGGTCATCAGTCCCCTAGAACTTAGAACTACTTAAACCTAACTAACCTAAGAACATCACACACATCCATGCCCAAGGCAGGATTCGAACCTGCGACCGTAGCGGACGCGCGGTTCGAAACTGTAGCGTCTAGAACCGCTCGGCCACGATGACCTTTGCAGTCTGGTCCCTTCAATCCCACAAATCAACCAACCAACCAACCAACCCAAAGACATGGTCAGTTACGCTTGCAGTGAGCACGGAAACATCGGGATTGGATTGTCGGTCGATGAAAACGTGTTGGCTCTTCAGATGAATCACATTTTTGCTACGCTACGTCGATAGTCGTCTCCACAAACGCCCTCATGGATGTGAACGGCGGCTCGAAACGTGTAAGGCGCCACGGACGTAAACTTTCGGGAGCAGTATTATGCTATGGAAGATATTCTCCTGGGCTTGCACGGGATCTGTGGTAGCAATTGAAGACACGCTGACAGCTGCGAAGCACCTGCATCCCTTCATGCGTGATGTCTTACCCGACTGCGATGTCATCTTTCAGCAGTGTCTAGCCGTAACCAAACTACAGTGGCTTGAGAAGCGTTGAAGTGAACTCAAGATGATGTCTCGGCCACCAAATTCGACTGATATAAATCTATGGAACCCATCTGGGTCGCTATCGGTGTACGCAAATCAGCGGTCCTTTATTTAAGCAAATCACGTGACCTGTGCGTAGATATCTAGAGCCACATACCTCCGCAAACACACACACACACACACACACACACACACACACACACACACACACACACACACACACACAGAGAGAGAGAGAGAGAGAGAGAGAGAGAGAGAGAGAGAGAGAGAGAGCGCTTCATCATATATATAAACCCACCAAGCTAAGATAAAAATTTCAAAAAGCGATTATTTTCAGCTAGAATTTTGGAATGAAGGGAAATAGCTGAAATTCCTGATCTGCGCAGTATTAGCCCTGGGGACGCTTCTAAACTGTGTATTTACTGTTAGATGTAGATACTTCAAGACAGATTTAAAATTTGTAAGTTTCGGACTGGGAGAACGCTTTACTATCCAAATTAAGAGAGAGAGAGAAAAAGACAACAGGTGTAATGGGTACAGAAATTCTAACTGAACAGACCAAACTGCCCGTCACTTTAGGATTTCTTCTCCTCCATCCCTTGCCTGTAACTTTGTCTCTGGTATGAACACCTGCGAGATTCACCTAAACTGCTTTTGAGGAATTTCAGAAATTCTATTAAATCTCTCAGCGAGACAAATGAAGCATGTTGCCTAATTGGGTGCAACATCAGATTCATCTTGGGTTTCCACATACAGAGTCATACTGACCTATGCAGTTGATCAACGCAGGACTTAACCCTTCAATGTCATTGCCATACACGGGTTTCCTTCTGTTCTTTCAACAACTTTACATATTTTGCGCATTTTATGCCTCCTGTTTATTCTGTTAATTGCAAATAATAAACACACAAACACACACATATTTTCTACTTAATTCCACGTTCAAACATCACTCATAAGGTTTCGCTCCCATAACTTTTCGTTCGCAAAGTACATTTTAATTGCATTAGCTTAATAGTTATGGTTGTTTCATTAACTAAATATGTCTTTTTATTTTCAGTTCCGCATTGTTTGCTAGTGACTTTAGTGCATTCACAATCGAAGCACGTATATCTTTTCTCATTGGAAAATTTTTTCAACTCTTACATCTGTTATCACATTGTGAAAGAAATCACTTGTGTTCGTTATTTTGCCCAATTTTCTGAGAAAAGGCGAAAATTAGCCGGCACTAGACGTCGTCACTCCCCATGAACAGATTAAAAGTGAACAGTGTATCATTTCTAATTCACTAAGGTGAAGAATTCTTCTTGCTAGTTATCCTTTCTTCAGTCTCAGATTACGCAGAGTACACACTAGTACACACTAGTACACACTAGTACACACTAGTACACACTAGTACACACTAGTACACACTAGCACACACTAGCACACACTAGCACACACTAGCACACACTAGCACACACTAGTATCAATGGTTCAAATGGCTCTGAGCACTATGCGACTTAACTTCTGAGGCCATCAGTTGCCTAGAACTTAGAACTAATTAAACCTAACTAACATCACACACATCCATGCCCGAGGCAGGATTCGAACCTGCGACCGTAGCAGTTGCTCGGTTCCAGACTGTAGCGCCTAGAACCGCACGGCCACTCAGGCCGGCACTAGTATCAAGATGAGTTCAACGAAGAGGCACCTATAGGAGATCCAAGATGTTGTCATCGAAGTTTGTGAGTACAATTAAAATCTGACGAAATTAGTGTAAGTCCATATATTTTTGCAAGTCATTGTGACTACGTTTCACTCTTAGCTTAATACAAAACCCAAAAAGCGATGAACGTATCTAATTGAGATGGTCAGCTTCTTTATTATCATGACACACCAACAGCGTTTAGTGACTCGTTTCTGGTCAAATGATGCCTGTATTAAACTGTAGAGTGCTCTCACTGTTAAACTTGTGCACTGCTCTCATCTGTTACACGAGCGCCAATACTGATTGTCAAGGGGAAGTGGATGGGGCCTGCTTTGAGTGGGGCGGAAATGGTTTAATAAAACATTTGTACAGCACTCCACTCTGCGGAGTGCTAAGAGGACGGCACGGCCGGAGCGACAGCTTTAACGCCACTTGCGGCAGGCAGAGCCAGCCTTTTCATCACGCACTGATTGATTTTCAGCAATGTCCACCCAGTCGGAGAGCGCAGTCCGCCACATCGCTAGTTCTTTATCCCGTGCAGAGTTTTTGCATAAATGGATTTCCGCCTGCACCCTCCTCCTCACACCTAAAAATTTCAAATCAGTCTTGCGTTAAAAGCATTTCTTCTGAAATACGTAGTGAAAACATTTTTTTAAATTTTTGTATAATAATCTATCAGCACGCAGCACTGCGATCAAGTACGGCAAAAAATCAGCACTCCAGAGCTCTCCAACAGCTGCTCTGTTATTTCAGTAAAAAAATAATAATCAGTCAGATATTTGACTTCTCAGCCGTAATTAATAATTCTACCCTGTTGTAATGGATCATTTTTAGCAGTGAAAATTATTCGTGGGGTGGATTTCTTTGGGTATTTCGTTATAACTTCTGTTGCTGTGTCGCCTTCTCCCATGAAACATCATCCAAAGTTACATAATAATATAAAAGTCAATTGTAGTTACAAATGAATGATGAATTTTGAAAATTCTAAATACAAGTTGCACCAAATAAGCACATTCGAGCTGCAGGTGATGCTGCTCTAGTTCCCATGTTGATTCACGTGCTAGATAACGATAGATGCCGCACACATCTTCGGTGATACGTTGCAGTGCGTAGGTCAGACAGGTGAAGTAGATTAAATGCGGAGATAATACGTGCAAGGCAGTTGCCGCCTTCACCATGTAGGCCGCAGCACCCAAATACATTACACGAACTTTTTCTTCTTGAATTTCTTCAGCCCATGACACATCAGTACTGTCATTCACAAAATGAGTTACTGTTGAATGATTCGTTCGTTCCAACACTATGTGGGAAAACAGTAACTGCTTTGACGTTTCATCTTCGTCGAGTTTTCCAACAATTAGGCTGCCAATGAAACGTTCACATAGACCCGTTGTTTCTTCGACAGCTATCCATATGCGGCGCGTACTTATATAACGACGCGTACTTTTCTGAACCTCCTGGTAACAAAAAACCTAAATAATTTTTCCGTGATGTCGATTCATCAGAAATCTGTTGCCCGCAGAACTTTTGTAGAATCACACGATACTTAGGCACTTTAAATTTGTGCCATGGAATGTTCGCAGCAGTCATAGCGGGGCACATATCATTAAAAAAATAATTTGTGGAGTGTGGAGTATTTTGCGTCTGCGGCAGTAACATTTACTTTTCAGACGATTGCACTGTTTTTGCATGACTAGGTATACCTTGCTTAAGTTGGGGCTTCGTAGACTACCTGATCTGCTTTTTGCTCGCTCGACAAAGAACAGTCTTTCCATCAGAAGTGAAAGGGTAATCCATCGTACCTTCAGATCTTAATTTAGAAGATACTTTTAATGCATCATGCCATCATGAACATAAACAATCGTGAGTTGTTAAGAAGTGCTCTTTGGCAAATTTCTCTTGGCGCAAAAACTGCTTACATCTGAGTTATTAGCCGCCTTGAGTGGCCGCACGGTTTGAGGCGCCATTTCACGAATGGCGCGGCCCCTCCCGCCGGAGGTTCGAGTCCTCCCTCGGGCATGGGTGTATGTGTTGTTCGTAGCATAAGTTAGTTTAAGTAGTGTGTAAGTCTAGGGACCGATGACCTCAGCAGTTTAGTCCCTTAGGAATTCACACACACTTCTGAGTTAGTAGACGTTGCTAGTAGTCGGAGAAATCTGGATCCACTGTCCATTGCCAATCTCGACAGCACACGAAGCCCTTTACTACTCACAATAATGGCCACTTCAATGCTACACTCAGTATTGTTATTGTATCTTCTTTGCTTTTGAGAATGGAAATTCCTAATCTTAGAACATTCAACAGAAGCATGTTCTTCATAATCCAACTCAAAGTGCAGCTAACCACTTTACTGAACTAGAGAGCGATTTTTAGAGATAATTTACTTCCTGTCCTCAACTTTTATGGTAGGCCGGATTAGGATACCTTTTTAACGGAGCGCCCTAGCGAGGGTGTGGAGAAAGGTAAAAAACAATGTTATTTTATGTACCATAAAGTTAAAATTTATGAAACATGGTGTTCAAGTTAAATATATATTGATAAAATGAAATATATCAACGCTGGCAACGTTATTCGTGAACATTTAGGCTGTTCATGTGCGTTCAAACGGAGAAAAGTAATAAATTACAAATAAATATGGGCTCTATTTGTAAACATGTAATAATTCGCAATGAATGGAGACTACCTAGGCTATGGTCTCCTGTTATGAACAATACTGGCATTTGACTATAACGATTTGGTAAAGTACAGAAAACTCAAATCAGGATGTACAGTGCAAGAATCGGAGTATCCTTCTACATCACAACACTTATGGACTGAATTCTCGTATTCTCTTTTCCTTTTCTTATGTACTTTATTTATCTTCTTGTAATCTATCCATTATAAATTTCTGAATTACCAAAAGACAAATGAATAGGCCGTCTGAAGGTTTTCCTGGGGGTCATCTGGACGTTGAATCACTATTTCAACAATTTCTCGCCCAGTACACTACCTGACATAGAAAGTGAAGTTCTGAGAAGCGGAGGGAGAAATGAAATCCAACTTCTCGAGTTGGGAGGATATGTGGTTTTATCATAGTGCTTACAGAGTCGAGTCGAATTTAAAAAGACCTTGACAGTGTGAGTCCACTTAGCAGTATGACGTTGTGTGAGGTGTTGGTTGAGCATTTAGCATACCGCTGGGATGCTGTGAGATCGGAACCCGGTGACCTGTGTGGTGGACCGATTACTCCCCTCGATATCATGTGAAAAGAAAAAGCAAACTCGCACAACGGGTAGTTAACCGTCTCTCTGAATTAAATAAGGGTGGCCCAATTGAACTTGAAAAATGGTTGCTGTAGCTCACTATTGATGAGGGTTCCCATCAAGCTAGTAAATGAAACTAAAGGTCATATAACTATCCGATTTATTGACAGATGGACTTATATGATTATAATCACTGAATGAACAATGCAAATTATTACAAAAGGGCGCAAGGACGCATAAACATGTTCTAAAGACTTTGGCATAGGTGGGGTGGTTTGGCATAGAATTATACAAAAACTGAGCCCACGAAGATACCCAACGACTGCTCAATAGGTTGATAGCCTAAAGAAAAGACTGTGAAAAGTACGAACAAGCACTAGTTCTGTCTCCTAAGCACATAGTGATTGCAGCTAGCTATGTATGAGTCAAATAAGAAGAACGAAATTTTGACTTGAAACAATAAATTTCGTGGTCCCCTGGCCTTGATACAGGCAAATGTGGCTCATAATTACCACTGCACTGATACTCAGGTCCAGAGGATAGGTGTAGTAATGGCTGTTTAGCCCCGGCATCTGTGATCAGCTTTAAAGTGGAGACATTTCTGTTCGCTCCCTGACGCCCTGCAACAAATCTCGTCTGCCTGCCACCCTACGATGAAGTGACTTTCTCTTCTCTTCCACAAAATCTGGCTGGTTCTGACAGCACCAGAATCTCAGCAGCCAATTTCAGTATAGATTCTGAATTCAAACCAACGAAAAAAATAAATGGTTCAAATGGCTCTGAGCACTATGGGACTTAACTGCTGAGGTCATCAGTCCCCTAGAACTTAGAACTACTTAAACCTAACTAACCTAAGGACACCACACACATCCATGCCCGAGGCAGGATTTGAACCTGCGATTGTAGTGGTCGCGCGGTTCCAGACTGAAGCGCCTAGAACCGCTCGGCCACAGCGGCCGGCAAACCAACGAAAAGTATACAACAAACGCAACAGTTTTCCTTCTCCTAACGAAAGTATCGTGGTTAACCAATACTGCTCATTTCTGTAGTAGAGTAGGGTAGCAGACCAAAATCCTCTCCTACTGCGTGCATGTTTCCACCTTTCGCCCAGTGGAAACACTTGCATCTATGCACTCTCAAGTCCCATCCATGCTATCAAAATAACTACTATGAGCCAATCATGGACTTCCTCACAAAATTTAAAAATGAACACATGTGATCTCTTCAACCTCCCTGGTGTTTAACATGCCTGCCTACTATGCAGATGGCCCGGGTTCGATTCCCGGCCGGGTTGAAAATTTTGTCTGCCCGTGAAATGGGTGTTGTGTGGTCTTCATCGTCAAAAAAAAATGGTTCAAATGGTTCTGAGCACTATGGGACTTAACATCTGAGGTCATCAGTGCCCTAGAACCTAGAACTACTTAAACCTAACTAACCTAAGGACATCACATACATCCATGCCCGAGGCAGGATTCGAACCTGCGACCGTAGCGGTCGCGCGGTTCCAGACTGAAGCGCCTGGAACCGCTCGGCCACTCCCGCCGGCTCCTCATCGTCATTTCATCATCACCGGCGTACAAGTCCCCCAATGTGGCTTCACCTGAAATAAGACTTGCATCGGACGGCCGAACTTCCCAGGGCGGGGCCTCACGGCCAATAATCCCACACGATCATTTCATCTTGCCTCTACTGGAAAAACATTGCTCTGCTCCTAGCCCATACGTGGCTGACTCTTGGTTTTCAGCGAAAACGTTTTTGTTGTCTGCCTACCTCACTCTCCTTTGGAACCCTTGCCCGCTCTCACAGCCAGATAGCCATCCCAAGTGTACAGAAAAACAGTAAGGGACCTGTCACCATACAGTGCTCAAGAAAATATTACTACTCACATTTTCAGTCATTGACACGAGATCCAGCTGAATGCATACTTTCATGCAGCCTTGTTAAATGGATTTGGTATCCTCATCTGAATAATGCTGTATTACTAATGTTATGGAAGCCCGCCCGGTTGACCGTCTAATGGTCTAACGCACGGCTTTCCGGTCGGGAAGGAGCGCCTGGTCCCCGGCACGAATCCACCCAGCGTATTTGTGTCGAGATCCGGTGAACCGGCCAGTCTGTGAATGGTTTTTAGGCGGTTTTACATCTGCCTCGGCGAATACGGGCTGGTTCCCCTTGTTCCGCCTCAGTTACACTATGTCGGCGATTGCTGCACAAACAAGTTCTCCACGTACGCGTACACCACCATTACTCTACAACGCAAACCTAGGGGTTACACTCGTCTGGTGTGAGACGTTCCCTGGGGGTCCACCGGGGGCTGAACCGCACAATAACCCTGGGTTCGGTGTGGGGCGGAGGAGGGGTAAAGTGGACTGCGGTAGTCGTCGGTCGTGGGTTGTGGACCACTGGTCCTAGGTTAACGTACAATACAATACAATACAATAGTTTTGCACAAACCGTCCTGTAACAGTTGCACCCCCGCTCTCCTGGGTGCATGCACCAATTCAGTTGGCACGGGTGTCACAAAGCGGTTGTATCCTCTCCTGTGGAAAGATGGCCGACAACTATTGTGATATTGATCGTTGATAACCTGGATACTGGCACTGGGACAAAGTTGACGTGCAGGTCCCACACGTTCTATTGTAGACACATCTGGGGATCTTGGGTGCCTCTGGTGTAACTCATCATCAGGCACACAGTTCATAGAGACAAGTGGCATACGTAAACATGCATTGTCCTGTTGAAAAATGGCACTCTATATTGTCACATGAGAGGTAACACGTGAGGACGCAGCACGTCTGTGATGTACATTTCAGCCATCAGAGTTCCCTTAAGTACTACCAGCTTGACCTGAAATCATAATCGTTGGCACCTCACAACATTGAAAGAATGAGACCTCTGATCAGGTCCCCGACAAACTCGCCGACGATGATCATCATGTGTTTTGCAGGACTGCGATTCATCGCAGAACTCAATGTGATCCAATTGATCAACAGTCCATTCTTCTCTGTCACGGTACCAATCGAAATGCAGCTGTAGTATTGTGATGTTAACGGTAGTCTACACGTTGTACGATAATTGCGTAAGTCTGCTGTTGTTTGTTTCTGACCGTGGACGTGGAATAACACAGAACGTAGTAGAAAGTCCTCGCATGGTAAGTGTAGATGTGATGGAGTTACGGTGTGCTTGGTGCCTGAGTACGGCTATCCTACCTGAACCCTCTCAGGAATAAATTTTTCTCGGTAAAAGAAAATTTTTCTTTATGTGGTAATGCTCTTAGGTGATTTTTAACGGTTTTAGATGCAAGATTTATACAAAAATATGTATCCGTTTTCAAAAAATACTTTCTGCACTTTATGGACTAAAATAACTAATCACGGGAAATTCTCTGCTGTAATAAATAGTAACATGATCATTAAATAATTACCATGCAGAACAATGATAACAGTATTCAATTATACAGTGGAATATAGAGACCCTAACCACATCCGTATATTTTTGTGGTCATGAGTAGCAGCACACAGCTGCATGGACCTGCTGAGATTTTCATAATGATGCCCAATAGTTGGCAGCACTTGCGCATGATAAAACGGTTAAACATTCACAAATGAGTACCTCAGGTTTCCATTGGGAAAAAATACTTCTGTTGCCACCCAGACACAGTGAAAGTTCATGTACACAATTGTAGCCAAAGGGTCTGAAAGGGTCGTAATGGTAAGAGGTGGTCAGCTGAGACCTTGACGACGAGTTTCCTTGCCCTCACTTTCCCAGGCAGTTCACCAGTGGGCCACTGTCTCATCCGAACGCCCCAGATGTAGGGATATTGTATGATCTGGTCAGCTGGCCAAATCGAGAACCACAATTAAGCCCCTTTCAGGCTCTATCCGGTGCTAATAACACTGTCCCATATGGGCGCACTGCATTTGCATGAACTTCGCAGTAATCACTCAACATCTGATACTGTTCACGCTCCTTGCAAATACTACCAGAACTGGTTACAACACTAATGCACTTTGTAGGCTGCTCTATCTGACACAGAGTCTAATCATTTACATACCCACTGATAGTGTGTACTTGTACACTGAAGAGCCAAAGAAACAGGTACATCTGCCTAATATCGTGTAGGGACCTCACAAGTATGCAGAAGTGCCGCAACACGATGTGGCATGGACTCGAATAATGTCTGAAGTATTGCTGGAGGGAACAGACACAATGAATCCTCCAGGGCTGCCCGTAAATCTGTAACAGTACGCGGGGGTGGAGATCTTTTCTAAACAACACATTGCAAGGCATCATAGATATGCTCAATAATGTTCATGTCTGGGGAGTTTGGTGGCCAGCGCAATTGTTCAAACTCAGAAGAGTGATCCTGGACGTGAGGGGTGTCGCATTGTACTGCTTGAATTGCTCAAGTCTGCCGGAATGCACAATCGACATGAACAAACAGGATGCTTACGTACGTGTTACCTGTCAGAGTCGTATCTAGAAGTCTCAGGGGTCCCATATCGCTCCAACTGCACTCGCCCCACACCATTACAGAGCCTCCACCAGCTTGAACAGTCTCCTGCTGACGCAGGGTTCATGGATTCATGGGATTGTCTCCATACCCGTACACGCCCATCCGCGGGATATAATTGGAAACGACACTCGTCCCACCAGATAGCATGTTCCCATTCGTCAACAGACCAATATCGGTGTTGATGGATCCAGGCGAGGCGTAAAGCTTATTGTCGTGCAATCATCAGGGGTACACGAGTGGGCCTTCAGCCTCGGAAGCCCATGGTTTCGTTGAATGGGTCGACCGCTGACACTTGTCGATGGCCCAGCATTGACATCAAGAGCAATTTGCGGAAGGATTGCACTTCTGTTACGTTGAATGATTCTCTTCAGTCGTCGTTGCTCCCGTTCTTGCATGATCTTTTTCCGGTGGTAGCGATGTCACAGATTTGATGTTTTACCGGATTGCTAACATTCACGGTACACTTGTGTAATGATTGTACGGGAAAATCCCCACTTCATCGCTAAATCGGAGATGCTGCGTCCCATCGCTCGTGCGCCGACTGTAACACCACGTTCAAATCTTGAAAATCTGCCATTGTAGTAGCAGTAACCGATCTAACAACTGCGCCAGACACTTGTTGTCTTATACAGGGTGTTACAAAAAGGTACGGCCAAACTTTCAGGAAACATTCCTCACACACCGATAAAGAAAAGATGTTATGTGGACATGTGTCCGGAAACGCTTAATTTCCATGTTAGAGCTCATTTTAGCTTCGTCAGTATGTACTGTACTTCCTCGATTCACCGCCAGTTGGCCCAATTGAAGGAAGGTAAAGTTGACTTCGGTGCTTGTTTTGACATGGGACTCATTGCTCTACAGTACTAGCATCAAGTACATCAGTACGTAGCATCAACGCGTTAGTGTTCATCACGAACGTGGTTTTGCAGTCAGTGCAATGTTTACAAATGCGGAGTTGGCAGATGCCCATTTGATGTATGGATTAGCACGGGGCAATAGCCGTGGCGCGGTACGTTTGTATCGAGACAGATTTCCAGATCGAAGGTGTCCCGACAGGAAGACGTTCGAAGCAATTGATCGGCGTCTTAGGGAGCACGGAACATTCCAGCCTATGACTCGCGACTGTGGAAGACCTAGAACTCCGAGGACACCTGCAATGGACGAGGCAATTCTTCGTGCAGTTGACGATAACCCTAATGTCAATGTCAGAGAAGTTGCTGCCGTACAAGGTAACGTTGACCACGTCACTGTATGGAGAGTGCTACGAGAGAACCAGTTGTTTCCGTACCATGTACAGCGTGTGCAGGCACTATCAGCAGCTGATTGGCCTCCACGGGTACACTTCTGCGAATGGTTCATCCAACAATGTGTCAATCCTCATTTCAGTGCAAATGTTCTCTTTACGGATGAGGCTCCATTCCAACATGATCAAATAGTAAATTTACACAATCAACATGTGTGGACTGACGAGAATCCGCACGCAATTGTGCAATCACGTCATCAACACAGATTTTCTGTGAACGTTTGGGCAGGCATTGTTGGTGATGTCTTGATTGGACCCCATGTTCTTCCACCTACGCTCAATGGAGCACGTTATCATGATTTCATACGGGATACTCTACCTGTGCTGCTAGAACATGTGCCTTTACAAGTACGACACAACATGTGGTTCATGCACGATGGAGCTCCTGCACATTTCAGTCGAAGTTTTCGTACGATTCTCAACAACAGATTCGGTGACCGTTGGATTGGTAGAGGCGGACCAATTCCATGGCCTCCACGCTCTCCTGACCTCAACCCTCTTGACTTTCATTTATGGGGGCATTTGAAAGCTCTTGTCTACGCAACCCCGGAACCAAATGTAGAGACTCTTCGTGCTCGTATTGTGGACGGCTGTGATACAATACGCCATTCTCCAGGGCTGCATCAGCGCATCAGGGATTCCATGAGACGGAGGGTGGATGCATGTATCTTCGCTAACGGAGGACATTTTGAACATTTCCTGTAACAAAGTGTTTGAAGTCACGCTGGTACGTTCTGTTGCTGTGTGTTTCCATTCCATGATTAATGTGATTTGAAGAGAAGTAATAAAATAAGCTCTAACATGGAAAGTAAGCGTTTCCGGACACATGTCCACATAACATATTTTCTTTCTTTCTGTGTGAGGAATGTTTCCTGAAAGTTTGCCCGTACCTTTTTGTAACACTCTGTATAGGCGTTGTCGACCATAGCGCCGTATTCTGCCTGTTTACATGTCTCTGTATTTGAATACGCATGCCTATACCAGTTTCTTTGGAGCTTCAGAGTATGATATTACATTGACATTCGACCATGTTTTCTGGGTCTTCGATTTTTTTGTTAGGCTGTGTAATACCGCAACCATTCTCACCTAGTCGAAGCACAATGTGGGAGCAACTACAGGGAACCTGAAATCGCAGATATTCTATTCCTCTTCTATTGACTTCAAACTGGTGAGAAGGTAACCATCGTATTTACAAAATGTTTTGTCCATTTAGTGTCTGCAGATATTGAACGCTCAGCGTGAAAACGTCTTTAGAGCAATATATGCCCTTTTAAACATTATATGGATTGGAAGCTCTATTTGTAAATGAACAGTCTTAGTGCCGTGTCAGTGTTTGTTCCCTTTCATGCGGTGAATTAAATGCTACACCACTGCCACATTTCCATTCCATATCGTCCATTTAGCCATAAAGTAGCTTTCACGGTTTTCAGCAGATACAATACTGGCCATTAAAATTGCTACACCAGGAAGATGACGTGCTACAGACGCGATATTTAACCGACAGGAAGAAGATGCTGTGATATGCAAATGATTCGCTTTTCAGAGCATTCACACAAAGCCGGCGCCGGTGGCGACACCTACAACGTGCTGACATGAGGAAACTTTCCAACCGATTTCTCATACACAAACAGCGGTTGATCGGCGTTGCCTGGTGAAACGTTGCTTTGATGCCTCGTGTAAAGAGGAGAAATGCGTAACATCACGTTTCCGACTTTGATGCAGGTCGGATTGTAGCCTATCGCGATTCCGGTTTATCGTATCGCGACATTGCTGCTCGCGTTTGTCGAGATCCAATGACTGTTTGCAGAATATGGAATCGGTGGGTTCAGGAGGGTAATACGGAACGCCATGCTGGATCCCAACGGCCTCGTGTCACTACCAGTCGAGATGACAGGCATCTTATCCACATGGCTGTAGCCGGTAGGTGTGGCCGTGCGGTTCTAGGCGCGTCAGTCTGGAACCGCGTGACCGCTACTGTCGTAGGTTCGAATACTGCCTCGGGCGTGGATGTGTGTGATGTCCTTAGGGTAGTTAGGTTTAAATAGTTCTAAGTTCTAGGGGACTGATGACCACAGATGTTGATTCCCATAGTGTTCAGAGCCATTTGAACCATTTTTGAACCATTTTGAACATGGCTGTAACGGATCGTGCAGCCACGTATCGATCCCTGAGTCAACAGATGGGGACGTTTGCAAGACAACAACCATCTGCACGAATAGTTCGACGTCGTTTGCAGCAGCATGGACTATCAGCTCGGAGACCATGGCTGCAGTTACCCTTGACGCTGCATCACAGACAGGAGCCCCTTCGATGGTGTACTCATTGACTAACCTGGGTGCGCGAAAGGCAAAACGTCATTTTTTCGGATGAATCCAACTTCTGTTTACAGCAACTCGATGGTTGCATCCGTGTTTGGCGACATCGCGGTGAACGCAGATTGGAAGCGTGTATTCGTCATCGCCATACTGGCGTATCACCCGACGTGATGGTATGGGGTGCCATTGGTTACACGTCTCGGTCACCACTTGTTTGCATTGACGGCACTTTGATCAGTAGACGCTACATTTCAGATGTGTTACGACCCATGGCTCTACCCTTCATTCGATCCCTGCGAAGCCCTACATTTCAGCAGGATAATGCACGACCGCATGTTGCAGGTCCTGTACGGGCCTTTCTGGATATAGAATATGTTCGACTGCTGCCCTGGCCAGCACATTCTCCAGATCTCTCACCAATTGAAAACGTCTGGTCAATGGTGGCCGAGCAACTGGCTCGTCACAAGTTGCCAGTCACTACTCTTGATGAACGGTGGTATCGTGTTGAAGCTGCATGGGCATCTGTACCTGTACACGCCATCCAAGCTCTGTTTGACTCAAAGCCCAGGCGTATCAAGGCCATTATTACGGCCAGAGGTGGTTGTTCTGGGTACTGATTTCTCAGGATCTATGCATCCAAATTGCGTGAAAATGTAATCAGATATCAGTTCTAGTACAATATATTTGTCCAATGAACACCCGTATATCATCTGCATTTCTTCTTGGTGCAGCAATTTTAATGACCAGTAGTGTATATTACAAATAGTGGGGTTGTGCTATTTCTAAAACAGACAAAAAATTTCCCCCTGCCCCCTGTCCCTTGATTTCAGAGTGAAAGTCATGGTTAAGTTCCTCCCAAAAGTCCAAGGTTCAGACACCTCTACTCCTCACCCCCCCCCCCCCCCCCACCCCCGGCACGCCCCTCACATGCAGCGTAACTCCAAGGATCCGGATCTAGTCCACTTGGGCTTCAGGATGTCAGAAAATGAACATTCGGCATTGTACATATTCAGGGTAGGTCAGGTGGAAAGGCACGAGCTTTGAGGTGTGATAGTAGTAGTGATCCTGAGCAAAAAACTTCATACGGGCATTAGCCCCATTCCTTATCTTTCCCGAGATAGAACATATTTTATATACGTTCCCATTTATTTTCAGCATTATTCAAGCATTGTTACTATTTGCGACGTACCACTGTGGATATGGAGGATGTTGCCATGAAAAATTTGATGCAGGGCACATATAGTCTATAAAATAGGGAGACTACCTCAAATTTGCCTACAAAAACTACACAAGCTAAAGCTCATGCACATCAGGAGAGGTTTTCAGCATTCTCTTTTTCTCTTCTTGCAATCTGTTAGTCCTAGGGAAAAAAATGAATGAAACCTCTCTTGTAGGAAATTTAATGTAGTTGAGGTGAATACACTAAGCAGATTCAGAAGGATGTAGGTTGCAGTAAGTACTGGGAGATTAAGAAGCTTGCACAGGATAGAGTAGCATGGAGAGCTGCATCAAACCAGTCTCAGGACTGAAGACAACAACAACAAATTTTTTACTGCGACACCTTTTCGCTGGAGGATGCGATTTCCGAGCTGTTCAATTTTCCAGTTAGTCAAGAAAAAAAGCAGGAAAAAAGAACTTAACATGAGTAATGTATGTGCATTACAAACATATTTAACTATAATATCTGTCATTACAGGCCATCCATTCTCTACATCTCTTACCTACACAATCAGTTATTTTATACAGCACATTACCAAATATTTCGCTTTGTTTTTGAATGTGCTTAACAATTGGTATTTGTCCAACTGGAAAAATTGATTTACCACATCAACCACTACAAAAAAGAGCGCGCGCTGCACGCGCTCACACACACACACACACACACACACACACACACACACACACAATCACTTTAGCACTGCGATAAATGGGTGATGCTATTCGACATACATTATACACACACACATTTTATGTATAATGTGTAAATTCCACCTCCCTCCCTCTCTCCCTCCCCCCCTCGCCCCCTGTCTCTCCCTCTCTCCCTGTTAGTCTCTCTCTCTCTCTCTCTCTCTCTCTCTCTCTCTCTCTCTCTCTATGTTGGTCTCTCTCTGTCTCTCTCTCTGGCGAATATGGCATAATTTCATTTCTGCCATCACAAATGATCCTTTTATCATCTTAACGAGACACCGATTTTCAGTTTTTTGGGGTTGTTTTGGGGAAGGAGATCAGACAGCGAGGTCATCGGTCTCATCGGATTAGGGAAGGACGGGGAAGGAAGTCGGCCGTGCCCTTTGAAAGGAACCATCCCGGCGATTTTCAGTTGACCTACTGTATGAGCCATTGTCCGTTTCACTGAAAATTAACCTTAAGTGTCATGTGCGGAACAGCATCTGCACCACAGTACGAGAATGCCAGGTAATCGTCAACTGTAAGTCCATGCGGCGGCACATCATAGACATTTAGTCCGCCTTAAAGCGGCACTTGATTTTGTTCGGTGTGCATACACGCCAGATTGCAGACTTAAAAGTCCACAATTTGCAATCCATTCACCTAGTCTTTCATAAAAGTGGTATACTTATTGTTGGCTGGCTTTATACTATAAGGGTTACTTGTTTTATATCTAGGCATATCGCAAGTGTCCCGATGGCATCTTGTCATCTCATATGGATCACAGTCCTTCACCAAATTAATGAAGCTGTATGTATCTATTTAAAGCATATTTGGGTCTTCAAAATGAGTTTTTGCACATCCATGGTAAAAAAAACTGGCTGTGGAGTTTTAATAGGTCCAATACTCACAAACCAACATAAACAGGTCTTGCGAAATGTTCAAATGTTTCAAATGGCTCTGAGCACTGTGGGTCTTAACTTCTGAGGTCATCAGTCCCCTAGAACTTAGAACTACTTAAACCTAACTAACCTAAGGCCATCACAAACATCCAAGCCCGAGGCAGGATTGGAACCTGCGACCGTAGCGGTCGCGCGGTTCCAGACTGTAGCGCCTAGAACCGCTTGGCCACTCCTGCCGGCTTGTGAAGTGTGTTGGAACATTCGCCATGTGCCAGAAACAAATTCTTCTTGGCAAATAGAAGCCTGTTTAAAATTTGGCTTGGTGGTCAGTTGTCTGAGCACTTCCTCCCAAGCACATTCCAACCATTGATTAATTCAGTGTCGCGGTGTTTTCGAATATTTTCCATTGTTTTCTTCATTAATTTATAATAATCTCATTAGTTGCGCATGATGTGGATGATTATTTACTGGCGTTTAAATCTGTGGTTTAATTGGATGACGTGACTGCCTGTAATCAGTTCCCATTGAGGGAGTTAGCGTAGTGATTAGCACGCTGGACTCGCATCCTGGAGGACGAAAGTTCAAACCCACATCCAGCCATCAATAATTAGGATTTCTGTGATTTCCCTAAGTCGCTTAGGGCAAATGCCGGGATGGTTCCTTCAAAAGGGGACGGCCGATTTACTTCTCTGTCCATTCCTAATTTGTGTTTGTTCTCCGTCTCTAATAACCTCATTATTGACGAGACGCTAAACACTAATTTCCTCTTCCTCCTCTAATCAGTTCCTTACACAAATTGAGATATTGCCGGAAGTTTCTGGAATGTATATCTCTTTTTGTCCCCCACCTCTGTCATCAGCTTGGGGAGGGAAACATATCACGGAACCTGGTGTTCTGGACACAGTGGCAAATCATTGTGCTCGTCATGTCAAGTCAACTTCCAAGACATATCCCACACCAGAAACATCTGTCTGAGTTGCAAAGCTCATTCCATCGATTGCGGCATGAGATAGACACCGAAACCCTACTTTATGTAGAAAATGTTGCATGACGAGCCTGAGTATTTTGTTAACTTTCAAGTACAGCATGTAATCTGAATAGTCGTGTTGCTGAACTGTTTACCCATTCGTGGGTTTTTGTTTTGGTGTGTGTGTAAATACTACGACGAAGTCCCCCATGAATCCCGAGCTCAAAGAACAACAACATGTCGACACCGCCGACACTGTTGCAGATAGGGAGATTCAGTATTCCTGCGGAACAAGACTGAATTTAGGATCGAATTATTAAATACGTGGAGTCACTCATCGCTGGATAATATCATTTCACTACTGCAAGTTGTAGGTGTTTTGAAAACCACCAGTGGTCTTCAGAGATGTTCTGATGTCATTGCGTCAAGAACTCGTTTAATCTCACTGAAATTCAGACTGATGATGTGTTATGACAGACAGAAATGACGTGAATTACGACTTCTGTTCATGATTTATGTCTCTGTGTGTGATGGGGAAGTGGTTCTTTTGCGTGTGTGTGCTTTCAGTTCTGTGTCCTTGGTCAGTTCTCTCAAAGCGGTAAAGAGTTTGTTGTTGCAGAGTGTTGTGTTTTAATTTATTACATTGTTCCCTTCGACTATACCCTTTTGTATGTAGTAATTTTCTTCTATTGTTAGTTGTCGGTATAGACTGTTGCTGTTCCTCAGAATCCGTAGATCGTTTTCGATATTAGTGGGGTTACGGTTTTTGTTCATTGGTTGTTGCGCAAAAGTTGAATGTGTGCTGTCACTTTTCAGAGCTCTCATGTGCTCTGTGTGCCTCGTTCGGAAATTTCTGCTTGCTTGTCCTATGTAGTGGGCCTGACAGGAGTTGCAAGTGAGTTGATATATTCCAGCGTTGCTGATTTGTCTGAGGTTTTCTGACTGGTCTTAGTCTTTTCTGAGCTGTATTGTTTGTTCTGAATGTTATTGGGATTCCTTGCTTTTTCAAGATGTTTCCTATTCTATGTGCTATTTTGTTATTGTATGTTAGTGTGTACCATCTGTCTCTTTTTTCTGAATTTGTGTGCTCTGCTGTGTTGTCTGTGTGTACTGCATGTTTTCGTTTTACCTTGTTGTCGAGTTTGTTTATGATGTCTGTTTTGTATTCGTTTTCAACAGCAATTTGTTTGATTATACTTAGTTCCTGTGTATAATTTTCTGGTTTAAGAGGTGTTTTGTTTATCCTGTGGAGCATGTGTGTGAAACTGGCATATTTATGCACAGTCGGGTGGTTGGATGAGCTGTGGATAACAGTAATTGTGGATGTGGGTTTTCTGTAGATGGAGAATTCATGGTTGGTTTTTTATCTGAAATGTTGAGACGGGGACAAACAGGACACTGGACATATTGGAAGGTGAAGCCCTGTTCAAATACTTGTTGAAATATTTGGTAATTTAGGATTCTGGGAGTTAATTTTAATCACTTTAGAGGAATTTTGGAACATTGCTTCGTAAAAGTCAACTCCTAGCCCATTTATAGCCAACTGACATAACGATTCGGCTTTGTGGCCGTGATGTCAACGGACTGCCTTATCTTTCAAAAATCGTCCTGGAGGGGTGGTGTTCAAACCCGATTCAGACGTTCGTGCTGTAGCATAGAATCTGAGGTAGCTCGCTAGATCACGACGTGTACAATAAATACGAAAAAATGCTCTGTATCTAATGATTTCAACGCGGAATGGTATGGTTAGAACTCTGATGGTGCAGTAGTTAGAATTCTGACCTCGGGCGCGCTAGGATCAACGTTCTAATACCTCTCCTTTCATTCGATTCTAAATTAGGCTTCCGTTGTTCTCATGAATTCACTCGTGAGAATAGCACAACGCTTCTTCCAACAAAAAAACAAAAAACCTACCTGTTTCCCGTCACACCCTGTTTTTACTTTTTAAGCGATGACATAGTCAATGGTACGTTAAACCCTAATCTTCATTTGGCCTTCTTTCTCTCTTGGAAAAAGGTAAGGTAAATTTGTCCTCAGGCAGAAAGTTTATTCGAATACCAAATTCATTTTACCTGTTGAAGACGGTATGCCCTTGCCAGTAGCAAAATGATCATTTTGTGATCTTATATTCTTGTTCTCTTACGAGGTTTTGTTAATAAGACGACATATGATTCTGTTTCTCGATTATTGTCCACGCTTCCATGTACGTAGATTTTTTACTCCCTCTTCTGTGATGTCAAGGACTGTTGTTAGCTGCTATCGTTCTATGGCTGTCTCTTCTATGTTTTAGATAAAAAATAGAAGTGTATAAGCCTTAACATGACTGGTGCAGACTGCTGCACGATTCTGTATCAGTAGAGTTACACTTCTTTCTTAAATTAAAGCACGTGGCTGGAAGGTTCCCACGCAAGGAAGCGGATTCCAGGACTACCCGTAGACACTGTCGAGTACGACAGAAAAGCTTTGCTAAAGAGCTGCATGGCATTCTGGTGTGGTTCCCAGGGCCTGCTCGGTGTATCCTGAAGTTGTTTCCCGGAATTAATTCCTTATGCGTGGCCACTACGGTGGCTTAGCCCCCAAGTGCCCACTTGAGATATTCCAAGAACCCGTTCAGCATGGATGTCAAATGGAATCCTGCCTCTTCGTTCCCATAAAACGTGAGAAATTCTGCGCTTTCTCAACAGTATTTTCTGTTCGGACAACCCTGTGTATTGCCGCCCTTTCTAGACGCCGTGTATGCTCCGTTCAAACACGGTACCAAGCTTAGAAATTGTCCATTCGTATTTGTACGTCATATCTTTATCTACATCGACATCTATACTGTGCAAACCACCGTGAAGAGCATGGCAGAGGGTGCAACCTGTGGTGTCACCGCCAGACACCACACTTGCTAGGTGGTAGCTTTAAATCGGCCGCGGTCCATTAGTACATTTCGGACCCGCGTGTCGCCACTGTCAGTGATCGCAGACCGAGCGCCACCACACGGCAGGTCTAGAGAGACGTACTAGGACTCGTCCCCAGTTGTACGGACGACTTTGCTAGCGACTACACGTACGAAGCCTTTCTCTCATTTGCCGAGAGATAGTTAGAATAGCCTTCAGCTAAGTCCATGGCTACGACCTGGCAAGGCGCCATTAACCATTTCTATAGATAGTCTCACTTGTATCATCAAGAATGATGTATACAAATGATGGATTAAAGTTAAGTATTCCAGAAGCTCCGTACTTTTCTTTATAGCATTCATTACGTATCCTGTTTCAGACCTCACGTCGACCTGCGTGAGTTGACGCGTGCATTTCGGCCTCCTCTTGCCCCACAGTGTTGGCTCTTCTGCCAACACTACACAACCCATTGTAACAGTTATTAGGAATTCCTTTCGTTCCAGTCACGTATGGAACACGGAAAGAATGATTGTTTGAATGCCTCTGTGCTTGTAGTAATTATTCTAATCCTATTCTCACGGTCCCTATGTGAGTAATACGTAGGAAGCGGTTCTTGAAACTTTGGTATAGACTTTCTCAGGATAGTTTACGTCTGCCTTCAAAAGTCTTCCATTTCAGTTCCTTCAGTTCCTTCAGTATCACTGTAACACTCTCCTACGTATCAAACAAACCTTTGACCATTTGTGCCGCCCTCCTCTTTATGCGTTCAATATCACCTGTTAGTCCTGTGTGGTACGGCTCCCATACACTTGGGTAATATTCTAGAACCAGTCGCACGAGTGACTTGTAAGCAATCACTTCTGTAGACTGATTGCACTTCCCCAGTATTCTGCTAATAAGCCGAAGTCTACCATCTGATTTACCCACCACTGAGCTTATATGGTCATTTCATTTAATATACCTACAAATGGTTACGCCCAGGTTGGCCGATTCTAGCAGTGATTCATTGATGTTATAGTCATAGGATACTACGTTTTTTCGTTTTGTGAAGTGCACAGTTTTACATTTCTGAACATTTGAAGCAAGTGCCAATCTTAGAACCACTTTGAAATCTTATCAAGATCTGATTCAATATTTATGCAGCTTCTTTTAGACAGAACTTCATTATAGATAAATGCATTATAAGCAAAAAGTCTGAGGTTACTATTAATATAGTCTACAAGGGTCCTAACACACTTCCCTGGGGCACACCTGAAGTTACTTCTGCATCTGATGATGACTCTCCATCCAAGATAACATGCTGTGTCCACCCTACCAAAAAATCTTCAATGCAGAGAAACTTTTGCAGCGTTCCCCTCTATTTTCATGTTTCGAGACAATTTAGTTAGATCACATTGGGTACAAACTATGCTGTTGTCTCTCCAGCGGAGTTTGGACTGAGAAC
Source organism: Schistocerca cancellata (assembly GCF_023864275.1). Taxonomy (NCBI): domain Eukaryota; kingdom Metazoa; phylum Arthropoda; class Insecta; order Orthoptera; family Acrididae; genus Schistocerca; species Schistocerca cancellata. The sequence continues at coordinate 343,650,875 of NC_064629.1, read as the reverse complement.
AGAGAACTTTTAAATCTTATCATCCGTTTTTGGGAGTCGTTCCATGTCGACTGTCATCCGCTTCTTGGCTGTCGGCCTCTGTTCTGCAGCTGGAAAATATAAGTGTCGCCTTTTGCTACAGCATGAGGTGTAAGTTTCATATTGTCGAGCAACTCGCACTTTGACTGACTCTCTGTGCAACTAGGATGGGAGAGTTCATTGGGTTACTTCTCTTGTTAATTTGTAAATGTAAGTTATGAAGACGAGGACTCTGATTTTACGATTCAATCAGTCTTCCTAACGATGTCAGTCAAAGGCCCTCGTAATTAAGTATTTCATGTTAGTCTTCTCGTTTAATTTTTTTTATCAAGACTCATTCTGCAATAAGATTCCGTATTATTTTTGAATATGAATAAGTAATTTAGTACTGGGAAATCGACTTCCATTTATGAAATTCACTTCCAACTTCTCCTATGATTAGGCAACCCTTGTTTAAGAACTATAATAGTACGCTAAGGTGTTATCTTTAATGTGATAGTGTTCCCGTTGTATTCAGTGGCCAAATTATTAATGGGTTGTTGTATAACATGCAAAGATGCTCATTGTGGTGACGAATGGGAAACGCTCACAGGTTTTTATTTAGGATCTCCAACACGTTACTAATGCAGATTACTTTAAAGCCATACAGGTCATTGCAAACCCCCAGACATTTTGAGCTATACGTCAATCATGCGTTGTATCTTCTTTAGTATATGGCGCACACTGTTGATGCGTTCCAAGTTTGACCATTAATTATTATTTTCGTAGGCCTCGTGGCTAAATATTTCTCCTCACTATGTCAGCAACTTGTACATGGCACGCTGCAGCTTTTGATGAAATTCGTCTCCCAACAAGTAGTGAGTATTTAAATGACAGAACTTTAATTATCATCCTCTACTTTGGTTTTATTTGAACAGTGTTCAAAGTTTTTAAACCAGAAATGCAGCACATGTTTCAAAAACTTTGTGACTATGTGTACTTCGCCCGTAGCCAAATGTAGACCTGGTATGCAGCTGATTACTGTACTGCTTCTCAGACTGAATATCTTATGCACATTGGTACGCCTGAAGTTACATAGGAATTGTAACGTGTACTATCTGTCAAACACCAGTCATAGGTTGCAATGCATTCACTGTAAAATTTTATCGGACATATGCAGATTATAGTATGTAACGTGACAATGAATGAGGTAAAAGTTGATTGTTCCGACGAATTTGACCAGGTCTGGACACATTACATTCGGAAAGTAGTGTTGCGTTTCTTTTGTACTCACAGCAGTTTGTTTCCACAGAGCAGAGATTTACGTTTTAGCGTATATGTCTCTTTCATGAACATATTTCTCAGACAACACATTACTCTTTGTGATAGCATACTGATTTCTCCACTTTCATGCAACGTAACTTCCACTGTTAATTTGATTCTGACGTTGCTTAAGTGGCTATTTTTTCTCTCCTTAATTGTGAACTTCAGAAGAGATTAAACGTCTATCAGTTTACTTAATTTAAGTCTTCTGCTGCTACGTGCTCTTCTTTTTCTATTCTATATTGCATCTGTCATTCAGTGTACTGGAAACAAGAGTGAGAATACAAAACTCAATTTAAATCACGCATAACTCGATCAGTACATACACACTTCTACGCTACAGAAGTGACGCAGGACAATAACCCGTGTGGACGAGCAAGTTTTATTTATATGTTCATACTTTGTTACTTGTAATAACGAAACTTGTAAGTTTCATTAATATATATTTCATATAATACTTGCAGATGGCCTGAGGCTAAAACAAGGGGATTCTAGAATCACTTAATCTATGATTTATTTTATTTTAAAGTTAATACCATAATACATGAATTCGTTAGTGCTTGTTATATGTTTCGAAGGTTATGTCTGAAAACGAGGTACGCATCTTATTTCGCCGTTAAGCTACTATTATTGCCCTTCTTCTTTGGTGATTGCTTTATCTAGTCTGCGAAATTTCTGTTCTTTATAGTTTTATTTTTAATAAGCAAATATCAGTCTGCACATGTGCGCTTTGTGTTACACTGATGCGATGAATGTTTGAACTAGTTATTTGTAAAAAAAATATCTGTCAGAAACCTACAAACTGTGTGTTACTCGACATGAAAGTTTTCTGGTTATGGTGTCGTGTCATACGATAAAAAACCATTACTGATGAAACCAAACAGAGCTGTTGCAAATGCAAAAAACTTCTGTGACAACTGACTCTGGGCGTGGAAGCTTACGAATTATAGTCTGTTAGACGTTTCAGTTTGTTTTCATTTCTACGTTCAAGGTGTAACTGTGTGTTGTTGGTGAAGTTTGCAAAAAATTGTTCAAATGGCTCTGAGCGGTATGGGACATAACTGCTGAGGTCATCAGTCCCCTAGAACTTAGAACTACTTAAACCTAACTAACCTAATGACATCACACACATCCATGCCCGAAGCAGGATTCGAATCTGCGACCGTAGCGGTCGCGCGGTTCCAGAATGAAGCGCCTAGAACCGCTCGGCCACTCCGGCCGGCTGAAGTTTGCAACACACTGTTTATATTATATTTGATTTAGCTCAAGTTAACTGATATCCTTGTATACTTGATATAGATTAAGTCCTTTCGTAAAATATATAGATAACGGAAGAGGAGATGTGAGCATATTTGTAGAGACACGAAGTATATGGAAGACTATTTTATAAGAGAAGACAATGTTGTCGTACTTATTGGGATCTTCCCCGTTCAAGTTTTCCTCCTCATCTGTTGTATACGGCTAATATATTTACTGAATATACTGTTCTTGGTACTACCACCGAATCACACTGTGTAAATGTCTCAATATTTCATCGGGTTAACTACTCAGCATCTTCAAGTGCTTGCAGCTGGTGACAGATGACAAGAAACTTATGTTACATGCCAATAGTCACAAGCAGCAATGAACAAAAGTTGTCGAGCGGTTTCCTTCATCAAGTATTGTGGAATTTACACACAGTGGTCCGATTGCAGTTCTAAGAGCCGCATTTAGAACACATACATAGGAGGATCCTGAAATCTCACATTATATTTCTTATTTTCCCTGTCTGAATATACTGGAATTTTACAAAATTTCATTACAGTAAAATCACAGTTGCGGGCTCCGAAAACATTTCTTATAATATCTGATTGATCCATAAACTGGTATGGCAGAGATCGACCATGTTCCTGTAATCCTCTGTAGCCGCATCGAATATCTGCTCCTGGCAAAACTAAGCGCCAGAGGATATGACGACAGGCTGATATCGTTTTAAGTTTATGACTTTGCAAATAAACGTCGGAAAATTTAGAATAAGAATCCTCGCTAGTCATCATAGCTATGATTTATTAGAACCTTAGCTTTAAACAATTTTAAAATGGCTTCTTCATCTACCAAAATAACACAGGGTAGTTGAAAAAGGAGGAACACATTTCAATTGTTTATTAAAGATAAACTATGACAGACAGAAAAACATTGAGCATGTTACCGAGTTGAGGAAGGTTCAAAGTTTTAGGTTCGCGCAGACACTGTACCATACACTCAGCATGAGCACCATGCGTTGCTCGAGAAACATCGAAACGGTAGTCCATTTCCTTCCACAAACGAATCAATAGGTCCCTGTTTATTGAATAGACTGCTTCAACATTTCCATATCTCAGCTCTTGAACAGTAGCTGCCATAGGTGGAACAAAGACTTATGTACCCCACAGAAAAAAATCGCAAGGTGTGAGGTCTGGTGACCTGGGAGGCCAAAAGCAATGAATAAGATCTTGTTATCCACCTCTTCCAATCCAATTTTGTGGGCTGGTGTTGTTACTTTAACGATGCACCTCAAAGTGAATGTGAGGCGGGGCGACGTCATGCATAAAAATGAAATCATTTGAATGCTCGTGAAGTTGAGGAAATTTTGCAGCATGTCCAGGTATGACATGCCTGTCACAGTTTCCTCCGCAAAAAGGGAGGTCCATAAGCTTCGTGAAGAGAGACGGCACAAGACACATTCAGTTTCGGTGTGTCTCTTTAATGTTCGATCACGAGCCAGGGTTATGGCGGTTTACTTCACCCGATAGATGAAACGTCGATTCGTCCAAAAAGATGAGTCGTTCGGAAAAAGTGCCCTGCACCATAGCCTGTCGAACTGAAATGTAAAGTTCGTACCGTCTGGTGCTGTCGCCGGGACGCAATTGGTTCAGTAAAGGCAATTTGTAAAGCTTCATATTCAGGCGCAGTTTCAGAACACGCTACATCGTTGTTTGAGGAAGATGATGTTTCTGGCCTGCCTGTCTTGTGGACTTCCGAGAGTTCCTTGAGAACGCATTTCGGATACGCTCTACATTTTTATCAGACGTGCGTGGCCGACCAGTGCTCTTCCCTTGGCATATGGAATCAACTTCCAAGAATTTTGTATCCCAGTCATAAATCTACGTGTGCAGGAATAATTCGTTCTGAATCGACGACGGAATGCACATTGCACTTGAACAGTGGATTGAGTTCGCGCTATGATTTCTCTTGTGGAGTGGTCGCCATGTTGCTACAAACAACAGCCCAGCTGCGTCAAACTTTGAACGTTCCTCTATCCCGTGACGTGCGCAAAGGTTTTACATCTTTTTTAATTTGTCTGTATTAAACAACTGAAATCTGTTCTTGCTTTTCGAATCACCTGGCACCTGTGAATATCCGTTCCCTTTCCTCTAAACTATTGGCAGTCTCCTCTTCTACTAAATTAGCATGAGACGAAAATTTGTTCGTTGGGGATGCACTTTTCATTCCTGTGTCCCAGTACCCTTAGTTTTACCGCAACTGCTTATAAAATGTTATTCTTTCATGTTGTCAATGGGGGAAGATATGCGATCAATTGATTTAAAACATTTGTGGATAAAAATCCTACGCCAAGGGCGCAAATTTTCTTTACTGATTCTCAGTTCCGGCTCATCACCAAGTCGTCTTCAGCTCAATATAAAATGTTGTTAAATTTGTGTCACTCATTACACATCGTCGAATTTAAGACGCCCTAAAGTGAAAATGGTTATATGGGTATATAAAGTGACAACATTAATCACACATTAAATGTTGTTACACTGCCCATTGTGCTACATATATGTAGAAACGATCGACAGCAATGACAGTTACATCAATTATGAGTGGATGTAAACAAGATATATTCCTAACATTCATATCAGGAACAAGGAAGTGTCTGTGTGACGGTTGTCAGCCAACACATCGTTTGTACATATTTGTGGCAAAATAGGCACTGCAACAACATTGGCCGGCCGCTGTGGCCGAGAGTTTCTCGGCACTTCAGTCCGGAACCGGATTGCTGCTACGGTAGTAGGTTGGAATCCTGCCTCGGGCCTGGATGTGTGTGACGTCCTTAGGTTAGTTAGGTTTAAGCAGTTCTAAGTCTAGGGGACTGATGACCTTAGATGCTAAGTCCCATAGTGCTTAGAACCATTTGAATCATTTTTTGCAACAACATTTTATCAGTGATTAGCGTTGCCAATTTACATAATCAAGTAAGGTTTAAACTTGAGGAGACAGAGCTTTAAAATATACGATGTGTAATGAGTGTCACACACTGAACGACATTTTAGACTGATGTGAAGATGGCTCGGTAATGAGCCGAAATCGATAATTAGTAAAGAAAATTTGAGATCTTGACGTAGGGTTTTTATCAACACATGTTTCATATAAAATAGAGAGGCAGCGAGAAAACATGTACGTTGTCACACATTAAATGCAATCTGCTTTCAGTGTTTATCTGGGTAAGAACTGCATTTGTGATACTTTCCGAAGTTAGCAACGGACTTTCAGCCTGAAATTTGCCAGAATTTGAGTGGAAAACTGCTTACTAAAACAAACAGGCTGGTCGATGAGGGAAACCAAACCTGCACTCTAAACTGTCCCTTTCTTTCATGAATAAGTTTCTACGCGTTGAACTATACCAATAACCTGCTGAGCTCAGAATTTTATGCATGTTTTCTTACCTAGCGGTTCTTTGGCTGCGTTTTAATATTTTGTTTTGGACATTCTCCCATTCTTTATTCACGTCGTCTTCAGTGGGTCGTTCCTCAAGATGTTTGCCTCATTCTGCATTGATAAAGATAGCGGATACCTTCTTTTTGCAAGTTTACGTTAAAGGTTCTGTTTGTTTTACCCTTTCTCTTTCTTTCACCTTACCCACATGTGAGTTTTGGATTTAACAACGTAATAATTAGTCCGTAAATTTTAGTCCCTTCCACACAGCTGTACCGCCTACTTTCGCTCTTAGTTTCCAGTTTACAATCACTTTGTAAATGAAAGATTCTTCACGTATAGCAGCACATGTGAATTTATTAATGTCTTTCTTCGTGTCTTCGTCACCTTCTGTTTATTCCAAGCCAAAAATTCTCTTAACTCCTGTCCGTTTCGCTTTAACTAGTCCTCTCCAAAGACGCCGAGGTTATTTATTCTGAAGTGTTTAAAGCAGAGTAGTACAGTGACACATGTCGGCAAACAGCAACCGAAGGTGACCACACACTGAAGTGTAGCGTTGTGCAAAATGCTTCCTGTAACAGCCTTGGTCGAATGTGGGGCGCCTTATAGTGTTCGTGATTCTTCTGGAGCATCGACGTTTCTCAAGCCAGAAGTTAGTAACCGGCACCAGTTTCACCCTGGCACAAAAGCTTTGTATTTGGAGGTATCTTGCCATTCGATGTTCCACATCTCTCTAATTACTGATAAAATAACGTTTAAAAGCGCTGTAGCAGATAATTCCATGTGGGCCCTCATTCCGTCATAAACGGCTGCTTTGGCTAGCTTGTCTACTGTTTCATTGCCAGAAATACCACAGCATGTTATACCCAGCAGATGGCAACTTCCTGATTTCTAATTGTGATCTGTGATACCAGATTCACGTCATATGCTGTTGGATGGTTGGATCATCCGCTGCGCAGATGCCTCAATAGTTCCAGCGGTCATACTTACCCAGAAGGGCTAACTAATTCATATCTCAAGTGCTTCTCAGCATATTCATAATTACTTCCTTAGGTAACTAGAACTTTGTGCTCATTAAGCACAGCTACACTCACGTTCAATCTTCGAAGCGTCGGTATATATGAACGTTGCGTTATTGTGTTTCGAGAGGTACTCGGTCAAAACGCAGTTATATTAATACCCACCATCAAAATCCAGGTCAGATACAACGTTTGGCTCCAGTACACTGGTACGATAATCTGCTTCCAAGCAGTAATAGTTGTGCAGACATGCAGCGGTCCCGGGTTCGATTCCCGGTCAGTTTGGAGATTTTTCTCCGCTCTTGGATAGGGTATCATGTTGTCCTCATCATCATTTCATCCTCATCACCGGCACGCAAGTCGCCTAATGTGGCATCGATTGAAACAAGACTTGCACTCGGCGGCCGAACTTCCCCGGATGGGGCCTCCCGCCCAAAAATGCCATTCGTTCATTTAATTTTTTGGACGTGTGGTAGAACCCTATAAGGGTACAGATGTATTGTAATATATGATCTTGTGCGAACTGCTATTGTTTGAGTAAAAATTTCGCAACTAGGTATTCGCCACGTAGATGTAGGGAAACGCTCATTGCTTCAGTTAAAAGAACGTTGGTCGGCGTAGACTGCGTTGCCTCCAGGCATATTCTAAGTGCTTTGTATGATATTTGTCGAGTCGTCTTAGGCGTTTGTCCGTAGCTGACCCATAACAAAGACTAGCATAATGCACGTATATACGTACAAAAGCACAGTACACTCTTAGTTCAGTGTCTGTAGCCGCTCCCTAGCTTCCACCCATCGTAGCACGTAGTATATTAGCAGACTTTTCGGAGTTTGTGGCAGCTTCTGCAGTATGTGTCTTCTATCGACGTTTGGGGTCATTATGGACTCCATGATTTTCATGGGATCAATTATTTTCTACTAATCTCTTGAATGATAGCTCCTACGGCCCAAGCTTCGGTGTCTCGCAGTTTCCAAAATCCAGTTTTGGAAAACTGGGAGAGTTTTCAAAGTGACACAATGCAGAGAAAATATTTTAAAGACGAAACATGTAACTGGAAAAAGACAGGAATTCAACTCGTCGTCATACTTAGATTTCATGGTTTTAACATCTACGTAGATGTCTTGATAAGATCCTGAACAGACGACAATGTTCCTCTTGGAATCAAATTAGAAAGCCAACAGTATGTAAATAGCTTACTTTATACTGATAATCAAGGAACTGTTCAAGAAAGTGGGAAAAACTACAGAGAGCGACGCATATTCTACAGCCACAGAACTCTACAAACAATTTAAAAATTTTAACAAATGAAGAATAGCTTTTCTACGAAAAAAAAAGCAAAATAAAATATATACAGCAACAGCAAAACGATGGAGTAAGTGTCTCATTTTCATTACCTCGTGCGGAATATTACCTGAGGAGAGAACAATATATAACAAATAAAGCAGACGTCTATCATTGAATATGAGGGACAATTGCAATAACCCTCGAAGGGAAAGTGAGGAAGAAACGCGAATGAACTTTTATACGGTAATGAACCGTTGAGAGTTGTTCGACAATATGAAAGATCCTCAGCTCTGTGAAAGGTTACAACAAAAAAGATAAAATCAGGAACATCTACAAGGGAGCAGAATTAGTTGTGAAATCCCTAATACAGAAAGTTGGATGGTATGAAAATTAATGGAAGTTACAAGCTCGGTGTACGTGGAAGATTAGTGACCCAAAGCAAGCATTACTTTACAGACCGTTGGAAAGATCAGCGAGTGAACCGAGGAAACGACGATGAAACCGGAAAAGACATATCTTACCCTAAACCTTGAGACTCAGAAAAAAAGAATTGATTGTTGGGGCACAAGAAGTGTTACGCGATGTGACTGAAACTTACGTTGCAGGGGGCTAATGAAAAACGGGGAAGTACCAGGCTTTGAAAGTTTTTTACTTTATTCAGTAAATTGTGAAGACAAGAAAAGAAATCACTCCACAAAATCATTTTGTGTATTTGGATGTTACGGTTAAGGATGTGGAATATTGCCAGTAGTAATGACTCTTATATTGGAAAAAACACCTATTTGGGGTATAATTTTATGTTTAGGTTTATTTGTATACTGTTAATTTTATTGTTAGTAATTTTATTCCTAGATGATTTAATTTTACGAATATCAATCTCCTGGATGATCACATCTCATTAATTTACAGTTTTACATCTTTCTTCAACGACAATGCAAGCCAAGTACTCCAAATACTGTAGTAGAGGCCAGTTATTCATATGGCACCGTATTTTCCTTCAAATAATAGTTAAGTTGCTCCACTTTTAGCTCTGTGTCATTCGCTGACGTTTTCTACTATATTTATCCTTGTTTCTATGGTAGTTACCAAATATTAACGTGTCCGTTTTGGGTGTAACATCTGGAAGCCGAGTATTTCATTCGACATGTTGTCTAAACCATTAAGAACATGCAAAAATTCAAATGGTTCTAAGCACTATGGGACTTAACATCTGAGGTCATCAGTCCCCTAGACTTATGTCTACTTCGAGACTCAATAAACCAATTCTCACCAAGACACTAACTAACCTAAGGACATCACACACAGCCATGCCTGAGGAAGGATTCGAACCAGCGACCGTAGCAGCAGCGCGGTTCCGGACTGAAGTGCCTAGAACCGCTCTGTCACAGCGGCCGCCAACATGAAGCTCTTGACAGAGTTGTACTTTAATGCATCTTAATAACTACACTCCATGTATTCCAGCAACGTTGTGGTGTGTGTGTGTGTGTGTGTGTGTGTGTGTGTGTGTGTGTGTGTGCGCTTGTACGAGAGGCGGGTAGCAGTGAGGGGGGGGGGGGGGGGTAGGTTAGCATGTGTATGCGTGCCATAAACTTCGCTTTCGGTTTGTACTGAGTCTGGGGACGGTCCATAAACAGCTGTCAGCATAGCGCGCCACGTATCGTATTGCAAAGCACATGTTATCTGTTTCCCACATACGTCCTCTGCGACCGCTAGGACGTGGCAGGCGTCAGATTAAGGCAGATGAACGAGCGCACCACACTGTGTTGGGAGAATTTCTCAAGGGGTGTGTCTAGACCATGTTATTTTGTCATAGTTTCGTGATATACCACGAAACTGAGGCGATTCACGCGACTGAGTTCTCAATGTCTGCCGCAAATACGATATTGCACTGAGTCTTATGTTACTTTGTGTAATACTCCAGGCGGTGGAATGAACAACCTTAGGTACCTGCCTCATTGTTTTATGAAGGATTTCTCGGTTTCTCTATAACTTAACGGGGAATAAGTTAGAAACCAAAAGTTTGTAACGTTGTCCAGAGAAGAAAATAAGGACACTGTGCGAGCATTGGAAACATGCTTAGTGCTTTCCATTCTATTACTTCTTTATTTTTGAGACAACATTATTTTTACACTCGGTTATAATTGTGAATTGATAAGTGTTTATCGAATGATGTACATGAACCATCGCATATTGTTCCTCTGAGATGCTCAGGCGTCTCGTTTTCATGTTTTTGCACATTCATCTGGCCTGGAAATATTGATATGAATTCTTCGTAAGTAAGAAGATAACATACGTCTTCAGCTTTTCAGTGACTTTTCTGACCCAGTGTTTCCTCATAGTATACTACTGAGATAGTACCCCGTCTAGAGTCACTGTTTCGCCAGTAAGCTGCCCTGTTTGTGAAAATAATGTTAAGTTATTGCGTGCTGTTTTCCTGTTGAGAGGCTGCTTTTGTGTTTTGTTGTGTATTTTTGTGTAGTTTATGTGCCTAACTTCATTTAGGTTACTTCTTTTTGCGTATTGCGTATGAGCGTACGTGTGGGAGTGGATGTTTATCTGAATTAATCTCATGTTTTTAATTCTTCATTATTTTAAGTGTGAGTGCGTTTTTCCTGTTTGCTGTTGTTTCACTAGAGATTGGTTAGATCTCTCTCTCTCTCTCTCTCTCTCTCTCTCTCTCTCACACACACACACACACACACACACACACACACACACACCAGCAGCAGCAACAACACTGAGCACTGGAAACAGCAGGGCATAGCTGCCCAAGTGAGTAAACGATGTTTCCACATTGTACTTTGAGTGAAACAAATTCAATTTCGCTCAGTATTATAAAAACCGTATACCGTGTAATTAGTATTGCTCATTTTTGTACTATCGGAAAGGAGGTCAGGTTAAAGTACAGGCACCGCTGCGTGTTCGGGATCAATCACGAACTTGGTCATGTACCTATGATACTGAAGGCTTAATTTATGAATACACCATTTAAAGCACATAGATATATAATACCTTCCTAGAGTAAATGTAAACGTCGTGTGACGAGGTCCTCCAGTCGGGTAGACCGTTCGCCGGGTGCAAGTCTTTCGATTTGACGCCACTTCGGCGACTTGCGCGTCGATGGGGATGAAATGATGATGATTAGGACAACACAACACTCAGTCCCTGAGCGGAGAAAATCTCCGACCCAGCCGGGAATCGAACCCAGGCCTTTAAGATTGACAGTCTGTCCCGCTGACCATTTTTTTTTTTTTTTTTTTTTTAAATTTTTCTCGAACTCGGGACCTTTGCCTTTCGCGGGCAAGTGCTCTACCAACTTTTTTTTTTTTTTTTTTTTTTTTTTTTTTTTTTTTTTTTTTTTTTTTTTTTTGGAAGGTAGGAGAAACAGAAACCTTTATTATTCACAAAATAAACATAGTACGTCCTGACACATGATAACTGTTCTGGAAGGAACCTCGCTGCCGTCCTACCATGCAGCATGAAATAACAACAAAATCAAAATGGGGCCACCTCCGGCACCGTAAAGAAAAGTATTTATGGATATGAAAACAAAATTTGAAGTACATCCATTTGCTAACTGTTCAAGCGTGAGTTGTTCGTAGGTCGCATACTCGCATAGTGTTCCTAGTCGATCACATTATTTGGTCGGTTTCATAACGATAGCACCGCCGCTCATCTTTGCGCACCCGGTACACCCCAAGGATATGGCGGGTCCGCAAACACCGTTACCAGGAAATTGGCATACCAATCCTTGTACTTTTGTAGCCGTAATAGTTTTGTGTGTCCATCTTGCAAGTATTGCCAGTAATCCAGGACGTTCAGTAAGTTCGTACGTGTGTCTCTATAGATGTAATGGACCGTCATACCTGTGATCCACGCCACTGCGTTCGTCTTATGACGCGGGAAATACGTTTCGTCTGGAAAAAATACTATGTCAGAACAGACTGCTGTATAGATAGTGCGCCGCATGAACGCTATTATTTTTCTTGCGAGAGTCCAGACAGCCAATGCCTCGCCGCAGACCAGCCGATGGTCGTCCGTATCCAGCACGCCGCATCGTTGACACAAGGGCGAATCCGTCAAATGTATTGCGTACTTTTTCTCATTTGTAGGGTATTTTCGGTTGACGACAATGTACCATGTTGACCTGACTGATGTAGGTAGATGGGGGTGGTGGACCGTGCGCCACACCACGTGCCAATTAACAGCTGGACGTTTGCGTTCCACCCTATTCCGGGCGATCTGTCGAAGAAGCAGATGGTACACGTCCTTCGATGTCGACTGTCGGGTCGTCGGTAAACGCTCTCGAACGTAACTGTGTTCCACGAGGAACGTGCGCACATACGTTAAAGGGGGTGATATATGGCCGACACTGACCGGAGGAAGATGCGATGTGGGTACGAGTTCTTCGATGATCGTCCCCGTAAGCGAGTGATTCCTGTTGCGCCACCGTTTGAGCATAGTATTAATATACATGGCACGCGCCTTCTCGTGCACGTTCACTAAACCAACGCCCCCCTCTCGCGCTGGGAGGGTAAGCGTGTTGTACTGTACCTTAAAGAGTTGTCCCAGGCACACATAGTACCCAAAAGCCGCCTGAATCCTCATAGCCATCGTGCGCGTCAAGGGAAGAAGGTGTGTCAGGTGGCACATCATAGGCGCGAGATAAAGGTTGACGAGTAACACTCGCTGCAGCATATCCATAATAGGATGGTTGGTTGGTTGGTTTGGGGAAGGAGACCAGATAGCGTGGTCATCGGTCTCGTCGGATTAGGGAAGGATTGGGAAGGAAGTCGGCCGTGCCCTTTCAGAGGAACCATCCCGGCATTTGCCTGGAGTGATTTAGGGAAATCACGGAAAACCTAAATCAGGATGGCCGGACGCGGGATTGAACCGTCGTCCTCCCGAATGCGAGTCCAGTGTCTAACCACTGCGCCACCCCGCTCGGTACCATTCAGCTACCGGGGTCGGACTTCCTAGAGTAAGTACAACAGAAGGTATGTACATGCAGAGTACACATTTCTTTATATGGCAATTTCATGTTTGCATTCGTTTCATTTTTTCAGTCCGTGGCTCTATGAACCCAGTGCATCAACGTACGTTAGGATTAACGTTTTTGAGTAAGCGGAGGACTACAACTTGGTATCAGAAACCTTAAATCTCAATACGTAGCAACGTTAAATCTAAATCATAGCTGGATTTCCCCTCAACCATTACATAATAGACTAAGCTAAAAAGAACTGATGGTGCTGAATTCTCGCCGGCCGCGGTGGTCTAGCGGTTCTGGCGCTGCAGTCCGGAACCGCGGGACTGCTACGGTCGCAGGTTCGAATCCTGCCTCGGGCATGGATGTGTGTGATGCTCTTAGGTTAGTTAGGTTTAGGTAGTTCTAAGTTCTAGGGGACTTATGACCTAAGATGTTGAGTCCCATAGTGCTCAGAGCCTTTTTTTTTTTTTTTTTTTTTTTTTTTTTTTGCTGAACTCTTCACTGGGGCATTAAAGCTACTTTGTAACACAATGCGTTTAGACAAAGCAGGCATAACTTCGTGGGCTTCCACGACGTGCCAATTTGAATAAAATTGTCTTTAGTATTACGCCGCATGATTATCCAATACTAAAAAAAAAAAAAAAAAAAAAAACTAAAATGCCGATATTTCGACAGCATCTGCAGCGGTTCATTTCAAGGCGACTAGCTGCTGGATTCTGGTGACGGTTTTCCCCTATTTGCTGACTTACTTAGGTTGTCAGATAGCTACCTCTACCGATTTCATATTCTGGGTTGTCACTGGTCAACTAGAAGTAAATGTTGCAATGGAGGGGAGCTGTAAGGTACGCTATTACATGTGCTACTCAGGCCGGTGGTTGATAGGGGATAGCGAATTAACCCACTAGCCAGAGTAGTACATGAAATAATCTACCGTACAGCTCCCTTCCATAACAGTCATTACTTGGAATTGTCCAATGGTATCCCGAAATGTGACGTCGGCAGCCATGTCACAACAGAAGTAAGGCGGTATATAAGGGAAGACCATCACCAGAAACAAGCACTTAGTCGCCCGTAAGAGGATCTCTGCAAAGTCGGTCGAAACGTTGGGATATTAGATGATTTAGTGTTTCATAATGAGGCGGCATAATGTCCAAAATGATTTTATTCAAAAACAAAAGGCAGAGATAGTGTGTAGGCAAGAACGTAATGAGCGCTTAATGTTGCAATCTGTAATGCTGCGCCGGCCGGGGTGGCCGAGTGGTTCTAGGCGCTGCAGTCTGAAACCGCGCGACCGCTACGGTCGCAGGTTCGAATCCTGCCTCGGGCATGGATGTATGTGATGTTCTTAGGTTAGTTAAGTTTAAGTAGTTCTAAGTTATAGGGGACTGATGACCTCAGAAGTTAAGTCCCATAGTGCTCAGAGCCATTTGAACCATTGTTTTGTAATGGTGCCAGCAAGTAGGGTAGGGTGTCGCAACTGGAGCGTAATGTATGCCTCCCGGCCGGTGTTTGTCTAGTGACCCATTTCAGACTCACATGAAGGAACGCGCATTGGAGCCGCCATGAGAAATTTCCTGTATTCTCTATCGTATTTGTTGTCGTGAGTCATGAGGTTGTATTTATAGCAGCTTCTGTAAATATTACGACTTTTACTTGCATTTAAGTGCTGCATAATATACACTCCTGGAAATTGAAATAAGAACACCGTGAATTCATTGTCCCAGGAAGGGGAAACTTAATTGACACATTCCTGGGGTCAGATACATCACATGATCACACTGACAGAACCACAGGCACATAGACACAGGCAACAGAGCATGCACAATGTCGGCACTAGTACAGTGTATATCCACCTTTCGCAGCAATGCAGGCTGCTATTCTCCCATGGAGACGATCGTAGAGATGCTGGATGTAGTCCTGTGGAACGGCTTGCCATGCCATTTCCACCTGGCGCCTCAGTTGGACCAGCGTTCGTGCTGGACGTGCAGACCGCGTGAGACGACGCTTCATCCAGTCCCAAACATGCTCAATGGGGGACAGATCCGGAGATCTTGCTGGCCAGGGTAGTTGACTTACACCTTCTAGAGCACGTTGGGTGGCACGGGATACATGCGGACGTGCATTGTCCTGTTGGAACAGCAAGTTCCCTTGCCGGTCTAGGAATGGTAGAACGATGGGTTCGATGACGGTTTGGATGTACCGTGCACTATTCAGTGTCCCCTCGACGATCACCAGTGGTGTACGGCTAGTGTAGGAGATCGCTCCCCACACCATGATGCCGGGTGTTGGCCCTGTGTGCCTCGGTCGTATGCAGTCCTGATTGTGGCGCTCACCTGCACGGCGCCAAACACGCATACGACCATCATTGGCACCAAGGCAGAAGCGACTCTCATCGCTGAAGACGACACGTCTCCATTCGTCCCTCCATTCACGCCTGTCGCGACACCACTGGAGGCGGGCTGCACGATGTTGGGGCGTGAGCGGAAGACGGCCTAACGGTGTGCGGGACCGTAGCCCAGCTTCATGGAGACGGTTGCGAATGGTCCTCGCCGATACCCCAGGAGCAACAGTGTCCCTAATTTGCTGGGAAGTGGCGGTGCGGTCCCCTACGGCACTGCGTAGGATCCTACGGTCTTGGCGTGCATCCGTGCGTCGCTGCGGTCCGGTCCCAGGTCGACGGGCACGTGCACCTTCCGCCGACCACTGGCGACAACATCGATGTACTGTGGAGACCTCACGCCCCACGTGTTGAGCAATTCGGCGGTACGTCCACCCGGCCTCCCGCATGCCCACTATACGCCCTCGCTCAAAGTCCGTCAACTGCACATACGGTTCACGTCCACGCTGTCACGGCATGCTACCAGTGTTAAAGACTGCGATGGAGCTCCGTATGCCACGGCAAACTGGCTGACACTGACGGCGGCGGTGCACAAATGGTGCGCAGCTAGCGCCATTCGACGGCCAACACCGCGGTTCCTGGTGTGTCCGCTGTGCCGTGCGTGTGATCATTGCTTGTACAGCCATCTCGCAGTGTCCGGAGCAAGTATGGTGGGTCTGACACTCCGGTGTCAATGTGTTCTTTTTTCCATTTCCAGGAGTGTATTAAAGCCGTATGAAGGATGTTTATGGGGGAAGGGTCGGGGATTCGTAATTGATTTTGATGAGCATGTCTTTAATGGCGTGGAATACACATGCCGCTAATGTAAGTTGACCCATCATAACGGTATTGGAAGAACACGCGCTATGTCTGGAATGCATGATGCTGGGTAAATATTGACAAAGTGTGTCCTTCGAAGAATGTCAAGGATCCGCATGTGAAGGTTGGCGATCTGGACCCGAATTTGTTGTAACAAGCGGCGATAGTTTAGGGCCGCAGTGCGCCATATGTCATCATGAAACATGACGCCGAGGCATTTGATAGTACCACTAAGCTGTAGGTGGTCGACACACGCTGGGTGTAATACCTTCCATGTTCGTTACGACCGACTTGATGACATTCAGACAGCTCCCGGAAGTCACACTGTATGTGGCAATCCATTATATTTCATCGGTTACATTGTCATGATTGCAGAGCATTGAGTGGTCGGGTAAGGGCGACACAACCCCAATTTTGATATCAAATTGATATGCAAATTAATTAAATTGATCAGTTAATTACCCCAAACAATGCTGACCCACACCCTCACCCCCACATGACGTGATATGTTTTTCTCAGCCTGCGGGTGGGTCCCCGCACCCTGCCCCTTCCCGACCCCTCCCCCTCGCTCCCTTCCACACCTACTGTGTCGGCGGGAATTTAGAATTTTGGCGGAAATTTCGAATTTTCGAGGCACAATTCAATTATCAATTCAGAGGACGTAATATTAACGGATATTTTTAATGGAAATTGTTTATTAAACAGGAATAGGTGGTAGAGATCAGAAAAAATCAGAGGATGGGAATACGGTGAATTACGCTCTAGAAGGACACAATTTGTATTTCATAGGACAAGGATACTATTGTTTAATTTCCAATCGCTTTGTATACTGTGATCGCAATGATACTCCACGGTGCATTGCCGGGGGCGAGTGCAATAGTGGTGTGCCAGGGTTCATCCCTTCCTCGCCTTCTGCTCCACGCTGCCTTACACGACATTGGGGTTGTTGAGGGGGAGGGGACGCTCTGTCCGTCCCCCACCGGACACCGGACCTCATTCATGACGGTTGCTGCAACTGCCTCGTTGGTCCTGACCGGACGCACCTACTGCCTCCTGCCCCGCTCCGGGGGCCGGAGATGAAGGGGCACCGCGCCATGTGCGTTCGTAACTCTCATGTGGCCTAAGATGACAGAACCAACGCCATGTGCACTACTTGGCTCGGTGTCCGGCCGATCTGCACGGTGACTACCCGCACTGGCAGTTCCCTTGGCTTCCACGCCACAGGGGGGAGGAGGATGAGTTCAGCCAGCAGTTGGAAATCGGCAGATTTTTGTAACGTACAATGTCGTTCTCTGAGTGTGCTTAGTTGAGCATCTGCCATGAACAGTAGATATGCTTTCGAAGGTTCGCATTTTCCTCCCACAGCTGTGTCCTAACGGAAACAACAACATGTATTTCAAGGGATACAGCTAGCATTGGGCGTACCAGGCTATCAGTCCGTCTCTGAATGGACAAAAGGTGTTTTTATAAAAAACGAAGATGCGTCCAGTTTTCCAGACACTTGCCGGCAAACAAAGGATGTTTTCTGAAGGGTCCTCTATCTATTTCATAAATATCTTTTTTTGTTCAATCTACCTGTTTGCCTCAGAATGAATAAAGAGTATTTTTCTAAACCTAGCAGCTGTGTCCACTTTTCCAGCCACTTGCCAGCAGACAAAGGATGTTTGTCTCAGCCCCGTTCTGTTCGCGAAACACTTGCACCAATCCTGCTTAAAGAAAAAAAGAAGGCAAGTTATATTTTGCTGGTATGGCATTCTGAGTTCCTATTGGTCCTCTGCAAAACAGAGGGTTGAGTCTGAAGGTATATATATATATATATATATATATATATATATATATATATATATATATATATATATATATCGCCCAACCACTACCACAATCATTATCAGTCTTTGACAGTGCCTAGTTGTGTCCGTGTGATTCCTGCTACATGGAACGGTCAGCGAGCAGTGGTGCCAGTTGTAGTAGTGGTGGCAAAAATGGTTCAAATGGCTCTGAGCACTATGGGACTTAACATATGAGGTCATCAGCCCACTAGAACTTAGAACTACTTAAACCTAACTAACCTAAGGACGTCACACACATCCATGCCCGAGGCAGGATTCGAACCTGCGGCCGTAGCGGTCTCGCGGTTCCAGACTGAAGCGCCTAGAACCGCTCTGCCATACCGGCCGGCAGAGGTGGTGGGAAACGGCCAAACTTGGGGCTGTTGCCACGTAAGTGTTTTTAAAAAAAACTAGTATTCGATTGCGAGGCTACGAGGTGTACACTGTGCTGCCATATAAAGTCGGATTGTCACCTCATGCCAATAAAAGAGCTATTTGTGATGACGGGATGGAAACACTCCCGTACTCACACTATTTACATAAAGCGCGAGAGGTGGTGAGGACCTCCGACGATGTGAATAAGAGAGAGAGAGAGAGAGAGAGAGAGAGAGAGAGAGAGAGAATGTGACCGGCTGAATAAGAGCTTTTGCCGAAGAGTATGGCTCTTTTATCATAGTGTTGTATGTGTGTGATGTATGGTGTGCCTGCATGTGTGAGCGCTTATGCGTGTCTGTGTGTATGCTTGTGAGTGCGTTTGTGTGTGGATGACCGAATATATGCATGCCTGTGTGTAAATATATTCTGTTTATTTTTTTCTGAATAAGTTCAAAAATGGCTCTGAGCACTATGGGACTTAACATCTGTGGTCATCAGTCCCCTAGGACTTAGAACTACTTAAACCTAACTAACCTAAGGACGTCACACACATTCATGCCCGAGGCAGGATTCGAACCTGCGACCGTAGTCTGAATAAGTAGCATATTATGTATGCATAAATATATAAGCATGTGCTGGAAAAAATAAAAAAAGTTAAAAATATGCGGTATACATAAAAAAGATTAAAAATGGAACTAAAATCATAAACATAGTTAAAAAATTATAAATTAAGGAAGAAGAAATTCAACCGTATTTGTCTCTTTCGAACTTCATGTGCGTGTGTGTGTGAGTGCATGTGTAAATAGATTAGTTTTTAAGCTTCACCTACTGCTAGCTGTCCAAGTCATACTAGTTTTAAGTGTGCGTTCCACCCAGTTCATTTTAGTGCAGTTGTTTGGGATGAACATTTTAGGGCCATTCGCTTCATTGCGTTATTAAATTATTTCAGCTGACTGAGGTGGAAAATGTTTAGGGCACCTAGTTCAACGTACGAATTAAGTCTTCTGTTTGGGTGGAATTTCACTAGTAATGGTATCAATGTGAGAGAAACTATACGTCTGCAATAGCTGTAACCAGTACTGCAATGTAAAGTACAAAAAAAATTATCAATCAGTACTATTATTTTTAAAAAGTATGAACTGCAAACAAAAAAAAAAATCAAACATTTACAAGAACTGTGGATTTAAAAGCAGTATTACTTCGTGTACCGTAAAAGGAACAAGATTTGTGGATGTAAAGCTATATTACTACTGTGAGTATTTATGTCTGAATAAAAAATTGTTATTCGTTGCCGTACGTCTCTGTTGTCATCCCACAGTTGAGGTGTGTCTGCTGATTGTAATCATGTATTCGAGCCCCACTTGTCGGTTTGTGAATCAGTATAATCATTCCTTCGCCAAAGTCTACAGAGAGCGGCACCATGGGTGACATAAGCTCCTGATAGATGTCCGTCAACTTTGGAGCCAGTACATACTGAAAAGTTTTATAATACTGCACAGGGAATCCGTCAGAGCCAGAATACTTGTTTGACGATCCTTTACCTATGGCGTTGATAAGTTCATCATCCGCAATTTTGTCCATGAGTTCAGTTTGTAAGTCATATGGAACAGTGCCATAAGCCAGTCATGAGATTCATGTTCCTCATTGGGTCAGAACAATGAGCAGAATAAAGTCGTGCGTAATGGTCGAAGAAGGTTGCACCAATACCACCTTGCTTGGTGAGGCGACGTCTGCAGTGGTGATGGATTGTATCGGCGGCCTTCATCGTAGTTTAGATTGTTAATGACGTGGTACATGGTGGGTCGTTCCGTTGCTGTTCTGTCATGTGTTTGCACTCGGACGATCGTCTTTCCAGGTGTTGGCACATATGGGCAATGATCTCTGCCTTCGCGTGGTATACTGTCATCTGTCGTTCCAGCATGGGTGGCAAGGAGGCACATTCAAGAAGTCTGATAAAATAAAAATTGAGGGAACGTCGCCTCCAAGTAGCGGTCTCACGACATACGTAAACAAGGTTATTTATGGTGCAATTTAACAGCCAACTGACTGATATTGGATACGTTGGGAGGCGGCGGACACACGCAATCCTTGTGTCCTCGATGACGTGCTGACAGTGCGGAGAAGTGAGAAGAGTGAGGATTAACTTCCAGAGATATCGGCTGCGCCACCCCTGTTAACGATGAAGGGTGATGGTACATATATAGGCCTCATGATCAGAAAAATCTACAAGCCCCACCTCCGCGTTGTGCACTGTTACCACGAGGGAACACGAGACGTAAACACTGTCAATGCAACTAGGCGAGTGACTCGTAAAATGAGTGAACCCTGGCCGATTTCGTTGGACATGTTCCCATGTATCTTCCAGCTGGCGATCGCTGATGAGTGTCCCAATTTCGAAGCATGGTGAAAGGCGTGTCAGGTGATCCTGAGGTGCCTCGGCGCTATTGAAATCGCCCACTAATACCAAGTGTCATGCCTGTCTTGAAAAATCGGTGCTGCTCCTTCAGTGAAGAAGAGAAATTTGTAGTAAAAGCAATTCATTCCAGAAGGGGAGTATACATTGATAAACTGGGCGCCTAGCACGATTACGGCCATTCCTCTGGCATCAGGGAGATACCATACTTCGTCCACCTCAAGGCCCTCTCTGAGGAGAACAGCGACGCCGCCGATAGTTAGTGAAGCGTGGGACACATGAGCCGCACAACCATAAATACCCAGCAACAACTTCATATATTTCCGGATGGTGTTAACATTGTTGGTCACTAAGCGATAGGTCCATAGATCGCCTTCTGTAATGGGGCCGCTGTCAGCCTCACCGTAAATGTTGTGACCTGTCACCTGCAGACCGTGTCCGTGCCGTTGTCTGCTGCTACTAGGGAGGGGCCGAGGAGTGTGGGGAGACACCCCCATCCTTATCCACCACAGCGAGCATAGAATCTTCTTCAGTCTCGTCCGTCGAAGTTCACTGTGGCTGCAGTAGGGCACTTACGAGCTGGGAGTCGTTTCCTGCTGTGTACTTGAAATGGGCGCTGTCGGCGTGATTTGTTTGCCTGAGAGAGTGGAAACGGCTGTGTCGAAGAGGAGGAGGAGGAGGAGGAGAGGGAGGAGGAGATTAGTGTTTAACGTCCCGTTGACAATGAGGTCTACATCTACATCCATACTCCGCAAGTCACCTGACGGTGTGTGGCGGAGGGTACCCTGAGTACCTCTATCGGTTCTCCCTTCTATTCCAGTCTCATATTGTTCGTGGAAAGAAGGATTGTCGGTACGCTTCTGTGTGGGCTCTAATCTCTCTGATTTTATCCTCATGGTCTCTTCACGATATATACGTAGGAGGGAGCAATATACTGCTTGACTCTTCGGTGAAGGTATGTTCTCGGAACTTTAACAAAAGCCCGTACCCAGCTACTGAGCGTCTCTCCTGCAGAGTCTTTCACTCGAGTTTATCTATCATCTCTGTAACGCTTTCGCGATTACAAAATGATCCTGTAACGAAGCGCGCTGCTCTCCATTGGATCCTCTCTATCTCTTCTATCAACCCTATCTGGTACGGATCCCACACTGCTGAGCAGCATTCAAACAGTGGGCGAACAAGCGTACTGTAACCTACTTCCTTTGTTTTCGGATTGCACTTCCTTAGGATTCTTCCAATGAATCTCAGTCTGGCATCTGCTTTACCGACGATCAACTTTATATGATCATTCCATTTTAAATCACTCCTAATGCGTACTCCCAGATAATTTATGGAATTAACTGCTTCCAGTTGCTGACCTGCTATTTTGTAGCTAAATGATAAGGGATCTATCTTTCTATGTATTCGCAGCACATTACACTTGTCTAAATTGAGATTGAATTGCCATTCCCTGCACCATGCGGCAATTCGCTGCAGATCCTCCTGCATTTCAGTACAATTTTCCATTGTTACAACCTCTCGATACACCACAGCATCATCTGCAAAAAGCCTCAGTGAACTTCCGATGTCATCCACAAGGTCATTTATGTATATTGTGAATAGCAACGGTCCTATGACACTCCCCAGCGGCACACGTGAAATCACTCTTACTTCGGAAGACTTCTCTCCATTGAGAATGACATGCTGCGTTCTGTTATCTAGGAACTCTTCAATCCAATGACAGACGGACACGGCGCGCAAGTTCGGATTAGGAAGGATGGTAAAGGAAATCGACTGGGCCCTTTCAAAGGAACCATCCTGACATTTCTGTGAAGCGATTAAGAGAAATTGTGGAAACCCATAATCAGGATGGCTAGACGCCAGTTTAAAACGTTCTTCCGAATGCGAGTCCAGTGTGCTAATCACTGTGCCACTTCACTCGGTGTATTGAAGTCAGGGAAAGAAACAGGTGAGGGAAAGCCTGTGTCCTCCTCCACGTTTCCTGTCCTGTCGGTAGTCCGGTCGTCAATCGGAGAATATGTCGACGGGAGCAAACCCTCTGAGGGCGTAGGGCGTTGTTTTTTATGTTTCCTCGGTGAACTCTTTTCCTGGACGTGGGTTTCCGTGCCTGATGACCTCAGCAGTCAAGTCCCATAGTGCTCAGAGCCATTTGAACCATTTTTGAACTTCGAACAGGAGCTCGAAGATGTACATGGTCAACAGCAACCGCTGCGGTGTGGCCATCAGGGTGTATGTACTTGAGAGTGTTCGAACATACGCTCGCAACAGCGTTACATATCGTGTCATCAAGCATCTGGATGTAGACGTCGCTACTTGCGATTGTGATGTGAATACCGACAATGTGCTGTTGCTCTATTTGAACTTCTTTAAGGATGAAGCCTTTGATTTCAAAGGCTCGTTGTCTTGCGTGGGCGCGTTGGCAGCTGATCTTATAGTAACTTTCCTTTAGGAATGAGCTATATCAACTCAGTGTGAACAGAGTCGAGTACTAGCTGTGACGAGGAAGTAAACAAACTATGCATGCTTACGACTCTGCAGATGGGATGCAAACGAGACATCCTCGCCATTCACCTGCCGGAGGCAGACTGGGTTGCCTCAGCCATCCACATGTGCTTCCCATCTGACCCAGAGTCTCAACTTGTCACATGCTACTTATGTTCACCGTCAATTCACCGACTTCCTTGCAGTGAATCCTATATTCCTGCAAGATGCTCTTAACCTGTTCATCTGCACTGGACCTATAAAGGCAGTCATGCCTACAAACACACTATCTGACAGAACAGGTACCTCACACACATATATGTAGGATCATAAACAAAGTATGCAGGCAAAATGACTAAATGGTTTTTAAAGCTGAGTCAGTCCTTTCTGGCGAACCTAACCTAACCTATATAAGTATGTACTATGAGTTTACGTTCTTCATTTGGGACATCGTAGCTATCAGACACGTGTAAAATGTGAGTGAACCCATGCAAGACGGGTAAGTGCTGATTTTTCTTTACACGGGAAGAGAGAAACGAAATGTCGGAATTTGAATTCACACAGTCAGCTGTCATTGACAATGATGCAGAAAGTGGAGGGTGGGGGATATTATTATAGTGCTTACCTGTAGTATAGGAATCTAGTTTCAATATGTGTAACTACCGTCTCCCACAGTATCATATGCAATAGAAATAGCTTGAAACGATGGAACACTTGTTTAATTGCCGAAATAGGTAAAAGACTTCATTCTGGACTTGAAGCCAGAACCGGGAGGCATAAGCATTTGTGGGTTCCAATGAAGATATCAGAGAGCTATTCTGGACTAACATGTTTTGGAGCTTAGAACTATCCACATCTTTCTGTAGGAACTAGTGAAAACAAAGGATTTTGGTGAAAAAAATGTTATCTCTGGGGTGTCGATGTCGAAACCTGAAACCTGATGGCACCTACGTGCAAGCAACGAGGCAAACTGCAAAATATGCAGCCCTGTGACCGGGTACTGAAAAAACTAAAAGGAGAAACGATACCCTTATGTAAGTGAACAAACACCGAAAAATATCCAAAAAGTGTATGAATTCTACAGAATGTCAGTGTTGGGACTCTAAGATAGGACTTCTGAATCCTTGATCTTGACTGGTTGAATAAGTGGCGCCGTCACGGTAGCTCAGCATGTTCGGTCAAAGAGCTGGTTGGCCTCTATAATAAAAACTGAGTGGAAGGATCAACAAACGAACTTGAGCGGATGTCATGTGACTTTAAGAATATGATTATTATAGCCATTAATATTCAGTAACATGGATTGACCCAAATTCCACTGGCAAAATTTCTTTTGATATTTTTTGGGTATTCTGGTAAAAGTAACTGTGCTCTTTCGTGGTTCGTTGCAGAGCAATAAAGTAATGGTGATTTATTCGGTTTGCTCCTCCCTTTACCTTTGATCTGTAAAAGTACTTTCACAAAGTGAAAAATCGCGTAATTGTCAGTCACCAAAACGTAACACACCAAACACAGAGTATTGCAACAAACCTTAGACAATGCAAAAGTACTGTGATGTGATTACCATAGCTGCGGTAACAGCTCAGCATAGCGTTGTTGAGCCACTGTTCCAGTGTAATAAGTGAATATATACACTAGTTCCATAACGGCCAACACTTCATCAGCAGACCTATCCATACTGCTGCGCGTCACTGTCACAGAACCGAGCAATACTGAATGCGAGCTTGATGATGAGGAGTAAATTTGGCATTGTTGTTGTCAACACTAAGTACTGTGAGTGGATGAAACAAGTTCCAAACAAAACACACAGCAGATACCGTCGACATTTGAACTGTTGTGCAGATATTTTCAGTGCAGTACAGATAGAAAGATAAACTGGGACAAGAAATCAAACGAAATGCAATTACCTTGTAACGAGCCACCGGAGATCATTGGTCCCTGATACCAAAATACACGGAAAATATCCCTCAACAACCATCGAAATTTTATTGGTAGATTTGGCGTTCACCCTGTAACTATACACCTACTCGTATTCTGTCGCACAGAGGAAAACTGAAGGTATAACAATGGTGGGGAACTGTGAGGCACCTCCATATGTTCAAAGGAGTGACGGTCGTCAGGTTTAAGCAGATTATTTGGATATTAACTGTCTGTCCCGTTTACCAGTTTTGTAAGCAAGTATATGCTAATAGATAAGGAATCTGATATTTGTTATGAGAAACTAAACGACTGGAGAATATGATCTGAAGTACAGGTAGTTTCTAATAAATCGATCTTAGATAGAGGTGACGGATATTTTTGCTATTGCAGTACACTCTCACTCTTTACTTGGAACCTAACAATTAATGATGATATTTATTCACTGGCAGAAGTCTGCGACATACAGTTTTATACGAAACGGCGTCTTACACCAAATAGTATATGGGTGTTGAGAAATTATTCATTCAAATCTATATTGAAGGTATCCAACAGCATAATGTATTAAAACTGAAATATTTTGTTGATAGCGTCAGATATTGCAGAGAGTAACCATTTGTTATTTCTTTTTTCGGCAGAAGTACGTTTTCTTTACGATTGTAGTTTCGCTCATCAAAGCTGTTTTAATGTATACAAAGTTTATATTACGATAATACATAATCCACGATATACAAGACGCAAGAACTGTTTGTTATCTGTTTGTGAATCGGTACTGTCCACAAGAAATTAATTGTGCCATTCATTCTTCCTACAGTTCTTATCTAGCAAAAGGTTTCACGATGTGTATTGTCTCAATTAGTGGGGACATCATATGAAGAATGTATTTCCAGCCGCAGCGGCTTCCCTCACATTTCATCAACTATGTGAGGAGCCGTGTTAGCCGCGTTAGTTTCGCCACACAGAGGGAGTGGCCTCCCGCATTATAATTTATTCCTTTTGGGACATTTGTCGCGGGGTAAATCGGAAAGTACTGTAGAATAAAAAAAGAACATCATAACAAGAATAACAATGGCTGCAGGCACCATTAAAACAGGCCAGGAGTCTTCGATACTAGATGAGATTCGGTGCTCCAACATTCTGCTGCACGAATTAAATGGGTTGCTAACACATCGAAGCACCTCTTAAAATTCGATAACTGTTTTTATCCTGACCGTAAACGAACCATACTGTTGTAGTCTTCTGCGATATTATAGGCACCAGGAGAAATTTCTGCAGCTTTTAGAAAGGGCACCCGGTCACAAATGCCAACATTAACCCAGTAACCGCTCAAACAGTGAGACGGTTGACGTTTCCCTCTAGGATTTCACAATTCATGCTGCACTTCGACACAGGACACCTCACTCGCACTCAGCGGTCATCACATGCCGCGACCACAGTGCTATTACACACGCCGTTCTCTGTGAGCTACGCAGTTATTTTCGTGAGAGATGCAGGATTTAAACAGAGCCATTGACGTATCAACGTCCAACGGATAATTTGATTGGTCACGAAGGTCGCAAGTACTGGCTGTACGCTACAGAAGTGTACTTGTAAAATTGTGCGATGTAATTTGTCCAAGGAAACCCTTGCATTTCTCTAGAATTGTATTCCATCAGCTTCGGTGCAGATTACGGTCGATTCCGCGTTGTAGAATGCGCAAGCCTGCGACGTCTCTAGCCTAGCAAAATGAATGGACGTCCAGTGCCTTTTCACGCAGACTGCAAATGAAGATCGGAGAGCCGGCCGAAGTGGCCGTGCGGTTAAAGGCGCTGCAGTCTGGAACCGCAAGACCGCTACGGTCGCAGGTTCGAATCCTGCCTCGGGCATGGCTGTTTGTGATGTCCTTAGGTTAGTTAGGTTTAACTAGTTCTAAGTTCTAGGGGACTAATGACCTCAGCAGTTGAGTCCCATAGTGCTCAGAACCATTTGAACCATTTGAAGATCGGAGAGGACTCTTAATTTTTTTGGTACTCGTTCCTAGCCAGCATGCCCTCAAAATTTGTATTTTTTTTCGAAATCTTCTGAATTACCTTATCTCTCCATTGTACCTCCAAATAGCCGAGAAAACTGTATTCATTTTTCTTCGCCTTTTTTTAGGTGCCTCTGAATGCAGAACGGGGTTTAAGAGTGCTCATTTTGACTATAGACATAGTGTTTTTGTGTTGAGCGATCTGTTTTTGAGTATACAATTCGTAAACCGATTGCAGCCTATTCACTTCTCCTCGACGTAAGTCTGGACTTAGGAATATCCACAAGTTTGTTATGTTTTTGGCCTACTATGAATTTTTTGAAGGTCACCAATCTACGAGTTAATTTAATTAATTAATTACAGCAAAAGCAAAAGAAAAATTGTGTGTGGCTTATTTGTAGGCATTTTACATCATCTTGAGACAGACATCTACAGATATTACTAAATTAGTCCCCCGTCACGTTTTTCCTTCTGTATGTTAAGCCTAACCCCAGGAACTACGGAAGGGATTTTGATATGAATTTAACAAACAGATGGATGATTCATAAGGAAAGTTTATATATAAAATGTATAGTTATAGTAATGAGGAGTGTGAAATACATGTATTGTTATCTGTTCCATATGTAACTGGTATTTGGAGTGACATCTCCTGACAATTATAGGAGCTATGAGCTGGTCAGCTACAGAGATTGGCGGTATCTGGCGGGAAAAGCAGAAAAACAGCTGCCACAACTATTGAGAGCAGCGGAGCTTGACCAGAATCTACAAGGGCCATTTGAAAAGTAAGGTCCGAGCGGTCGCGAAAGGAAACCACAATGAAAATCAAAAATGTTTTATTTGCAACAGTTTGCTACACCTTACCACTACTTCTCTACATAGTCGCCACTCCGACTTAAGCCATTTGCCGTAGCGTTGTACTATCTTCCAAATACGCTCGTCTTAGATGGCAACTGCCTATGCTTTCCGCCACTTTTCTCCGCTGGTCTGCAGTTCGTTGTCTGTGCCAAAATGTTTTCTTCATAGCCAGCGGTTCATGTCAACAAAGATGAACATCAGGGGGAGCCAAGCCCGAACTATACCGTGGGTAATTAAACACTACACTTCGAAATACTGCAGGGGCGACCTCAATGCACCCGCAGTGTGCGGCCGAGAATATTGCCATGAAAAAGGAAATGCATTACAGATACGTTATGGGGGTTAGCATGAAATGAGGCGAAACCTCGCAGCGGGCACCCATACCTGGCGGGAGACACTATTGTTCTAAGCACCTTTTCGTGCTCACTGTGTGTGCAGGACTGAGAAGAGCGACGTGACGCGATCGAAAGGCATGCTAGTGACATTGCCCAACACATCTGTGCAAAGCTTCACATTTTCACTGTCGTTTCCATTTCACGACCTATCGGACCTTACTTTCCGCATAGCCCTCAAATACATGCACCTTCCGTACAAAAATTTTCCACACTGGTTTTATTTCTGGCGCATAAGCGACGTCAACGCAGTAACTACGGTGGCACAGTGCAGTAACAACTGTGCGCATTCGACCAGTTGGTTGTTCAAGTTCAAGTGTGTGTGAAATCTTATGGGACTTAACAGCTACGGTCATCAGTTCGCCGGCCGCGGTGGCCGTGCGGCTCTAGGCGCTCCAGTCCGGAGCCGCGCTGCTGCTACGGTCGCAGGTTCGAATCCTGCCTCGGGCATGAGTGTGTGTGATGTCCTTAGGTTAGTTAGGTTTAAGTAGTTCTAAGTTCTAGGGGACTGATGACCACAGCAGTTGAGTCCCATAGTGCTCAGAGCCATTTTTTTTTCATCAGTCCCTAAGCTTACACACTACTTAACCTAAATTATCCTAAGGACAAATACACACACACACACACACACACACACACACACACACACACACCCATGCACGAGAGAGGACTCGAATCTCCGCCGGGACCAGCCGCACAGTCCATGACTGCAGTCGGTTGTGAGAATTCTGTATTAAATAGTTGACATGTGGCAGCATGTGTACTAGACAATTGTTTTTTATTTAGATAGATACAACCTCCTCCTAAAATATGGAATGCAAAGAGCTTGCAATAGAAGATATTTGTTTCATAGTATCAAATATGGAGTAGTGATCATAGCTCTTAAGGTATGGATTTTAGAACTCATGTTTCCTAGTCTTTTTTGCTTCGAATGTTTGTTCCCATCATGTCCCTAAATATTGACCAAACGTCAAAAAAAAAAAAAAGTTTCAAATGGCTCTGAGCACTATGGGACTTAACATCTGTGGTCATCAGTCCCCTAGAACTTAGAACTACTGAAACCTAACTAACCTAAGGACATCACACACATCCATGCCCGAGGCAAGATTTGAACCTGCGACCGTAGCGGTCGCGCGGGTCCAGACTGAAGCGCCTAGAACCGCTCGGCCACCCCGGGTGGCTGACCAAACGTCCTTGGCCTCCCAGTGTACATATTATAAATTAGTCTCCTGCCGCTGTTTCTGTCTGTATATTGGATCTCTAGGGATTTTGATACAGGTTTCACTACTAGACAGTCTGTTTTACAAGGAAGGTTTCATGCGTAATTTATTACCACTGAGGCAGGCAAGTCATCCGGCCATAGGTATTTGGTGTTACCCATGCGAAGCTGCGGCAGATGGCTACTTGATGTACTATTTGTAAGTACACCCACAAGCTATTAGTTTAGAGACATTTGCCTAGTAACATGTAGAACCCCTTTCATCCTGATGACGGATGGGCAGCTCGACTGGACTCTAGAAGTGATGATTTTCTCCTAATCGGGGTACACACGGTAAACATTTGACACACTGGCTAGCGGTAAAATTTCGGCATTTGTCAGGCACGTACTATCTGATTACGATCACATACGACTTGACCATCCTCTGCCTGATGTCAGCTCACGTCAGACTACATGTCAGTCACGTGACACTCCCAAATGTTGGCGAAGGTAGCACCTTCTCTCAAAGACAGTAGTTATCCTTAATTTAATTTTCTTCTGAGTGCGAACAAGAGTTTCTCACGATGGTTCCCTCAGAGTTCGATCATTGCCTCTTTTTTACAAATTTTTGTACAATCGCAGCTCAGTACAGAATTTTAACTTTTTTCGTTTGGTGACAGTTAACTGAAAAGTACGCTGTCCAG
Organism: Schistocerca cancellata; assembly: GCF_023864275.1. Classification (NCBI taxonomy): domain Eukaryota; kingdom Metazoa; phylum Arthropoda; class Insecta; order Orthoptera; family Acrididae; genus Schistocerca; species Schistocerca cancellata. The sequence continues at coordinate 343,620,226 of NC_064629.1, read as the reverse complement.
TAGGTTTTTATGGCGGTATTTGGCATTTCACAAGTATGATATCTTCAGTCGTTGTTGCCTTGTAAACTGTTTTCATATCCTTGTGAAACGATATTGGAAACAAAGAAAAAAGTTTATAAAAAGTAAATAATGTAGGACTTTAGGACCCTCAAAAGCCTCGCAAGTAATCTGGAACATGCCAGCTAAAATGTGATATGAGATTTAAAGAACATCTTGATGCACGTTATCTATTGCTCGCATTACTGGAAACAGATACTTTTTAAATAAAATCATCAAAGACAAGCCACAAGTTCTTTATTACGTAGATAAGGACGGTACATTGGATGTAGTATAAATCCCTGTTACTTATAATCCGTCTTGATTGCAAAAAGTCCGCAGCTCGTGGTCTCGTGATAGCGTTCTCGCTTCCCGAGCACAGGGTCCCGGGTTCGATTCCCGGCGGGGTCAGGGATTTTCTCTGCCTCGTGATGACTGGGTGTTGTGTGTTGTCCTTAGGTTAGTTAGATTTAAGTAGTTCTAAGTTCTAGGGGACTGATGACCATAGCTGTTAAGTCCCATAGTGCTCAGAGCCCTTTGAACCCCATTTGATTGCAAAAATGTTTATTCACATGACTGGTTTCGGTTCCTCTGGAACCGTCATCAGATCTGCAATTTCGGTTACAGGAATAAACCGTCCACACTCAGCAACCTTCACATTCATGTGACGCAGTATGTGAAGGTTGCTGAGTGTGGACGGGTTACTTCTGTAACCGAAATTGCAGATCTGAAGATAGTTCTAGAGGAACCGAAACCGGTCATGTGAATAAATAAATATTTTTGCAGTCAAGACGGATTATAAGTAACATTGTATAAAAAGTGACTGCGGTTTCCCTGCAGACATTGTGTCTGTTTTTGCAAAGTATAAATCCCTACTAATAAAAGAAAATATCCACTGACTGTTCTTAATTAAGAGACGGATCTGACAAATACTACCTTTCTGCAAAATAACAATAAAAAATAAAACTTTCACAAAGCCCTCTATAAATGTGATGCAAAGCTACATATTGGCACCAATCCGTACTGTTACGCGATGTCTTACATGATCTGTTGTAGTAAGTACGTCATGTGAATTATTTTTCACACTACCCATTATTTTGAGCAATGTGCACATAAGAAAAACTTAAACAGTATAAACCAGCAATTTTACTTGTACACAGCAAAGATCAATGCAACTTTGTCTAGAAGCTTTTGCTAATATTCTATTTATAACATTCATGGTAATATCGTATAAGCGTTAGGCTGGTATCTGTTAAATTCTCACGGCGACAAAAAACAAACGTTGATATTTGCATTCTAAGGAACCTCTTATCGTCGCGTGTTACTACGCGACAGTATTTCGACCTTGAACTTTAACTACGGCCTTCGGCTGTGATAAGTTTCATCCAAATCAATCAGTTCAGTGAAAGTGGAATAGGAGTTTAATACAGACGTGTTTTTGTGCACCGCCGGAAGAGAGAGGGCAGTGCTCCTGTCCAACTTAATGGAAAATGACGTTAACATGTTTATAGCAGTGGAAGGAACGAATGAAAATGTGTGTGCATTTATAAAGAACATACTTAGAAGACTATCTTCACCTGTACAGCGCATTAGGTAAGCAAAAAATGTGTGAATCTCTTTCGTTTCTCTCGAACTTTGTATGTTTAAATTAGTTTATGCTGATGGTGTTACTACCTGTTTTATTTTCGCTAACATGCTGTCTATGTTACCATATTTATAACCAGTATCTGAAGCCTCGTTTTATTTCTGTAGCCCTTCTGTCAGTAATATGTCTTTTGGCTGTCTGTACATGTTGGAACGTAAATAGTACAGCTATCAATAAGAAACTGAGACATTCTGTAATGAAAAGGCACTCAGCATCACTATTAAACGCTATGTATGCACATTAAGACGTGATAGAAACTATAATGATTTCAACGTAACGTGAACGAAACGAATTATACCTACATTCTGGTGATGAATTCTTCTCGGGTTATCAGCCGAGTGGTGGCGTCGTCTTGTCGCAACGTTTCAATGAATTTCGTACCCATCATCTACGCCAGAAGATGATGGGTACGAAACTCATTGAAACGTTGCGACAAGACGACGACACCACTTGGCTGATAACCTGAGAAGAATTCATCAGTGGATTACGCCGAGAAAGACTGCAATCGCATGTATTCTGGTGTCTTTATAAGGTGAAAATAAATAGAACCTATCTTCGTTTCCAATCTTTATCACCAATCATTTTTTTTATGACATTGTGACAGAACAAGCAATTTAACAGGTGATCTTTGTTACCACTCATAAGTGTACTGCAGCCATCTGAAGATAAATTGATATAGTACATACAAACAATTAAATGGTAAATTACTTCTCCGAGTTAATGGCTCATAACTGTTTCGCAGTAGCTTACCGTATTACGTAGTCGTGGCTACCATCCCCATGTTATAAATTGACAAAAGAGCACTTGAAATGAAGTCGTTAATTTTTCACGGATATTGTTACGTCTAAATCACACTTAAATTCAAATAAAAAAAATTGTAGCTCATGATGTACAACATTTATAGTTAGAACTGAAAGCGCGTTTATTACGGTCACCAACGTACAGCCACAACAGAACTGACTTCCTGGAAGGACAGAGCAGCTATTTATACAAACACCGAAGATTCCAGAATTCTGTTATTTATATAAACATCGAACATTCTAGAAGACACAAACATTACAAATTGTAAATATTCAAAGAACGTTCCACAAATTATAAATTGTAAATAACAAATAATTGCCAATGGCTGGGTTTGAACTGGCGACCCACAGCACGCCAGCCAGAAACGCAAAGCACTACGCCATAATGCATGCACCAGAATTTGTGAGAATATGAATCCTGAGAGTGGCAGCAGCCTTTCCAACAGCTGCGTGTGCAACAGCTTGAGTGATTGACTGACTGGCATTGCTTCATTTGAACTGCAACCAGCAGAAAGAAACGAGAATCTACAGACGTTATATTTCCCGAGCTCAATCAGCTCTATTTTGAGGCTTAATGATTATAGCATCCTCTTCGGTAAAACATTCCAATTTATAGAATAGGAGAAATGGACAATGTACCCAAATATTGACATATCTCTATGCCATCGGTGTTTGCCAAATTTATTGAAAAGGCCGTAAATGTAAGAGTAATTCATCATTTCAGTTCACATAATCTGCCTGCTTGTTGGGTGGCGGGGGGGGGGGGGGGGGGAATTTGTAGTCTTCAATAGAAAACCCCGTTTTTTATTGCAGATTACGATTGAATGGCAAAATCTACATACGTTTTGTCTGAAGCATCTTCTTCGTTTGGCCACAGATGGAGCTGAAATAGGAGGAATAGAAATGAGTACACAATTGTAATTTACAATACATGCTACTCAATGCCCCTTGAATATCCAGTGGCATGTGGGACGCCACCTCCGTGCTGCGAGGGTAGGACAGATCAGTATTTCATAACTTCTAATTGGAAACCAACATATCGAGCAAGGGACTACTCGACGTGCTACTGTGGACGTGGCTCGAGGCGAACGCTACTCTACTATTCCAATTAGAGTGAATGTTCAGACAAATTACCGCCAACTTCAATACACTTAGTGATACTCTTTTCAAATGACCGTACACAGGACGGAAGTATATCTACGGGAATGTCAGTACAGGCGTTTCTGATGTGGTCGACTACGTCTTCACGGTCTGTTGGCAATTGCTGGTACACCTTATCTTTTAAAAATCTCCACAGAAAGAAATTCGGCGTTGTCAAATCCGGTGACCTAGAAGGACAGTTAATAGGGCCGACCCACCGACCCGTGTAAACACAGTCTAATACCTCCCGTACATCAATTGCGTAATGCGCTGGGCAACCGTCATGCTGATACAACAAACGTTGTCGAACGTCCGGAGCAATATCCTGCAGTAGTACCGGTAGTTCCTGTTCCAAAAACGTTCTATATTTGCTTCTGTTACACGAGCCGTTGATAAAATACGGCCCAATGAGTTTGTTCCCCATGATGCCACACCATACGGCATTCGACCAAGGACGTTGACGATGACTTGCCGCAACCAGTGGGAATTGTCTGCACTCCAGTAATGCATATTATGCCAGTTAACACTACCATGGTTTGTGAATGTAGACTTATCGGAAAACAGTGCCTCAGCAAAGAACGTGGTCGTTTGCCTTTGTTGACGTGCCCGTTCAGAAAACACTACCCCAGCCTGGAAATCAACACAGTGAAGTTCTTGATGCAGTGACACATGGTATAGCTGATACTTATGATGACGAAGTATTGTCACAATACTACCTACTGACATACCGGAGTTGCGGTGGAATTGCCGGGCGCTTATCTGTGGGTTGCGGTGCACTGCCGGTAGTACAGCTATTTCATTATATTCTCCTGTTACACGTTTGCTTCGTTTCCTTTTGCCGGTCTATTCGGAGCCATCAGACATAAAGGCGTTCCCAACTTGTAAAAGAACGAGCGAGAGAGAGCTATCTCTGGCAAACGCTCGGCATACTAGGCGACAGCAGCCTCAACATTTCTGCTACATTCTACAAATCAGGATCATTTCAGTTCTTTCTTCTGTGGTTGCAACATGCATCGTCCACTTGCACGGCTGTTCTGCAAATTATTGTTAGGTGTGCAGGCCATAAACAGTCCGCAAGTACTGTAATGTTTAGAGCCGCTATCTGTTCTACGTCTGCACGATGCGTGAGGTCCGGCCGGAGTGTACTGCCTGGTATGATACGTCCCAGTTCGCTACATGGCCACGGTAGCGCTTCGATTAGTCCCCTGTTCGATATGTCGGAGGAATACAACGTTGCGTATGGGGTTTCCAATTAGAAGTTATGAAATATTGGGCTGTCCTAGCCTCGCAGCATGGAGGTGGGGTCCCAGGTGCCACTGGGTATTCGAGGGCCATTGAATTATGATTGTGTACCCATTTCTATTCCTCCTATTTCAGCACCATCTGTGCCGAAATGAAGAAAATGCTTCAGACAAAAAGTTTGTAGATTTTTCCATAGAATCGTAGTCTGCAATAGAAAACTGGGTTCCCATTGAAGATTTCAAACTTGCCCACCGCCACCCACGCATTGTATGAGGTGGAGAGGCAAGTTTGGTATTGGTGTATGTCCCCCTCCGAATCAAACAAATTAGAATTACAACTTTTGTTTGATCCAAATGTGTAGTTTTGAAATAAACACTCTGTATATACAGTCGGACGCTGAAGTCTACATACACCTCCATTTCGTGGCATATTGCGTATAGCCTGGATGCACAGAGGTAGGGTCGCAGGTTCGAATCCTGCCCCGGGCATGGATGTGTGTGATGTCCTTAGGTTAGTTAGGTTTAAGTAGTTCTATGTTCTAGGGGACTGATGACCTCAGAAGTTAAGTCCCATAGTGCTCAGAGCCATTTGAACCATTTTTTGCACAGAGGTCGACAAGCAGCTCTGTGCCTGCGTCCACGTCCACAATAACATAAACCAAGGTCTTGAGACGGGTATCGTGCACTGCAAGCGTGATACATGCAACAGTGTTTGTTTACTGCGGTACAGAAGTCAACATACACTTCGAATCTGTCGTTAGTTGCAAGAGAGACGTTGCAGTGAACACAGTGCAAGTGGTGCGGTTTGTTGATATAATAGACGAGTATTGCAATACATAGTTCGTTCGCGTAACATGGATTCAAAAAGAGCCGAAATAACAGTGGAGGAGAGAAAATATTACTGAGCTCAGTACAAAGGGCTTTTCACTGCGGAAATTGTTAGAAGCACCCATGCAAGTATCCAAACCGTAATAAGAAATTACAGGGATCGAGAAAGTGTAGAAAAGAAGCTAGATGTGGATGACCACCAAAATTATCTAACAGGGAGCGCCGACACATCCCAGAATTACAGCTACGGAGTTGGTATTAGATGTCGCAAATACTAGATTAATTTTCACCCCATAACAGTACGAATACTGCTGCACAATCATGGATTTGAAAGTACAACAGCAAGGAAAAACCGTTCATAAGCAGGTAAATGAACAGAAGCGCCTAGAATTTGCAACTCTGCAATAATGATTCCACATTTTGGAATAAAGAACTTTTCACGGATGAGAGTAAGTGTAACATCGTCCAGTGTGATAGACAGCAAAATGTGTGGCGAAAAAGGAATGAAGTTGGAAGAAGAGAAATATTGTCCCATGAGTGAAGTATGGTGGTGGAAATATTCTTGTGTGGGGTTGCATGTTTAGAGCTGGAGTTGGGAATTTAGTATTTATTGAAGGTATCGTGGATAAATAGAGGTATCTCACCATCTTAAAGGAGAATCTGAAACAATCTGCGGAGAAACTAGGACTAAGAACAGACTGGGTGTTTCAGCAAGACAATGATCTCAAGCATACGGCCATTGTCGTGAAAGAATGGCTACTTTACAATGTACCAAAACAGTTGCATTCGCCTCCTCAGTCACCAGACATTAACCTAATTGAACATCTTTCAGGAGAAATAAAGCGTAGGATAAAAAAATACAGCATCGAAAAAAAGATGATTTAAAAGCAACCTTAGTGAAAGAATAGAATAACTGCTTACAGAAAAAAATTGGTGGAATCTATGCCTCGACGTTTGGATGCTGTGATCGAAGCAGATGGTGGCAATACAAAATATTAAATTGGGCCTTAAAGTGAAGAACATCACAGTGTATCTTTACTTTTGTACCTGACCGCTGTTTCGTTTGTATTCTCAAGATGTCAGTATATGGAATTATTATTAATTATGCGGTGTATATGCTGCTTTTCAGTATGTCTGTTTATGTCACAGAAAGTGAATGCATAATATTTTCTTGATTGATTTTCACTTCAAGTGCTATTTTTAGGGTGAATGTATACTTTAGTGTCCGACTGTCTATATTCGTATTATTTTACTTCTAATTCGACAGGTGATTGTAAGATATTTCTATTTGCTTAACTGGGTAGTAAAGGATGTTAAATACAACATAGAGAGTATATCAAATGGTGCAATTCAAGATGGTTTCTAGAAAATTAATTGATGCTAACTCACAGTAAGACTCAGTTTTACAGCTTCTAGCACACAGTTCAACTAAAAATGACATGTTGATTACACAGAATGGGTATATGATTAGTGTGTCTGAACACTCCAAATTCCTAGGTTTTCACACAGATGGTAAACTGTAATGGAAAGCCCATTTTCAGGATCTTGTTCAAAAACTTCATTCTGCTATATTTACCATTAGAACAGTATCTGAAATAAGCGATATTCCAACACGGAAATTTGTCTACTTCGCTTATTTTCATTCTTCTATGACATACGGTATTATATTCTGGGGCAAATCTTCTCATTCATTTGGCTCAGAAAAGAGAAGTTCCACCAATATATGGTGTAAGTTCATGAACCTCTTGTGGTTCCTTGTTAAGAGGTTAAGGAGTCTGGGAATTCAGACAGTGGCCTCTCAAAATATAATACGAGTATATACAATATGAGCTTGTTCCCAAATTTTATCCTATCTGTTATTAACGTGTCTGATGTTAATGTCGTGTACTGGCTCGTTCCATGACCAAAGATGTGGTCCTCAGTTTGGCCATACAAAACTAGATGTGTGAAATAAAAAAATAAATAAAATATTTCCCTTTCAGTTGTCAAGATGTTGGCGTCAGAAAAAAGAAAACTGAACATCCATTGATCTGAGCGTAGAACGTTACATCCATTAATTGGTAGTTAGGTTAGATCATTTTGTAAGAGGAGTATGTAGACTAAAGTTAGATATCGCGGGAATTAGTGAAGTACGGTGATAGGAAGAAAAGGACTAGTGATCAGGTGAGTACAGATTTATCAACACAAAATCAAATAAGGAAAATACAGGAGTAAGTGCAACTATAGATAAGAAAATACGAATGCCGGTAAACTACCATGAGAGATGCAGTGACAGGACTACCGTAGTCACCGGCCGTGGTGGTCTCGCGGTTCTAGGCGCTCAGTCCGGAACCGCGCGACTGCTACGGTCGCAGGTTCGAATCCTGCCTCGGGCATGGATGTGTGTGATGTCCTTAGGTTAGTTAGGTTTAAGTAGTTCTAAGTTCTAGGGGACTGATGACCACAGATGTTAAGTCCCATAGTGCTCAGAGACATTTGAGTACCGTAGTCAAAACAGATACAAAGCTAACAATCAACACAGCGGTAAATGCTTCTATGAAAACTAACTCTGCAAATGGCGAAGGGAGTGAAGGAAAGTATAATGAGACCATAAAATTTATTCAAAAAGATAAGAGAGAACATGGGTGGAGTGGAGGGGGAAGGGAATGAATAAAAGGGGAAGCTGCTTGGTAGAATCGTGTACATAGTACAATTTAATCATTGCTAACTTGTGGTATAAGAATCATGAAAGAAGGCTGTATTCCTCGAAGAGACACCGGAAGGTTTCAGATAGATTACGTAATGTTAAGATGATGATTTAGATACCAGATTTTCGGCTGTAAAACATTTCTAGGGGCAGAACTGGACTGTGGCCATATTTTTTTTTTTTGCTTATTAACTGCAGATTAAAACCGAAGAAATTGCAGAAGTTAGATAATTGGAGATGCCGGACTTGGATATATTGAAAGAACCAGAAGTTGTTCAGAGGTTCAAAGGGCGCATTGGGTAACGATTGAATGAAACATGTGAAAGGAATACAATAGAAGAGTAATGGGACGCTATGAAGGATGAAAGACTAACGACAACAGAGGATCAGACAGACAAAGCCCAGCAGAAATCTTTGGGTAACACATGACATCATAAATTCAATCGGGAAAAGGAGAAAATATAAAAATGTAGCAAATGAAACAGCAAAAGGGAATACAGACAATTAAAAATAAGATTGACCGAAAGTGCAAAGCGGCGAAGCAGTTATAGCTAGAGGTGGAATGCAAAACTGTAGACGCATGAGTGACAGTAGGAAAGATGGATGCCACCTACAGGAGAATTAGACAGACATTTGAACAAAAGATAAGCACTTGGACGAGTATTAAGAGCTCAAATTGCAAGTCAGTTGTATGAAAAGAAGAACGGCAGAAAGGTAGAGGAAGTATATAGAAGGTTTGTGCAGTGGAAACGAACTTGTAGAGAGGGAAGGGGAAGTAGATGAAGAAGAGATGGCAGATATGATACTGCGAGAATAATTTGAGACAACAAGAAAAGACTAAAGAGAATCATTGAGAGCATTGGGAGAGCCAGTCATGAGAAACTAGTCCGCCTGGTATGCAAAATATGAGGCAGGCAAAATACCTTCAGACTTCAAGAAGAAATTAATAGTACGAGTTCCAAACTAGTTACACAACTAACATTTTAATAAGTCATAGTTTCAAAATACTGACACAAATTATTATCAGAAGAATGGAAAAACTAGTAGACACAGACATCTAGGAAATATGTTTGAGTTTGGGAGAAATTTAAGAACACGTGATTTAATTCTGACACAATGCACATGATAGACTGAAGAGACGCAAACCTACGTTTACATCATTTGTAGATTTAGAAGAAGCATTTGACAATGTTTACTGGAATACACTTTGAAATTATGAAGGTAACATGTATAAAATACAGAGAGCGTGAAGCTATCTACAAGTTGTACAAAAATCAGATTGGAGTTACATGAACAGAAGGGGACGAAAGAGAAGTAATAGTTGAGAGGGGAGTGCGGAGGGCTGTAGTTTATCTCCGATGTTACTCAATCTGTACTTCGAACAAACAGTAAAGGAAACCAACTAGAAACTTTCAATAGACATTTAAGTTCACGGAGAAGCAAGAAGGACTTGAGGACTGGCTGATAACTTTGTAATTCTGTCACAGGCGACAAAGGACTTGGAAAATCATTTTGACGGAATCGTTATTCTCTTGAAAAGAATTTATATGATGAAAATCAAGAAACACTCGACTAGGAGAGTAATGGAAAATAATCAAATTAAATCAGGCAATGCTGAGGGAACTAGATTACGAGATGGCAATGGCAGAAGTACAGAATATGTGAACGTAGTTGGAAATACTGAGGCAAGCATTTCTGAAACCTAAATTAATTATTAAAATCGAATATAAATTTATATGTAATGAATTCTCCTTTGGATATATATCTCTGGAGCGTAGCGTTGTACGGCAATAAAACATGGAATCAACAGCTGAGACAAGAATAAAATTGGAGGAATTGGGACTAACTGTTAATCTCGTAACGTGAGGAAGTTCAAAATGGTTCAAATGGCTCTGAGCAGTATGGGACTTAACATCTATGGTCATCAGTCCCCTAGAACTTAGAACTACTTAAACCTAACTAACCTAAGGACAGCACACAACACCCAGCCATCACGAGGCAGAGAAAATCCCTGACCCCGCCGGAAATCGAACCCGGGAACCCGGGCGTGGGAAGCGAGAACGCTACCGCACGACCACGAGATGCGGGCACGTGAGGAAGTGGGAGGGATAGTATGAGGGATAAAAATGGTAAAGGGAGACCAACGCTTGACTACAGTAAGCAAGTTCAAATGGATGAAGGTTGCGGTAGTTATGTAGAGATGAAAATGGTTGCACAGAACACACTAGCCGGGAGCTGCATCAAATAGTCTTCCTTGTTCCCAGAATGAAATTTTCACTCTGCAGCGGAGTGTGCACTGATATGAAACTTCCTGGCAGATTAAAACTGCCGGACCGAGACTCGAACTCGGCACTTTTGCCTTTCGCGGGCAAGTGCTCTGCCAACTGAGCTACCCAAGCGCGACTCACGCACCCACCTCACAGCTTTACTTCTGCCAGTACCTCGTCTCCTACCTTCCAAACTTTACAGAAGCTCTCCTGCGAACGCCGTTCGGTTCTAAGCGCTTCAGTTTGGAACCGCGTGACCGCTACGGTCGCAGGTTCGAATCCTGCCTCGGGCATGGATGTGTGTGATGTCCTTAGGTTAGTTAGGTTTAAGTAGTTCTAAGTTCTAGGGGACTGATGACCTCAGAAGTTAAGTCCCATAGTGCTCAGAGCCATTTGAACCAATTTTTTCTCCTGCGAACCTTGCGGAACTAGCACTCCTGAAAGAAAGGATATTGCGGAGACATGGCTTAACCACAGCCTGGGGAATGTTTCCAGAATGAGATTTTCACTCTGCAGCTGAGTGTGCGCTGATATGAAACTTCCTGGCAGATTAAAACTGTGTGCCGGACCGAGACTCGAACTGGGGACCTTTGCCTTTCGCGAGAAAGTAAGTAGAGCACTGAGAAATAACGTAAGTTTGAAATTAAAACTTCTTAGGACTTTATGCTAAATCGGTATATAGAATTTTACTTTCTAATTCGTTGCACTCTTCGCCTATGGCTCTCCTTACACTAATATTGGCTTCAAAATTTTTTGGTACCTTGTTCCCGGATAACAGCGATCTAGCAATGTTATAAGTTGTTTATTAAACACTGTCGTGGTCTCATATGAGTTGTTACTTTTTATTTTGATGCCGGATTTCGATCTACTACAGAGACCATCATCAGATTTACATTTCTTGGTGATCGCAGGAGTCGCTGGCGTGGAGCACTCCCGTCCGTGCTTGCGTGGAGATCACTGCTCAAACCGGTGATCAAAATAAAAAGTAACAACTCATATGTGACCACGAGTGTGTTTACTAAATAAATTGTAGTATTGGCTATGTTCAGCTTTCGTAAATTATCAAGGAAGCTCATAAAACGAGAGAAAAAGAAGGCTTTTTTGTAGCATATTTTCACAATCCTAACTTGTGTTGTGCCTTTAATTACCTCGACGTTCACGGGACTCTAAACTATAATCTTTTTATGGAATAAATACAGCAAACAGTTACCATTTAGAGACATTAACAGAAGTCGTCGACCTTCCAGAATAACGACAAGGATAGAGGGTTTTGTGTAAAAGAAAAGAAACGTTGTATAATGGAAAATACTCTTGATTAACAAATTACGGGTGCAGACATACGAAACTAGTAGTGATGTCTTATACTTTTAGATAATCAGTCTTATTTTTATCTATATAAGTGAAATATACAGGGTGTTAAAAAAAGAATCAAATATTTTGAGAGGTTGTAGTACACACCGAAACAAAAAAAGTCTAGTAAACATGAGCACTTGTTCAATAGAAGAGATGTGTCTCACAGTGTCGAAGATGAACAAGTGCTCATAGCGCTTAAGGTATGCATTTTAGAGTCCATGTTTACAGACATTTTTTCTTGTTTCGGTGTGTACTACAACCTCTCAAAATATTCGACACTTTTCTAACCTTCTGTATAAGAGACTGACGTGATTTGAATACTCCAATAATTCGTGAACAGTTGTAAGTGTCGAAACTAAGTTTCTGGCAAATGATAAATTAATTTGCTATTTTAGTAGCACATCCATCTTTCTGTCTACCGAGATACTGAAGCAATCACTTTTTTTTAATAGAACGACTTATCTCTGTTAACGACATTTTAGTTTCGTCGGTATGTACTGTACTTCACGATTCACCGCCAGTTGGCCCAATTGAAGGAAGGTAACTTCCTTCCCCCATGAACCATGGACCTTGCCGTTGGTGGGGGGGGCGTGCGTGTCTCAACGATACAGATAGCCGTACCGTAGGTGCAACCACAACGGAGGGGTATCTGTTGAGAGGCCAGACAAACGTGCGGTTCCTGAAGAGGGGCAGCAGCCTTTACAGTAGTTGCAGGGGCAACAGTCTGGATGATTGACTGATCTGGCCTTGTAACACTAACCGAAACGGCCTTGCTGTTGTGGTACTGCGAACGGCTGAAAGCAAGGGGAAACTACAGCCGTAATTTTTCCCGAGAGCATGCAGCTTTACTGTATGGTTAAATGATGATGGCGTCCTCTTGGGTAAAATATTCCGGAGGTAAAATAGTCCCCCATTCGGATCTCCTGGCAGGGACTACTCAAGAGGACGTTGTTATCAGGAGAAAGAAAACTGCCGTTCTACGGATCGGAGCGTGGAATGTCAGATCCCTTAATCGGGCAGGTAGGTTAGAAAATTTGAAAAGGGAAATGTATAGGTTAAAGTTAGATATAGTGGGAATTAGTGAAGTTCGGTGGCAGGAGGAACAAGACTTCTGGTCACGTGAATACAGGGGTTATAAATACAAAATCAAATAGGGGTAATGCAGGGGTAGGTTTAATAATGAATAAAAAATAGGAGTGCGGGTAAGCTACTACAAACAGCATAGTGAACGTATTATAGTGGCCAAGATAGACACGAAGCCCATGCCTACTACAGTAGTACAGGTTTATATGCCAACTAGCTCTGCAGATGACGAAGAAATTGAAGAAGTGTATGATGAAATAAAAGAAATCATTCAGGTAGCGAAGGGAGACGAAAATTTAATAGTCATGGGTGACTGCAATTCAAAAAAATGGTTCAAATGGCTCTGAGCACTATGGGACTCAACTGCTGTGGTCATCAGTCCCCTAGAACTTAGAACTACTTAAACATAACTAACCTAAGGACATCACACACACACCCATGCCCGACGCAGGATTCGAACCTGCGACCGTAGCAGCAGCGCGGTTCCGGACTGGAGCGCGTAGAACCGCACGGCCACCGCGGCCGGCGACTGGAATTCGACAGTAGGAAAAGGGATAGAAGGAAACATAGTAGGTGAATATGGATTGGGGCTAAGAAATGAAAGAGGAAGCCGTCTGGTAGAATTTTGCACAGAGCATAACTTAATCATAGCTAACACTTGGTTCGACAATCACAATAGAAGGTTGTATACATGGAAGAATCCTGGAGACAAAAAAATGGTTCAAATGGCTCTGAGCACTATGGGACTTAACATCGATGGTCATCAGTCCCCTAGAACTTAGAACTACTTAAACCTAACTAACCTAAGGACATCACACACCACCCAGCCATCACGAGGCAGAGAAAATCCCTGACCCCGCCGGGAATCGAACCCGGGAACCCGGGCGTGGGAAGCGAGAACGCTACCGCACGACCACGAAATGCGGGCAATCCTGGAGACACTAAAAGCTATCAGATAGATTATATAATGGTAAGACAGAGATTTAGGAACCAGGTTTTAAATTGGAGGACATTTCCAGGGGCAGATGTGGACTCTGACCGCAATCTATTGGTTATGAACTGTAGATTAAAACTGAAGAAACTGCAAAAAGGTGGGAATTTAAGGAGATGGGACCTGGATAAACTGAAAGAACCAGAGGTTTTACAGAGTTTCAGGGACAGCATAAGCGAACAATTGACAGGAACGGGGGAAAGAAATACAGTAGAAGAAGAATGGGTAGCTTTGAGGGATGAAGTAGTGAAGGCAGCAAAGGATCAAGTAGGTAAAAAGAAGAGGGCTAGTAGAAATCCTTGGGTAACTGAAAAAATATTGAATTTAATTGATGAAAGGAGAAAAAATAAAAATGCAGTAAATGAAGCAGGCAAAAAGGAATACAACCGTCTCAAAAATGAGATCGACAGAAAGTGCAAAATGGCTAAGCAGAGCTAGAGGACAAATGTAAGGATGTAGAGGCTTATCTCACTAGGGGTAAGATAGATACTGCCTACAGGAAAACTAAAGAGACCCTTGGAGAAAGGAGAACCACTTGTATGAATATCAAGAGCTCAGATGAAAACCCAGTTCTAAGCAAAGAAGGGAAAGCAGAAAAGTGGAAGGAGTATATAGAGGGTCTATACAAGGGCGATGTACTTAAGGATAATATTATGGAAAAGGAAGAGGATGTAGATGAAGATGAAATGGGAGATACAATACTGCGTGAAGAGTTTGACAGAGCACTGAAAGACCTGAGTCGAAACAAGGCCCCGGGAGTAGACAACATTCCATTAGAACTACTGACGGCCTTGGGAGAGCCAGTCCTGACGAAACTCTACCATCTGGTGAGCAAGATGTACGAGACAGGCGAAATACCCTCAGACTTCAAGAAGAATATAATAATTCCAATCCCAAAGAAAGCAGGTGTTGACAGATGTGAAAATTACCGAACTATCAGTTTAATAAGCCACAGCTGAAAAATACTAACACGAATTATTTACAGACGAATGGAAAAACTGGTAGAAGCCGACCACGGGGAAGATCAGTTTGGATTCCGTAGAAATGTTGGAACACGTGAGGCAATACTGACCTTACGACTTATCTTAGAAGAAAGATTAAGGAAAGGCAAACCTACGTTTCTTGCATTTGTAGATTTAGAGAAAGCTTTTGACAATGTTGACTGGAATACTCTCTTTCAGGGGTAAAATACAGGGAGCGAATGGCTATTTACAATCTGTACAGAAACCAGATGGCAGTTATAAGTGTCGAGGGGCATGAAAGGGAAGCAGTGGTTGGGAATTGAGTGCGACAGGGTTGTAGCCTCTCCCCGATGTTATTCAATCTGCATATTGAGCAAGCAGTAAAGGAAACAAAAGAACAATTTGGAGTAGGTATTAAGATCCTGGGAGAAGGAATGAAAACTTTAAGGTTCGCCGATGACATTGTAATTCTGTCAGAGACAGCAAAGGACTTGGAAGAGCAGTTGAACGGAATGGACAGTGTCTTGAAAGGAGGATATAAGATGAACATCAACAAAAGTAAAACGAGGATAATGGACTGTAGTCGAATTAAGTCGGGTGATGCTGAGAGAATTAGATTAGGAAATGAGACACTTAAAGTAGTAAAGAAGTTTTGCTATTTGGGGAGCAAAATAACTGATAATGGTCGAAGTAGAGAGGATATAAAATATAGACTGGCAATGGCAAGGAAAGCGTTTCTGAAGAAGAGAAATTTGTTAACATCGAGTATAGATTTAAGTGTCAGGAAGTCGTTTCTGAAAGTATTTGTATGGAGTGTAGCCATGTATGGAAGTGAAACATGGACAATAAATAGTTTGGACAAGAAGAGAATAGAAGCATTCGAAATGTGGTGCTACAGAAGAATGTTGAAGATTAAGTGGGTAGATCACGTAACGAATGAAAAGGTATTGAATAAAGTTGGGGAGAAGAGAAGTTTGTGGCACAACTTGACTAGAAGAAGGGATCGGTTGGTAGGACATGTCCTGAGGCATCAAGGGATCACGAATTTAGCATTGGAGGGCAGCGTGGAGGATAAAAATCGTAGAGGGAGACCAAGAGATGATTACACTTAGCAGATTCAGAAGGATGTAGGTTGCAGTAGGTACTGGGAGATGAATGAGCTTGCACAGGATAGATTAGCATGGAGAGCTGCATCAAACCAGTCTCAGGACTGAAGACTACAACAACAACAACAATGTTGACTTCGGTGCTTGTGTTGACATGCGACTCATTGCTCTACAGTACTAGCATCAAGCACATCAGTACGTAGCATCAACAGGTTAGTGTTTATCACGAACGTGGTTTTGCAGTCAGTACAATGTTTACAAATGCGGAGTTGGCAGATGCCCATTTGATGTATGGATTAGCACGGGGCAATAGCCGTGGCGCGGTACTTGTGTATCGAGACAGATTTCTAGAACGAAGGTGTCCCGACAGGAAGACGTTCGAAGCAATTGATCGGCGTCTTAGGGAGCACGGAACATTCCAGCCTATGACTCGCGACTGTGGAAGACCTAGAACTCCGAGGACACCTGCAATGGACGAGGCAATTCTTCGTGCAGTTGACGATAACCCTAATGTCAGCGTCAGAGAAGTTGCTATTGCACAAGATCACGTCACTGTATGGAGAATGTTACGGGAGAACCAGTTGTATCCGTACCATGCACAGCATGTGCAGGCACTATCAGCAGCTGATTGGCCTCCACGGGTACACTTCTGCGAAGTGTCAATCCTCATTTCAGTGCAAATGTTCTCTTTACGGATGAGGCTACATTCCAACGTGATCAAATTGGAAATTTTCACAATTAACATGTGTGGGCTGACGAGAATCCGCGCCCAATTATGCAATCACGTCATCAACGCAGATTTTCTGTGAACGTTTAGGCAGGCATTGTTAGTGATGTCTTGATTGGGCCCCATGTTCTTCCACCTACGCTCAATGGAGCACGTTCTCACGATTTCATACGGGATACTCTACCTGTGCTGCTAGAACATGTGCCTTTACAAGTACGACACAACTTGTGGTTCATGCACGATGGAGCTCCTGCACATTTCAGTCGAAGTGTTCGTACGCTTCTCAACAACAGATTCGGTGACCGTTGGATTGGTAGAGGCGGACCAATTCCATGGCCTCCACGCTCTCCTGACCTCAACCCTCTTGACTTTTATTTATGGGGGCATTTGAAAGCTTTTGTCTACGTAACCCCGGTACCAAATGTAGAGACTCTTCGTGCTCGTATTGTAGACGGCTGTGATACAATACGCCATTCTCCAGGGCTGCACCAGCGCATCAGGGATTCCATGCGACAGAGGGTGGATGCATGTATCTTCGCTAACGGAGGACATTTTGAACATTTCCTGTAACAAAGTGTTTGAAGTCACGCTGGTACGTTCTGTTGCTGTGTGTTTCCATTCCATGATTAATGTGATTTGAAGAGAAGTAATAAAATGACCTCTAACATGGAAAGTAAGCGTTTCCGGACACATGTCCACATAACATATTTTCTTTCTTTCTGTGTGAGGAATGTTTCCTGAAAGTTTGGCCGTACCTTTTTGTAACACCCTGTAGATATGAGTGCCACGGCAGGCGACGAAACGTGTTCTCTTCCCCGCAGGATTTATAAACATCGTTGAAGAGTGCTCGGCACCATGCTGGAAACGGCTCCGTAGTGGAGGAAAGACAGCAGTTCGCTGTCTGCATCTGTACAGCGTTCCATATAAAAAACATTCCTCGTTATCTTGATATAAAAGAAAGATAAAAGTATTGCCGAGACATCAGCTTACTTGCTCGTTTGGGTACTATCATTTCCTGAAAGGCACGTTTCGATACTCACATTAGTTTAAGAAATATTTGGGAAACAACAGTACATCTAAATTAAGATAGTAAGGCAGTAGCTTAAAACACGCTCTTCCCAACTACGATTTCCCTGTGTCAAACACTACACCATATCTCTCGATGTGGAAGGAGATAACTAGACAGGGAGTCCTTGGACGCGAGTGACGGAGCCAAAGCATTGTACAAGCAGTTATCTCAGTGTTTCGAAAATGTCAGTATAACTAATCAGCACGGCGTAAAAGAAGTTGGAAATACATCCGTCCGTTTTCAGTCCATCGTTTCACAATTACATAAGCACACTCGTTCAGACTAGAATTAATATTTTAGATTTTCTCTAGTAATGAATCTGAGCGACCGGTAGGTACGAACTACAGATACAATTGCGTTCTTAACATGTATGTGAAACACTACAGCTATGTTTCTGAATAAGTTATGTAGATTTTAATCTATAGAAAGCATTAAAGAAAAGGGACCGAAGTTATCATTCTGGAAAAGCGCAGTTTGAAATCCGTATAACTTTGAATACGAAAATATTGTCATCTTTTCTCTTTTGGACACAGATATCTGCAAACGAACGAGGACTGCGGTAACTGCGAATTCTGATTACCATTTTTTAGAATTGCATAAACTGCTGTTACTGGGAATGATGAGGGACTAGAATTTTTGAAATTTGTGGTAAGGTCTTATGGGACCAAATTGCTGAGATCATCGGTCCCTAAGCTTACACACTTCTTAAACTAGCTTAAAATAACTTACACTAAGGACAACACCCACATCCATGCCCGAAGGAGGACTCGAACCTCCGACGGGGGGAGCCGCCCGGGCCGTAACAAAACGCCTCAGGCCAGGGTCTAGAATATATTGCTGATGCAGGAGGTATTACAGAAAGTTACAGGTGGTGTGGAGGGGAGGTCTAGGTTCAGCACTGATTAAAATTTTAATGAAGCAAATATTCTATAGAACGTTCATCATTCGATGTATGGTGGCAAGTTTAGTATGGTGGTCGATAAGTGCAGTGCAATTCAATTTAGTAAGAAACGCGTATGTCAATGTTACCAAAAAACCTGACGTAGTTGTTTATTGTCGTTGTGAAGCACAGATCATTATGCAGAAATGCCAGTGTGGGTGTTTGGATGTAGTATCTTCTTACTAGCAATTGCCTCGGCTACATCAATATACATTTACTTCTCTTAGTGCAATGTACCTATAGAAAGCCGCCGCTGTTTGCTTCAATCCGGCTTTTGCAGAAGATGATATGATTTTGTCCTCTTTATGGTGTAGTTTGATACACAAACGTAAACAAAAGTTGCAAATAACTTTTGGTTATACTGCCCTCACATCTATAACTAATGGATTTGGATGCGATACTGTATACCTAACTTCAGCCAAATTAGCTGTCATGATGTTTAAGTTTAGGGACACCATACTATGTTGGAGTTTTAAGCATCTTTAGATGCAGATCAACAAATTATTTTTGAAATGCTTTTATTTGTTTAGACCCATGATGAAAACATTTCGGCACTCACCTAATGTGAATCACGGGAACTACAACAAACCTAAGCCGACATATTTGCACTACAATTTGCGACAAACTTTGCGATTAAGTAGGGAAAACGTGAAAAACTTTGTTAGCAGCTAGTCCTGTTTTGGCAAGTGTAACACGAAAGATTACAGTTGAGCGTTTCGTCGAAGTTACTGGAGATCAAGCAAAAGCTCTAATAGGACCCAGCCGTATAATCGAGCATGTTAACGCGACCGCTTCCGGGACGAGGAGATATGACAGCCCCGGATCGAAGCTGTCCGGCGAACTGATGACGAGAGGTCGGTGTGCCAGCCAGCTTGGATGTGGTTTTTAGGCGGATACCCACAATCCACTAGTTGAATACCGGGTTGGTTCCCATGTTCCGTCTCAGATACACGCTACGCAAACGTTTAGTACCATTTCTTGCACTTTCTGACAGAATTTACTCTATACACAGACAGATTGGGTACTCTACTTCTGTCTTGGGGGGAAGGGGCCGCTGAATAAGAGACTGATGACATTTCGGTGTTTGGTCTTCTTAAACACTTACTCATCATCAGCATCTAATGGGATAAGGTGTAGAGGATATCAGCCATGTCCTTTTCGAAGAAACTTGAACACCATTCGCCTTAAAAGCTTTGGGAAAACTACAGAAAAATTAAATCTGGATGATTGGATTGAGACTTAGCGCTGCAGCCGAATCCACTCTCTCGGTCCTTACAACTCTGTTGAAGACTCGTAATCTGTATGAGGAACCATGCATCAGACGTTATGTTGGACGAAAAGAGTCGCTCAAAGAATCGAGGAGTAGCACCGTGTTAACTGCTTTGTAGTTACTATTCGTGAGCGTTCTAAGTCAGCGCTTGTAGTTTGACTTGCAAATAATTAAGACCTGCAATACAGGAAACGGATATAAATTTATAACAAATGTGTTTGACCGTATTTCTGGCAACTCTATAAAGATTGCTTTGCAGATCCAAACGAAGAAGAAATGACTTACAGAACGTCCGCTAAAGTGTGTGTTTTTGTACAGTAAATGAACACGAGAATGAACAAACATTCCAGGTGCTAGTTAACGTTTCGTCACATTCTCATGCGAACGGGAGACAATAGAATAGGATTGACGGAGCAAGCAGAGACTTGTCGGTGACAAAGCAGTTCCTCTGTGAAACGTCCTCCCAGTGGATGAGGGTTTCGGCTGCGGGTAAGCCCTGGGGAGAAGTAAGCCTCGCTGCGACAGCGGGCTGAGCAACAGCGCGCAGCCAACTGCGTGATGCCGACTATCTCGGGATCACGCGACTTGCTGGTCTCTTCTTGTTCGTGGCTTCCCCGAGCTGCCCAGACTGGGCGCAATGTGCACCCGTCACGCTACTGGTGCACGTTTCCTGACCAGTGGGGTGGCGCCAAGGAAAAACTCGGTACGAGCAATAAGCTATTGATGCGCCGAACTGCCCTGTACCCCTAGACAATTCCGAAATAGATACCTAGATAATATTACTTCAAATATATCTGAAACTTTGTAGATCATTCGTTTATAGTTTCCTCTCTGTATGTTGCGTAGGCTGCAGGCATTTTTCTTGATATGGGCGGAGCGTCAATAACTAATACTACAACTGTTTCGATATCACTTTGCTGCATCCTGTTTTTTCATCCTGGTTTTACCCAGTAAGTACTACTTACTTTATTTATTCGTTAATCTACTTGTGTTACCTGTCAGGGTTAGAGTGAATAAGATATGTCTTACAGCTAACCAGGCATCCTTTACAATTTACGGTAACATCAAATGTGTTCATATAGAGGTTGTTTCAAAATGATGTTTTAAAAATTTCGGGTGCAGGTTCCTTACACCAAAACAAGAAAAAAATGTCAAGTAAACATGGGATCTACAATGCATATCTTACAAGCTATGAGCACTTGTTCTGTAGAAGAGATGTTTTTCACTGCAGTGAAGATGAACAAGTGCTTGTAACTTTTAAGGTGTGCGTTTTAGAGCACATGTTTACTGGACATTTTCTTCTTGAATTGGTGTAAGGAATCTGTTCCAAATTTTTAAAACGTCGTTTTGAAATACCCTGCTTATTCTTTAACTCAAATGAAGATTGGAAATAGAAAACATTCTAAGTGGCAAATCTGACACTGTAATAACAATGTAACTCTGTTTGTATATAACTGACTTGGATCAAAAGAATTGAGAAGGAACTCTGATATTACAAAATTATGCTGCTTACCGCAGTACCGCAAAAAGTAATGAGAAAATTTAGAAAATAAGTACTTCTTTAAGTTAAGAACGTTCTAAGTGCCATAACAGGAAAATGAGTGGTTCTAACCGCCAATAATAAAGTTTTTACAAGTTTATTCTTACAGGGAAGGAAACGGCAACCAGCCACTATTAATAATGCTATTTAGTTACACAAATAGCGCCGTTGCCGGTTTGGAAGCTATAGGCTCATCTTCCGGTGACTGTTGGCGTTTTTTCAACAGCTAATGCAATAAAAAAATAAATGTAATGTAAACGTGAACAGCCGTCTGAAGATGAACCCGTCGGCTCGAAACCGGGGACGGTGTTTTTAATATGATTTAACTGTGACTGTTTGCTGTCTTCTTTTCAAGAATTAACTTCAAACAATGGAAAATCCACGGTGGAATGTAACAATATTACCAAACGGATAGTTGCTACACACCACATAGCGGAGATGCTGAGTCGCAGATAGGCACAACAACAAGACTGTCAGAAAGTGACCTTTCGGCCACTAAGCCTTCGTCGGAAATATACAACACACACATACACACACACACACACACGACCACAGTCTCTGGCTACTGAAGACTGTGGTCAGGTGTGTGTGAGTTGCGTATGGTTGAGTGTGTGAGTGTGTTGTCTATTTCCGACAAAGACCTGGTTGGCCGAGAGCTCACTTTGTGACAGTCGTTTTGTTGTGACTATCTGCGACTTAGCATCTCCGCTATATGGTGTGTAGCAACTATCCTTTTCGTAATAGAATCAACTTCTATTTTGTACATAGCCACGGTCTCAAAAATATCAATTTTCGACAAAATATCAGAAAGTAAGTTCTTTGTTCCAAGTGCGATTAATACTGAGGCACTACGTTCTATTTGTGATAATGGAGATACAGATATACAGCAAGGCTTTTAACTAGTAGAATTGTAGTCAACAAATACAAATTATCATATAAAGGGTGATACCGTAATGATGTTTCAGATTTTCAGGAACGATGGAGAAGGTTAAACGTATCAATTTGAGATAATGGACCCTAGTCTGGAAACGACCTAGTCGAAAGTTATAAGCGAAAACCTACTCAAGTTCCATCTTATCCTCCCGCAGCGCTCGAACTAAGGACTCCCGGCTTCCGATACCTTGATCATGACGTACAGAACTCCTGCTGAATACTTTCCGGTACCCTCAGATGATTTCTTATGTTTATGGACATAACTTGATTTCAGAGACACCGAAAATCCTAAATCTACGTTACAGGAATAATTGATTCCATTTACCTGCACAAGCTTCACAAGCTGCTACATTTTCAACAATTGTCCAAAATGGCGTCCCCCCAGCGACAATGCAGGCATGGAAACATGGTACGAAGTTCTGTCGCACCAGTTCTAATATCCCCGGTGGCGTTTAAACGGTGCCGCAGGTAGCTATAATTCTTGCCAGGAGATCCTCTTCATCCTCTACAGACGTCTCGTACTCAAGACTTTTCACATGGCCCCACAAGAAGAAATCAAGTTGGATGAGATCAAGTGAATGTGCTGGTAAGGAAACACGACCTCCGGTGCTACCCACTTTTCAGGGAATGTTTGGTCCAGGTGTCCACGAACTGTCAGTCCAAAGTGAGGTCGGGCTCCGTCATGTTGGAACCGCAACCGCTGACGAATAACATGTGGGATATGTTCCAGTAACCAAGAACCTGGGTAGTATGTCTCTGATAAACATTGTGTAAACTAGTGAATTTAGGTAGTGAAGAAGAAGAAACGGGTTAGTACATAATCATTGACAGAGAGGTCGAAAATCCTAACCTACCTTACAGTAATAATGAATTCCATTTACCTGCACCAGCTTCGCAAGCTGCTACATTTCCAACAGTTGTTGAAAATGGCGTTCCCCATTCACTGATAATCTGTGTTGATGGCTCTTCAAAACTGTAGCGTAGGGATTCTTATCAGCCAAAACATGACTATCGCGACAGCATTCCGTTTCTAGGAAAACTGGATTCATCCGTGAAAAGTACATATGCGGGAAAGTGAGAATCGACTGTAAGGCACTGTAAGAACCATGCCTGAACACAACACGAGCTCAGAAGTCAGCAGGAGTCAGAACATGCACTTTCTCGGATGGCAGTGGTGTAGCTGCATTTCCTGTAATACTCGCCACACAGCACTCTGCCAAACATTCAGTTCACATGCAACTGATCGAGTGCCGATTTCAGGCTCCTTATCCACTTTAGCAGGCACTGAATCTTCTTAGTTAGGAGTCTGTGTATTCGTCGTCCTCCACGGTTGTTGTACTGCTGTACCAATTACCCTCTTTCACTTAACTATTTTAGCGCTCTTGGAAACATGAGGTGAGCCGAATATCTTCTACGTGGACATTTGGTCCTGTATAACTTTAACGCTTCTCTGCTACTTCCTGTGCAGCTGGTCCTGGCGGAGGTTCGAGTCCTCCCTCGGGCATGGGTGTTTGTGTTTGTCCTTAGGATAATTTAGGTTAAATAGTGTGTAAGCTTAGGGACTGATGACCTTAGCAGTTAAGTCCCATAAGATTTCACACACCTTTGAACATTTTTTTCTCTGCTACTTCCATTTGCTTATCAATACACGAAATTCAAGTCCACAAGTTCCGTCGCTGGGTACAACTCTATTTGCTTAGGACTGATCGACGTTAGTACTTCAACTTGTAAATACAGACTGCAGTGTACTACAGTACGGACATGGTACACCAGGATTGCTCATGTCAGTACACAGTATGCCATCTGCATTGGACAAGTTGTTTTCCAGCCTCTACACCTAAGTGCTTGTCGGGACTGCATACCCTACAATCCTTACAACAATAGTACCAGTACAAGTATTCCACTGTCATAAGTGTTACGATTTTCGCTTACAACTTTTGACACGGCCGTTCCCGGGCTAAGGCCCTTTACCTCAAATTGATTCATTTACCCTTCTCCATCATCCCCGAAACTTTGTAGCATCATCACGGAATCACTCTGTATTTTAAATTTTGGAACCAAAAAGGAAAGCGCAACTTGGCACAGAGATCATGCGGCATCTACCGCCGCATGTTTGAAAGACTTTCGCTGCGGTTTGACACCGGTATCAAGTTTAGTGACATTCAAGAGAGTATCGAGAACACGATAACACTGAAAATGTGTTTCGTGAAAAAAAATAGAACTTAGTTCGTTTTCCATTTTCACTCCTCAAATGATAAAAATGGCGATTAAACTAAAAAACTGTCATAATTATTAATAATAATAGCAATAATAATAATAATAATAATAATAATAATAATAATAGTTTCTGCAAAACAGGACTGATGTCGGGACAACAGATCTAAATAGCGAATATCAAGCAGGATTCAGAAAATGCACGACAGATCCTAAATATCAAATGGTTCAAATGGCTCTGAGCACTATGGGACTTAACATCTGAGGTCATCAGTCCCCTAGAACTTAGAACTACTTAAACCTAACTAACCTAAGGGTGTCACACACATCCACGCCCGAGGCAGGATTCGAACCTGCGACCGTAACGGTCGCGCGGCTCCCAGACTGAAGCGCCTAGAACCACTCTGCCACAACGGTCGGCTCCTAAGTATCAAGACCATCTGAAAATTCCTTGAAAGACAGACATAATTATACTTTTTAATTTATGGACCGAATACAATATGGACATAGAAGCAAGAGAATCGAATTTAGAGATACCATTTCAAAATTTAAATTGCTAGGACTTTTCAGTATTCAAACAAGAGTATCCCACGGAAATGTCGTACTCTCTATCCGATCGTTCGTGAACAGGGAAAGGTTACGATGGCCTCAACAAAATAAGTCAAAGGAATGACTACTGGCACGTTAGGTACAAATGAAATTCATGAAACGGTAGTTGAGGTTCGCAGATAATATAATAATCTATATAACAACAGGTACTAAGAAATTTACTCTCTTTAAAATCTCCAATAATTTGGACCCGGAACCCAATTCAAAATCTCATTCATAATACAATTAATGCATGCAAAACTATAAAGCGAGGGGCGTTCAATAAGCAATACTTTCTTCCTCGACCAATTTCCTTTGAAAAAATGCGTAATTTGTTGTGGGACATAGTGGAATATTCCCGCTTGAGCTCCTATATTTTCGTGAGGTTCGGATAAGTGGTGGCGCTATACGTAACCTTCAAAATGGCGTCTCTAACGGAGGAGCGTTCCCGGAAGAGAGCTGTCATTGAGTTTCTTTTGGTGAAAAACGAGAGCATCGCAGATATACAGAGGCGCTTACAGAATATCTACGGAGACCTGGCAATGAATAAAAGCACGGTGAGTCTGTGGAAGACACGTCTGTCATCGTCGCAACAAGGTAGCCAAACCAGCCCGATCTCCGACGTGCCGGCTCCGCCACACACAGTTGTGACTCCTGCAATGCTGGAACGTGCGGACACTCTCATTCTAGGTGATGGACGGATGACAATCAAATACCTCGCTGCATAGCTGGATGTCTCTGTTGGTAGTGCTGACTCACTCGTTCAACAGTGGGAGTGCTCAAGGTGTGTGCTCGCTGGGTTCGTCGTCGCCTAACAGAGTAGCACAAAGGGCAATAAAGGACCATCCGTGCGGAATTGCTTGCGCCTTACGAGACTGATCGTGCCAATTTTTTGTCAACCATCGTCGCAGACAATGAAAAATCGGCTCTTAACTTCGAACTGGAAACAAATCGGCAGTCTGTGGAGTGGCACCGCACCACCTCTGCTCTGAAAAAAAGTTCAGAGCCGCATCCTCAGCCGATAAACTCGTTGTGGTGGTTTTCTGGGACTCTGAATTGGTTATTCTGTTTGATGTTCTCCGTCATCGTGCAGCGATCAACTCTGCAGTGTATTGTGCTACCCTCGGGCAATTGAAGAAGCGACTTGAGCGTGTTCGTCGGCAACAAGTATGGAAACGATATTCTCCTTCTCCATTACAACGCAAAGCCTCACACAAGCCCGCGCACCCGAGAGCAGCTCACAAAACTTCATTGGATTGTTCTCCCTCATCCAGCTTACAGCCCGGATCTCGAACCTTCCGGCTTCCATCTGCTTGGCCCAACAAAGGATGCAGTCCGCGGGGGGCAGTACGTAGATGATGGAGGGATCATTACTGCAGCAAAATGTTGGCTCCGACGTCAACCAGTAGGGTGCTACCATGCAGTCATACAGGCTGTCCCAGTAAGGTGGCGTAAAGCGCATCGTATTGAACGGAGATTATGTTGAATAACAGAGTTTTGTAGCCAAAAAAGTGGGGAATAACATGGTGTATCGGAATCCTTTATAAAACCAACCTACTTTCAGAAGAAAAATGTGTTGAATTACTTATTGAACGTCCCACGTATTACAACGTGGTAATTAAACTGTATTCATGATATGTATGGTACGCTGTATTCAAATATGTGTATGTGTCGTGGTGTAAAGTCCGTTTGCAACAGCGACATGTAACGAAGGGACCTCCAGATGTACGTACCTCCTATTTGTTCTACACAGGTACCACATGTTATGCCTCTTGGATCCGTTTTGGAAGTTTTCACTCTTGAATATCTTTGTTGTATCATAGTTCACACCTGTTTAGTTGTTGTTTTCATTTCTGTGAGAAGTCTTTACGACATCTCACCTGCTCTCACTATTCATCACAGAATATGAGTCATGTGATAAGAATACATTACCGTCGCAAGCAAATGAAGAAAATATGATGAATAGTGAGTTCAGTGCACCTTCTTCTAGATCTGTGTTCAGTTTCTGACAGGCTGTCCAATGGACCATTTTACCTCTAAATCTGGGGGGAGGGGGGGGGGTGTGCGATGGGGAGTATCCCTTGTAAGAAGCATTTGCTCATCAGTATGCTGAGAGGGGTTATGGAGGATAGGAAAGCCCAACGATTTATACTAATTTTCTCCGACAATTTCTTGAAGTTATGATTTTATTGAAAACATGAAATTAAAATTTCAAGCGGTGCTTTCAATCCAATATAATTAGCAAATTATCAGCTTCAAGCGTTAAAAATTTAAAAAGTACTGTTAGGTAATAAGCGTCACAACATCTGTAAACAATAGTATCAGTTACTTAGAAAGACAGGAACAACCAGACAAGGGAGAAGCAATAAAGAAAAAACTAATGAAAGAAGGAATGAGGATTTCCATCTCAATTCTACCGCAATGTAAATTATTTTATGCATCACGGTGATGCACAACATTGCCCTGAATCTTCCATAAACTACAGATAGCAATGATGGATAAAGCTTTGGCGAATTAGTTCCTGAACAAGTAGAATTAGTATATTGTCCAGACAAACCTTACTAGTCGGTGAGGTTATAGTATTTGATGAGGGAGATGGGCTACAGACGGATTTTACACTTTGGAGCAGGTTAAGAAACAAGATGAGTGAATGACGCTGCTTGTATGGTCACGTACAATATAACTGATCGTATAAGGCAATTACACTACCGGTCAAAAGTGTTCAATCCACCATGATAAAAATATATAGTTTACTTAAATGTACAAACGCATCGTACTAACTACAGAGACCAACAAAGTAGTTACTTTCTCTATCTGTCATTTTATGCAATACAATATAGTTTAGATTTTGACCTCTTCAAAGTATCCACTTTTTACCCCACAGAGCAGCTGCACATACACTTGGCATACTGGAAGCAAGATTTTGTAGTGCTATTGCAGATACTCCAGTGCAACACGTTTTTAAATTATTCCATAGTTCTTCAACATTAGATGAGCTCAGTTTTCTGACCTACATGTCAAGTTCCTCCCATAAGAGTTCACTGGTATTTATGTCAGGTGACCGAATTGGCCAACGCACATTCCTGAGTTCCAAACATTTCTCTCTTCTATTGTCATGCCGTCTGCATAATTTAACTACTACTACTACTACTACTACT
This sequence comes from Schistocerca cancellata, assembly GCF_023864275.1. NCBI lineage: Eukaryota > Metazoa > Arthropoda > Insecta > Orthoptera > Acrididae > Schistocerca > Schistocerca cancellata. The sequence goes on along the minus strand of NC_064629.1, from coordinate 343,591,649 downwards.
ACTACTACTAGAAAAAAACATGTTGGGAGTCACTGTCCTGCTGCAGAAGAAACCCGCAACCAATAATTCTCTTCCCAGATGAAACTGCATTTTTGATCAATATTCTGTGTTATCCTTCCTTCTTTAATTTTACATTAATTCTCACTAGATCCCCAACTTTATCACGCGCAAAACATTTCCATACCATGACCAACTGCAATCAGATGCTAAAAATGTCGTAGAATAATGGCAGAGAAGTTGTGAAATGTTCCTGAGGAATTTGTAAACGAAGTCACAAAGTATTAACAGTTATTTTCGACGATCTGTGACTAACAAAATTCCTACAAACATTATCCAAGACAAAATTAGTCATTCGAAGAAAGCCACGTGTAAGCCAGCACTGTCCTGCACAAGTGTGACCTGAGGGTTGCGTCACAGAGTGATAATACATGAGACTTTAGTTCCTCTCTTATGTAGCTGTTACTGTCCACATTGTCCACAGTACGTATCAGTTGAGACTGTATGTTGTATCCAGTGACGTATGAAACCATCACACTTCGCCTTTGCTTACCATATAAACAGATGCGAGATTGCGGTTACCACGAAAGCATCTAAGACGTATGAGGATATCACTGTAGAGTGAGGAACCCTTTGAAGAGTGTCTCTTCCGAAACACTACATTTTGCTACTCAGCTCGACAGAGACGGCATCCAACTTCCGAAGGCTGTCTTGGACGTTTATCGTTTCTTGACACTGGAAGTTGACGCAATGTTTATCGATCTATCAGTCCAGCCAACACCAGACGGAGTAGAAACTTTTGACTCAGATAGGCCTACACCGTTTGCGGTGCTCCAGCGTCGAGTCTGCACTGTAGACGAAGATGAAAGGGCCGTTACGACGGTGTGTACAAGACAGTTCTGAAGTGCCGTCTTATCACTTATTTAGGCAGACTAACAGTCTCTATCCATTAGCTTCACACACGCATCGATGTCGCAACAGCATGCTCTCTAAGAGACGAAAAGACACTGTAAGCCAAAGCCATTTCCCAGAGACCGCTCATTCCGCTCCGTTCAATCCTTCTAGTTGCTGATACTACGCATAAAAGGTAATTTGTTTTTTTTTTCCTCACGTTTTCGCTTCATTTGACAACTTTGCACTAGCTGAACTTCTCTACAATGGAAAGAGCATCCAGATATGCAAAAAAAGTAGATCACGGTCATTAAAAGTTTGACGAGAAACAGTCAAACACCTGGAAAGTCTCTGTACTTTTCTGTCTGTACCTATCGATGTTTTAGTAAGAAATTCTAGGTTAACTGGACATACTAGACTCATATACGGAAGGGACTGATCTCAAATACCTTCCTTGCCGTTTTGGTTAAAGTTTCTTATGATTTTTCCAAGACGCTCAAGGCGGCTGTTAGTATTGCTTATTCGAAAGGGCATAGCCAGTTTCCTGCCTTAACCGTGGCCAATGCGAGATTATGCTCCATTTCTTATTTGTGATGAACTCGTTATCAGTGGCACATTAAACACTAATCTGCGTTCCTTCAGTTTCTTCTTGTAATTGCAAGTAATAGCGCAATGTGGGCATAGATTATTAAATATTTATGACAATAATGCATACCGTCATTTTAAGCATAACGTAACATCAAACACAATTGAGTGGAGGTTGGTTGATTGATTTTGGGAGGGGACCAGATGTTCGGCTGAATCATATGTGGGTGCGTCAACATGACTCACTGTAGGCCGTAAAGGAAGACCTTTTTTATGTACTTTAGGAAGACCATACAGTCTCGGTGGTATGCTGCCATGTGGTCTTAACCGCTTAGTGGTCTCTGGAGCTAACGAGGAAGATTTCAAAAGTGCACACGTCTTCCGTTGCACACGTGCTGTTGGGTCTTGATCAATCTTCCTGTACATAATATCACTAAGTAGACTATACACCTTCTCCAAATACAACCTACAAGGTAACAAAACGGTAGAATTACCTTTATCAGCCTTCAGCACCACTATTTCGTGATCTTCTCGAAGGTTCCGTAGTGCAGTACTTTCTTCAGCCCATTCACACTGATTTGTACTTGCATTCTTCAAGTTGCCATCACCCATCCCAAACCATGAGTATACTTAAAACCCTTGTGCACAGGGCACATACGGTGTCGGATGCAGAGAATTTGCCTAAGGAACTTGCACATTTAAGGACGGTGTTCAGAGACAATGGATACTCGACCCGGCAAATTAACAGGGCCTTCTCAACTAAAGCCAGGAACCGGGACGTGATTAAAGAGGAGAACGTGCCAACAAAGTCCCTAGCTTTTCTTCCCTTCGTTGGAAATATCTCCTTCAAAATAGCGAAGATTCTTAATGATTTTCATGTGAAAGTGGTTTTTCATCCACCTTCTAAGATTTCGGATCTGGTGGGATCGGTGAAGGATGACTTGTTACTGCGGAAGGCGAGAATTTATAAAATACCGTGTCAATGTGGTATGGCCTATATATGATAGAAAACGCGAACGGTGGAAGAGCGTTGTACGGAACATAAACGTTGCACTCGCCTACTTCAACCCAGCAAGTCTGCAGTTGCGGAACATTGTATTCCCAACAGACATTCAATGGAGTATGACAAAACTTCGATTTTGGCCACAGCAACCACCTTTTGGGACTCCATTATCAAAGAATCAGTTGAAATACGCATTGCGGAAAATCTAATGAACCGTGACAGTGGTTGCCAACTGAATGACGCGTGGAATCCCGTCATCTCCGAAATGTGCTCGAGGTGAAGACGCCAGAAGACTTCGACAGCTGCGGCCAGTGACAATACCGACGGCAGCTGAGTCTTGCAGTTCCACCAGCGAGGTCGCTGCCGCTGGGCGGTGTGGTCCTTCCGTCTCCGCGACTTAAACGCATGCGCCGGCCGAAGTGGCCGTGCGGTTAAAGGCGCTGCAGTCTGGAACCGCAAGGCCGCTACGGTCGCAGGTTCGAATCCTGCCTCGGGCATGGATGTTTGTGATGTCCTTAGGTTAGTTAGGTTTAACTAGTTCTAAGTTCTAGGGGACTAATGACCTCAGCAGTTGAGTCCCATAGTGCTCAGAGCCATTTGAACCATTTTGAACTTAAACGCATGCGTGGCAGTACCATCAGCGCACTATATATGACGGAGCGGAGGACGTCTTCGTCAGTCCTCGTTCGGCTCACCTGAAGATGGTTGGCAGTTGTCCAGCCGAAATGTCGTGAAATGAAGTTTACGACTACCGGCTGCAATCCCGAAATCTCTTTGAACAATCTGAATGATGTCATGATCCCTGGGCATACTGAGCAGTCTCTGTGATATCATTAACCAAGCTGGTGATCCGGGCATACTAGGACAGTCTACCTTGTTGTCAGGACACTTAAATCCGAGATGGTAGATCTGTGGATACTAGGAAAGCCTGCATGGTTGTTAGATTTCTAAATGTCGTAATTATAGAATCTGCCCCTAAGTTCAAAATGTTGCTAGCCCAGCTATCTGAAGTTTAAAAGTCCACTTGTGCTGTGCTTTAACAAGTGCCACCAGTGCTAGAGAAGGGCAGGAGCTACTGTATCTTCATTTAAACAAAAACAGAATTGGGAAGGCGACTTACCCACTGCCTACACCATTATTGTGACTGATCAGCCACCACATGCAAGAGCACAGACGCTGCGCAATGCCTAATGTGAAGTGCACGATAGTTGTACTTATTCTCACCACTAGTACCCCATTTCTGATGGCGCTGCACTCACAGCCCATGTTACCTAAGTTAAAATGGACGGGGGAAATTAAAAAATGGAAGAAGCACATTTGTACTTTAACCCATGTTAAAATAATAATCATCGTGGACTCATGAGCTAAGCAGAAAAAAGGGTTGTAAAACTACCTATAGGAAAGTGTAGATGAACTAAATACGTAGGGACGACACTTGAAATAATACGATAATTTCACATTTTTAGGGTCACGCTAAACTTCAATCATCCCTCCCACAAACAGAAGGCAATCTATTATTCAGGCTAGTATCGCATTTTATAAGCGATTCCTCGCGTAAATTGTAAGTGTTGTACGTTATACATAGGACATCTACACTATGTGACTAAAGTATCCGGACACTGGCTGAAAATGACTTACAAGTTCGTGGCGCCCTCCATCGGTAATGCTGGAATTCGATATGGTGTTAGCCCACCCTTAGCCTTGATGACAGCTTCCACTCTCGCAGGTATACGTTCAGTCAGGTGCTGGAAGATTTCTTGGGGAATGGCAGCCCATTCTTCACGGAGTGCTGCACTGATGATAAGTACGAGATCGGTGTGGCCTGTCATTAAGTCCCAAAACATCCCAAAGGTGTTCTGTAGGATTCAGGTTAGGACTCTGTGCAGGCCAGTCCATTACAGGGATGTTATTGTCGTGTAACCACTCCATCACAGGCCGTACAGTATGAACAGGTGCTCGATCGTGTTGAAAGATGCAATCGCCATCCCCGAATTGCTTTTCAACAGTGGGAAGTTAGAAGGTGCTTAAAATATCACTGTAGGGCTGTGCTGTGATTGTGCCACGCAGAACAACAAGGGGTGCAAAAACCCTGCATGAAAAACACGACCACACCATAACACCATCGCCTCCTAATTTTACTGTTGGCACTACACACGCTGGCAGATGACGTTCACCGGGCATTCGCTATATCCAAACACTACCATCGGATCGCCACTCGACACAACCTTTTTCCACTGTTAAATCGTCCAATGTTTACGCTCCTTACACAAAGCGAGGCGTCGTTTGGCTTTACCGGCGTGATGTGTGTCTTAAGAGCAGCCGCTCGACCATGGAATCCAAGTTTCCTTCCCTCAAAATGGTTCAAATGGCTCTGAGCACTATGGGACTCAACTGCTGTGGTCATAAGTCCCCTAGAACTTAGAACTACTTAAACCTAACTAACCTAAGGACAGCACACAACACCCAGCCATCACGAGGCAGAGAAAATCCCTGACCCCGCCGGGAATCGAACCCGGGAACCGGGCGCGGGAAGCGAGAACGCTACCGCACGACCACGAGATGCGGGCTTCCTTCCCTCCCGCCTACCTGTCATAGTACTTGCAGTGGATCCTGACGCAGTTTCGAATTCCTGTGTGATGGTGTGGATAGATGTCAGACTATTACACATTACGACCCTCTTCAACTGTCGGCGGTCTCTGTTAGTCAACAGACGAGGTCGGCCTGCACGCGTTTGTGCGGTACGTGTCCCTTCACGTTTCCACTTCACTATCACATTGCAAACAGTGGACGTAGGGATGTTTTGGCGTGTGGAAATCTCGCGTAAGGACGTATGACACAAGTGACACCCAATCACCTGACCACATTCGAAGTCCGCGAGTTCCGCGGAGCGCCCTATTCTGCTCTCTTACGATGTCTTATGACTACCGAGGTCGCTGATATGGAGTAGCTGGCAGTAGGTGGCAACACAATGCACCTAATATGAAAAACATATGTTTCTGGGTTTGTAGGGATACCTTTTATCACATAGTGTAACATTTATTTCTTCTGAAGCTAGGCGGCCGTTGTGGCCGAGCGGTTCTAGATGCTTCAGTCTGGAACCGCGCGACCACTACGGTCGCAGGTTCGAATCCTGCCTCAGGCATGGATGTGTGTGACGCCCTTAGGTTAGTTAGGTTTAAGTAGTTCTAAGTTCTATGGGACTGATGACCTCAGATGTTAAGTCCCATAGGGCTCACAGCCATTTGAACCATTTCTTCTGAAGCTGAACATCAGGTGGGTCTGTGAGCTATGGAGTTCAGTGCCATCATACGAAAGATAAACACATATAGTTTATGTATAGTCCCCGTAAGAGTAGATCTGTGGTACTGTCTTGCTTAGACATTGGAAGCAGTGCTATGGAGATGTGCTGCTCATGAATTCAGTCACCTGAATTTCTAACATCACAATTTGTAGATTAACTAAAGTAGTGTAAATGTCTTGCACCACAAACACTGCAAACAGCTCTACACATGGTGGAATAACCCTTTCGATTGATGAAAGTCTTGTCTTGCTACATACTAGATGAATGATGATAAAAGTTACAGGTTTGCGATCTAAGATAACTGGCAGCACAGAACACGTATTCGGTAGCGTTTCAGGAGACGTACTGGGTCCTCTGGTCCAACTGAACCGATGATTGAGTGAAAATGATTATTTTCGGGTAATTGGGGGCCATTTGCAGTCATTCGTGAACTTCGCTTTCACAAACAACACTGGAATTTTTATGGATGACAATGCGCCTCGTCATCGGGCCACAATTGTTTGAGACTGATTTGAAGAACATTGCAGAAAATTCGAGATAATGATTTGGCTTCACAGATGGCCCGACATGAATCCCGTGGAACATTTATGGGATATAAACGAGAGGACAATTCGTGCACAAAATGCTGCACCGGCTACACTTTCGCGATTACGGGCGGCTATAGAGGCAGCTAGGCTCAACGTGTCAGCTTGGGTCTTCCAACTACTTATTGAGTCCACGAAACGTCGAGTTGCTGTCGGTCTCCACCTGATAGGCTGCTCGAATCGTCCAGTATATACATTAGTGGGGCATTCGGGCAAAATGAGGTCCAATGCGATATAAGAAGGTATCCCACTGCTTTTGTCACCTCAGTGTAACGTCGGTGACCATTTTGTCGAAGGAAACGACTTATTATATACACAAGAAGAAAACCTGTGTTTTGCTACTGCAAGTTTTTTTTTTTATTCTAACATGTTTCACCTATTCCTGTAAGGCAGCATCATGGATGTGTAAAATAAAAAATACTTATTTAACTACACACATTTTATTGCAACACATTTATGTTATCTTACTATTAACCGTTAAAGGGGAGTTATTTAACACTTACTTCTGTGTTTCTTATTCCTTTAGTTGGTGTACTGGTTCTTGTGAATGCACTAAATGAACACTGCAATAGTTTCCTGTAGGTAGTATGCCACAGTTTCATAATACGTAACCTCTCTTGCTGTGCAGTGCATCAGACGTCGCTGTAAGGCTGACTGAGGAGTCATGGGAGCTGTAGAAGGCGATAGCGGAGTGAGATGTTTGGAAGATGAGGAAGGATGGTGGTGTGGTAGTTGGGGCGCTCTGTGAGTGTGTGCGTTAAATCTTAATATTTTATCGTAGCAAGCCAGAATGAACGAGATTACTAAGTTCTTGGCCACTAATTTTACAAGCGGATCAGAAATCTTCCGTTCGAAGGCCGTAGAGTCCAGAATCAGTATGACAATCAAACTGAGGTAATCATCCTACCGACACACCAAACAGAAGATACCGGTTTGGTAAAACACACTGGCCTGTTCAGACAAGAAGTCCATAACTGTCTGCTGCACATCCTCGTCAAACAGGAATCATCAGGGTGCGTGCTGGAGAGACTCACGTGAGCTGGGGTAACTTCTACATCACGACAGTTGGGACACTGGGACCTGCGACCGGCACGGAGCTTGGCGCATAACTCCATAACTGTGGTTTTCGGCGGTCATGCAGCCCCATACACATTCTTCATTGAGCGGTGGATGTCTACCGGTGTTTGTCCTGCGGCAGCCAAGAAAAGAATACAACATTTTGTTATAACGTCGCTATAGTTCACGTTTCCACATGAACGGCACGCTTGTCGAAAAAATACGAATGCTACATTGTTCCCTTGCCTACGTATAGGTGTTAATATATCCACATCGGAATGGCACTACATGGCATATATGCGGCAGCAACGCCCTCTAACGGAAACTTTTTGATCGCGCCTTATATGTTTGTGACAACTGAAAATTTAAAGCAATTATTTTCACAATTCGCATGCCAAACAATCGACAACAATGAGACAGTCACCTCGGAAGACATCGTAAAGTGGTATTATGAGTTTGAGTTCTTCGTAAGTTGGACGGAAATCTGAACTGCTTCAGATTCAGATGTATAACTGACCGAAGTTGTTAAGAATATATATATAGCACATACAGTGATCAGCCAGAAAAGTATGACCACCTTCCTAAGAACCGGTACGACCACCTTTGGCACGGATGACAGCGGTGACGCGTCGTGTCGTGGCACTGAAGCAATGACGCCTTGGTAGGTCGTTGGAGGGAGTTGGCACCACATTTGCATACACAAGTCACCTAATACCCGTAAATTCCAGGGAGCGGGCGATGACCTCTGACCCCACACTCAACTACATCCCAGATGTTTTTGATCGGGTTCAGATCGGGATAGTTAGGGGGCCAGCACATCAGTTGGAGCTCGCCACTGTGTTCCTCGAACCACTCCATCACACACCAGGCCCTATGACATGGCACACTACCTTGCTGAAAAATGCCACTGCTATCGAGAAATATGATCGTCAAGAACGGGTGTATGTGGCCTGCAAGCAGTCTGCCGTAATAGTACTTTGCACGAGCTCCATTGGACCCATGGATGCTCACGTGAATGTTCCCCAGAGCATAATGGAGCCGCCGTCAGCTGGTCTCCCTCCCACAGAATAGGTGTGAAGGAGCTGTTTCCCTGGAAGGCGACGTATTCATTAGACCATGCATCGCGCTGCCACTGCGCCAACGTCCACTGCCGATGGTAACGTGCCCATTTCAGTTGTAGTTGCTGATATCTTTGTGTTAACATTCGCACATCCATCGGTCGTCGGCTGCGGAGGCCAGTCGTTAGCAGTGTTCGATGCACTGTGTGTTCAGACACACCTGTACTCTGCCCAGCATTAAAGTCTTATGTTAGATCCGCCACAATTCGCCGCCTGTCCTGTGTTATCTGTCTGCCTAGCCTACGACGTCAGACATCTGTAATGAGGAGAGGCCGCTCAACCCAACCCCACGACGTCTGGATGTGGTTTCACCTTGGTTTCGCCACGTGCTGAGGACACTCGCCAAAGAACTCCCCGGACACCCGACAAATCGAGCAGTTTCAGAAATGCTCCTGCCGAGCCTCCGGGCCATCACAATATGCTGTCGGTCAGACTAAGATAGCTCGCTCGCCTTCCCCATTCTCCCATTCTAGACCTGGACAGCATGTTCACTGATACTACATGCAACGTGGATGTGTCTGGGAAACAGTCATTCCTCGCTAGGTGACGCTGCTATCGCCTGGAGGGGTTTATATTTGTACTAAGTTGGTGGTCACAATGTTTTGACTAATCTGTGTCCGTATAATAAAATAAATGAACTTTAACTAACTGGTAAGAAATCTCCAGTTACTGAAGAAACGACATGTTAAGTCCCGTAGTTAAATCTCTCCTCCCCCCATGAACCATGGAACTTGCCGTTGGAGGGTAGGCTTGCGTGCCTCAGCGATACAGATAGCCGTACCGTAGATGCAACCACAACGGAGAGGCCAGACAAACGTGTGGTTCCTGAAGAGGGGCAGTAGCATTTTCAGTAGTTGCAGAGGCAACAGTCTGGATGATTGACTGATCTGGCCTTGTAACACTAATCAAAACGGCCTTGCTGTGCTGGTACTGCGAACGGCTGAAAGCAGGGGGGAACTAAAGCCGTAATTTTTCCCGAGGGCATGCAGCTTTATTGTATGGTTACATGATGATGGTGTCCTCCTGGGTAAAATATACCGGAGGTAAAATAGTCCCCCATTCGGATCTCCGGGAGGGGACTACTCAGGAGGACGTTGTTATCAGGAGAAAGAAAACTGCCGTTCTACGGATCCGAGCGTGGAATATCAGATTGTCGGGCAGGTAGGTTAGAAAATTTAAAAAGGGAAATGGATAGGTTAAAGTTAGATATAGTGGGAATTAGTAAAGTTCGGTGGCAGGAGGACCAAGACGTCTGGTCAGGTGAATACAGGGTTATAAATACAAAATCAAACAGGGGTAATGCAGGAGCAGGTTTAATAATGAATAAAAAATAATAGTGCAGGTAAACTATTACAAACAGCATAGTGAACACTTTATTGTGGCCAAGATAGACACGAAGCCCACGCCTACCACAGTAGTACAAGTTTATATGCCGACTAGCTCCGCAGATGACAAAGAGATTGATGAAATGCATGATGAGATAAAAGAAATTATTCAGATAGTGAACGGAGACGAAAACTTAATAGTCATGGGTGACTGGAATTCGATAGTAGGAAAAGGAAGAGAAGGAAACGTAGTAGGTGAATATGGAATGGGGGTAAGGAATGAAAGAGGAAGCCGCCTTGTAGAATTTTGCACAGACCATAACTTAATCATAGCTAACACTTGGTTCAAGAATCATGAATGAAGGTTGTGTACATGGAAGAGGACTGGAGATACTGGAAGGTTTCAGATAAATTATATAATGGCAAGACAGAGATTTAGGAACCGGGTTTTAAATTGTAGGACATTTCCAGGGGCAGATGTGTGCTCTGACCACAATCTATTGGTTATGAACTGTAGATTAAAACTGAAGAAACTGCAAAAGGTGGGAATTTAAGGAGATGGGACCTGGATAAACTGACAGAATCAGAGGTTGTGGGGAGTTTCAGGGAGAGCATTAGGGAATAATTGACAACAATGGGGGAAAGAAATAGAGTTATTAGATCAAAATTTTATTTACATCCTGTGGTTCTAACACACTGTTCGCAGTACGGGCCTCCAGACTTACGTTGTTTGCGTCAGTGTTCTTTGTGTAATCATGTTTTAGCTTTTTGGATATTTTATATCTGAGGAGTAAGGCAGGAATAAACCTAACGTTTACTGCACAGTCATATGCACGCTGATTTCCGCTGTGGGCCGACGGGATTGCGTCAGCGCAGGACTCGATATGGTTGTCGCTCGTCTCAGATCCTCAAAAGGTAAACATACTGTGTGATGCGCTATATGAGCAGGCAGAGGCTAAGCCGCATCCACACCGGACGAGCTGCGCTACGCACAAACGCACGACGCAGTCACGCGCAGAGCAGAGTAAACTGAGCAGAATGGAGCGGAGTGTTCGAATGTGTGAAGCAGTGCTCTAGTGTGCGCGCGTACGCGACAATAAAAATGGAGACCGAGAAACGCGGTCCAAATCGAGCCGCGCAACAGCATAACATTTCCTTTGATGTCCCAATGGTAGCGGAACTTTGTTAATTGTTGGGCGGGGCGGCTCGACTTCACATCTACACCGGCTGTGCCGAACCACTTTTCCTTGGTTTTGCGCGGCGCGGCACAACGCGACCGGCCTATGTGGAGGCGGCTCCTATAAGTCTTCCTTCACCGTAATGGTCTTTCCTTGTTCCGCGAACAATTACTTGCGCAGTTACGTTAGCCGGGTCAACTTACGTGGGAAACCTCATCGCACGAGAAATGTAATGACCTCACTGTGTATAAATAATATTCACCGCCAGATCCTTTGCAGCGTGCTTTCAACTTCTCAAACGTTATTGCACATTGGAACATAAACGAAGAATATCTGAAATCCCACTTAACAGCTAAATTTGTGAGTAAAAATTATGGGTAATAATATATGTACGAAGACTAATTCACGTGGCATCCACGTTGTGTAGAGACTCAGTAACAGTATAAAGACGAAACTTCACAAGCCAGAGGACATACAACTTCATCACTAGCACAGACAAAGGGTCAGTTACTGATATGACAAAGACAAGATGCTGTAAAGACAAAAGAACTGAAATTAAAGTGAATAATATACAATAATACAAAGAAAAACCGACGCAGAGAAAAACAATTATAGTTAAAAACTAAGATTTACTCTTAGCACACGGAAAAAGAAACACTATCCCAAGAATTTCAAAACACAGTACAAAAATACGTAAAGTATAAATAGGAGATGAAGCATTCCACCGTCACAAAACACACTGGGCCCATTATATAAACTTCGCTCACAGGAGATCAATTTTGATCACAGTTTAGTAAATCAACTCAGTTCATGAGTTCGGTATGTTGCATAACTTGGATGAACTGAACGAGACTCAGTGTTGATCTAAATTGGCACGAGACCATCTTTGCAACATCGATAAATTAGGTGTCCACACAATTATCGTGCTTCAACTACAGATATTAATCGTACTTCGTAGTACACATTATTTTTATTGAAGGTTTTGTTTGTAAAGATGGAGGAAAATGAGCAAAAAACATCTCAAACTTCTCCAAGAAATTTCTCTACGCCGCAAAATACTGAAATAGACAGATGTCCGTGGAAGTAAACGAAAATAAACAATGCAATTTTCGATACGATATTGTATCGTTCTTCTTAACAACACAGACACTGCAGTATCGTATTTATCTGCCGATGCAAGACAGAGATTTGTATTTAAATGTCCTTCCCTGTACATGAATTACATAATGTGTGCATTAGTACGGGCTGTGACGCAGGAACGTCGACATATGGCATTTTGCGTCTAACCGTGAGTCGTGTACACATAACGAATGCGGTTAAGGTGACAGCTCGGGTAAAGCGGAAGATTCGGGTTCGAGTCCCTGCAAGGCACAAATTTTCATTGTCGTCATTCCCTTACACAACTGATGGCTGTTCTTATTCGCAATGCGAATATGTTCACGTGTAGCATAATTTTCAGCGCTCAAGTTTCTCGATTACAGTGTGCTATCCATCACTGTGCCGCACAACTTGAGGAAACCAACAAAAAGCATATTAAGAAGGTGTGGTTTAAAAACATACTGTTGTCATAATTACCTTTATAACCAATGTAGAAGAGAATACATCGTTTCGAATAGTATATCCTTGCCTTTCTCAGTTCTTTAAATAGACTTACCCGCCCAGGTACTGGGGACATAGATTTTTAAGGGAGGGGGGGTGGGAGTATGTAAAATTGGTAAAAAGTGTTGAAATTTTTTGGCCGCCAGATAGTTCTATGGCATTTGAGAAATCTTGTCTCCGATTGTCAGAGTTTAATTCGTGCAACAAATGATGTAAAAGCCGTCTTGTCTCAACCAATGCACAGTGCCACGCACCCTTTTCTACACGACTTTGTCCTTCTTTTATTATTTCCTGCCAGCAGAGCAGACACCAATACAGTATAGAAAGCTGTGAGCCCATTTACGATGCTATTAATTACGATCTGTTATAGAAATGCTCACATGCGGGAACACGACACCCAAACGAAAGCTTCAGTAGTCTCATTTAGAAGAGACGTCCATAGACAACCTCTTGCTGATCTACTATTGTTGAAATGGGCTCGTATGAAGCTTGTATGATGTTCAATGATGGTGATAATAGAAGAATTAGGACCCTTATGAGACTAGGATTTGATGCAGGTTGCTTCACTGAAAACCTGCTGAAGAAGATAAAGTACGTATTAATAATACTGAAACGTCAGTGAAGGATACTGGCAAAAGGGTATGCCAGATAGATCACACAACAAGGAAAGAACTGTATGAAGACGAAGAAGACAAAATTTATGGTTACGGCCGACATTAAAGTACTTGTTTCTAGAATAAATGTTAATAAAATCTAAAATTCTTATTTTGATAAAAAGGTGAAATTTGCTACAGATTTTGTACATATTATAATGCATCTTCTTGTGGCAAAAAATTGCGTTCCTATCAAATTATTTAATTCTTATGAAATAAAAATTGGTATGTATCATACACAAAAATTAAAAAAAAACATATTTCGAGGGTTCCAAGAGTGATATAAAAAAACTGGTACACAGATTTATTTAATAAACTACCACATTTTGAAACTGATGAGTAAAGTAACCTTTGAAAAAATATTCCTTGTGTGATAACATGTGTTCTAAAAGTATCCAGAATGGTCTTGAGGAAATTACGTATTTACCAAGAAAAAAAAAGATTATAGCCAATACCGACGTGTGAAAAATTTGGTTTTATTACCTCTCAAAGAGTGAAAGTTACATTAGCTTCAATGTACATGTGGATTTTCTCATACGCCCCCCCCCCCCCTCCCCCCCTAAATTATACTCCGAACCAAGAAAAAAATCGGCATTCGACATAATACGAACACTACCTGAGGCGAAAAAATTGATACATTTCGCCCTCCCCAACCAAAAAATCTGATACCAGATGGTCATGTGGCCCTTTACCATCGACGTAAGTCATGACGGTGAATTGGTGCGTATGTGCTAGTCGGTTATAAGTAATGAGCGCAATAAGATGAGTCGACGTGGAGACGTGACATCATGGTAGAAAGGAGCTACTGTGTTTGGACGTGCCCATGGCCACACAGTAAAGGAACCGTGTACCACTTGCAGTCATTCAACATAGGGTACGACAGTGGTCGTAAAAAGATCCTGTTGACAGTGACGGGAGACTTGTCAATGACAGTCGTTTGCAACACTGACAGGAAATGCTGCTGTGACTGAATACAGCTTCATCTGAACCAGTTTCCGAGCAAGAATATCGAAAGGAACTGCAAGCAATGGACATTTACAGTACAGTACCTCGCAGATGTCCATTTGCTCACATCGGCACATACAGCTACACGTCTTCAGTGGGCTAAACAGTATATTTCTATACAGCAGCTCACTGGAGGCGTTTAATGTCGCTTGACTACACTCCTGGAAATTGAAATAAGAACACCGTGAATTCATTGTCCCAGGAAGGGGAAACTTTATTGACACATTCCTGGGGTCAGATACATCACATGATCACACTGACAGAACCACAGGCACATAGACACAGGCAACAGAGCATGCACAATGTCGGCACTAGTACAGTGTATATCCACCTTTCGCAGCAATGCAGGCTGCTATTCTCCCATGGAGACGATCGTAGAGATGCTGGATGTAGTCCTGTGGAACGGCTTGCCATGCCATTTCCACCTGGCGCCTCAGTTGGACCAGCGTTCGTGCTGGACGTGCAGACCGCGTGAGACGACGCTTCATCCAGTCCCAAACATGCTCAATGGGGGACAGATCCGGAGATCTTGCTGGCCAGGGTAGTTGACTTACACCTTCTAGAGCACGTTGGGTGGCACGGGACACATGCGGACGTGCATTGTCCTGTTGGAACAGCAAGTTCCCTTGCCGGTCTAGGAATGGTAGAACGATGGGTTCGATGACGGTTTGGATGTACCGTGCACTATTCAGTGTCCCCTCGACGATCACCAGTGGTGTACGGCCAGTGTAGGAGATCGCTCCCCACACCATGATGCCGGGTGTTGGCCCTGTGTGCCTCGGTCGTATGCAGTCCTGATTGTGGCGCTCACCTGCACGGTGCCAAACAACGCATACGACCATCATTGGCACCAAGGCAGAAGCGACTCTCATCGCTGAAGACGACACGTCTCCATTCGTCCCTCCATTCACGCCTGTCGCGACACCACTGGAGGCGGGCTG
Organism: Schistocerca cancellata; assembly: GCF_023864275.1. Taxonomy (NCBI): domain Eukaryota; kingdom Metazoa; phylum Arthropoda; class Insecta; order Orthoptera; family Acrididae; genus Schistocerca; species Schistocerca cancellata. The sequence goes on along the minus strand of NC_064629.1, from coordinate 343,576,413 downwards.
CACGATGTTGGGACGTGAGCGGAAGACGGCCTAACGGTGTGCGGGACCGTAGCCCAGCTTCATGGAGACGGTTGCGAATGGTCCTCGCCGATACCCCAGGAGCAACAGTGTCCCTAATTTGCTGGGAAGTGGCGGTGCGGTCCCCTACGGCACTGCGTAGGATCCTACGGTCTTGGCGTGCATCCGTGCGTCGCTGCGGTCCGGTCCCAGGTCGACGGGCACGTGCACCTTCCGCCGACCACTGGCGACAACATCGATGTACTGTGGAGACCTTACGCCCCACGTGTTGAGCAATTCGGCGGTATGTCCACCCGCCCTCCCGCATGCCCACTATACACCCTCGCTTAAAGTCCGTCAACTGCACATACGGTTCACGTCCACGCTGTCGCGGCATGCTACCAGTGTTAAAGACTGCGATGGAGCTCCGTATGCCACGGCAAACTGGCTGACACTGACGGCGGCGGTGCACAAATGCTGCGCAGCTAGCGCCATTCGACGGCCAACACCGCGGTTCCTGGTGTGTCCGCTGTGCCGTGCGTGTGATCATTGCTTGTACAGCCCTCTCGCAGTGTCCGGAGCAAGTATGGTGGGTCTGACACACCGGTGTCAATGTGTTCTTTTTTCCATTACCAGGAGTGTACTTGTGATTGTCCTTCACTGAAAATTGTTCAAGGCATGGAGTACACCAACAGCCCAGTGGCGCGTCTAGAGTCGTCTAATCCCCAGTGTGTACAGATTTAGTTGCTGCTGGAAGTGGTTCCGTGATTTTTTTCGTTCTTTTTGGTACCAGGATATCGGCCCACTCATTAAGTTTACCGTGAATATGAAGCAGGATGTTTATTTCACTATTCTCGGTGATCAAGTTATGTTAATTCTTGTACATCTTCATGATGAGTCAATAATACTAACCTCACGTAAGTTTTGTTTCACTTGAGCCGAAATTTGCTTGTAATACACGTCCGAAAGAACAGACGCCACATATATCGTTAAGGCGGGACTGGCCAATGGTCCCTTGATTGCAGATATACACCACGCTCGAACTGTTGCGGGAATCGGTAAAACGCTTCGAGTAATGAAGATAATGGGCAGGAGCATTCCGTCAGTAGTGTGCGGATAAGTTGAGAATTTGTGTCTGACGGGAGGCGTGCTAGGGCAGTCGATACAGTTGCAGTGACCACTGTGTCTGGATGGCTCGCACGGTAACTCAGCGTTCTGTCAGAGGGATAGCTACTATCTGTAATTAAAAATGAAAAAAACTGGGTGAACGGTTCAACAATGAACTTGAACGGGTGTCATGGGCCGTCCGCGCCCAACAAATGCAACGAACAAAATGAGATAAAAAAGTGGCCAGAACCTTAGCCTAGTAAGCGGGAGACACAGGTTCGAATCCCGGTCCAGCACAAATTTTCAGCTCTCCCCATTGATGTAAATCAATGACCACTAGCAACTACATGTCGCAGTTTCTTTGTATTTTGATTGATGATGAGTATGTTGTGGAATTCCCGTCTTCCAAAATGAAAATATCCGTGTGCACAGGGTTACACGTATTTGTTTCTGGCTATACGAACCCCAGACACCACATCGCTGTTTAAGTAACACTATGTCAGTAACGTGGGAAATTTTTGGGATTGTTTGGAATACAGGGCTTCAGATTGATATGGCACACATGAAGAAACTTATGGACTCTCTTATTTGCTGCATTGTGATTATTGAGGTGGTATTACAGGATGTCTCTTTGGTGTGACTATTTTTTAATCTGATGTGCTTATTTACTCATATTACAATTAAAAGAGAATTGAATGGCGCATTTTAACAGAAAAACACAAACAACTGCAGTCAGAAGAGTGCATTGTATCAGTTGGCAACACTTCATGGCAGCGAATAAACAGGAGACTAAAGCTCACGTATGAGCAGCGCACGTGCAACTTTATACACAGTAAAATACACTCCTGGAAATGGAAAAAAGAACACATTGACACCGGTGTGTCAGACCCACCATACTTGCTCCGGACACTGCGAGAGGGCTGTACAAGCAATGATCACACGCACGGCACAGCGGACACACCAGGAACCGCGGTGTTGGCCGTCGAATGGCGCTAGCTGCGCAGCATTTGTGCACCGCCGCCGTCAGTGTCAGCCAGTTTGCCGTGGCATACGGAGCTCCATCGCAGTCTTTAACACTGGTAGCATGCCGCGACAGCGTGGACGTGAACCGTATGTGCAGTTGACGGACTTTGAGCGAGGGCGTATAGTGGGCATGCGGGAGGCCGGGTGGACGTACCGCCGAATTGCTCAACACGTGGGGCGTGAGATCTCCACAGTACATCGATGTTGTCGCCAGTGGTCGGCAGAAGGTGCACGTGCACGTCGACCTGGGACCGGACTGCAGCGACGCACGGATGCACGCCAAGACCGTAGGATCCTACGCAGTGCCGTAGGGGACCGCACCGCCACTTCCCAGCAAATTAGGGACACTGTTGCTCCTGGGGTATCGGCGAGGACCATTCGCAACCGTCTCCATGAAGCTGGGCTACGGTCCCGCACACCGTTAGGCCGTCTTCCGCTCACGCCCCAACATCGTGCAGCCCGCCTCCAGTGGTGTCGCGACAGGCGTGAATGGAGGGACGAATGGAGACGTGTCGTCTTCAGCGACGAGAGTCGCTTCTGCCTTGGTGCCAATGATGGTCGTATGCGTGTTTGGCGCCGTGCATGTGAGCGCCACAATCAGGACTGCATACGACCGAAGCACACAGGGCCAACACCCGGCATCATGGTGTGGGGAGCGATCTCCTACACTGGCCGTACACCACTGGTGATCGTCGAGGGGACACTGAATAGTGCCCGGTACATCCAAACCGTCATCGAACCCATCGTTCTACCATTCCTAGACCGGCAAGGGAACTTGCTGTTCCAACAGGACAATGCACGTCCGCATGTATCCCGTGCCACCCAACGTGCTCTAGAAGGTGTAAGTCAACTACCCTGGCCAGCAAGATCTCCGGATCTGTCCCCCATTGAGCATGTTTGGGACTGGATGAAGCGTCGTCTCACGCGGTCTGCACGTCCAGCACGAACGCTGGTCCAACTGAGGCGCCAGGTGGAAATGGCATGGCAAGCCGTTCCACAGGACTACATCCAGCATCTCTACGATCGTCTCCATGGGAGAATAGCAGCCTGCATTGCTGCGAAAGGTGGATATACACTGTACTAGTGCCGACATTGTGCATGCTCTGTTGCCTGTGTCTATGTGCCTGTGGTTCTGTCAGTGTGATCATGTGATGTATCTGACCCCAGGAATGTGTCAATAAAGTTTCCCCTTCCTGGGACAATGAATTCACGGTGTTCTTATTTCAATTTCCAGGAGTGTATTTGTGGGTCTGCAACACAAAGGTGGTACAGCATACGAACGAGCCATAAGCAAGTCTATCACAGCACTGAGTTTTTCATCGTAAAAGATACTATCTGAAGTTCACAATACTAACTTCACAAAAGCTTTGTTTCAGTTGAGTCGACATTTCCTTATAACTCAAAAACAAATGCATGCGTCAGAAACAAAATGTAAATAACTGCTTCAGAAGTACGCATTAGCTTTATATAGTGCTTACTATACTGTGCATACTCTTGCGTAAGCAGACGCAAACAGTACAAGTCACAGAAAAAATCCAGAAATACCAACAATGGGGAGCTCTATCCATTTTGTTTTTCAATTTTACCATGTCGTGTCTAGCATTTTTCAAAAAGGTCTCAGTACTGGAACTTTCTCTCTCGGCTCCTCTAGCTGTGTAGGTGACTGCATTTTCACACACAGTTCTGCTCGCTCTCTCGTCCCCAGGCAAGCTAACCGAAGTGGAGGCAAGGAACATACAAAGAGTGATAGATCATTCCTCAAAATATTCCACATAAAATTTATTCTCAACCTAAACATATACTACAGAATTATGAACCATGAGGGCAACTTTAAAAAAGTCGTCGGCAGTTCAGTGTTGGCAATTGACATTTTGCCTTGCACCTAGTACGTTCGTGTTGTGCTATAGGTGATAGGTTGCGCCAGGTGCATCGCCACTGATGGCGCGGAGCATGGGGAAAGGTCGCTTGGATAACGTACATACCATTAAAGACCAGTCACACCAAGCGTCTGTCTCCGACCCTAATCTTGCTCACATTTCGTTGTACCAAATACACGTGTTTCCAGTACATCAGCTTTGAAAAACAGTAACGTTAAACAAAAAAATCCTGCTATGATGTCAGCCGGCCGGAGTGGCCGTGCGGTTCTAGGCGCTACAGTCTGGAACCGAGCGACCGCTACGATCGCAGGTTCGAATCCTGCCTCAGGTGTGGATGTGTGTGATGTCCTTAGGTTAGTTAGGTTTAATTAGTTCTGAGTTCTAGGCGACTGATGACCTCAGAAGTTAAGTCGCATAGTGGTTAGAGCCTGCTATGATGTCATATTCTCAGAATGAGTTACAGTAGACGCGTTTGATTACTTAGTGTGTGTAAAGTATACGAAACACTGATATATCGTTGACAGTAAAAATAATTTCTCATGACAATTTGAAGTGTCCGATGTTTAACTGTAAGCAAGTCAAAGGCAACGTAACAGATGTAAATCCATTGAGATCATAATGCACTGATCTACTTTAATTCGCTAAGTGTCCTTCAATTCACTCAAAATGCAAATTAACACATGAAAATATTAAAAAACTTTCTTCTCTTCAAATTTAGGGGAGCTCAAAGTTTTTCTTCAGGATACTCGGGTACATAGAAATCCAGCGTATGTGCAACTTGGCATGCAGTGAAGGCGGCCAATATGAGCGACAGCGCAGCAACTGCGGTGTCCCCTTGCTGTATTTTACCTTGTGTGTGGGAAGTGGCGCTTAGTGCGGGACGCTAAAGTTACTGAAGGTCATTACCCAACTACAGTTTACGCTTCATTTTAAGTAATAAGAAGAGGGTCTCTCACCACACGCATCAAACTTGGAATTACCCGCGGTACTTCAAGAGAGAACACTATCGTCTTGTGCGTTTCTTAGTATGAACAGGTTGTGTTTTGTTAATGAGACTTGCGTATATCAACTGACAAGTAGAAAAAAAATGGTTCAAATGGCTCTGAGCACTATGGGACTTAACATCTATGGTCATCAGTCCCCTAGAACTTAGAACTACTTAAACCTAACCAACCTAAGGACAGCACACAACACCCAGCCATCACGAGGCAGAGAAAATCCCTGACCCCGCCGGGAATCGAACCCAGGAACCCGGGCGTGGGAAGCGAGAACGCTACCGCACGACCACGAGATGCGGGCTGACAAGTAGAAAATGGAAGGCAGGTGGAGTACAGTTTGGTTTCCTGTAGACGGTAAAGACGAGATCATTTGAGACTGAGGTCAAACTCTGATTAGTCAGGGATGGGGAAGGGTGTCTGTTACGCCCATTTCAAAGGAACAACCTTGCCGTCGCCTCAGATGACTCGTGAAAGCAATGAGTAATATTAATCACACTTTAAAATGAACTACGATCCTCGAGAGGAAGCATCCATGTCAACCAGGGCGCCACAGGCGATAAAACAGCAATCTTGGAGTGTTATTATAAGAACTGTTTCAAATTTCTGTATCTTCTGCTACATTTTTAATATGTATGTATGTATGTGTGTGTGTGTGTGTGTGTGTGTGTGTGTGTGTGTGTGTGTGAGAGAGAGAGAGAGAGAGAGAGAGAGAGAGAGAGAATGTGCTCAATATTTTATTTCGTAATATACTGTGTGATTCAGTTGCCCCAAACGATGTCGTTTTATGCAACCTGCGATACTATATCTGGCCCTCACAAACATCTCACGAGATTTTCATATTCTCTCACTCGCTACGCATAAACTATTAGTAGCACAGAAAAAATGAACAGGACCTTTTTGTAGGACATTTTATGTGATTAAATTCTGTGCTTGGAACTTTTTCGCTTGAGGTCACGGTTTTCGAGTTACCCAAGAGAAACTCACAAAAGTGACCTTCAGAAGCACCTCCACCACCACACTGACTCCTCACAAGTCAGGATTTCTAATATGTTGTTCGTGACATTCCCTCTTACCACTGCACAAAAATTCTCAGATACACGAACCATTCGCGATATTCCACTATCTTTGGTCTCTATTGACTGGACTACTACAACACCAGCTTAATCGGCTAGTTCGGTAACATGTTCAATTTAGACGTGCCCGCGAGGGTAATGAAAGGTAAACGACTTTCGTAAACGCTACACTAAAACTTATTACATTGACAGTTAGATCAACACTTAAACCTTAGAAGCACAGTAGTCTCGTAGTCAGAAGGTCTGACGAATACAAAGATGTAATTGTTTATTTCATTCTCTTAAAATCCATAAAACTTTTAGGTAAAATTTATACAAACGTCAATTTTACATTTTGTAAAAGGCCAGGCAGTGAAGACCAAAAACGATCGAGTGTGGGAAACACTTCGTGCAGCCGCAAGTTTTTGTACAGCGGCAGGGAGGAGTGCCACGAACGACATACTTGAAATCCAGAACGTGGGAGTCAGGGTACGTCTGAAAGTGACTTCTACACGTTTTTATCGACTAACTCGAAACCTCTAGTGAAAACGAATCCCAGTACAAAATTTAACTACATTAAATTTCCTACAAAAAGGTCCTGTCCATTTTTTCTGCAGACTATTAGTTTGCGCGTAGCGAGCGAGAGAATACAAAAATCTCGCGCGTGGTTTTTGAATACCGGATATAACATTGCAGATTGCATGAAACGATATTGGTAGGGGCAGCTGAATCATTCTGTATGGTGATTGGTTAGGCTGTATTCTTCGCAATCGCCTTTTTTTACATTAAAGTGGAAATATTTCATCTAGTCATCTGCATCATAACGCTACTGCTCATCAACATCGTCCTCATCATTCTGTTTCTATCACATTAATGTTTTCTTGATCTAACAAGGGAAGCAGTACTGGGACGTTTTTTGCATGAGTGATGTGGCAGTGAGGAAGATTGGCAGTACCAGGCAGTTTGTGGTTCCAAGTTTTGTAATTTCAGCGATATAAGCAACAATTAGCATATCTTCAAAGGTCAAGGTTCCTAATATCAGTCGAGTGCTGAGATGACCTTGTTTCACAAGTTCTTGCTGCCTTCAAAGCCCATATTACAATAAAAGAAATCTGGGCATTGATGCTGAACACACTGAATACATATAACACTCCACGGTTTGTAATCTTCTTATGGACAAAATTGTGCGGGAACGTTCATGTAAAGTATGATGCATGTTAATATTTAGTATAGCGCCACGCTTTTTGGTTAAGTTTCTAATAAATGATGTTCACATAACTGAACGTATGACATGCCCATACAGTACAGTCGTAAAGGTGTTTTTGTCTACATCTCTAAATTCACGTCACTTGGAGTAAAACGTATGTTCATTCAGTTCTGTAATTACAAATATAACTGCCTCGTACATACCTTAACTATCTTTACACACTATTTCTGTCTGTTAACTTCTATGAAAGCGAATGTTGCTAAATAAAGATTATTATAATTTGTTCTAAGGGAGAGAAGCAGTAGTACAAGACGAATGCCTCCTTGGTAGCACATCCGAGTCGCTTCGAAAGGGCTTAGTTCGCATCTTAGTTCGTCGGAAGATACCAGTAGTACTCCTAAACTGATCGCTGGCAATGGCTACGGAATATTTTCCTGTTCAACAAAAAGTATATCATGCAGCATAACGCAGGACACTGAGCTTACACGATCTGCGTCTGGATCAGATTATGTACGTTGGGTTCTCAGTCTTAAGGCGCATAAAATATTTTATTGGCCAGTTCTCTTTTGCCTATCGTGTACATCACCTGCAGCTCAGCACAGATGTCTGTGTTCAAAGAAGTGAACTGTACCTTGAACTCCAAAATATTCAGCTAAATCTAATTTGTCACGTAACAAGCCAACTGTATGTGTCGATCGTGGTTATCCATACTCGCAACTGCGAATACATTTAATGTATTTCCTAACGGCTGTAGTCGCCGCAGAGTCTGTTCCTTCGGACATACATGCAAGCCCGAAGGAACTTTACATTGGCATTCGGATTAACACAAGCACCCAAATCGTATCCTTTTATATTGGCGGGTCCGCTTTTAGTGACATCTAGTGATCAGTTCTGTATTACACATATCTGGATACTTTTAATCAGATAGTGTAGCTTTCACCATACTTCCTAAGTCTTTTAGTAACTGTCCTGGGTTGATTACTTGTAGAAGCATTAACTGACCTAACTTCTTCTGAGAAGTTTTCTTTTTGTATCACTACCAGTACTACTATAAATATCTTTAACAAAAGAGATATTTATTGAGCCGGAAGCAGAAGAATTAAGTTCTGCAGTAGAATGTTTTAGAGTGCCTCTTTGAAGCCATCACTTCATCCTGAACAAAATATCGAAATTGATTTAAGCTACATTTTAACACCGTGGCTTAAATAGTTACTTTCATTGATAATACTGTTAACAACAGGAAATAAAACTGAAACAAGCACTGCCTTTTATATAATTTGTTTAATGGGATGGGAAAGGCACAAGATGGAAGACGATGTTGTTTTGAGTGGCCATCTACAGTCACACCTTGTGTAGTCGTTCCCTCACTGTTGAGTTTTCCGTCTGTAAGATTTCCTTACGGTCTATGGTAAATTTGCTATCAGTGTCTCATTCATATTAGCAATTTTTTTGTTAAGTAAGTGAAAGAGGGGTTGGTAATTATTCAGTTCCTGTTAATTTCGTTGAGATGCTAATTGTTATTGCTTTTTAAGATAATTGTAAGAATGTTATGGAAAAAGGTACTTAATTTTCACGGAACCCATGAGTTATGCCAATGGACCCTCTACGTCACATAGGGATTTTTCAAAATTTGAGAAGAATCACCCTGTGTGTTGTTGTGACCAGGCGAAACTACTTTCGTCCAGCAACAACTATGTGTTCTTTGATTGCTCTGCGAGAACTCTCGCCGTAGTAGAACACATGAAATACTAGTTGACTTTATTACATAAACAAATAAAAGCTTTACTTAACTCTGACACAGTACTTTGCCACAGGATTGCTTGATAAGTTACTACAGTTATTGACTGCCAAAGCATCAGTTGATGCACAAATTAACAAACTGTTCCCTTGCAGTACAACGTTCCACTTTTAAATGGACACATCTATGAGAAACTTTTACAATCATGTTGGTCCTGTACTATGATGCCGATTCCATCAGATGAGATCGCGAACTGGGAAGATCTCTTGTTAGCTTCACCCTATATTGACCTCAGTGAGAGGGCGCTGCTACGCTGAGAGGGGAGGCGTGTACTTCAGGAGCTCCTCATATACGTCGCTGCGGATTGCAGTGAGCCACGAATAAGCGGTTTCCCCACCCCTCCCGCTGAATGTGAAGTGACTAGTGTTCCGCATTAATGAAACCAAACGTCAGTTAGTGGAAGTGAGAGTTGTCATGTCGCTTATTGTCTTAGCAAAAGAGAGTGAGTCACACATGGCAGTGGTGTTTCCTTCACGAAGAAGAAAGTGCTACAGAAACATAGGTTACTGAACCTCTGAATTATATAGAAGTGCACCGATTCACGGAAGAACGTACAACATAGCTTATTGATTATTGCTTTGTTTGAAACAACAGAAAAAAGAAGTAAAGCCGTAAGTCAGGAACAGTAAAAGAGGACTTTCCTACGATAAATAGCAGACAGTTGTTTTCAATGTGGTGTTGCAGAGGACATCGGTGTCAATCTGAGCATAGTATTAAATTATAAGCGACGATGAAAAAGCTTCCGTTTGAAGGCCACACTAATTCCTTGCCTACATGTCGGTGCTTCTGAATCTGCGGGAAGTGGCGTTGGTTACATGTACGCTGCAACAACACCCTAAAACGGAAACTTTTTGATCGTCCCTTAGACTTACGGGCAGTGACGGTCGCAATAAAAATAAAGATTTGCATTTGATCAAATTTCCTGCACCAACATCCTAGGCAATATGACAAAAACTCTACACATATCCTGATGTTATCGACTGTTGTTGCGGTCTTCAATCCGAAGAATACTTCGATGCAACTCTCCTTGATAGTCTGTCATGTACAAACCTCTTTAGCTCCGAATAACTACTGCAACCTAAATCTCTTTGAAACTACTTACTGTAATCATCCCTTCCCCTCATTCTACACATTTGACTCTCAAATCTCCCACCACCACCAACTACTTTCCTCTTATTACCAAACTAAAGATTACGTGGTGCTACAGCATGTTTCCTTTCAACTGATGTGTTTTTAGTCAAATATGCCATAAATTTCTTTTTTCCTCTGTTCGATTCAGTAGCTCTTCATTAGTTATTCGATCTGCTTATATAATTTCCATCATTCTTCTGTATCAACACGTTTGAAAAGATTCTACTCTATTCATGCTTGAAATACATATCGACCACGTTTCACTCACGTACAAGGCTACACTCTAGGCAAATACATTCAGAAAATGCTTCCTAACACTTAAATTTGCGTTAGATATTAACAAATTCATCTTTCTCAGATATTCTTTTCTTGCTGTTACCAGTCTCCACTACTTCAGCCAGCATCAGTTATTTTCTGTCCAAATGGCAAAACTCATTTACTAATTTTAGCGTTTCATTCCCTAATCTAATTCCCTCAGAATTTCCGGAATTAATTAGACTACATATCATTACCCTTGTTTTACTATTCTTCATGTTCATCTTATAACCTCTAGTCAAGACGCTATACATCCTATTCAGTTGTTTGTCCAAGTCTTTTGCTGTCTCTGAGCGGCTTGAAATGTCACTGACAAACCTTAAAGTTTTTTATATCTTTTCCCTGAATATTAAATTCCTTTAGTAATTTCTCCTGGGTTACCTTTACTGCTTGCTCAATGTAAAGATTTAATGACATTACTGACAGGCTACAGCCTCTTACTCTCTTCCCAATAACTGCTTCTTTGTCATGTCCTCCAGAAAGTACAGCTTGGTTTACGTAAAAGTTGTAAATAATCTTTCTGTCCCTGTATTTTACCCTCGCTTCCTTCAGACTTACAAAGAGTGTATCCCAGTTAACAATGTCAATAGAATTCTCTAAATCTACAAATGTTGTAAACGTAAGTTTGCTTTTATTCAGTCAGTCTTCTAAGATAGGCAGCAGTGTCACCTCGCGTTTTCCTCCGTTTCTCCACAACCCACACTGATCACCCCCGAGGTCGGCTCCTATAATTTCTAATAGTCACACCTATCAGCACCGGCCTTCTTTGGGGTGTGTTGATTAAAACACGACGATTACATCAACAGAAATGCAATTAACAGCCTAAGATTCATGCTACTTGCCGGCCAAGACAGGCGGAGAGACGGCTGCGACTGCGGATGAACACCTCAGTGGCGTGCTGGGCCTGTGGACAAACATTCTGCTGCTGAATCACTGACATACTCCCATGCTCGGCACATATGGTTATTTTGGCTCCACAGTAGCCCAGCAGAACCACGGACGACATATGAGGAGGGTCCGATCGCTGTGGTAATGCCTATGTTGCCAAAGCTGTTTCTTGCCAAAGACTTTGCATAAGACTTTCTCCTACGGCGGAAGCTTTGTCCGATCTTGTGGAATGAATTGTTTTCGTGGCAGCTGCAGAAGATATAATAGGGGACAGCGCCTTCGACCGTGTAACAAGGAGAACAGAAAAAATTTCCAGTGCCTGGTCCTGTGTGTGGGAGCAACAGAGTTTCTCCATGTTGAGCGTTCGCACGAACCGTGCAGCTTCCTCATTAGACTGTGAGTTAGGAAGTGCAGTGGTTACATGATGTACGCCACTGGCGGCAAAAGACTGTCGAAATTCGGCTGATGTGAATTGTCCGAGACGATTACCTCAGGAAGACCTTCAAGACAAAATACAGAAGACAAAATCGATACTGTACTTGCAGTAGTGGCAGATGTCATGGTGACAACAAAAGGAAACTTGGGCATCAACTCGACCACTAACAACTACCGCGTCTTCCAGAATGGACCCACGAATTCAGTATGAATACGCTGTCACGATCCGGACAGACGTGGCCATTCAGACAAGCGTTGTGGCAGATTTGACTGATTTTCCACTCAAAGTTCCCAACGAGTGGTCATTTGCTCAGTCTGAGCGCCCCGTGCCTTGTCAAGTACAATGATGGCTGGCGAGTTGCTTTGTGCGAAATACGCCCCAATGACTTTGGTGCAATAAAGTCAGAACTTCCCGCTGTAGGGACTGAGGAATCACAACCGCGATCGTCGTTCTCTGTATGCAGTAGCTAGACACCTAAACACCTGACCCCGCAGAAAGCGCGTGACGATGCTAAAAATTGCGTCTCGCCACTTGGTGGGAAAATTATTTCCAACTGCGTGGCCAGCCATGGCGCATATATTTCAAAACCACCTGGAGAGCTTCATCAGAAGCAGTTGCTGCGACAACACGCCGAAAGTCGAGAGGAAAATTTTGAAGACATTCAGTATTCTGAGAATCGATTTTAAAACATGGTTCCTGAGACGAATCAGACATTGTGACGGTGCCTACCAGTAACATAGACAACATGTCAGCGTTCGAATGTTAAACAGTGGGCCTGTACAACCACTCATAATGATAATTAGCCAATATCAGAGCCCAGCGTTGCAATTTTTGCCCTGTCCAGTCTATGAGAGGTTTGGCAAGATTGGGCAACGCCGTCAAAGGCCGATGGTCTGTCAGAAAATAGAACTTCCGTCCGTACAAATACTGGTGGAATTTTGTCACATCATAGATAATGGCGGCGGCCTCTTTTTCAAGCTGAATGTATTTACACTGCGCTTTGTTCAGAGTTTTCGATGCAAAAGCAATAAGTCCGTCAGAAGAAATAATCTTATGCGAGAGCATCGCTCTCATCCAACAAGAAGATGATGCATCCACAGCTAACACGACAGGCTAGATCAAACTGTATCAAACATCTACAACTTAAGACTGCCCCTTTCAATTGTTGAAATACGTTGTGGCATTCTTTGGATCACACAAAAGGACCAGCAATTTGCGCACCGATAGGAATAAATTTCATGTAATAAGTGAACTTCCCCATGACTGATCGGAACTCCTTAATGTTACGGAATGCCTGCAGATCTCTAATCACAGCCAAGTGCGATGTAGTTGGTTGGATAGCATGCGCATTTATTGTTGTTGTTCTGGTCTTCAGTCCTGAGACTGGTTTGATGCAGCTCTCCATGCTACTCTATCCTGTGCAAGCTTCTTCATCTCCCAGTACCTACTGCAACCTACATCCTTCTGAATCTGCTTAGTGTATTCATCTCTTGGTCTCCCTCTACGATTTTTACCCTCCACGCTGCCCTCCAATACTAAATTGGTGATCCCTTGATGCCTCAGAACATGTCCTACCAACCGATCCCTTCTTCTAGTTAAGTTGTGCCACAAACTTCTCTTCTCCCCAATCCTATTCCATACTTCCTCATTAGTTATGTGATCTACCCATCTAATCTTCAGCATTCTTCTGTAGCACCACATTTCGAAAGCTTCTACTCTCTTCTTGTCCAAACTATTTACCGTCCATGTTTCACTTCCATACATGGCTACACTCCATACAAATACTTTCAGAAATGATTTCCTGACGCTTAAATCTATACTCGATGTTAACAAATTTCTCTTCTTCAGCAACGGTTTCCTTGCCATTGCCAGTCTACATTTTATATCCTCTCTACTTCGACCATCGTCATTTATTTTGCTCCCCAAATAGCAAAACTCCTTTACTACTTTAAGTGTCTCATTTCCTAATCTAATACCCTCAACATCACCCGACTTAATTCGACTACATTCCATTATCCTCGTTTTGCTTTTGTTGATGTTCATCTTATATCCTCCCTTCAAGACACCATCCATTCCGTTCAACTGCTCTTCCAAGTCCTTTACTGTCTCTGACAGAATTACAATGTCATCGGCGAACCTCAAAGTTTTTATTTCTTCTCCATGGATTTTAATACCTACTCCGAATTTTTCTTTTGTTTCCTTTACTGCTTGCTCAATATACAGATTGAATAACATCGGGGAGAGGCTACAACCCACTCCCTTCCCAACCACTGCTTCCCTTTCATGTCACTCGACTCTTATAGCTGCCATCTGGTTTCTGTACAAAATTTAAATAGCCTTTCGCTCCCTGTATTTTACACCTGCCACCTTTAGAATTTGAAAGAGAGTATTCCAGTCAACATTGTCAAAAGCTTTCTCTAAGTCTACAAATGCTAGAAACGTAGGTTTGCCTTTCCTTAGTCTTTCTTCTAAGATAAGTCGTAAGGTCAGTATTGCCTCACGTGTTCCAGTATTTCTACGGAATCCAAACTGATCTTCCCCGAGGTCGGCTTCTACTAGTTTTTCCATTCGTCTGTAAAGAATTCGTGTTAGTATTTTGCAGCTGTGGCTTATTAAACTGATTGTTCGGTAATTTTCACATCTGTCAACACCTGCTTTCTTTGGGATTGGAATTATTATATTCTTCTTGAAGTCTGAGGGTATTTCGCCTGTCTTATACATCTTGCTCACCAGATGGTAGAGTTTCGTCAGGACTGGCTCTCCCAAGGCAGTCAGTAGTTCCAATGGAATGTTGTCTACTCCGGGGGCCTTGTTTCGACTCAGGTCTTTCAGTGCTCTGTCAAACTCTTCACGCAGTATCGTATCTCCCATTTCATCTTCATCTACATCCTCTTCCATTTCCATAATATTGTCGTCAAGTACATCGCCCTTGTATAGAACCTCTATATACTCCTTCCACCTTTCTGCTTTCCCTTCTTTGCTTAGTACTGGGTTTCCATCTGAGCTCTTGATGTTCATACAAGTGGTTCTCTTATCTCCAAAGGTCTCTTTAATTTTCCTGTAGGCAGTATCTATCTTACCCCTAGTGAGATAGGCCTCTACATCCTTACATTTGTCCTCTAGCCATGCCTGCTTAGCCATTTTGCACTTCCTGTCGATCTCATTTTTGAGACGTTTGTATTCCTTTTTGCTGCTTCATTTACTGCATTTTTATTTTTTCTCCTTTCATCAATTAAATTCAATATTTCTTCTGTTTCCCAGGGATTTCTACTAGCCCTCGTCTTTTTACCTACTTGATCCTTTGCTGCCTTCACTACTTCATTCCTCAAAGATACCCATTCTTCTTCTGCTGTATTTCTTTCCCCCGTTCCTGTCAATTGTTCGCTTATGCTGTCCCTGAAACTCTGTAAAACCTCTGGTTCTTTCAGTTTCTCCAGGTCCCATCTCCTTAAATTCCCACCTTTTTGCAGTTTCTTCAGTTTTAACCTGCAGGTCATAACCAATAGATTGTGGTCAGAGTCCACATCTGCCCCTGGAAATATCTTACAATTTAAAACCTGGTTCCTAAATCTCTGTCTTACCATTAGATAATCTATCTGATACCTTTTAGTATCTCCAGGGTTCTTCCATGTATACAATCTTATATCATGATTCTTAAACCAAGTGTTAGCTATGATTAAGCTGTGCTCTGTGCAAAATTCTACCAGGCGGCTTCCTCTTTCATTTCTTAGCCCCAATCCATATTCACCTACTACGTTTCCTTCTCTCCCTTTTCCTACACTCGAATTCCAGTCACCCATGATTATTAAATTTTCGTCTCCCTTCACAATCTGAATAATTTCTTTTATATCATCATACATTTCTTCAATTTCTTCGTCATCTGCAGAGCTAGTTGGCATATAAACTTGTACTACTGTAGTAGGCGTGGGCTTCGTATCTATCTTGGCCACATTAATGCGTTCACTATGCTGTTTGTAGTAGCTTACCCGCATTCCTATTTTCCTATCCATTGTTAAACCTACTCCTGCATTACCCCTATTTGACTTTGTGTTTATAACCCTGTAGTCACCTGACCAGAAGTCTTGTTTCTCCTGCCACCGAACTTCACTAATTCCCAATATATCTAACTTTAACGTATCCATTTCCCTTTTCAAATTTTCTAACCTACCTGCCCCATTAAGGGATCTGACATTCCACGCTCCGATCCGTAGAACGCCAGTTTTCTTTCTCCTGATAACGACATCCTCTTGAGTAGTCCCCGCCCGGAGATCCGAATGGGGGACTATTTTACCTCCGGAATATTTTACCCAAGAGGACGCCATCATCATTTAATCATACAGTAAAGCTGCATGCCCTCGGGAAAAATTACGGCCGTAGTTTCCCTTTGCTTTCAGCCGTTCGCAGTACCAGCGCAGCAAGGCCGTTTTGGTTATTGTTACAAGGCCAGATCAGTCAATCGTCCAGACTGTTGCCCCTGCAACTACTGAAAAGGCTGCTGCCCCTCTTCAGGAACCACACGTTTGTCTGGCCTCTCAACAGATACCTCTCCGTTGTGGTTGTACCTACGGTACGGCTATCTGTATCGCTGAGGCACGCAAGCCTCCCCACCAACGGCAAGGTCCGTGGTTCATGGTTATGTGAACTAAATAGTTCAATTCTTTCTGGAAGATGGAGCTCCTTTTCTTGTTGCACTCTAAGCCATCTGGAGAAAGAACTTCAAGCAAGCAGCCCAAATTTGCTAAATGTTCAGCGGGAGTACGACCTGCGAATACACTATCATCTAAATAGTTTCCGCAAGTAGGGACTTCCGCTGTAGACTGTTCCAGAAATTGCTGAAAAATTGCAGGAGATGAAACGCTTCCAAACGGTAGTCTGTTTATCACAAGGTCTTTCTTGGGCAGTTCCTCCAGCGGTAACTGTACGTATACCTCTAGCAAATCTGTCTTTGGAAAGTATCTGCCATATGCCAGTCTGCCAATTAATATCTCCGGACGTGGAGGAGGAAAAGAATCCGCTACATTTTGTGGGTTTACTGTTTGCTTAAAGTCAGCACCCTACCGGTAACCACATGAACGCTTCCTCAGAATGACCAAAGTCCACAGCTCGTGGTCTAGTGGCTAGCGTTGCTACCTTTGGATCACGGGGTTCCGGGTTCGATTCCCGGCGGGGTTAGGGATTTTTCTCAGCCCGGGGGCTGGTGCTTGTGTTGCCCCCATAATTTCATCGTCATTCTTGAAAGTGGCGAGAGTGGACTGTGTAAAGATTGGGAATTTATACGGGCGCTGATAACCGTGCTGTTGAGCGCACCCCAAACAAATCATCATCATGTCTAAGGGTGATATCCATTGGCTTGCAGAAACTGGTTGGGTCACCCCATTGTATTGTCATCTTTGCAATCCCTGAGCAACTTGCTCACGTAATGCACGGTGGATAGATCGTGTGCGAAAAAGTCGCACCGCGCGGGATTAGCCGAGCGGTCTCAGGCGCTGCAGTCATGGACTGTGCGGCTGGTCCCGGCGGAGGTTCGAGTCCTCCCACGGGCATGGTTGGTCGGTTGGTTGGTTTGGGGAAGGAGACCAGACAGCGTGGTCATCGGTCTCATCGGATTAGAGAAGGAAGTCGGCCGTGTCCTTTCAGAGGAACCATCCCAGCATTTGCCTGGAGTGATTTAGGGAAATCACGGAAAACCTAAATCAGGATGGCCGGACGCGGGATTGAACCGTCGTCCTCCCGAATGCGAGTCCAGTGTCTAACCACTGCGCCACCTCGCTCGGTGGCTCCCACGGGCATGGATGTGTGTGTTTGTCCTTAGGATAATTTAGGTTAAGTAATGTGTAAGCTTAGGGACTGATGACCTTAGTAGTTAATTCCCATAAGATTTCACACACATTTGAACATTTTTTTGTTTGTAAGTCGCTGCTGAGTGTTGTCCTACACCGTGATGTGCGCTTCGTCTTTTTTGCTTTCTATACCTGGTTCTAATAGTCCCTTGTACGTACTACACAAGTCAGAAACGTTAGTGTGAGGCACAGAAACACTGGTTTGTAACACGTTATTCTGAATGCAAAACCTGAATAAATCAAATCTAAATACGTTTGCACTGTTTGCAGAATTGATTACATGAAATGAAACACAATTTTGTCACACCCTGAAATGTTTCTGGCGAACTACACTCGCCAAGGACTTCAATTTCTTGCCCATTGTAGGCAGACAAAATAGAAGTAGGTTACTGTAGCGGTGGGCTACTAATTTTGGCATTTGTGTCTTTATTTCTCAGGGAAACAGAAGCATAAGTGTTCAGCTGCAACTTAATTGTCTGTTGTTCTACTTTTAAACGAACAAAAAGTTGGTTCGCCTGCCTGCGTAATGTAGCGGAAGCTTTCCGCGATGCGGAAGTACGTGGCTCGGCACGCGCCTGATTAAGTAGCACGGCCTGCACTGTGCACACTTGTTGACAGCGTTGCTATGGCCACTGCGCGTTGGAACGACATTTTGTTGCCTTTGCCTTGCCTGTCGCGTGATCATACAATTTGAATGCGACCTTCACGTACACATCGAAATCAATTACCATTTTTACTTCTACAGACCTTACTTTTTGTATAGTTAGTTCAAAAATGGTTCAAATGGCTCTGAGCACTATGGGACTTAACGGCTGAGGTCATCAGTCCCGCAGAACTTAGAACTACGTAAACGTAACTAACCTTAGAACATCACACACATCCATGCCCGAGGCAGGATTCGAACCTGCGACCGTAGCGGTCGCGCGGTTCCAGACTGTAGCGCCTAGAACCGCTTGGCCACTCCGGCCGGCTCTATAGTTAGTCTGAGTTCCGTTCTTAACTACTTTGAACACTATTCTGTACATGAGACAGCGCTTGGTGCACTAGGAACAAAAGAAATAAATTGACCCCAAAATCATCCTCTGTAGAGTCCACAATTGTTTGATATTTCACAATAGACAGTACTATTTTTAAATGGGGGTCAGGCAGTTTTAGAATTGCAGCGCGAATGCGTGCATCAGATATATTCTGCGTAGTACCATCAACGCAATGTTACTTCACTACAGTTAATTCCACATGTAGATTTAAACCTGCAATGTCTGACGAGACCTCTGAGTTCCGCTACTCACTGCTAGACAGTCTGAGCAGGCTGCTGCTTCAGGGGAAAAATATGAACTGTGCAGCTGCTACAACTAATTTGA
The DNA here is from genome assembly GCF_023864275.1 of Schistocerca cancellata. Lineage (NCBI taxonomy): Eukaryota > Metazoa > Arthropoda > Insecta > Orthoptera > Acrididae > Schistocerca > Schistocerca cancellata. The sequence goes on along the minus strand of NC_064629.1, from coordinate 343,557,383 downwards.
CTGTCGAAATATCCATCTAGCAACTTTAAAAGGTTGGCGTACTTGACGTTCTGCGGAACAGATTCGGCGCGCGACTTAACACAGATTCTATAACTGCGACCACTGGTACAGAAAAAGTAAGCACTGCGCTCATACCTGTTATTCAGTAGGCGGCGAAGTGCGCCTCTAACTGCGCCCTGTATTCCGACCATTGTTCGTCTTCGCTTGGGTACGGGCGAAATGTTGGAACGGCTACCGGCGGAGACGCTGCTTGTTTGTTGAGTAAGGACGTCAATTGTCCAACAGTGAGCAGTTGGCGTTCTAACTACTGCGCCTGAAACTGTGCAGTTTCGTTTAGAGATATTTCCTGTGGCAGCTTAGACACGGTGAAACGATGTAGGACGCATACTACAGCTGACCGGAAGCAGAGGAACAAAATTTAAAAATAGTTGTGTGCAACTAGCAGACAGCTGCCGTTAATTACTAGACAGTTAAACGCCGATCATCGTCGCCATTTGTTGCGATCAGGCGAAACTAGTTTCGTGTGGCTGAAACAAACTGTGGATTCTTCGATTCGTCTGGAAAAAGGCTCAGCATCCCAGAACACATGAAATATTAGTTCGCTTTATTACATAAATGAATAGAAGATTTACTTAGCTTTGACACAGTTCTTTGCCACATGAGTTCTGGATAAGTTATTGACTATTAAAGAATCACTTGTTGCACAAATTAAGAAACTGTTCTCTTGCAGTACAACGTTCCACATTTAAATGGACAAATGTATCTGAAACTTAAACTATCATGTGGGAGCTGTACTATGATGCTGACTACTTCAAGTGAGGTCGCGAACTGGGCAGAGCTCTTTCTAGCTCGATCCCACACTGAGGGCGCTGCTGTGGTGAGACGTGGCATAGGCTTCAGGAGCGCGTCCCATACGTCGTTGCGGATTACAGAGAGCTCTCGCTAATGTCCGTAATATTGATTCACGTTGCCGACTTTCCTGAGGCACCACGATCTCTGGACGATGCCACATATATAATACATAAATACAGATACAGTAAATATAGCAGGCCTCAACAACTGGCCGGTTTTGAGCGCGAGTACTCGCGTCTGCTCAGGCACGTGCCCGCGAGCAGGTGCAAGGTCGCGGAGTAGGGAGGGAGGGGAAATGCGCGCGCACGTCTGAATGTGATCTCGCGTTCTTAGCAGATTTAACTAGCCATCTGAATGCTTTGCCATCTGAATGCTTTGAACATTTTACTACAAGGTAAAGATCTGCTAATTACTCATTTCATAGATCGAATACGAGCTTTTAAAATGAAATTGACACTTTGGGTGAGTCAGCTGGAAACAGGAAACCTAGCTCATTTTCATAAATTATCATCCATGCAAGATGTTCACAAAGACTGTGAACGTTATTCACATAGTTTAGGTGATCAGCGCTTTGAAGATCTGACAGCACTAGACAGTGATTTTGATCTGTTCTCTCCATATTCAGCGAATATTTAAGAGATTCGTCCTGAGCTGCAGCAAGAAATTATTGACCTGCAGTATGACAGAGAATACAGAGACAAATTTCAGAACAAGAAAAACATTTTGGAATTCTACAGACACTTCCCTCAGGATAGATTTCCTCGTTTGCACAAACTGGCGGCTACAATAATATCAATGTTCGGCTCCACGTATGTTTGTGAACAACTGTTCTCTGCAATGAAATGTAACAAGACGCGCCTGAGAAACGCATTGTCTTATCGAAATTTAAACTGCACGCTGCGCCTAAAATGCACAAGAACAATTACTCCGAACATAGTCGCAATTGTAAAGGGCAAAAAGTACAAGGTAACCGAGAATCTCACACTTCAGTGACACTTTTTATTGTGTAACGGTTCACAAATTAATGCGAATGTAGAGGCATACACTAAGCTAATAAAATTATGTGGCATGTGTACATTCTCCTTTATTCGTTTCATTTGTCGCAGTAATAATTCGTGGGTGATATCCCTGCAGGTGGCTCCGGATTTACATTGACTGGCGGCAGCTGTTGTGAGCCCCACGTGACTTTCCCCACTGTCCGCTCTGGGCCGGTAGTGGGGGTAGCGTGCTCGCGCTGCTCCGTGCTCGCGCCTTGCTGCTCACAGCTTGCTCCGCGAGCACGTATGTTGTGAAGCCCTGATATATAGGGTCAAGGTTGTTAACAAAAATCTCGTACAGTTCTTGTCCCAATTACTTCACATTTTTTCACGACACTCCAACAAAAATGTAGATGTACATAGGCTATATATTTTTAATGTAAAGAATTCTCTGTTAAGCCAAAACATTATGACCACTGCCTACTGGGACATTGGATGCCGCTTGGTGGTGTTGCGGTCACGTGACACAGTAATAAAAGTATGTAAGGGGAGCAGACACTGACGGTGGATCATTTTAGAGCACATATGGGCTGCAAAAGGGGAGCCGGCCGCGGTGGTCTAGCGGTTCTGGCGCTGCAGTCCGGAACCGCGGGACTGCTACGGTCGCAGGCTCGAATCCTGCCTCGGGCATGGGTGTGTGTGTGATGTCCTTAGGTTAGTTAGGTTTAAGTAGTTCTACGTTCTAGGGGACTTATGACCTAAGATGTTGAGTCCCATAGTGCTCAGAGCCATTTGCAAAAGGGGAAATCCACTGGCATAAGCGACTTTGACAAAGTGAACATTATTATTATGCACAACCTGTGAACGAGTATCTCGAAAACGGCGAAGCTTGTCGAATGTTCACGTGATACTGTCGTTAGCATCTACGGAAAGACGTAGGACAGTGAAACTACCACTAGGCGCTAAATGGTTGGACGTCCTCGATTCTTCACAGAATGTGGGGTTCAGAGGTTTCTCTGCTCCGTAAAGTAGGATAGATGGTGATCTGTCGCATCTTTGCCGAAAGAGGACAAAGCTGGTGCATGCACAAGTGTTTCTGAGCACACCGTTCATCGTACATTGTTGAACACGGAGCTACGCACTAGACCACCCCTACGTGTTCACATGTTGACCCAACGACATCGTCAATTACGATTGCAGTGGGCATCGGACAATCGGGATTCGACCGTCGATCAATGAAAATGTGGCGGCTCTTCGGGTGAATACATTTTTGCTACACTAGGTCGCTGGTCGTCTGCACAAATGCCGTCATTGAGGTGATCGGCAGCTCGAAATGTGCAGCACGCCACGGAAGCAGGCTGTTGGAAGCAGTATTTTGCTATGGGAGAGATTCTCCTGCGCTTGCAAGGGACCTATGGCAGTACTCGAAGACGCTCCCCTCACGCTTGATGTCTTCCGCGACGGCAATGTCATCTTTCAGCAGTATAATTGTCCTTGTCTCGGAGCCATAACCGTGCTGCAGTGGTTCGAGGAGTATTACGGTAAACTCACGTTGACCAAATTCGCTTGATGGGAATCCTATGGAGCCCTTCTGGGTCGCTATCAGGCGCTGTCATCGCGTACACATATCAGCGGCCTGTTACTTAGGTGAATTAGATGACCTGTGCGTAGATATCTAATGCCACATACCTCCTCAAATCTACCATCAAACTTTCTGGTCCCTGAGACACACAAGCAGCAATGTATTTCGTTCCAAATACGAACAAACAAGCTATTAAGCAGGTGGTCATAATGTTTTGGCTCAACAGTGTACATAAATATATGATAGGGAAATATTGTTAGCAAAAATTTCGAAACGTCGTTGACCGATTTACTTAAAATTTTTACACGATTTTCTAATACGCATTTAGACGGACTTAGGCTACATATATTTAACGGAAAACCTCGCAGTTGGTTTTAACAGAAAACCGGGAAGATAAATTAGTGGCTTATCAGCTTTTTATTAGAATAGTGCTCTGGCATATGAATCATCCACAACTTTGTAATTCTACCTGTTCAAAGATTAAAACAATGTGAAATACTGTCACTAAAGATACTATCCTCACACACCCTGCAGCTGGAGAGATCTCACATACCGTGCATACCAATGATCCCAAGCGATTTACCCGCTCATTTTCAGCAACTTCAATTCCCAATTAAGGTTTCGTTTGCAGTGACGATAAACAAGGCCCACGGCAGAGAGAGGTGGGAGGACGTAATTGACAGATAAAGGGGGGAGCAGGAGGAGGTGGACAAAGAAAAGGGGGAGGAGGACATGGACGGAGAGTGAGGGGAGAAGGAAATTAGGATTTATATCCATTCCCTGCACATATTTAGCAATTGCATTGCAATAATCGCTAGTTTAAAACAAAATCAAAGTGTTATTTGCGTCAGTCATTCGGTTTTTAATACCACGGTAGAGAGTATGCAGTCACTTTCGATGAAACATGCGTTAACGATAAAGACAAAAGGAGTAAGTACTTAGATATTAACACCTCTCAATAATATATAATTACTGCTCTTTTTATAACACAATTCTTACATAATCAATTCTGTTGTATAATTCCACATGTTTATGGTGCGTTAAACACTGTTTGTGTAACGCTTTTAATACTTTGTGCATTGTAAGTCACCGTTTATTCTCTATCTACACAGTCGTTGGACAGGTTCAGTGGGTCATTTAGTGTAGCGAATAAGTGCATGAAATAATTGCCTAAAGCGTGCAACTTCCTGGAATATCTTTTATATAATTTTGATCTTATTTTTAATGTTTATCCCAGTGTTGTAACCCGGATAACCTGTAACACAAATTGTTTTATCGTAGAGGAAAATGCTACGAATACGAGGAATATTACAAATGTTCACATTACCTGTCACATAGAAACGAGCTACATCTATTTCAAGAAGATACAGCAATCCATTAACACATTTTGTAGGTGGTACTTGAATTACGCATCTCACTCAGATAACGAATGAAGTGTGTTTTATATTGTAGGCGGCAGCAAACTACAAGATTGCATCATCTACAGCAAGAGATAATAAGTCAAGTCAAAGTAGTTCCATACCTAGGGAAAGGACGTAGGAGAGCTGATGCAGGAATCCTGCATCGACGTTCTAGGCAAGGTCCTAGTAGAGGCGGTTTGCCGGTGCCTTCCTCCGACCTGTTATGTGAGTGTCAAGTGTGTATCTGTATCGTGCGCATGACTGATGAGTTGGTTCAAATGGCTCTGAGCACTATGCGACTTAATTCTGAGGTCATCAGTCGCCTAGAACTTAGAACTAATTAAACCTAACCAACCTAAGGACATCACACACATCCATGCCCGAGGCAGGATTCGAACCTGCGACCGTAGCGGTCGCTCGATTCAAAGTAGTTCCTAGAACCGCACGGCCACTCCGGCCGGCCTTTGATGAGTGATTGCACTTAGTAATGAATGGTTTGTGATGTTATGGATGAAGAGAACGGAGAGGGTGAAACCCAGTGGCGGCATAAGAGTATAGCCAACACCTCTCGATTACCACTAGTGGAGGCCACCGAACTTAACGTCCGTTTCCGAGGACGGATCACCATCAAAAGTGTCAGATACCCTCACTTCATGAGACACTGTGGAGAGCTTTAGAATTTAATGCTGGACATTGACTCAAAAAATGGTGATCAGGGACTTAGCGCCATTACTTCTCTTACCCTCCCGGCCAAATACTGGCAGCCAAAATTTTGCGCCACCAGTTTTCGAACTGACTCCCCTCCGAGTCAGACACCACCACAAAAGCGTGATTCAGCGACTTCGGGTGCGGAGGTGAGTAAGAGATAATAAGAAAGTAATAAATGACTTCATTCTCAGTTTCCTTTGTCCATTCCCCAGTTATCACATATGCGAAAGTACAACTGTTTATTTCTGAATTTATAATAGGTGGAACTGGTGTCAATTGTGCAAAGGTCGGAAATTTGCATCTCTGTAGGTGCTAAGTGACCCTGAGTCTAGAACCTCGCAACGGCTTCGGAGGTCGATGCGGCAGGAACTGCCTCTTCCCCTCCCCAGTCCACAGAGATATTCTGCCGACCTCTCGGTATGTGCTAGCCTTAGAATAGGTGCATAACTCCCTTCCCACCCCCATCACCACCGCTGGGCTTAGTTGGAATTAACTCCAGGGATAGACTCGTCGTCACAGAGTTAGTAATTCAGCGGGCATTCCATTAATAGACAAGGATAATTAGCGGCAAGTTAATATACCGACGGTGACCTCGGCCGGCTTCGACGCGGACGATAGAGATAGCAGAGGGACTTCAATCATAGCGCTGCAGTTTCACGCTGTGGACAAAACGAAATTTCCATGTTACTCTGGAGTCACATACTGGTAGCACCATATATTAGTTTTAAAAAGTTGCAGGATATTTGAAATGTAGAGAATAAATTAATAAAGAGAACAACAGATAAAAGTATTTTCTTTCTAAAACTGAAAAGATGTCAGTTCATGTCCGACGTACAGTTACATGAAATATTGCAAATGTTATCGTAAAGGATTACTCAGTTCTTTGTTTCATACGACTTAACTCACATATTCAGCTACAATTTCGAGAGTGCGCCAGTGAATCTCTACCGACCGAATCTCGTGGGGTGGCACCGCATTCGCGTTCTGCTTGAACGGTGAAGTCACAGTCCTGTAATTCAGATTACGGTTTTCCATAGCTTCCATAAACATTCAAAAGAGCGCAACCTACCTGTGCTCGGTGTGAGCTTCTCCTCTTTTTCATATGACCTCTTCGTCAACAGACCGTTAACCCATTATCTTGCTTCTACTGACCAAACGAGAACGGTCTGTTGTTGAGACAGTGGAGGGCAGTATCACCAAACTGAGTCGCTGCTTGAAACATCCGTTTTATCAGCTGGAGCTCAGATGTGCACCACTGAACATGCGTGTGTCGAGCGACGAGTGAGCCACGAATAAGCGGCGACCCATCCCTCCCGCTGACTGTCAAGTGACTCGTGTTCCGCATTAATGAAACCAAACGGCAATTTGTGGAAGTGAGACTTGTGATGTCGCTTGGTGTCTTAGCAAAAGAGAGTGAGTCACACATGGCAGTGGTGTTTCCTTCACAAAGAAGAAAGTGCTACAGAAACACAGGTTATTAACTTCTGAATTATAGAGAAGTGCACCGATTCACGGAAGAACTTACAACATAGCTTATTGATTATTACCTTGTTTGAAATAACAGAAAAAAGAAGTAAAGCTGTAAATCAGGAACAGTAAAAGAGGACTTTCTTACGATAAATAGCAGACAGTTGTTTTCAATGTGGTGTTGCAGAGGACATCGGTGTCACTCCGAGCATAGTATTAAATTATAGGTGACGACCAAAAAGCTTCCGTTTGAAGGCCACACTAACTCCTTGCCTACATGTCGGTGCTTCTTTACCCGCGGGAAGTCGCGTTGGTTACGTATACGCTGCAACAACACCAAAAAACGGAAACTTTTTGATCGTCCCTTATACACTCCTGGAAATGGAAAAAAGAACACATTGACACCGGTGTGTTAGACCCACCATACTTGCTCCGGACACTGCGAGAGGGCTGTACAAGCAATGATCACACGCACGGCACAGCGGACACACCAGGAACCGCGGTGTTGGCCGTCGAATGGCGCTAGCTGCGCAGCATTTGTGCACCGCCGCCGTCAGTGTCAGCCAGTTTGCCGTGGCATACGGAGCTCCATCGCAGTCTTTAACACTGGTAGCATGCCGCGACAGCGTGGACGTGAACCGTATGTGCAGTTGACGGACTTTGAGAGAGGGCGTAAAGTGGGCATGCGGGAGGACGGGTGGACGTACCGCCGAATTGCTCAACACGTGGGGCGTGAGGTCTCCACAGTACATCGATGTTGTCGCCAGTGGTCGGCGGAAGGTGCACGTGCCCGTCGACCTGGGACCGGACCGCAGCGACGCACGGATGCACGCCAAGACCGTAGGATCCTACGCAGTGCCGTAGGGGACCGCACCGCCACTTCCCAGCAAATTAGGGACACTGTTGCTCCTGGGGTATCGGCGAGGACCATTCACAACCGTCTCCATGAAGCTGGGCTACGGTCCCGCACACCGCTAGGCTGTCTTCCGCTCACGCCCCAACATCGTGCAGCCCGCCTCCAGTGGTGTCGCGACAGGCGTGAATGGAGGGACGAATGGAGACGTGTCGTCTTCAGCGATGAGAGTCGCTTCTGCCTTGGTGCCAATGATGGTCGTATGCGTGTTTGGCGTCGTGCAGGTGAGCGCCACAATCAGGACTGCATACGACCGAGGCACACAGGGCCAACACCCGGCATCATGGTGTGGGGAGCGATCTCCTACACTGGCCGTACACCACTGGTGATCGTCGAGGGGACACTGAATAGTGCACGGTACATCCAAACCGTCATCGAACCCATCGTTCTACCATTCCTAGACCGGCAAGGGAACTTGCTGTTCCAACAGGACAATGCACGTCCGCATGTATCCCGTGCCACCCAACGTGCTCTAGAAGGTGTAAGTCAACTACCCTGGCCAGCAAGATCTCCGGATCTGTCCCCCATTGAGCATGTTTGGGACTGGATGAAGCGTCGTCTCACGCGGTCTGCACGTCCAGCACGAACGCTGGTCCAACTGAGGCGCCAGGTGGAAATGGCATGGCAAGCCGTTCCACAGGACTACATCCAGCATCTCTACGATCGTCTCCATGGGAGAATAGCAGCCTGCATTGCTGCGAAAGGTGGATATACTCTGTACTAGTGCCGACATTGTGCATGCTCTGTTGCCTGTGTCTATGTGCCTGTGGTTCTGTCAGTGTGATCATGTGATGTATCTGACCCCAGGAATGTGTCAATAAAGTTTCCCCTTCCTGGGACAATGAATTCACGGTGTTCTTATTTCAATTTCCAGGAGTGTACTTACGGGCAGTTGCGGTCGCAATAAAAATAAAGATTTGCATTTGATCAAATTGACTGCACAACATCACAGGCAATATGACAAAAACTCTACACATATCCTGGTGTTATCGACTGTTGTTGTGGTCATCAATCCGAAGAATACGTCGATGTATCTCTCCTTGATAGTCTGTCATGTACAAACCTCGTTACCTCCGAATAACTACTGCAACCTAAATCTCTATGAAACTACTTACTGTAATCATCCCTTCCCCCCATTCTACACATTTGACTCTCAAATCGCCCACCAGCACCAACTACTTTCCTCTCATTACTAAACTAAAGATTACGTGGTGCTACAGCATGTGTCCTATTAACTGATGTGTTTTTAGTCAAATATGCCATAAATTTCTTTTTTCCTCTATTCGATTCAGTAGCTCTTCATTAGTTATTCGATCTGCTTATATAATTTCCATCATTCTTCTGTATCAACACGTTTCAAAAGATTCTACTCTATTCTTACCTGAAATACATATCGACCGCGTTTCACTCACGTACAAGGTTACACTCTAGGCGAATACATTCAGAAAATGCTCCCTAACACTTAAATTTGCGTTAGATATTAACAAATTCATCTTCTTCAGAGATTATTTTCTTGCAGTTACCAGTCTGCATTTTTATCTCCACTACTTCAGCCAGCATCAGTTATTTTCTGCCCAAGTGGCAAAACTCATTTACTAATTTTAGCGTTTCATTCCCTAATCTAATTCCCTCAGAATTTCCTAAATTAATTAGACTACATACCATTATCCTTGTTTTACTATTCTTGATGTTCATCTTATAACCTCTTGTCAAGACGCTATCCATCCTATTCAGTTGTTTGACCAAGTCTTTTGCTGTCTCTGAGCGGCTTGAAATGTCACTGACAAACCTCAAAGTTTTTTATATCTTATCCCTGAATCTTAAATTCCTTTAGTAAATTCTCCTGGGTTACCTTTACTGCTTGCTCAATGTAAAGATCTAATAGCATCACTGACAGGCTACAGCCTCTTACTCTTCTTTGTCATGTCCTTCGAAAAGTACATCTTGGTTTATGTAAAAGTTGTAAATAATCATTCGGTCCCTGTATTTTACCCTCGTTTCCTTCAGACTACCGGCCGGGGTGGCTCTACAGGCGACCGCTACGGTCGCAGGTTCGAATCCTGCCTCGGGTATGGATGTGTGTGATGTCCTTAGGTTGATTAGGTTTAAGTATTTCTAAGTTCTATGGGACCGATGACCTTAGAAGTTAAGTCCCATAGTGCTCAGAGCCATTTGAACCGTCAGACTTACAAAGAGTGTATCCCAGTCTACACTGTCAAATAATTCTCTAAATCTACAAATGTTGTAAGCGTAAGTTTGCTTTTATTCATGTGTCTTCTAAGATAGGCGGCAGTGTCTCCTCGCGTTTTCCTCCGTTTCTCCACAACCCACACTGATCTCCCCCGAGGTCGGCTCCTATAAGTTCTAATAGACACACTTATCAGCACTGGCATTCTTTCGGATGTGTTGATTAAAACACGACGATTACATCAACAGAAATGCAATTAACAGCCTAACATTCATGCTACTTGCAGTGTTGAAGAATGGTTCACTAGTGTTAGTGTAAACTGTGCTGTTTAGGTACATCATTCTAAGATTTGGATACAATCCGATGCATGCCAAGTTATGGCTGGAAATGGTACAATTGCTCTCCTCCTTGAAGATGCGAATTATGGAGTAGCTTAATGGTTTACAGCTCCTTAAGAAAATCCTTCAGCCGCTTAATAAGAGGAGTACAACAAATACATCACAAATTGACCGTTGTTTCGTACACGTGAAACATAATGTTTCATCTAGACAATCAAATATACGATTCGCCGTATAGAGAGTGCTGCCTGTTATTTTATCGCGAATAGTTCTGCACAATGTAGCTAAGAACATTAAGTACGAAAATTTCAAAATTCTGGAAGTGGAAGAAGACGGGGTCGAAAACGAAGCTACACCAGATGCATTGTACTACGCACAACGTGTCAGCCAGATACAACAAACATGGGGCAAAATTCAAGAATGATACAATATCGTCAAAACTCAGCATGTTCGCTGTTCTCATACTGCCCCTGTAAGCAAGAATTATGTAAAATCGTCAAGGCAGAACATGTTCGCTGTTTTCATCCTGTAGTTATGCGTATATTAGTTTCGTTTCGTATTTCATTCCTTGAAAAACAAAATTTGACATTCAGAACTTTTACTGGTATATGTAGACTGTGCTACATATCTTTATATTATTTTCTATTGAAAACGTTGGAACTGATGTATCAGTTCGGCGTTAGGTCATTTAGCTGCAGTGTATGTATCTACAATATCTGTCAATGTTTTTAGAATTATAAGCAAAGAATGTAGTAAAGAATTATATGGTGGTCCACGAAAACAAGCGCTGTGTAATAACCCCCATGCCATTAGGCGGGGTAGAATTGGCGACTTCTGTAGCACTTGGCACCACTCCAACACCGGAGACTGGTATTACAAAGTCTATTAGTCTCATCGGAACGGAACATTTGTTGCTAAAAACACCGAATTACAATCCTTGAGTCAAAGTTGTATTGTTATAACAAAACCGCAAAAATACTACTATTACAGCGATCTATTCAGCGTTGTGGCTCAGTGGTTCAGTGTCCTTCGGCCGCTTTTGAGCAGCGCGCGTACGTTGGCCCAGGTCAATGGGCGTGTGGCGGGTCCGATACCGATTCAACGGCCGGTCCGACAAGGCTGTCCCCTGTCTAGGTACCTTTATGTAGTGGCGCTGGAGCCGCTCATAAGCCTGCTGGCGACGCTATTGTCTCGACTCTCCTTAGGCGGCTACACCTTCTGATATCGTGCATACGCAGATGATCTCCTGCTGCTGGTTCGTTCTCGGGAGGAGGTCACACGGATCCTCGACACCATCACGGCTCGTAGGCGAACGACTGGAAGTGTGATGAATGTGCGCAAATCCATGGCGCTGTCTATTGGTCGCCGGCTACCCCCGGTAGATCTGGCGCCCCTGCCCAGTGTCTAAAATCTCCGCTATCTTACGATCACCTTTACATCGTCAACACGCCAAACAGTGGCGGGCAACTTTCGTCAAGTTTTGAGAATTACCCGCATGATGATCAGTCACAGCTCATTATGCCGCCTCCATCTTTTTCAGCGTGTTGCCTACGTGAACGCCTATGTAGCATCCAGAATGGTTCATACTGTGCAGTCTACCGTTGCGATTACGACAGGGTGTTGTATTAAAGTGGCATTCAGATATTTTCTGACGACTGGGTCATCTTAAAGTATGCTGTGACACTCCACTCGCCCTCCACGGGCAGGACGGCTAAGTCTTACGAACATCCGCTGTCGTGCGGCAGCACTTTACATGACCACGATGCACAAACAATGGCGCGATGCCGAGGCCTCCATTACGCACCATTTACTTGACGCTCTTCTGCCGGTATCCCTCTCACCTCCGGTCCCAGTCGGTAGCATCGGGCCCGCGTTTGCACGCATCGCGGCCTTCATTTTGGAACTCAGTAATGCTCGCCCCGAACTCCCACGAACGCGCCTGCCGCGGGCGAAGAGTTTCTACGCCTTTTCTTGCGTGGTGTCGCCTGTAAAGTCGTAGAACGCAAGTTACCATTGTTGCGGTGGACTGTCATTTGGCGGCACATTGACCACAGCTTATTTCTGACACATATCAGGTCGACTTGGTATTATGCAACCTGTGGAAAGTATCCAGCTAATCAGTGGCTCCATTCCATAGGTCTGGCGGACTCTCCCCTCTGCGCCGTCTGTCGTAGTGTCGACGACGATCATCACCGATTCAGCTGTGTAGCCGTTGCGGATATCTGGTTGTTGGGACGACAAATGGTCGCGTCTTTTCTACGTGTGCTGCCGCATAATATTGACCCCGAGTCGTTTCTTTACCCAGCGGTGGAATATTTTCCTGCAACAAAATCTCCGGCAGTTCTGTGGATAAAGGGCTGGGCTTTGGCACATCTATATAGAGATGCTCCTCACTCGCACCTTGATTTTTGGCAAAACTTGCAGACTGCACATGCTGCGGTTGCGCGCAGTTCCCGTTATCGCGCGTATTTTGCCAATTATCTAAACAGCGTTTTTACCACGTCTCCACTCAGTTGGCGTGTTTCTGGCGTGGTAGGTGCCCTCCCAATTTGGAGCGAAACATGACGCGCCTACACCTTGGCTTTGCCATCCGATATCCCCTTGCGGGATTTCCGGGTTCCGGATGGGTGGACTTCTTTTAATTTATTTTCCTTCGTATATATGTGCACAAAAATGAAATAAATAAGTAAAATTAATATGAGTGGTGTGAGGGTGCAGCACGGCGGCGGGAACGGGAAGACATCGTGGCCTTGCCTCGGGATTCGACCCCTGCCCACCTAGTCTCCTCCAAAGTGTAGCTGACTGTGGCCCTAACAAACAGAAAATACAAAAATAAATAAATAAAACCTAAGATAAAAAATTAAAAAAACCTTGTTAAGGAGACGGCTCGCGATAAGCGGGAAATGCGTAAAATAAAAATAAAAAAGGTGGTCAATTTCCAGGCAACAAATCCAAAGGTCTTGGGTTCATCTCCGGTCAATCCTGGGATTAATATCTGTTGCTTATCACTCCTTTAACCTCTGCCAATGTTTGTTGATGCGATAAATGCCGACTTACATCGTGGTTTGGAATCCGTGTTGAACTGTAGATTCCACTATTTCTTCTGTTTAAGTAACCTCCAACAGAACCATTGTGTTCAAAATAATCTTCGGAATGACAACTGCTTTGCACTTGTACGGGGGTTGGAAAGAAATATGCACCTACACTATACTCTGCAAGCAACGTAATGGTGAGTGGCGGAGGATACTTCTGGTACCACTAACTGATCCCCCCTACACCGTTGCAGTCGTGAATGACGCGTGGTAAAACGATTGTCGGTAAGCCTCTGTATTGTCTTTAATTTCTTGAATTTGATCGCTGTGGGTATTACGAGACATGTATGTGGGTGAAAGCAATATGTTGTTCAACACTTTCTAGAAAGCGATCTTTCGACATTCCAGTAGTAAACTTCTCCATAGCGCGCAACGCCTCTCTTGTAACGCCTGTCAGAGGAGTTCGTTGAGCATCACGGTAACGCTCTCGCGCTGACTAAACGATCCGTTGGCGAAATGTGCTGTTCTTCGTGTGATCTTCTCCACCTCTTCTACCAGTCTTACCTAGTTAGAATCCTATATTGATGAGCAATACTCAATAATCGGTCGAACAAGCGCCTTATAAGCCACTCCCTTCCTGAATAAGTTCCACTTCCTTAAAATTGTTCCTATGAATCTCAGCCCGACAACTGCTTTTCCTATTATTGTTTTTATGTGTTCATTCCTTTTAAGGTCTTCTGGATGATTACTCCTCGATATTTTACGGTAGATACTGTTTCCATCAGATTCTTGTCAATAGTGCAGTCGTACAGTAGTGGCTTTCTTTTCCTATGTATGCCCAATGTGTTAAATTTTGTGAGATCAGGGTCAACTGCCATCAGTCATCAATATCTGAAGGTCATTCTGCAAATCAGCACTGTCTTCTGGCGTTGCTACTTTCTTATACACAACCACATCATCTGCGAACAGTCTTCTGGAGCATACGACTGTTTCTACTGGATCATTCACATATATTGTAAACAACAACGGTGCTATCACATTCCCTTAGGGCACTCAGGAAATTACGTCTACATGTGCCGATTTTGTTCCGTTAGAGTGACTTGTTGAGTTGTATCTGCAAGGAAGTCTTCAATTCAGTCGCAAATTTGGTCCGATGCTCGATACGCTCGTGATATTATCACTAAATGACAGATCGGGACAGTGGCAAATGCCTTTCTGAAGTCAATGAACACTGCATCAACCAGAGCGCCGTTGTCTACAGCGCTATGGATCTCATGGAGGAACAGAGCGAGCTGAACTTTGCAAGATATCTATTTGTGGAATCCATATTGGTTTTTATAAAGGAGACTTTCGTTCTTCAAAAATGTCAATTTTTTTATCATAAAACATGTTCCATAATTCTACAATAGATTGGGATCAACGACATAGGTCTACAATTGTGTGCATCTGTCCTGCGACCCTTCTTGAAAAAGGGAATTACCTGCACTTTTTTCCCGTCGCTATGTACCCTTCGTTGCTCTTGCGATCTACGATAAACTGCTGATAGAAGGGGAGCAAGTTCTTTCGTACAATCTTTGTAGAATGTTATAGATATCTCATCTGACTCTGATGCCTTTCCAGTACTAAGCGATTGTAGCTGCTTTTCTATTCCGCAATCGGCTATCTCAATATCTGCCACTTTGGCGTTCGTACGATGATTGAAATGGGGGGCTGTTTTACGATCTCCCAAAGTGAAAAAAATTTTTGGAAGACCGAATTCAGTATTTTGGCCCCCCTCTCTATTATCTTCCGTTTCGGTCACACTATGGTCTCTGAGGCAGTGTGCCGCGCGGGATTAGCCGAGCGCTCTTAGGCGCTACAGTCATGGACTGTGCTGCTGGTCCCGGCGGAGGTTCGAGTCCTCCCTCAGGCATGGGTGTGTGTGTTTGTCCTTAGGATAATTTAGGTCAACTAATGTGTAAGCTTAGGGACTGATGACCTTAGCAGTTAAGTCCCATAAGATTTCACACACAGTTTGTAGTAACCAAAACCAACTGCGGGAACGCCTTGGGCTGCGGATCGGAACCGCCAGGCGGGGAAGCCGCCGGCGGTGGAGCACGCACCACGGGGTAAACACAGGACGAGTCGGGCGACAGACCAACGACAACAACCGACCACGACCGACTATGACCGACACAACAAGGAAGAGATAAACAGCGGAGGCTTGTGGAAACCACAACACCAAACACCAACAGTAAATCCACTCAGAACCAGAGCCAGGCAAATGTCAACAACTAGCAACGACCAGAACGCAGTACCGCCAAGATAGAAACGAAATTCAGAGAGAGTACCAGACTGACTGGACTAAGGCAGAGCGGGTCCCTATATAAGAAACCGGAGGGAGCGACTATTGGGCGCTGTCTGCACGTGGCGTAGCGGTGGCGCCCTCGCTGCGCGGAATAGCCGCCGCGGAGGCGGAGCCCTCTATGGGCTGACCACGTCCATTTGTTCTGGCACGTGTTCGGCTTCCGCGGCGGAAGGTACTAGACATTTGAACTTTTTTAATTTTTATTTTTTTTAGGCAGTGAATAAAAGATTTCGAACCACTTATCGATTTTACATAAGACAAAAATCTCTCATGGTTTTTTATTCATTGGACCTGTGAAATGACTTCAATATGTCGCAAGTGTCAGTGGTGGCCACAACAGTTTCTGCGTAGCTGTAAGTGCATGTCGGAACTAAATGCATTCCATCGTGGGAAAATTGTGGCTAATTCCGTAACAAAGGGAGCCGATGTTTGGTGTTTCGAGAGACACGAAATCGACAATTTATACCGCATACATGGAAAGCGGAAAAACGTCATCCGCTAAATCCACCGCGGACAAAAGTGTGTGTTGAGTGATCGTCACAGACGGTGATTGAAGAGGATTTTGAAGAAATATAAGGGGGACCATAGCTGCAAAAATCACTCCGCACCCTGTCAGCACCAAAACAACACGAAGCAGGGAATTACAATACCAGCTGTAATTGCAAAACCACTCATCAGTCATGCAGATCCCTGTAACAGGAGAACATGTTGCCGACGCCTTAAAATCGGTACTGAAAGGCAATGGAATAATCTCATTGGTCGGATGAGTCTTGTTTCACACTTTTTCTAACTTCTGGCCGAGTTTATGTCACTAGAGTGAAAAATTACGGGGCTTTGTTGATAATATGGGCAGCCATATCGTGGTTTTGTATGGGCGCCAAGGTTTCTCTGCAAGGTCGTATTACTTCCAAGGATTGTATGACCATTTTGAATGATCAGGACCATTCAACGCACAATAATTGTTCGCCAATCGTGACGCTATCTACAACAACGGTAGGGCCCTGTTCACACGGCTATCATCGTCCAGAACTGGTTTTGTTAGCAAGAGCACTAATTTTCGCGTATTCCATTGCCACCAAAGTCGTCATATCTCACTATTATTGGCTCTTCGTGGTAAACTTTTCAGATAAGTTCGTATGATCGTTCTCCACCTCAATTATCGTTCCCTGAACTTCCCAGGATTTTGCAGGAAGTACGGTATAAGATTCCCCTGAAAACCAAACTTTATCCATTCTGAGACACTTGCATGCTGTTTTGAATGCCAGCTGGGTTCCTGCACCGTATTAGGCATGATAATATGTTGTGTTTTTGGTGTTTCCACATTTTTGGCCATCCCCTGTCCATGATTCAAAGAAATGGAGAAATTCCTTTGTATACCGCTGGTAATAGCGTAAATACTCTCCTTCTTGAAGATGCGAGTTATTGAATAGCACAATGGTTTACGACTCCTTGAAGAGCCTCACAACCTCGCAACAAACGAGTTACAACAAATACGTCTCAAATAAGAAATTGTAATTCAACGTTGTTTCGGACAAGTGAATCAGTGTTCAATTAGCCAAACAAAAATACGATTGCTGCAGTGAGAGTGCTGTCCGTTATTTTATCGTGTATAATTCTGCACATTGTGCCTAAGCACATCAAGAAAGATGATTTCAAAATTCGGGAAGTGGAAGAAGCGGGAAACGAAAATGGAGCTACACCAGGTGCATTGCACTACGTAGAAAGTGCCAGAATTGCAAGATTGATACGAGACCGTCAAAAATGAGCATGTTCTCTGTTTATATACAACAATTATGGTAAA
This sequence comes from Schistocerca cancellata, assembly GCF_023864275.1. Taxonomy (NCBI): domain Eukaryota; kingdom Metazoa; phylum Arthropoda; class Insecta; order Orthoptera; family Acrididae; genus Schistocerca; species Schistocerca cancellata. The sequence continues at coordinate 343,539,778 of NC_064629.1, read as the reverse complement.
ATTACGTTTAACTTATTTTTGTTTCCTTAAAAATAAATTTTGACAGTCAGAACCTTAAGTGACGTATGTAGTCTGTGCTACATATCTTCATATTATTTTGTGTTGAAAACGTTGGAATTGATGCATCAGTTCGAATTTGCTCATTTAGCTATAACGTATATATCTTCAATAAGGGTCAGTGTTTTTAGAATTATAAACAAGTAATATTGTAAAGCATTACGTGGTAGCCCACGAAAATACTGCATAATAAACGCCATGCCCTTTGCCAGCCGGCCGGAGTGACCGAGCGGTTAAACGCGCTACAGTCTGGAACCGCACGACCGCTACGGTCGCAGGTTCGAATCCTGCCTCGGGCATGGATGTGTGTGATGTCCTTAGGTTAGTTAGGTTTAAGTAGTTCTAATTTCTAGGGGACTTATGACCACAGCAGTTGAGTCCCATAGTGCTCAGAGCCATTTTTGAGCCCTTTGCCAAGGTAGTATTGTCGACGTCTGTAGCACTTGGCACCACTCCGAAACCGGATGCTGGTATTATAATGTCTGTTAGAGTGATCGTCGCTGAGAAATAGGTGGTTTGTTGCTAAAAATACGTTGATTGCAACACTTCATTCACAGTTATTTTGTTATAACAAAAACTTAAAAATATAAATAACTGCAGTGGTATACACTGACGTGACAGAAGTCATAGGATACCTCCTAATATCGTGTCGGACCTCCTTTTGCCCAGTGTAGTGTAGCATGTCGATGTGGAATGGATTCAACAAGTCGTTGGAAGTTCCCTGCACAAACAATGAGCCATGCTGCCTCCATAGCCGTTCATACTTGTCGAAGGATGCTGGTGCAGGATTTTTTCCAAGAACTGACCTCTCGATTACGTCCCATATATGTTCGATGGGATTCATGTTTGGCGATCTGCGTGGCCAAATCATTCTCTCGATTTGTCCAGAATGTTCTTCAAACCAGTCGCGAACAAATGTGGCCCGGTGACATGGCGCATTGTCATCGATGAAAATGCTGTCGTCGTTTGGGAACATGAAGTCCATGAATGGTCACAAATGATCTCTAAGAAGCCGAACATAGTCATTTCCAGTCAGAGATCTAGTCCGTTCCATGTAAAGACAGCCCACTCCGTTATGGAGCCACTACTAGCTTGCACATTGCCTTGTTGACAATCTGGGTCAGTGGCTTCGTGGAGTTTACGCCACACTCGTACCCTACCTTCAGCTCTTAGCAACTGAAATTTGTACTCATCTGACCAGGCAACATTTTCCAGTCGTCTAGGATCCAACTGATATGGTCAAGAGCCCTGCAGGGGCGCTGCAGGCGATGTCGTGCTGTTAGCAAATGCACTAGCATCGGTCGTCTGCTACCATAGCCCATTAACGCCGAATTTCGCCTCACTGGCCCAACGGTTACGTTCGTAGTAGATGCCACACTGAATTCTGCGGTTATTTCAAGCAGTGCTGCTAGTCTCTTAGCACTGACAACTCTACGCGAACGCCGCTGCTCTCAGTCGTTAAGTGAAAGCCGTCGGCCACCGCAAGTTCATTCCATTAATGTCTCCGATCACCCTCTAGTGCAACATAGGAAGCAAAGAGATAATAATGTAGTAGTAGTAGTAGTAGTAGTAGTAGTAGTAGTAGTAGGAGTAGGAGTAGGAGTAGGAGTAGTAGTAGACGTTGTCGTTCTATTCATCCTGGTATTTGAATGAAATAATTTAGGAAAACCAGAGAAAAACCTAACTCAGGTGGCCGGATGAAGACTGGAGCCTCCACCCTCCCGAATACAAGGGTGCTCTATTTAAAACAGTGCTACCTCATTCGGTATATCCGCAGTGTACAATACTGTTTTCCAAATAAGTTATTTAATAGCGTAAGACGATAATGCTACACTGTTCATTCACTTCCAGTCACAGCATGTACAACACACACTATACACACATTTTTATCATAACGCTACACAAACTATCAGCTGACGTTATGACCATTTTGTGTACTTGTAGCTTCTCATTTGCTGGCCTGAAAAACTGAGTCAGCATCCCTCTATACGGAATGAGATGGTGGGCAAAAAAAGATGATAGTATGTTAGTATTATACATTGCATAGATTTGAGAGTAAGTTTGTCCAGAAAAAAAGAAGGAATCAGTATGATTTGAGAATGTTATGTGGAATGATAGATGTTTTATTATCGTTATTATTTATTTGTGTTACGTTTTTTTACCAATCCCCTACGTTATGTTACCTAAGTAATCCTTCAATGTATATAACTTATTTCTCATCAGGTACTTCTTAATCGCCTTTTTAAATAAGTTTGTTTTGGTAATTTCTTTACTCTCCTTTGTCAGTTTATTGTACAGTTTCATTCCTAGGTAGAAAATGCTGGTTCAAAAAATGGCTCTGAGCACTATGGGACTTAACAGCTGAGGTCATCAGTCCCCTAGAACTTAGAACTAGTTAAACCTAACTAACCTAAGGACATCACACACATCCATGCCCGATGCAGGATTCGAACCTGAGACCCGGTCGCGCGTTTCCAGACTGAAACGCCTAGAACCACTCTGCCACAGCGGCCGGCTAGAAAATGCTGTTTTGTGTTTTATGTTTAATCTTTATTGGTAAATGGAAGTTCAGTCTGGGTATTGTTGTAGGGTGATGAACAGAGCTGTATATGCAGAAATTATGAAAGTTGTTGTTGATCTGACAACTTTATTGGTAAATGAACTCACATGGTGCAGTTTAAATACCCAGTATTTTGAACAGATCTTTCCAAAGAGCTCGACTACTATTTCTGCTTATTGCTCTTATGACCGTCTTCTGCAGTATGAAAAGCATATTCGTATTTTGTCCACTTTTTCCCCAGAAAATAATGGCTTAGCTAAGGACTGAGTGAACACACGAACAGTATGCAACTGAAACGCATGACCTGTTACAGCTGATGACAGGACACGAAGATCATAATATGTTAATAACATTCTGTTTACAATTGTGTTAGGGTGTTCACACCACTTCATGTGAGAATCAGTAATCGTTCCTAGTAATTTTGATTTAGTTCCACAGCGTATAGTAGTGCCATCTATAGATAATTTAACAGTTTCATTTTCCCTGTGCAAAAAATAATATTCGGCATTAATTTTGTCCTCGTTGAGTGTCCTTTATTGCTCATTGATCAATTGTACACTTCCTTGAGTGTCTCATTTGCTTCCTCTGCAAGTTCTCTTGGTTTTTCAGTGACTATAATACTGCTGTCATCAGCAAAGAGAATTTCTTCCCCATGACTGACAGTACTGGGAGAGTTACTGATGTGTATCAGGAACAGTATTGGTCATAAAATGTTCATCATTTTCACTGAGGAAGGTCCCTACAATTTTAAAACGACCCGTTCCATATCATAGCGAGAAGTAATTGTGTATGATACATGGAACATACAAATAACTATCTAACGCCCTTGACAGCAAAGACTTTCAACTATTTCAGTATGGATAATCGCTGTTCATGAGTCTGGATCAGCCTTTTCGCACTCGTCGCATTTTGTCTTTCTGTCAATTCTGCAGCTCCCTCTCCTCACAATCCACCTGGAGCGTGGAACCTCGTCCCACCTGACTGAAAACCACATTCCCAAACGATGGTCCTGCCTATTTAATAACCTGAAGAAGGAAATGATTATGAACGAGGACCGTCCAGAATGTAAAACGCGATTGCGCCCCACGCCCAGCGCCGATCCCCCACTACCGTGATCGCAAGCGTGGTCAGTTGGTGCCTTCCCCGTCTCAGCGTGAGCCGAGTTCTTGTGCAGGACGATCACGCGTCTTTATTCTGTAACCTTTCGAAATGGCGGCACCGAGCTGAAGTCCCGCCAAATGCGAAGTACGTAATACCATTTGTATTCTGAATGCACAAAATGTTCAGCCTATTAAAATTTATAGGCAGATAAAGAATGTTTATTGTGATAGTGCAATGAACGGATCTACAGTGACAAGCGACTTCTAATCAAGCTGCGGGCCTATGGGGTATCGCCTCAGTTGTGCGACTGGACTCGTGATTTCCTGTCAGGAAGGTCGCAGTTCGTAGTAATAGGCGGAAAATCATCGAGTAAAACTGAAGTGATATCAGGTATTCCCCAGGGAAGCGTCTTGGGACCTCTGCTGTTCCTGATCTATATAAATGACCTGGGTGACAAACTGAGCAGTTCTCTTAGGTTGTTCGCGGATGATGCTGTAATCTGCCGTCTAGTAAGGTCATCCGAAGACCAGTATCAGTTGCAAAGCGATTTAGAAAAGATTGCTGTATGGTGTGGCAGGTGGCAGTTGACGCTAAATAACGAAAAGTGTGAGGTGATCCACATGAGTTCCAAACGAAATCCGTTGGAATTCGATTACTCGATAAATAGTACAATTCTCAAGGCTGTCAATTCAACTAAGTACCTGGGTCTTAAAATTACGAACAACTTCACTTGGAAAGACCACATAGATAATATTGTGGGGAAGGCGAGCCGAAGGTTGCGTTTCATTGGCAGGACACATAGAAGATGCAACAAGTCCACTAAAGAGATAGCTTACACTACACGCGTTCGTCCTCTGCGCGGTGTGGGATCCTTACCAGGTGGGATTGACGGAGGACATCGAAAGGGTGCACAAAAGGGCAGCTCGTTTTGTATTATCACGTAATAGGGGAGAGAGTGTGGCAGATATGATACGAGAGTTGGGATGGAAGTCATTAAAGCAAAGACGTTTTTCGTCGCGGCGAGATCTATTTACGAAATTTCAGTCACCAACTTTCTCTTCTGAATGCGAAAATATTTTGTTGAGCCCAACCTACACAGGTAGGAATGATCATCAAAATAAAGTAAGAGAAATCAGAGCTCGAACAGAAATGTTTAGGTGTTCGTTTTTCCCGCGTGCTGTTCGGGAGTGGAATGGTAGAGAGATAGTATGATTGTGGTTCGATGAACCCTCTGCCAAGATCTTAAATGTGAATTGCAGAGTAGTCATGTAGATGTAGAAGTAGAAGCCGCACAAGGTAGCCTTGCGATTTGAGGCGCCTTGCCATGGTTCACGTGGCTCCCCCTGTCGGAGGTTCTAGTCCTCGGACATGGGTGTGTTTGTCGTCCTTAGCGTAAGTTAGATTAAGTAGTGTGTAAGCCTAGGGACTGATGACCTCAGCAGTTTGGTCCCATAGGAACTCACCACCACCACCACCACCACAGTGAGGAGATGGTGCATTGCGTTTAATCAAGGAAGACTCAGTATGCACTACGAAGATCGGAGTGGGACGACGAAAGTCATTACGGCACAGGCCGAACACAGGAACAACTGAAACGTCTTACCTGGCACCAAGTGATTTTCACTTACTCCCGTAACTAAAGTTTCCAAACAATGAAGACCTCAAACAAGCTGTCTCAAATCTGCGGCGGTAGTGGAGTACAACATGGGAACTGAAAAATTGGTTCCACGTTACAGTAAATGCCTTGATAGCTATGACGACTACATTGAAAAATATGGTAGGGTACTGTAACTTTGTAGACAAAGTTTTGTGTTGTATCTTCCGTTTTTATTCAGTAATGCAAGAACGTTCTTTTCTCGTAGTTTTGTTCACGTCAGCTGTTCAAATTAATAAAGAAAGTGATATCTCTCATTCCCTGCTTTCTTACCTGATACCCTTGCCTGAGATGGATTATTTTCGTATGACAGTCCGAGGAATCTGCTTTCCGCTTCCCTACTTTCCATATTTCTAAATCTGACTAGAAGCTGATTTTCTATTAATGCTACGCAACATTCCATATGGAGCGCTTCTTTTATTTTACCTACGTAAATAGCTTTGTTTCTTTTCCATACTGGTAGTTGCGTCCTGTTTAAATATCGCTTTGCTATTTTAAAAGCTCCAAAAACCTCGTTTGAAAGTCTGCTGTTTCTTCTATCATTGCGGGTCACGAACTAGCAGTTCATTGCAGATCCCTCCTGGAGTGAAATGTTGGTTTGTTTACTCGGCAGCCAGGACAGGCCGTGAAAAGAAGTCGGCCGATCCCTGTCTCTGATTGGCGAAGAGGCGGTTTGCTCTGGAGGGGAAGTTGTTAAGCAGACGAGGCGCCGCTCGCCAAACAAAGCTCAATTTTCTCGTGAGGCTCGCCTCAACTTTATTTAAAATGAATTCAGTTCACTGAAATAAAATGATTTGATAGATGGGGATGGAATCAATGAATATGCAATGACATTAAATTAATATCACACCTACTATTTAAAACATATGGGATATAAATTGACAATTTTTTCCAGGCTGGGAATCGAACTGGGACACCTTTCTTGTCGCTAACAGTCGCCTAAATCATTCTGTCATCCGATCGTTGTGGGAGAACTTTTGGTAAAAGTGTTCGGAAACCATAGCTGGAAACATCAGAACCATTGAAAGATTGAGTTATGCCCGGAGGCGTTCTCAGACACCATTATCTGCCTGCGCCACCCTCCCTTACGCGCAGTCATATTTCATTATGGCTAATTGCATGGGGGATGAGATCCTCCACCATTACACAGCTTTCTTTTTATACCAACATTCATTTCATCTCTCACCGCTGTACTCACTTTACAGAAGTTAACCGTCGACAGATTGCAGCAATGTTTGGCGGAGTGTTAATCAAACATTTTTGCCGTCAGATGTCAAGTCCACTTGGTTGGCTGTAACCTGTGGGAAGGTTCCAACTGGATAGAAGATGTACAGCATCAGTTTAACACTAGACCCTCGCTGTAAAAACCGTCGTTACAGGATACCCTCGCACATATATTCATTTATTCCAGTCAAAATGCAAGGAAGAAATTGGCATTAATTACCACAGACGTGAATGTCATTTATCCAGCCGGACTGGCAGATGTTCCCATGAACCAAACAGAGGTCGCACATTTGGTACGTGGCTCATTTCACTCGCTATTCGATAAACACAGTCACTAGCCACTCGGGACATATTGGACGTATTATCTTATCTACAGGAGCGACAAAGATGTGACAGAAAACACATAGAGTGGTCCAAAAATTTTTGATCATTTCTCTTGGTTTGTACTGACGAAAGATTGCAAGTTGAGATTCAACGAGGACCGACGACGCTCTTCGAGTGCTACTGATATTTACTGCACCAGAAAGAATATCCTAATTATTTTTATTTTTTCACTTTTTTAATTTTTTCACTTTAAGAATGAAGAATTTAAATTTCAAAAAGTGAGATTAGAAAAGAAACAGAAGAGGAGAAAAGGGGGAAGAGGAACCGTTGAAGATTATAGCTTGAGAAGCTAGTGGTAGAAGGCATTTTTTGAGACTGACAGGTTGGTCGATAAGGGGAGACAGGAGGAGCATTAAAAATGATGGTATGGCATGGCCGCTCGCGATAAGCAGGAAATCCAGGATCAATTTACGATATGACACAAATTTTCAGTTGTCGCTACATATTCATTACTACCCACTCATCTCGTGTTTGGTAATAAACGAGGTCCTCGCCAGGCGTTAAAGGCCCCAGGGATGTCTACCGGCTGCAGTGGCATCCTCTGCCTTGAGGCGACATGTAGATGCGTTGTGGAGGGGCATGTGGTCTGCTCACCGCCTTCCCGGCAATTATGCAGACTATCAAGGCCGTGGAGCCACTACTACTCGCGGTCAAGTAGCTCTTCAGCTGACATCACGAGGCTGAGTGCACCCCGTACAAGTCCTCCCATCAGTATCGCAAATCGAACCCAGGTCCTTCGCATGGTAGCCATCTGCGCTGACCACTCAGCTTCGGATGCGGATCGTATTTGGTAATAGCCGATTGCAAACCCCAAACAGTCTGTCTTCGTGGTTTCCCTGAGTCTCTCTTCTTCAAAGCAAAGATCGAATATCCTATATCCCCCCCCCCCCCCCACTACGGAAATAGAACTAGAATCGAAAGTTGCCAGGCACTAAAATAAAAACAAACTGTTCTGTTTTGTTCTGCTTTATCGTTTTTAGAAACGAAACCATAACACCGTTTAATCTCTAAGTGAATGTCGTAGAGGCTCCAAAGTACGATTAACATATTTTTTTTTAACATTTCTTGCTACATTTTATATTTACTGGAATACGGCTGATGAAATCGCTCGAGTTATCATTCGAGTAACAGCGTCACCTTGATACATCTTTTTGACAAATTCGTTACTCGCCATCTCCTGAACAGAAGCCAAGCTCTGGTAGTGTCGGGTCTGAGCATCGCATGCTGCTCCTGCGCATTCTGTCAGCCTCCCACACCCAGGTGTATTCTTCTCTAATTTATCCTAATACCAGAATTTTATGGGAAACCAGTCATAGTTGAGAATGATCGTCGCTTACCCTTATTTCCACCGATTCTTCGATCGATGAGGGCCAGAACCTAAGACACAGCACTTTTGTTCAATCAGAGTCGAACACGTGTGATTGGTTGATACCGTGGACTTGTACGCCTCCCCAGAGTGAAAGCTTCTTCCGTATTCTACGCAATACGACGGCATAAGGCATGGCGTACGGCCTGTGTACTGTCGACCAAACTCGCATCCAATACTACAAATGCAAGTCGTCCGTTGTCCTACTTGATACCTGATACGGGCCTGAATTTCCTTAATTCTGCGTGTTTAGTGGAATGTCGTGGGCAATGTTACTGCGAATGGCCCTGTATTTTAAGAATGCGAAACTCTTGTTTTCTTCCGCAGACAATATTGTGAGCCGGGACAGCAGTATTCAACTAAGTTCCGCATGGGGTGGGGCATTACTGCAAATTCTGCAGCAGCATTCCTGGACGAGAACAGTACAGACAGGCAGCAACATTAACCCCCACTGCCACAGTTGTTCCAAAGGCATTCGGTTACTCCATCTAGTAGAGGAAAGGGTGGTTCAAATGGCTCTAAGCACTATGGGACTTAACATCTGAGGTCATCAGTCCACTCTAACTTAGAACTACTTAAACCTAACTAACCTAAGGACATCACACACATCCATGCCCGAGGCAGGATTCGAACCTGCGACCGTAGCGGTCGCGCGGTTCCAAACTGAAGTGCCTAGAACCGCTCGGCCACACCGGCCGGCAGTAGAGGAAAGGACATAGTCGCGTAATTTTCAATATAGTAACGTAACTACCTGTACCAGCATTTGCTTGTCTCCCAGCGTACAGAGAACTAATTTCAGGGGTAGGTTCAGCATTTTCTAGTAGGTTGCGTTTGTGTTTCTAACAAGTTTGACAGCACAAATCGGTTGAAAGGACAACAGGGCTTATTTCTGTTTAATTTTTATCTGTTGTTTTCATTCGAATGTTGCTAGAAGGACGGAGAGGGAGAGTGTGTGCTGTGTGCGGACGCAGCAGTAATTGGCCAGAGTCTGTTCACGAACAGCTGAAGTCGCTGTTGGCCATCGTTAGCTGTCTGCAGGCAGCTGCCAGGGGGTGTAGAGGCTGTGGGGAAATGGGCGCGTCGCATTGGACACCTCAGGCGCCAGTTGTTACGGCCACGGGCTCTCTTGCGCAACTGATGAGAGGGGGGACCACACTAATCTCGGGGTGAGGGGTAGGTTGTAGCCCGTTCGCGTCGCTTTAGGCGGATCGAGATTGTGAGGAGTGCCTACCTGGCCACGACCATTCGCCCTCCGAGAGGACAAGTGCCGGTTCTTTAGCACGGCCCGGGCAGACGTACAGGGGGAAGAACTTACTTGTTATCGGAAGCTCCGATTTTGAACGCGTCATCAAGCCCCTGAGGAAAACACCGTCGAAGACTGGAAAGTAGTCCTCCGAGATGTGGAGAAGACCCTGCCCGTATCTATCGTGGGGGGCTGGGGGGGGGGGGGGGGGGGCGGGCGGATTGCAGTCATCAGCATGATGTCGTTGCTCGTAAGGTGCAAGCAAAGCCTAAAATTTGCTGTATCGTACCCAGAATTGAGCGGCAACCTTGGTTTGCAGCCGAGTGGAGGCTTTGTCGATCAATGTGAAGAGACTTTGAATGTCAAAATTTTTAAAATAAATTGCGGGAGCATGGAAAGCATAGAGCTTTCAGTAGAAGAGATTTGCTTCACAGTATCTAAGATGAAAAATTGCTCATAGCTCTTAATGTAAGCATTTTCGACCCTATTGTAACTCATACTTTTTTGCTTTTAGTATCGTGTTTACACCATTAATTATGATACAACTGTGTAAACTTTTATAATAAATTGTATGTTTTCACTGCAGTATTGTATAGAAGCTTGCCCAATCAACGTCACCAACATTTAGTTGTTGTCCACTTACAGAAATTTGGGTGCATCCTTTAACTGAGCTGACAACGTCGAGTCTTGAGAGCACACCCTATGCAACAAAGGGCCAAGAGTAGTAACGGTGGGCGAATGTAGATCAATTCGGGCAACACATAATTTTCTAGGTTAAAAAACTGAAGTTAAGTCATCTACAGTGCGAAATAATCGGAATATTTCTCACTAGCTGCTTAGGGCAGACGGATAGTTTCGATTAACGTGCACTTTTGATAGCATGTCGAAAATGACAATTGTGGACGAGGACGTTCCAGGAATCTGCATTTGACTCGCCTTATACAGTCTTGAGTAACGAAATGCGTTATTGAGTGCTTGCTTAAGGAAAGTGTGTTTGACATGGATCGGATCCGTTCTACTTCAGCACATCATCCAGTGTAGGTTTGGCTCAAACGGTTCAAATGGCTCTGAGCACTATGGGTCTTAACAACTGAGGTCATCAGTCCCCTAGAACTTAGAACAACTTAAACCTAACTAACCTAAGGAGATCACACACATCCATGCCCGAGGCAGGATTCGAACCTGCGACCGTAGCGGTCGCGCGGTTCCAGCCCGAAGCGCCTAGAACCGCTCGGCCACTGCGGCCGGCAATGTAGGTTTGAATGCTGTTTTGTTCCCCATATTATTTTATCACAAATGCATAGTAACGGAAGAGCTTTCCAGATCAGTATCCCTCTACATAGTAGTAGGTATAATAAAGACGAACGGCAGTTGTCGTTTCGTTATTTGAAGACAAGGACTTGTTTAAGGTAGGGTAGCAGGCGGTGGAGGAGCGGACTGTCATTCCTGTAACGCGAATATCAGCGACTAGCACCTAAGAAAGCAGATGGGAGAAACAGCTGCATCTCTCGTCTCTGTCCCACGCCACATGCTGCAGCTGTTATTATTCTTCGCAACTGTCAACGCAGGGCTTGCTCCACTTGGGAGGTCTGTTGCTGCTTCTGAAATCTTCACGACAAATTAACTTGCAAGGAACCTTAACGCTCTCAGTTATCCAAGACATAATTCCTGCGCATCCTGAGCACTAAAATTGCAAAATGCAATTGCAATATGTGCTATAAGAAAAAAAATCATCCCGAAATATTCCGTCCGTGCGCTGAGGCGCCACGAGAGACGGATTTGAGTGGCACTATTGGCTGGTCAGTGCAGTCACACTTGTTATTTTCAAGTCTCCCCACCCTTCGCCCTTCTAGCTGCATACACATACCAACAAAACGTGACACGGCAATAGGTTAGACGTAAGTAAATAACAAGCTAGGCACTCATATTGAAGAACCAATACAATAATACTAGTGTGTTAAATAAGCAGTTATTTCACTGCTGTCGTGGCATATAATACAATTTATCTGAACTGCAAAAGGTGGAGGCGTTATTTCCAAAACGACGAAGCTTTTCAGTAGTTGCCGTGCAATTGTAGGGAAAGCGGGCTAATGATACCACGAAGAATACCGCCGTGAAAACTGTCACAGGTGAGGGTCGACTACGACGTTGTCTGACGCGAATGAAATGCTGCAAAAAATGGTTCAAATGGCTCTGAGCACTATGTGACTTAACATCTGTGGTCATCAGTCCCCTAGAACTCAGAACTACTTAAACCTAACTTACCTAAGGACATCACACACATCCATGCCCGAGGCAGGATTCGAACCTGCGACCGTAGCGGTCACGCGGTTCCAAACTGAAGCGCCTAGAACTGCACGGCCACACCGGCCGGCGAAATGCTGCATTACAGGAGCTTAGTGTTCAAGTAAACCGGCCAACAAACATCTTTGGTTTGGAAGCAGAGGAACGATGTTGGTACCTATGCACTGTAGCGAGTGTACATCGAAGGAATATTTTGATGTTTTCCGCAGGGTATCGTAAGTTGTCTGTTAATAGTTGCTGACAGGAAGCCTTTCTGGTAAGTCACGCTTTCTACGTCATAGGACGCACGTTGGTTGGTGTTATGCAGTGAGAGACATCGCGGAACGAACTCTCTACTATCGGTGATGGAGCACACAAGGCGATGGGGGCAGCGTTATGGTCTGTAGAACACTGCCATGGCATTGTCTACAACCTTAACACATACGAACGCCACTCCTCATTAAGCTGTACATGATGACTTTGAACTACAGCTACAATTGCCGACAAATTGTGTGAGGAGAATTGTGAAGACTTCAAAATATTTTATTCCCCATTACATAATCAGATTTTGCGTGAAATGAAGCCTACATCTGCGGACTACCTTACTGCTTACTGTGTGAATACTCCTCCACGTGCACAACAGCCGCGAGACTGAGATACGAGCACAAGATTGACTCTCCTTCAGGACCTCTAGCTTCAGTGCGTACTGAAAATAGCTGTACTGTTACATATATGTGATCACATATCAACAGCTACAAGTCAGATGTAATGCAGGTTCACACCGAATTCCTTGCTGAGATGATGCAGGGTCGAACTCTGGTCTTATATTCTGATTTAAGTCGTTCGTCATTTCGAGGAATCACGCTTTAGGACTGCCTCTCCCGTCTCCATCCGGAATTCGTGTTTCGTCACTAATGACGTTGCTAGCGATGGGAAAGTAGAAGGTACAGTACTCTATCTCGCTACTGATTGGATTTTAAATCATAATGACAGTAAGCGTAGTTCTGAAACACCAACTGGTGTTCATGTTTACTTGCGCTGGAAAAATAGTGTCTCATGTCCTAACATGTTTTTTGTCGTTACGACCTGCGGCAGTTTGTGTGCGCGCGCACGCTCTACGCTCGCTTGCAGAGACAGAAAGAGAAAGAGAGAGAGAGAGAGAAGAGAGAGACAGAGAGAAGGGGTGTGTGCGTGAGTATGGAGACTGCCTTTTAACCCTTTGGCTGCGTTTCCTCTTATACAAACAACGTAAATTAGTTAGCAGCGGTTCGCAAATTAATGCGTCTGTATGTACAAACATTTCTGTACAAACTGTTGCAAGCTTTCACATTACCGTTGCGCTTCAGAGTTGCTCACTTTCCTATTTATAGCTCTATGACTAATGGAAAAATCTCGTGTAACATGTGCGTTGGCTTGTTTTAAGTTTCTGGAACTGCGTCTAGTGTCTCAGTTGTTTGCTGTAATGTTCGTCCGTATTTCACAGTGTGGTTCGTGCTCTACGACTATGTAAAGGCTTGGAGAGAGCTGGAAAGTACGTAGCTCTCGACTGTCAAACTAAAGAAACGCTCAAAGTAGGCAAAGCTATCACCTGTGTAGAGGAGTCGCTATTTAGACGCCAGTGTCAGGTTTTAAAACGAATTAAAGCTCCTACTGGTGGCTGTTGTCTCGTATGCGAAGTATTTACTTGATATGAAACATGACACTCTGCACGTCCGCCTTCCTCACACATAACCTATATATGAAACTGCTGACAAATATTTTTAGCTTGTTTGCTCGGGCACAGCGCCTCACTGAATAAGTCGCACCAGACAAATTTTAGGTTGGTGCCTTCAATTGACAGCAACCAACTCCTCCTCCCTTTCGTTTTAAAATGGACTACATCCTCCCTCCCCTCCGATAACTTCTTTGTCGAAGAGATTTTGCAATCGAACCTTCTTTTTTTATTGCTGAAAAAATGTGCTCTCGGTAACATAATACGCCACACGATCGTGTACGTTAATGCACACTTTTAGCAGTCAGTTGCTGAAATGATTCGGGACGATGCTAGGGGAGCGCTGTAAGGTGTAAAGTCTGTGAGATGGGCGGGAGCATAGGGACAGTTGACTGTCAGGTTCAGACTGACAGGAGATGGCTGACTCAGAGCGAGGAACTCGCCACTTGCCGGCGCTTTACGGCAGACCACTTATGCCCAACGAGGAGAATAGAAGCAATTGAAGTGTGACTATCATCTTGAGGCTGAAGCTCTTTTGTCCGTGTTTGCTTACAAATAGATTTGTTTTTAGCGAGGGTCGGCCTTGAGCAAAACACAATTTTATTTTTATTCCCTAGACATGTTTCGCTGAAGTTTCAGCATCATCAGTGGGTTTTTTGTTGTTGTTGTTGGGGTCTTCAGTCCTGAGACTGGTTTGATGCAGCTCTCCATGCTAATCTATCCTGTGCAAGCTCCTTTATCTCCCAGTACCTACTGCAGCCTACATCCTTCTGAATCTGCTTAGTGTATTCATCTCTTGGTCTCCCTCTACGATTTTTACTCTCCACGCTGCCCTCCAATACTAAATTGGTGATACCTCGATGTCTCAGAACATGTCCTACCAACCGATCCCTTCTTCTAGTCAAGTTGTGCCACAAGCTCCTCTTCTCCCCAATTCTATTCAATACCTCCTCATTAGTTATGTGGTCTACCCATCTGATCTTCAGCATTCTTCTGTAGCACCACATTTCGAAAGCTTCTATTCTTTTCTTGTCTAAACTATTTATCGTCCACGTTTCACTTCCATACATGGCTACACTCCATACAAATACTTTAAGAAACGACTTCCTGACACTTTAATCTACACTCGATGTTAACAAATTTTTCTTCTTCAGAAACGCTTTTCTTCCCATTGCCAGTCTACATTTTATATTCTCTCTTCTTCGACCATCATCAGTTATTTTGCTCCCCAAATAGCAAAACTCCTTTACTACTTTAAGTGTCTCATTTCCTAATCTAATTCCCTCAGCATCACCCGACTTAATTCGACTACATTCCATTATCCTCGTTTTACTTTTGTTGACGTTCATCTTATACCCTCCTTTCATGACGCTGTCCATTCCGTTCAACTGCTCTTCCAAGTCCTTTGCTGTCTCTGACAGAATTACAATGTCATCAGCGAACCTCAAAGTTTTTATTTCTTCTCCTTGGATTTTAATTCCTACTCCGAACTTTTCTTTTGTTTCCTTTATTGCTTGCTCAATATACAGATTGAATAACATCTGGGAGTGGCTACAACCCTGTCTCACTCTTTTCCCAACCACTGATTCCCTTTCATACCCCTCGACTCTTATAACTGCCATCTGCTTTCTGTACAAATTGTAAATAGCCTTTCGCTCCCTGTATTTTACCCCTGCCACCGTCAGAATTTGAAGGAGAGTATTCCAGTCAACATTGTCAAAAGCTTTCTCTAAGTCTACAAATGCTAGAAATGTAGGTTTGCCTTTCCTTAATCTTTCTTCTAAGATACGTTGTAGGGTCAGTATTGCCTCACGTGTTCCAGTATTTCTACGGAATCCAAACTGGTCTTCCCCGACGTCGGCTTCTACTAGTTTTTCCATTCGTCTGTAAAGAATTCGCGTTAGTATTTTGCAGCTGTGACTTATTAAACTGATAGTTCGGTAATTTTCACATCTGGCAACACCTGCTTTCTTTGGGATTGGAATAATTATATTCTTCTTGAAGTCTGAGGGTATTTCGCATGTCTTATACATCTTGCTATCCAGATGGTAGAGTTTTGTCAGGACTGGCTCTCCCAACGCTGTCAGTAGTTCCAATGGAATGTTGTCTACTCCGGGGCCTTGTTTCGACTCAGGTCTTTCAGTGCTCTATCAAATTCTTGACGCAGTATCATATCTCCCATTTCATCTTCATCTACATCCTCTTCCATTTCCATAATATTGTCGTCAAGTACATCGTCCTTGTATAGACCCTCTATATACTCCTTCCACCTTTCTGCTTTCCCTTCTTTGCTTAGAACTGGGTTTCCATCAAAGCTCTTGATATTCATGCAAGTGGTTCTCCTTTCTCCAAAGGTCTCTTTAATTTTCCTATACGCAGTATCTATCTTACCCCTAGTGAGATAAGCCTCTACATCCTTACATTTGTCCTCTAGCCATCCCTGCTTCGCCATTTTGCACTTCCTGTCGATCTCATTTTTGAGACGTTTGTATTCCTTTTTGCCTGCTTCATTTACTGCATTTTTATATTTTCTCCTTTCATCAATTAAATTCAATATTTCTTCTGTTACCCAAGGGTTTCTACTAGCCCTCGTCTTTTTACCTATTTGATCCTCTGCTGCCTTCACTATTCCATCCTCAAAGTTACCCATTCTTCTTCTTCTACTGTATTTCTTTCCCCCATTCCTGTCAGTGGTTCCCTTATGCTCTCCCTGAGACTCTGTACAATCTCTGGTTCTTTCAGTTTATCCAGGTCCCATCTCCTTAAATTCCCACCTTTTTGCAGTTTCTTCAGTTTTAATCTACAGTTCATAACCAATAGATTGTGGTCAGAGTCCACATCTGCCCCTGGAAATGTCTTACAATTTAAAACCTGGTTCCTAAATCTCTGTCTTACCATTATACACTCCTGGAAATTGAAATAAGAACACCGTGAATTCATTGTCCCAGGAAGGGGAAACTTTATTGACACATTCCTGGGGTCAGATACATCACATGATCACACTGACAGAACCACAGGCACATAGACACAGGCAACAGAGCATGCACAATGTCGGCACTAGTACAGTGTATATCCACCTTTCGCAGCAATGCAGGCTGCTATTCTCCCATGCAGACGATCGTAGAGATGCTGGATGTAGTCCTGTGGAACGGCTTGCCATGCCATTTCCACCTGGCGCCTCAGTTGGACCAGCGTTCGTGCTGGACGTGCAGACCGCGTGAGACGACGCTTCATCCAGTCCCAAACATGCTCAATGGGGGACAGATCCGGAGATCTTGCTGGCCAGGGTAGTTGACTTACACCTTCTAGAGCACGTTGGGTGGCACGGGATACATGCGGACGTGCATTGTCCTGTTGGAACAGCAAGTTCCCTTGCCGGTCTAGGAATGGTAGAACGATGGGTTCGATGACGGTTTGGATGTACCGTGCACTATTCAGTGTCCCCTCGACGATCACCAGTGGTGTACGGCCAGTGTAGGATATCGCTCCCCACACCATGATGCCGGGTGTTGGCCCTGTGTGCCTCGGTCGTATGCAGTCCTGATTGTGGCGCTCACCTGCACGGCGCCAAACACGCATACGACCATCATTGGCACCAAGGCAGAAGCGACTCTCATCGCTGAAGACGACACGTCTTCATTCGTCCCTCCATTCACGCCTGTCGCGACACCACTGGAGGCGGGCTGCACGATGTTGGGGCGTGAGCGGAAGACGGCCTAACGGTGTGCGGGACCGTAGCCCAGCTTCATGGAGACGGTTGCGAATGGTCCTCGCCGATACCCCAGGAGCAACAGTGTCCCTAATTTGCTGGGAAGTGGCGGTGCGGTCCCCTACGGCATTGCGTAGGATCCTACGGTCTTGGCGTGCATCCGTGCGTCGCTGCGGTCCGGTCCCAGGTCGACGGGCACGTGCACCTTCCGCCGACCACTGGCGACAACATCGATGTACTGTGGAGACCTCACGCCCCACGTGTAGAGCAATTCGGCGGTACGTCCACCCGGCCTCCCGCATGCCCACTATACGCCCTCGCTCAAAGTCCGTCAACTGCACATACGGTTCACGTCCACGCTGTCGCGGCATGCTACCAGTGTTAAAGACTGCGATGGAGCTCCGTATGCCACGGCAAACTGGCTGACACTGACGGCGGCGGTGCACAAATGCTGCGCAGCTAGCGCCATTCGACGGCCAACACCGCGGTTCCTGGTGTGTCCGCTGTGCCGTGCGTGTGATCATTGCTTGTACAGCCCTCTTGGAGTTTCCGGAGCAAGTATGGTGGGTCTGACACACCGGTGTCAATGTGTTCTTTTTTCCATTTCCAGGAGTGTATAATCTATCTGATACCTTTTAGTATCTCCAGGGTTCTTCCATGTATGCAACCTTCTTTCATGATTCTTAAACCAAGTGTTAGTTATGATTAGGTTATGCTCTGCGCAAAATTCTACCAGACGGCTTCCTCTTTCATTTCTTAGCCCCAGTCCATATTGACCTACTATGTTTCCTTCTCTCCCTTTTCCCACACTTGAATTCCAGTCACCCATGACTATTAAATTTTCGTCTCCCTCGTCTTAAACCAAGTGTTAGCTATGATTAATTTATGCTATGCGCAAAATTCTACCAGACAAGGCCAGATCAGTCAATCATCCAGACTGTTTCCCCTGCAACTATTGAAAATGCTGCTGCCCCTCTTCAGGAACCACACGTTTGTCTGGCCTCTCAACTGATACCCCTTCCGTTGTGGTTGTACCTACGGTACGGCTATCTGTATCGTTGAGGCACGCAAGCCCCCCCACCAACGGCAAGGTCCGTGGTTCATAGGGAAGGGGGGGGGGGGGTTGTTATCTTCTATAAAAAAAGAAGAATAGTTTTTACTACGTGTACACATATAAATTTGCGTTTTTAAGACAGTATTTGTATATTTCAAAAACAGACAGAATTTGGTATGTAAACCTTGTTGACACATTCTACTTGTTTCCCGGCTTTTATGTAATGTAATGCCGTTGTTTTGTTTCCTTCAATTATGGCCTTTTGACATTGATAGTTTTCTTCAGTTACTATTTTTGTAGGAGCCTGTTGCTGCATTTGAGAATTTCCACATCAGTATTGTTGTTGGTTGGGCTGTGTTTCATGTCCATTGTGTCTGACTTATGCTTATCTTGTCTAATGCATTTAAAGAACTGAAAATAGAAAATAGCCGCCATCGGTGACATGGATTCATTGACACTTTGCAACAAACCCTTTGAATAAGATGGCTATTTTTCAGATGCTTTTTTTCACAAACTTAACTAAAGAGACGACACGCGGAATGAAAGGTTTTTGATTCATCTAGAAACAGCGAATAGAATATGTTTGTAAGCCGAATAGTTTCGGTGTGACGTCAGGGTTCGATATCACGTAATGTTATAATGAACCCAAAATTACTATACCCTTGTAAAATGTACGATGGCAGTTGGTAGCAATTCGCGGTTTCCGCCAATATGGTATTGTCAGTATATGGTGTAAAATGGGCGATACTGTACTTACTTGGTGACATACCATTGGATACCTTATACTTCTAATTAACTAATGCATAATCTGTAAATTATGACTTCCTTTGAATAAAATATGGAACAGTAAAATTCTTAAAGGGTTAGTAAAAATGTAACATTTTCTCCCCTTTACAGGTCTAGGGCCCAGAACTAAACGGACGCAGACTGACGTATTATTAAGACAGGAGTGTATAATCACACAGCATTCCTATCTTCCTGCATAGCTGATGCTTTGCTGTAAGATTTATTTAGTCGTAGTTTCATTGGCAGTTAAAGTGGGCATTAATAAATTCGTCAGTTATCCAGAAGTGATGCGAAAAACGTGAGGCTCCGAGTGCACCATTAAAGCAAACAAAGTTGTCAGTAGGTGACATAAATGTTTACATTAATTTTCCAACATGTTTTTATTGTTTAAAGTGACAATCATGTGATTATTAAAAATGTTTCTTTTGATTGTGGTGTTTAATTTACTAAGAAGGTTAGATTGTAAGGTAGCAAAATGACTAGCGCCTAACGGCGCTTCCCTCCAAATATTAGTTTTAAGTTTAAATCTTGTATATTTTGAATAATGGGCCATTTAGTAATTTGGGGTATTACCGGCTGAGAGAGGAGAAGGCGAGGGTGCCACCGATAGAGCCGCTATCTGGGTCTAGCACTCCAGTTCTTTTTAATTTGTTTTTTATGACTTAAACTTAATACCTGAACGAAATGACACGCCAGGTGCGACTGCAGTGCAGCGGCTAACAAGACTGCAGCTAGATAACTCGAGCCATACGTAGAATTGCACTTTACGAGCCGCTTGTTTAACTTCTAAAAACGTGACTCAGTCACTCCGCGCTGCTTCAAAAGGAACAAGCGGAGCGCAGGGCGGTAGCCTTTCAAACTCGTGCAAGTCCATGTAAACATACAGGCCGATGAAATAGCAATGCAGGGCAGCGATAGACTTTGAACGTGGATTCTGGTGGACACTATCAGACTCTACAGTCGCACGTATCAGTTTTATAAACAAGCTTACTGTTGACATCCGACCATCATGAGTAGCTCCAATTGCCATTTCATTTAAGTGTTTTCAATTGGCTTAAATGTTTGTGAGGCTAATAGCAACCTCAAAATGTGAAACTGCGTGGCAGCTGCCGGTCGGGGTGCCCGAGCAGTTCTAGGCGCTTCAGTGCGGAACCGCGCGACTGCTACGGTCGCAGGTTCGAATCCTGCCTCGGGCATGGATGTGTGTGATGTCCTTGGGTCAGTTAGTTTTAAGTAGTTCTAAGTTCTAGGGGACTGATGACCTCAGATGTTAAGTCCCATAGTGCTCAGAGCCATCTGAAACTTTTTTTTTGGCAGATAATGTAGGCTTTATGACCGATTTTTATGCGTGTACTGTTACCTGTGTCGAAGTATATACCTAGAAAAATATTTGGTTGTGGTTCTGCAGATAGTCGTCGATGCATCGCAGCTACACACCTTTCAATCAGTCCATTTAAATAAATGTATCGTTTGTTTTTGAAATTTTAGATCGTACAAGCTTCTTGTATTATGTCGCTGTCCTCCTTTCAGAAACTGACACCACCCGCTTTAACTACATTCGTTGTCTGGACCTGTTGATTTGAACGGACTAAGTACACATTTTGAGATAACAAATCCCTCACGTCGTATTTAGTACAGTTTTCAGTTTTATTTATATAGTCACGTTCGTTAAACATACCTGATTCCGACAAGAAACAAATTTTTAAAATAAAAAGAGAACGCCAAAGACAATGTACACAACAATATTATACAAATATTCATATACACAGGGTGTCTCTCCCAAGAGAAATGGTTCAAATGGCTCTGAGCACTATGGGACTCAACATCTTAGGTCATAAGTCCCCTAGAACTTAGAACTACTTAAACCTAACTAACCTAAGGACATCACACACACCCATGCCCGAGGCAGGATTCGAACCTGCGACCGTAGCAGTCCCGCGGTTCCGGACTGCAGCGCCAGAACCGCTAGACCACCGCGGCCGGCACTCTCCCAAGAGAAGTCAGGCACAACTTATCTGGTGTTTCGGCAGAAAAATTCAATTTCGTTTTTGCAATGTTTAGCTCGAGTCGGCCCAAACAAATACTGCCCATCAGATGTGTCATGTAGCTCCCAGTGTCAACGGAAAGCGTCGGTGTTTTCCTGCTACAAACAAAATAATTTTTAAAGTGAAATTTTAAGTGTCTATTCAATACAGCGGTCCCGGATTAGTCAATTATGATATTCATTTTATCGATATGTATTAACATGGATAGTAAAACACGAAGAATAACCTATACGCCAGCAAGCACTGGTGCATGCTGCTGTTGCATGGCGGTAACAGACACCAGCGAGATGCTCGGCGGCACACGAATCACTGCTGGAGTACTGGTTATTCTTCGTGTTTTACTATCGATGTAAATACATACTGATAAAACAAATATGGCAATAGACTAATTCGGGGCGGCTCTAACGAATGAGCACGTTAAATTCCGCTTTAAAATTCATTTTGTTTGTAATGCAAAACAAACCAACGCTTTCTGTTGACATTGAGCATCGTATACAAACATCAGGTGAGCAGTATTTAGTTGGTTCCAGCTACAGACTGCGAAAACGAAGCTACAAATATCTGCCGAAATAACGGAGAAAATGCGTGTCAAGACACTTAGAAGACACACCGGGTGTATTCATACACACGAGAAAATATCACTCATATTTGTAGACTTACACTTTATTGCTACACTGATTTTTTTTTCTTGTTCTTGGCTACTTGAAGAATCTATACGTCTTTTTCATTAAAATTTCACATATCGCATAACTACATAATTCACATTCTGAAATAAGTGCTGAAAATATGCAGTGAATCACTTCTGTCTATTTTTCTATTCACTTAAATAGTAGAACTCCTAAATCACATAGCCAAAGAATTTGAAGTAAACAACAATTCTCTCTATTGGATTTGAGCGAAGTGTGGCAAATAAATTAGAACATTTTGTCCGGGAAAAAGTGACTCACAAGTTTTCAAGAGCAAAGATTTTCTTCTCTGTGCAATTAATCGCTATTATCGACGTTAACTGCAAATTTGAAGTGGTAGATAATGGTAGATAAAGGTGGATAATTGTAGAGAATTGGGGGGGGGGGTTCAAGTACATGTAAGCTAATAAAAAATAAGCAATTTCAGCCTCCTCAAAGTAGAGGTGGTGTTAGCATGCGCGATTATAGGAAACGAACCTCCCAAACTATCAGCTCATGTGATGAAGCCATTTTTAAGAAATGATTCTTAGCCAAACAACAGGAAACCTATATTCAGTTATAGACTATCACCTGCAAGGGGGCTCCCTAAAATTTATTTTGGGTTCCGAATTCAGGTTTTTCGAATATCTTATACTCCAATTGCAGTTAATCCAGAAGTGAGAGACTGTTTAATGACAAGGAAAAAAATGAATTGTTGTATGTAAAATGCGACGTAATTTGAGAATTAATTAATCCATGCTCAAATGAAAGATACCATTGTTTTTACCGCATGATTTCTATCAGTTTGTTATGTCAGATGACCCCCTTTCCATACCAAAATTACGAGTTTTTACCCACGATGGCGGCTTTCAAAATAGCCGTCATGTTGGTAACATAGGCTCACAGGCTTCCCCTCTTCCATCGCATACTAGTTGACTTTATATTTCCGTTTATGCACCTATTTTTTTTAAGTTGATCCACACCTATATACCACCCTATATATGTAATGAAGAGGGAGAAGGAAACAAGGTGAAGGAAAATGCACACAGTGCCTACACGTAAATCAAGCAAAGAGATTGGTGGAGGTGAAGATGAGACAGGGAAAGAACCAAATGAAATAAAAAGAGAGAAATGAAGCAATTTGATCAGTAATGTCATAAGGTTTAATATCACAATGACAGAGGACACGACGATGATATTCTGTATGTACGTTTTGGGTTATTAAAGAACTGTTTGTCAATTTCACTGTTAATTGGAGCGGCTCCAATGCAGAAGCTACACAGGTGATCATTCCATCTTACTCTCGTAGCTCTAGCCTCGCGCGGTCGGATTTGAAAGAGCCGTCGACACTGACACCTCTAATGGTTGTATCCTCTCATAAAGTCGACGTTGGAATCGCACGAGACTAAAATTGGAGACGTGGAGCTCTTAGTTGATCAAGGATAGAGGAGGGAATTAATTGATTCCGTATTCAGTGAACCATATTACTAGTCAGCTTAAGCGTAACTATGTAATTCACGGCCGGCCGCGGTGGCCGTGCGGTTCTGGCGCTGCAGTCCGGAACCGCGGGGCTGCTACGGTCGCAGGTTCGAATCCTGCCTCGGGCATGGGTGTGTGTGATGTCCTTAGGTTAGTTAGGTTTAAGTAGTTCTAAGTTCTAGGGGACTTATGACCTAAGCTGTTGAGTCCCATAGTGCTCAGAGCCATTTTATAATTCACGCTTCCTGTAATGAAACTGGTAGTTTGTCCTGAACACTCATAACGAAAATTGTGCGTATATTAGTATTTATAGAAACAATCGTGTGCGTCAATATCTGCTGAGCGAAATATTTAAAGGAAGAATTATGGGTATAACTGGAAACAGTGAATCAGTTGGGGTGTACAGTGTTAAATACTACAAGACACAGTTTGCCTTGAAGACTTGTAAGTCGTAACACGAATTTTAGATAACATTTAACTCATGGAAGATTTAACGTACTCGGCGTACTAAAGGGAATGGAAAATATCAGATAAATGCAAGAGAAAGGAAAACCAATAATGCAGCCCATGAACAATATCAAGGGGTGATATTATCTACGTTACAATGAAACATTTTATTTGTATTTTAACTAATAGAAATTACTCGAAATGATTCCTTTCAACTCTCAGTTTTATGCCAACCACAACTGCTGGAACTGCTAACGAATGCTAACGGTAAAAACAACTCCTGCGAGAATCGTGCTACCCACAAATCTTAGCAGTGATGAAGAGGAAGAAGGGAGAAGCGTAACGGTTATTGGAACTGTTTTCCCATTGGCTTTCAGTTTGTTGGTGCACTGAGGGTCTCAAAGAGTTGTCTCGGTCTGTTTCCAGTATTTTTACTCATGATACTCGTGCATTACAATCGAACATTATCCCTCATATGTAATTTAAACTTTTGACAGTAAGACAGCTTTGTTACACTGCTCAAAGGAATTACGGGAACACGCGTATTAACGATAGGTATATTAAATATATTTTTATGCAGATGGTACCTGTGGTCTTACTGCACAGCTTGATATCGACGGGTCCGCAGCTCGTGGTCGTGCGGTAGCGTACTCGCTTCCCACGCCCGGGTTCCCGGGTTCGATTCCCGGCGGGGTCAGGGATTGTCTCTGCCTCGTGATGACTGGGTGTTGTGTGATGTCCTTAGGTTAGTTGGGTTTAAGTAGTTCTAAGTTCTAGGCGACTGATGACCTCAGAAGTTGAGTCGCATAGTGCTCAGAGCCATTTGAACCATTTGTAAGTTGCAAGGGCAGTCTGTTTGATGCAAGAAGAACGGACTTCCCGTCGTGTTGCTACAGACGCCAACGTCTCTCCACCTGTCATCCATAGCTTATGAACACACTACAGGGAGACAGGTCAGTACTGAAGGCGGTTTGGAGAAGGTCGCCGACGCATTACATTCCCATCTGAAGATCGGTATCTGCGTCGCGGCGTCGTGCGGCTAACGCTTCAGCACTGCAAGACGATCTCAGAAGGGCTACCGGAGCCTCTTGTCCGATCAGACGGCAAGCAACATGTTACGAGATTTCCTCAGACGCAAAGTGATGGCCTTGTTTGTATGTGGAGACGTACAAAACGCTTCTGGGAAATGAACAGATTCGACCAAGGTTCTATGACTGTGTGAGTGAGTGTATGTGTGTGTGTGTGTGTGTGTGTGTGTGTGTGTGTGTGTGTGTGTTTGGGGGGAGGGGGTTCAAATGACTCTGAGCACTATGGGACTTAACTGCTGAGGTCATCAGTCCACTAGAACTTAGAACTACTTAAACCTAACCTAAGGACATCACACACATCCATGCCCGAGGCAGGATTCGAATCTGCGACAGTAGCGGTCGCGCGGTTCCAGACTGTAGCGCCTAGAACCGCTCGTCCACTCCGGGCGGCTGGGGGGGGGGGGAGGCATCAGTGTTGATAGTCGTGAAGATCTTCTCGTTGTCCATGGTCACAATATCGCAAGGCAGTACATCGAACAGATGCTGTTCGACCATGCGGTAGCTGCTGCATACGGTGGAAGCCCTGATTTTCTCTCATGCACGATAATGCCATGTGGTGGGCGCCATCTGGGATGTTTTTCGAAGCCTGAACGTTGAAGAAAGCCGGCCGGCGTGGCCGAGCGGTTCTAGGCGCTTCAGTCTGGAACCGCGCGACCGTTACGGTCGCAGGTTCTAATCCTGCCTCGGGCATGTGTGTGTGTGATGTCCTTAGGTTAGTTAGGTTTAAGTAGTTCTGAGTTCTAGGGGACTGATGACCTCAGATGTTATGTCCCATAGTGCTCAGAGCCATTTGAACCATTTTTGAACATTGAAGTAATGGTAGGGCCAACTGTGAGACCCGATCTAAACCCCATCAAGCGTGTGCGGGACACGCTTGACAGATGTGTTCGTGGTCGTCGTGTTCCACCACAGATTCTCCAAGAACGTTCAATGGCTCTCAATGAAGAATGGTAACTGATACCACAGGGTGACCTCTGTAGACTTATACGGAACATTATACGCAGGTATCAGATGGTGATAAAATCTCACGGAGGGCATACGCGTCATTGTGGCGCTCAAAGTCCAATGAAAACCACTCAGGATACCGGGATGAATCATTGTTTCCACTTTATTGTTGACACCTGAAGGACATTTGACTTCTTGTTCTGTAAACGAACGAGTATGTAATGATGTTTTTTTGTGTACTTAATTTTTGAAAGATAAAGATACAATTTGGTACCATACACCGTCCGCAATTACTGCTCGAGGGAATATGCCAGACACTCAAAATCGTGTCCCCTTAATTCTCTTTAGCGGTGAATTACTGTTTAAGCAATTTATTTGTAAGTCAAGAAGACTACTCTTTGAACTTTTCTCTGATCATAAAATTTTAGGAATTACGTGGGCTTTCGTAAAGCAGTCTTGAATATTGCGTTAATTGAACTCTAGATTATCAGTTTCTTGAATGTTTTCTACAATGTCAAGGAGCCTTAGTTTGTACTCTGTCACTATGCAAGAATCGTTAGTTCTATCTCTAAACTGCGACAGAGACAGATGACGTAATGTTTGAAACACAATGTCTCACGTGGGAGTACCGAAGTTCAAAATTCGGGGCGGTCATCCATATCAAGATGTTTCCGTGGTATACCTTGTCACTAGAACGTAAACTCCAAGATGTTCCTTTTAAAACGACACAGCCGACTTCTTTCCACGTCCTTGCCCAATGTGTTGCATATGTTCATAAGTGGATATTTCTCGAATGCCAATTGCTATTTTCGTTATGTTCGTCGTTCTGCCGGTAGTGAAATCACTTGAGGCAGATCTGGGTAAAAAAAAATCAGCCTTAAACATGTTACGTTGCATCTCATTGAATTCGCCTTACTTTATTTCAGTAAACGATGCCAAACATAAATCGGTGCCAGGTATTTTAACCCCTCTCCACTTCCAAATCCTGTCACTATACCCATGTTTACTTTACAGTTGTACATGTAAGTTTTCCGAAGTGAAAGTCGGGAATCCAGTCACGTTGACCGGAATATACTGTCACTTTATGTCTATTGGCAGAGATATAGATATGAGTGACACAATTCCATGAATTCGCTTCCTATTATTACTACATGCCTGGTCTATATTGAAATGGAGATCGTTAGTTTATTATTATCAGCGTCCCAGTACGCTCCAACTGCTTACACTTTATTTGTCGCACAGTAACGGGAACTTATCTCAGGTTACAGACGCACGGAATATTTCCACCGGACATCAGTCGGTCTGCTGGCAGTTATCTGCTGTCTTACGACATCCGTCTAGTGGAGTGAGTCTGCCTTTAACTGAAAGTAATGGGCAGTTTTTACATGTAAATAATGTTTACATTGAGATGTTCCGTAGCGTAACCTCGATTACTTCATATCCTGTGGCCCCCAATGATGACAATGCTAACGCTCAAGCAAACAAAATCTAGGAATAAAAGTAAAGAAAAGAATTACGTCCGAGAATATTGTTAACAGCCTCCAAGTTTTCGTACTTGTTTTTATTTTGTAGTCGGAAGATTCTACTGTCCCTGCTGAAGTTAGTAACTTCAAGGGAGAGAATCCGTTTACGCCACCTGTCTCTGAAACGTGTAAATTTTGCTCTGCGTGTATTTGTAATTTCGTTTTTATTGTGTTGTGCTTTCTAGGCAGCGACAGAGATCAAATTTTCCCTAGGCAGGTACTGTAAGCTCAACAGAATACACACTAAGGCGTGATACAGCATATACAGTGGATTCGAGCAGCGCCTGATTCGGTTTGATGTTACGCAAGCCAGCTTGACTCAAAGTTCGTGATTTTTTGGCGCAACAAAACCTGTAAATATCTTAGTTCGTATATTGCAGAGTTAGAGTACTGCAGAGTACATCGTTATGTTGGAAATTTAGAAAGCACCATTGTCGATTACCACGCGTCCAATGATGAAAACAGAACATATGAGCTTTATAATTCCTTCGCTTTTCGTAGCCTGTTTCCATCTTCCAAAATTCTGCAGTACCATACCTTTATTTCAGTTTAGTGGCTATTTAAGTTTGTGTATATACAAGCGCACTTATGACTTCTATTAGAAGTCATGCAATGAAATCGACAAATGTTTGTAGTTATGGCGCTAGACTCGTGTTCTGGTGTACTGCTATTTAAAGTCTCGTTCATGTATCTTACTTATGTCTCGAGATGCATCCTACAGGCCTACCGATGGATGTTCTGCGAATTATATAATGTAGGATTTATAAGTTAATTTCAGGCAAATACTTAAGAGGCTGGTATTGAATACTTTCCACATAGGCTATTCAAGGAAGAGTGAACAGTCCAAAACGCTGGTGTTCCTGGCATCGACCAGTTGCCGAGCAACCGTCCCCCTCCGGGGTGAATGCGAGGGAGAGGCTGATGGCCACAGCTGCGCAGGAGATTAGCGTGCCAGGGAACGTTACTTTCTCGCAGGCCTCTTAGAATTCCAGCTGCTTATTGGTGCTTGCAATCCTCCCGCTAATTCATGTGACTTTAACATGACAACGCTAGCTTCCTTTTGGGCTGAGACTGCCCTGTCGCTTTAATGAAGCGAGGGGTCGGAGACACTATAACTATGACTTTCTTATTAAGAGAGCTATGTCAGTGCCAAGTGGGTAACGTAGAGCTGCAAGAGAGCAGGACAAAAACTGCCCGTCTGCATGTCGGTATAGTCATAAGAACTCAGGCATAATTACCTTTATTGTAAATAAATAAAAACTAATCGCATTGCAGAATACAAATTTTTACCAAGCTATCTCATATCTTCTGCGCGCGAAAGTTTGAAAACAAACCGATGTGGGATTATGACATTATAATTTAAGAGGAAACACAGTGAACTGTATTTTTGTTACGCAAGCTCGGCACTATAATGAAACGAATTCTGTCAACAAAATTTCTTTATAGAATGTTTTGTACTATTAGAGCGGAGAATGAACTTGTCTTTGCGAAGAAAAAATTCTTTTAGGAAATAGACAAACACCACGTCGTAAACGTAGAGATACAGTGGTTGCATCTGTAACCAAAAATGGAGAAAAAGAGTTGCTTCTGTTTTAGTGTTACTGCTTTTAGTACATAAACACTCTGCAGTTACTTTGGTTCTACTCCAGTAGAGTCTGGTATATACCACGGGCAGCTTTCACTCTCTTCTATTTTCTCAGCCCATACGTCCCGTTAACAAAAATCCCATGGAGGATAAGTACTAACTAGAATAATCCACATGCTTAAGTTACGAAGTTGAAACAATATTCACACACTCAAGCCGGACAATACCTATTGACTTTCATCAGAAGTCTGTTTTTCAAGTATGCAGATTTATCTGAAATGACAAGAACGCGGAACTGAGAATGACACTCACTGAAATAATGCTATCAAATAGCAGAATATCATGTATTTGTAGCTATTACTAAGTCCGAAAAAGACAACAGAAAATTTTTGACATGTATATTTACTGTGGCTTACTCTGTAATTCCGTCCATTTGTCAACTGTAGAACTCATGGGTCACGTATTACGAGGGGCAGCGGAAATAATTGTTTTATTGCTGAAGAATTCTTTCATTGTTGCCTGTCCTGACAACGGTGTCACAAGTCGTGGAAACGGAGCTATAGCACACTGATCCAAATTGAAACCATTATCCCATTCGAATCTGAAGTTTATGTACACTTCCTGTCTGTTTAAAACTTCACTCTACATGTGGCTGGATGGTGTTTAGCCAAGAATACCTATATCGGTTCCACGAAAACGGCCTTACATACAAAATGTCTGGCGCCCTGTCAGTGCAAGTATATGATACGCCATTGCTAGAGCTACAGTCAAATTATTAAAAATGTAACAAGACCAACATAGCGGTGCCTAAGTTACAGAAATAATGTAAATATGTTTGTCCAGTTTGGCAACAGTTAATATGTGCACTGTCAGGTGAAGGACCACTTTAGATACATTAAACAGTGTCTACTATATCACTTTGCTGAACAAATGGGAACCACAATACACTTTGAATGTAATTTTCTTCTTCCTGGTTCGTGGACTCAACCTGGCGAACCCCACATACCGATGTGTATTAAAGTAATTTAAGATTATTGAATTCATTAATCCATGGACTGAAATCGGCCATGTCAAGCGTACCTGTAGGTACTAAATAGTGTACACAAATATCGTGCTAGAAGATTATTTAACTTGTTTTATAAAGAGCAGTACTGAAAATTTAAATGTAGTTTGTCCATTCCAAAGAGTTATCAACATAAGCTGTGCACTACGCATGCATCAAGCCAGGAAAACACGCAAGTGCATGCAGCGCGCGCTTAGGGACATAAAAAAAAACAAAGAACAGAAAAGAAAAAACTCGAAATCGTTAAAACACGCTACTAAGATGGAAATTGAAATCTAATAAAAATAAATTGGAATGCGGTGTACCCACAATGACATTAAAAGAGAGTGGTACAGACAAAATAATGTGAATAGTGTATATCGGATATTTAACCGTCGGTTTTCTCAAAAGGGAACAGAACGAGACTAAACGACTAAAAGCTGAAGAGTATCCTTATTATGTAATCATAATCTACATAGACTCCTTTACAAATCAGTAATATCCGACCTATATACCAATTTTGTATAAGACTAGTTTATCAGAAAGGAGGATTTTCTTCAAGTAAAAAACGTGTCCCTTCTAGTCGAGAGGTGGTTGTGGTTGTTGGGCGTTTTTTGTTGTTGTTTCCAGGTCAATAAATAGAATTAGCACTGCCTATTTAATCCGCAACAATTTTAAGCTACTCTTATTTCTTGCATCTGATCAAACGCAAAACTCTCAAAACCAATGACATATTTTCCATGCCTCGGTCAGTATCTTAGAAATCTTTCTTGTTTCCTGTAAATCTAATGCTGAAATGTAAATATTGTGCGACTAGGGCCTCCCGTCTGGTAGACCGTTCGCCGGGTGCAAGTCTTTCGATTTGACGCCATTTGCGCGAAATGATGATGATGATTAGGATAACACAACATCCAGTCCCTGAGCGGAGAAAGTATCCAACCCAGCCGGGAATCGAACCCGGGCCCTTAGGATTGACCTTCTGTCGAGCTGACCTCTCTTTTTTGTGGTGTTTGGTTGTTGCGGATGTCGCATGACACCCGTTCAAGTTCGCTTGTTGATCCTTCCACTCATTTTTTTTATTACAGAGGCCAACTGGCTCTCTGGCCGAACACGCTGAGGTACCGTGCCGTCGCCACTCAGCTACAGGACGCGGGCAATCTAGTGTGCTAGCAGGCATTGATGTTCTAAACTTAAGTAGTTCGCCTCATCCACAATCACAGCACTAACTGTACAATAAACAAACAACTGAGGACCCTACGTCTGCTGTGAAAATAAAAGGGGGAAGATACTGCACTGCGATATCGTATGTAAGTTATATGAAAACTTAAAAAAAGGCTCAGACCGTTGTGCCATTTTTTCATTTAAATTCACTATAGCCTCACACAGATACGCCTTCCCAGCACTCTCATATCGCAGTGAAGCCCTGATAATACACTCCTGGAAATGGAAAAAAGAACACATTGACACCGGTGTGTCAGACCCACCATACTTGCTCCGGACACTGCGAGAGGGCTGTACAAGCAATGATCACACGCACGGCACAGCGGACACACCAGGAACCGCGGTGTTGGCCGTCGAATGGCGCTAGCTGCGCAGCATTTGTGCACCGCCGCCGTCAGTGTCAGCCAGTTTGCCGTGGCATACGGAGCTCCATCGCAGTCTTTAACACTGGTAGCATGCCGCGACAGCGTGGACGTGAACCGTATGTGCAGTTGACGGACTTTGAGCGAGGGCGTATAGTGGACATGCGGGAGGCCGGGTGGACGTACCGCCGAATTGCTCTACACGTGGGGCGTGAGGTCTCCACAGTACATCGATGTTGTCGCCAGTGGTCGGCGGAAGGTGCACGTGCCCGTCGACCTGGGACCGGACCGCAGCGACGCACGGATGCACGCCAAGACCGTAGGATCCTACGCAGTGCCGTAGGGGACCGCACCGCCACTTCCCAGCAAATTAGGGACACTGTTGCTCCTGGGGTATCGGCGAGGAACATTCGCAACCGTCTCCATGAAGCTGGGCTACGGTCCCGCACACCGTTAGGCCGTCTTCCGCTCACGCCCCAACATCGTGCAGCCCGCCTCCAGTGGTGTCGCGACAGGCGTGAATGGAGGGACGAATGGAGACGTGTCGTCTTCAGTGATGAGTGTCGCTTCTGCCTTGGTGCCAATGATGGTCGTATGCGTGTTTGGCGCCGTGCAGGTGAGCGCCACAATCAGGACTGCATACGACCGAGGCACACAGGACCAACACCCGGCATCATGGTGTGGGGAGCGATCTCCTACACTGGCCGTACACCACTGGTGATCGTCGAGGGGACACTGAATAGTGCACGGTACATCCAAACCGTCATCGAACCCATCGTTCTACCATTCCTAGACCGGCAAGGGAACTTGCTGTTCCAACAGGACAATGCACGTCCGCATGTATCCCGTGCCACCCAACGTGCTCTAGAAGGTGTAAGTCAACTACCCTGGCCAGCAAGATCTCCGGATCTGTCCCCCATTGAGCATGTTTGGGACTGGATGAAGCGTCGTCTCACGCGGTCTGCACGTCCAGCACGAACGCTGGTCCAACTGAGGCGCCAGGTGGAAATGGCATGGCAAGCCGTTCCACAAGACTACATCCAGCATCTCTACGATCGTCTCCATGGGAGAATAGCAGCCTGCATTGCTGCTAAAGGTGGATATACACTGTACTAGTGCCGACATTGTGCATGCTCTGTTGCCTGTGTCTATGTGCCTGTGGTTCTGTCAGTGTGATCATGTGATGTATCTGACCCCAGGAATGTGTCAATAAAGTTTCCCCTTCCTGGGACAATGAATTCACGGTGTTCTTATTTCAATTTCCAGGAGTGTACAACCATCGTCCGTAATTTACTCAGCGTAATTAAGTACTTTATTCTAAGAAAGGAGACGGAATTTGTCATTCAATTTCCCATTCTTTTCACAGTCTTAGTTTTCCAGGAAAACTGCTGTGGTTTCTATTTAGAAACGGAGGAAAAGCTCTTGTTCAGTGAAATCAATAGTTTACACAGCATATAATAAGTCCAAGACTGCAGTAGAAGTTGCACCGGGTCCCGACAAGAAAGTAAGTCGCTCTGGACAGGTGCAAAAATTAGTCGATGGTCCTATAACTAAGGTTAGCTATCCCTCGTGTAGGCCATAGATTATTTGTGTCTTTATTAAACCAGACAATACTACAGTACGCTTGCTACGCGCAAGGATGGAAGTCTATTGGTTTGGTTGGAAATGTATACCATTCTCTGTTATTCACTAACTGCTCTCAAGATCAGTAATGTACTTATAAAGATAAACTGAAATCTAAATAGTCGTCATGTGTCAGATCACTGTATTGGAAAATACTGAAGAAATATTTGTTTTGTTATTGACTTACCTTTATTTGACTTTTTTACGGTTTCGAGAATACGGTCAGGAACGTCATTTGTTCAAAATATCTGACAAATTTATAATGATAAACTACAGTATGTGGTTAGCTCATAACAGGAGTAAAGCAGAAAAAATATGTCTGTAAATCCGTATAAACCTATATGACGAGGTTACTACAGGTATTCTTGTGACACACAACTTCTTTTTGCTCCATCACCACTTATTTTATTTACCAGATGGATGTCGTATGTACAGCCGTTAGATACTTCAATGGAGATTCTTTTTAAGATATTGTAAAGAAATCATATACACACATTCGTCTACAACTTACTCTTTAAGCTGCAGATGTCTTTCAGTGCTAAATCATTTATCCCAGTTTTGTAGCATCTATGTGACACTTACGGAGATTTCTCTGTCTACATAGGATGAATCACCTAAGATTTGAACCGCAAATATTGCGGAATTGGTGAATACTACTGATGGGCGGTTTTCACAGAATGAATTGATAGTCAGGGGCTCATACTGTTACCTAATAAACAGATTGTAATAATACTCAGTAAGCGTATTTCTTGTGCAAGCATACACTTTTAAATGGATCTATGACTTGACATTAACAAACTAAGAGCAGAGTAAATTAGAATGTCAGTGGTGTTTGTTGCAGGATTCTAGTGCGAGCCATATACGAGGTACCGCATTTTGAAACGTTTCCACACCGACATTTGTTTGTGCCATTCAACGTGCGTAGTCACTAGGTAAGATTTTGTTATGTTTGTTTGTATTACTCATCGACGTAGGTGCCACTCCTATCCATCTCTCTCCATCAAGAACTATACGGAAACGATTATGAGAACTGCATTAATTTCTATACGTGGGCATTAAGACATGATACTCCTGATTTGTCACGTATCATGTTTAATGGTCAGCCACATTTTCCAGTCATGGCCAGGTAAACCGCTGAAACTTTTTCTGTGGAGCGTAGCCGTGTGGAGTGGGATAATGGACCATCATCTCATAATCACGTTTTTCATAGACGAAACACTGAACGCCCACAAGTGTCGCAAACTCGTAACAGACCATCTTCCACGAATTTTAGAAGACATTTGTCTGTAGATTATGAGGTACCTGTTGTATCAACATTATGGCTGTCCAGCCCATAGTGCACGGCGTACTACAGAAGGTTTTCATGAATTGTTTCCCAACCTTTGGACTGGACGCAGAGGACCTATACATTGGTCTGGCTGTTCCTCGGATTTGACACCTGCAGACAGTTTTCTGTTCGGAAAGCTGTGAAACGCTACCTACAAAGGCATACCAACTACACACGATGATATGGAACTACGTATTTCTGAAGCCTGCTCGGACATCTCCGCTGAAATGCTAGCACGCGTTCCGTAGTCGTTCTATATCAGATTGGAAGCGTGTATTGCCGCTGCCGGTAGTTCAAAATGGTTCAAATGACTCTGAGCACTATGGGACTTAACTGCTGTGGTCATCAGTCCCCTAGAACTTAGAACTACTTAAACCTAACTAACCTAAGGACATCACACACATCCATGCCCGAGGCAGGGTTCGAACCTGCGACCGTAGCGGTCGCGCGGTTCCAGACTGTAGCGATTGTGCATGTTTGCACAAAAAGACACTTCCTAAGTGTTATTACAATCTGTTTATTGGTTAAAAATAAGAGCTCCTGTTTACCAATCCATTCTATGAAAATCCGCTCGGCCACTCCGGCCGGCCTGCCGGTAGTAATTTTAAACACAATCTGTGATGGGCATTTGTTTAGTTACTGATGAGAATCCACATAACTAGTGTGGGCACTTGTGTTGTTCTTTAGTCTATGCTGCCACAGGTATTGTACAAGTATCGCTGTAAGAATTTTTCAGAATACGTTATCTCGTAAACATTCCGACTAGAAGCCTGCAACAAACACCACTGACATTCTAATTTACACTTCATTTAGTTTGTTAATGTCAACAGACATTTTTCCATGAAAAGAAGTGCATGTTTGCACAAAAAGACACTTCCTAAGTGTTATTACAATCTGTTTATTGGTTAAAAATAAGAGCTCCTGTTTACCAATCCATTCTATGAAAATCGCACATCAAAAGCGCTTCCCATTTCCGCAATATTTTTGGTGTACGTTTTCGGTAATTCACCACTTACAGATTATCATAATTATTGCAAGAATGCAGCACACTGCACAATTTTCGTAACCCGTATTAAATGGAAATCGGCGTTTTTAAATTTCTGTTTCCCTTATTATAATAATTTGAACTTGTAATTGTTGAAAATTTTAAAACGTTTTTGGCAGCTAAGAAGCAGTGGACACGGTCTGGCTTCCTTGAAAAAGCCTCCCACAACTCGGTGTGCGCAGTGCATCCACGAACTTGCCAATCGATAGCCCTCGAATGCGAAAAACGGCGATGGAGGACCGTATTTCTTTGTCCCGCGCGTGAGTTACTTGGTGCTGTAAGTGGGCCGATGCCAAGCTGCAGCTACCAGTCAGCTTTCTTAGTAACTTCTGGCTTCGAGGGAGTATCCTACGTATGAAAAGAATTCAGCATTCTGACAGTTTTGGGTACAGTGGGGCATCTTCTTTGAACCTACGAAGCGTCGTCCACGTACGGTACCGGCAGTCAACATTTCCTTCCTCAGCCTCAGTTTCAGAAGAATGTTCACTGGTGATATTCGTTTTTACGATGTCTTCTATTCAGAACTAATTGTCGACTGCAGTGCTTCCCGCTACTGTTATCAAATGTAACTGGAAAGTGGTAGTATCACGGTGGATGCCACTGCATCGTCTTATTAATCCAAACAGTAAGCTCCTTTATCTTTGTACAAAGTGTCGTCTTTCAATGGAAATGAAGAAAAGGGAGAATAAATATTATGACGCTGCGGGGAAAGAAAATTAGGAGTTGTAAAACTTTTATTTTTTCTCTTCCCAAACGACCTGTATTATATCAAAGTTTCCTTCAGATTTCCACGACATAGAATTTATAAAACTTTAACGAGCATAGGAAGTCTCTGACCAACTGCCAGAGGCTAAAATATCACGTACATTAAATTTCAGAAATGTAGTTTGTTTTTCTGGACGCTATTCCGAGAATACGCGAAACTGAAGTACAGAATACACTACTGGCCATTAAAATTGCTACACCGAGAAGAAATGCAGATGATAAACGGGTATTCATTAGACAAATATATTATACTAGAAGTAACATGTCATTACATTTTCAGGCAATTTAGGTGCATAGATCCTGAGAAATCAGTACCCAGAACAACCACCTCTGGCCGTAATAACGGACTTGATACGCCTAGACATTGAGTCAAACAGAGCTTGGATGGCGTGTACAGGTACAGCTGTCCATGCAGCTTCAACACGGTACCACAGTTCATCAAGAGTAGTGACTGGCGTATTGGGACGAGCCAGTTGTTCGGCCACCATTGACCAGACGTTTTCAATTGGTGAGAGATCTGGAGAATGTGCTGGCCAGGGCAGCAGTAGAACATTTTCTGTATCCAGAAAGGTCCGTACAGGACCTGCAACATGCGGTCGTGCATTATCCTGCTAAAATGTAGGGTTTCGGAGGGATCGAATGAAGGTTACAGCCACGGGTCGTAACACACCTGAAATGTGACGTCCACTGTTCAAAGTGCCGTCAATGCGAACAAGAGGTGACCGAGACGTGTAACCAATGGCACCCCATACCGTCACGCCGGGTGATACGTCAGTATTTCGATGACGAATACACGCTTCCAATGTGCGTTCACCGCGATGTCGCCAAACACGGATGCGACCATAATGATGCTGTAACTAGAACCTGGATTCATCCGAAAAAATGACGTTTTGCCATTCGTGCACCCAGGTTCGTCGTAGAGTACACCATCACAGCCGCACCTGTCTATGATGCAGCGTCAAGGGTAACCGCAGCCATGGTCTCCGAGCTGATAGTCCATGCTGCTGCAAACGTCGTCGAACTGTTCGTGAAGATGGTTGTTGTCTTGCAAACGTCCCATCTGTTGACTCAGGGATCGAGACGTGGCTGCACGATCCGTTACAGCCATGCGGATAAGGGGCCTGTCATTCCGACTGCTAGTGATACGGGGCTGTTGGGATCCAGCACGGCATTCCGTATTACCCGCCTGAAGCCACCGACTGCATATTCTGCTAACAGTCATTGGATCTCGACCAACGCGAGCAGCAATGTCGCCATACGATAAACTGCAATCGTGATAGGCTACAATCCGATCTTTATCAAAGTCGGAAACGTGATGGTACGCATTTCTCCTCCTTACACGAGGCATCACAACAACGTTTCACCAGGCAACGCCGGTCAACTGCTGTTTGTGTATGAGAAATCGGTTGGAAACTTTCCTCATGTCAGCACGTTGTAGGTGTCGCCACCGTCGCCAACCTTGTGTGAATGCACTGAAAAGCTAGTCATTTGCATATCACAGCATCTACTTCCTATCGTTTAAATTTCGCGTCTGTAGCACGTCATCTTCGTGGTGTAGCAATTTTAATGGCCAGTAGTGTATATACACCACTTACAATAAAAAGTGAAACACTTAGAAGCAGTGATCTACAACGCATCACGATAAAAGGAAGCGTAGAACAGTAGAACCATAATAAGCGATTTAGATGTCAGAGAGGTGGTGTGTACGCAGGCGCAAAAGCGCCCTCTTTTGTGTATCTGGACAGGTCAGCGATACGCAACGCTCAATCGTGTGGAGCCGTCATGCGAAGTGGAAACGTGTAACCAAGTGCCACTACGCCTCGCCGACATCACAGGGTGGAATATGGTGATGTGAGTGCTTTCGTACGGGGCAAAATGATTGCTCTCTGCAAGGCAGGTCTGTTGTTCCGTAACACTGCGACTCGTACGGCGCACACTGCTTCAACAGTGAGGCGTACGTAGAACCAGTGGAGAGAAGAGGGCAGTACACAGCGCCGACAGGGTACTGAACGACACAATGTTGTGACCACACTGCGAGATGACCGCCATCTTCCCCGCTTGGCCTTAACAGAAATAACAGCTTCGTTCACAGTGTTGGGGCGGTCTTTGAGAACTGGAACGGGTCTGGGAACGACTGCATCGACGGTTCGACGTCGTCTTTTGAGGGCTGGACTTGCGGCACGCATGCCATTTCGTCGGCTTCCATTGAGCAGAACGCACCAACGCCGCAGACTAATGGGCAGTGAACCCCGACACTGGCGTGCTGACTGGAAAAATATAGTATTTTCGGACGAGTTCTGCTTCAACTTGTCCTACAGTGATGGCCGCAAACACTTACGATGCCACCATGGTGAAAGGGATCGGCCAGACTATTCTTGAGCGGCATGGCAGACAAACACCAAGCGTGTTGGTCTGAGACGCCATTGCCTATAACATGCGATCTCACCTCCTACGTCTTGAGGGCAATCTGAAGAGCTACCGCTACATCAATGACGTTTTACAGTCCGTTGCAATGCCCCTCCTGCAGGTCGCTCAACTGGTCATATTTCAGCAGGACAACGCCCGGTCGCATGCGGCGAGAGATATGCACGGTTCCTTCAAAGAACGACTGTTACTGGCCAGCCCTGACATGTCGCCCATTGAACGTGTCTGGAATATGGTGGTCGGCAGCTTGTTCGTTCTGGTCCTCCTGCAGCCACAGTTGATGTTTCGTGGCAGTGTTTTCCAGCAGTATATTCAGGCGCCCTTTGACTCCATTCCTCGCCGTCTAGCGGCTCTGATCGCAGCACGTAGTAGCACTACTCTGCACTGAATTTCCCCAGTCATAGTGCATGTTCAGGTCTATTACGCTAATCGGTTGTGTTGTGTAATATCCATAACCAGTGAAACAAATTTCATTGTGATCACATCTCTTGGTCTTGGTGTTTCACTTTCTACAAACAGTAGTGAACATTTGCACGAAAGAAGACACCTGTTTATATAATTTTGATTATAATGTAAATCGTGCACGTAATTAACTGCAACTATGTAGCAATGGTGTCTCATTTTATCTCCTTACCTCCTGCACCAGACGTATCCTCGCCTTTTGTAAGTGAGCACTTTCTGTGCCAGCGGTTTGCAACTGCCTCAAAAAAAATGGTTCAAATGGCTCTGAGCACTATGGGACAACATCTGAGGTCATCAGTCCCCTAGAACTTAGAACTACTTAAACCTAACTAACCTAAGGACATCACACACATCCATGCCCGACGCAGGAATCGAACCTGCGACCGTAGCGGTCACGCGGTTCCAGTTTGAAGTACCTAGAACCGCACGGCCACACCGGTCGGCGCAACTGCCTCAGTGGACTAAGAATTTAGTTGCGGCATTCGGCACTGTTGCCTGTGAACCTCACTTTGAATTCTTGTCATGTTTTTCTCAATTAAAAAGAAAGTCATTCTACAATTTACTTTTTTGGGTAACAGATTCAGAAGCAAAAAGCAGTTAAATGCGCTGTCTAGTAGTTCTATATGACACACTGTTGTTTTTTAGGGTTTTTAGGCGTTGTTAATGTAATGTTGTGAAATGGAGGGGACCTGTAGTACTTGTGTGAGTTGGCGTCGGACTTTGTGGTCTAGTGGTAAAGTGGGAGCGTGGAGACCGTAAGGTTGCGAAGCCGAATTCCGATCAGCACCGTAATTTTTCAGTCTGCCTTTACGCTAGCCTACACCTCTCAATGATATGCAGATATGCCAAGAATGATGCTTGGTTCGAATTCTTCTTTAAACTGCAAGTCTCCTTCCCCAGTAGGATTACTGGGGTCGGATATGGGTGTGCTAGTCGCCAAAGAGCCGTTCAATTGAAACAACTCGCAAACAGGCGGCTCGACATGCCTCGTGAGATACTCGCAGTCAATCTAGTCATACAAATTCACTATACTTAGCCTATGAAAATATGTTAGTTTGTGACTGATTATTCGACTACTATCTAAATTTAGGGGAAGGCAAATGAATTTTCCGTGTTTTGTGGAAAAGTAGCACACACTTTTGTGGATTTCAAATTTTGTTTTGTGACATGTAGGCCTAATTTGTTTTTGTAATGTTAAGAAACGCAGTACTTTATACTAAACCGCTTCACGTTAGATAATGGCGTAGTTTGACTGAATATTACTCTTTGCAATTCGTGTGAGTAGTGTAACACCCGTGCTCGAGTTACCTTTAGTGATTTCAGCTCTTTTTCCAATCTCGTAATTATTCTGATTTTAAAAATCTGGGAGAAGTAGACGGCTACCACTCGTTGCATTTCAGTTTCACAGAAAATGCGTTTTCACCAATACCGAATCTGTACATAATTCGCCTCGAACTTGCTCCTGAACTAACTACTGAGCAACCAAGATTTGTTAAAATAAGGTGAATCATCGTATCAGCCTAACATCTGCTTGGCTATTACCACGTCCAGTTTCTTGAACACGTTTCACGAGCCCCCATGAACGTAAATATGTGCATTATGTGACTTTGCGGATCATATACTTGGTATTTACTATACAGCATCGTGTCTTGTCTAGAGCATCAGGTAGCGTGAATTTCATAATATCTGAGATAAATTAATCGAGCGACATCAAATTCTTTGCGCAATTTCCATATCCGTGTATAGCCACCAGAACATAAAACTACACACAACACTAACATAGTTTAAAAAATAACCTTGGTTGAAGTCAGTAATACCAACTTAAGAATGCTGTCACACGGACAAATAGATAGCATCTCGGGTTATGTGACTTCGACGTAGCGTCTCTATGCCTTAAACTCCCAGCTTCATCTAAGGCAGATATGTTTTAGCTCTGTATCGTGACGTCCCTATGGTGCATCAAGAGAGTTACACATCTGAATGGATATCATTTGCATGACTAATAGTATTAGAATATCACGTAGGGGGAAACGGGAGCTATATTATATTTTGTGTGGGACAGAATTTCACTACATACGGTACTGCAAAGTGCTGAAGAATATCATCAGACGGTCTAAAACAATGAAAATTTCTCGGAACAAAATCAAAACTATGCGGACAGTTGTAAAAGAGGTATCAGCGTCGAATGTGCTTGCTCAGCATATTGCACTGATCTTGTGTGATAGTGAAACTGTTAATGTTGCATCAAAGTTGCGCAAAATTTCAATAATTACTTGCTGTCAACAATCGACAAGATGACACAAAATTTTATTGGTACAGATTAATATGCAGAGCTCTG
The DNA here is from genome assembly GCF_023864275.1 of Schistocerca cancellata. NCBI lineage: Eukaryota > Metazoa > Arthropoda > Insecta > Orthoptera > Acrididae > Schistocerca > Schistocerca cancellata. Next base: position 343,498,260 of record NC_064629.1, on the reverse strand, counting down.
TTTGTCTGCTTGTTTGAACACCATATTCTTTAAAACTACTTGGCGAAATTTTATGGGGTTTTCGCAGGTACCTTGAGCGTGACGTGGGCTTTATTTTATCAGAATTGGACCAACAAAAAAATATCGTTAAGTTTTAGGAATCTGCTCATCTTAAACTTTTGGATGTTTGCTTTAGCGCCGGTATGTTACACTAAAGAACCAATAGATGGAGCTTTTAGTTTCGTAGTACACTAAAGATCCAGACGATGGCGCTGTTGGTTTTCTTACCTCAGTCACAGCAAAATTTTCGGAAGTTTACGGCAATGACAGAATTAGGCGTCGCAATCTTATCTTTACGAATACAGCTCAACATTGAATTTACTTGACTAGGATATATAGATATACCGATTTCGCTTCGTGCATTAAAAACTTAGCGAAATTGCTTTGCTTCCTTCCATAAGTGTCATTTATAATTGATTCCTTCTGCAAGAAAAAACAAATTTATTAACAAATGAATGTGATTCTACAAAAATACACTTTTCACCGAAGTAAGTGCGGAACCCTAAAAAGCGACTGTACGTAAAGGCCCTTATTTAACTTCCGTTGTGAAGCACGGGCGTGTAGCTAGTATCACATAAAGCTACAGGATACGAGCAAATATGAAATTTAATCAGATATTAGACCTCTAATGAGTATGGGTATGTTGAAATCTCAAGTACGATAATGAATATCAGTGCACAAATGTCTTAGTTCTGTACCCATTTTCCTGTGCTATTTGTCCTTCAGTTGTAGTCAGTACAAAGGGAGAAAGATATAATCGTAACAATTACCTATCAGTTTCTCTGCTGTCGATGTTTCTGAAAGTTTATGAGAAATTGATATTTAAGATAGTAGTGGCGCATCTTAGAACATATAATTTGTTGTCACACTCGCAGTTAGCTTCGGGAAAGGGATATCCACAGAAAACTGCGGGATTTCAAATAAAAAATGTGACCCTCAACTACGTACCCTAAGACTCAGAGATGAAATATGAAAAGTTTTGGCTGGTTTCGTTGTCTAGGGGCCGGGATGCGTAGTTGCCACATTAAATGCCAAATACTGCTGAGTCTGCAGTATACAATATGAATACACACATAAACTGAGTGATCGAAAGTTCCTATCACTCGGAAATTGGGAATTTTGAATGTAAAATATAAATTTAGAAATGAAAGAGTGCAATTAAATAAAATCTGCAGTAACTATTTTAACTACTTTAAATGATGAGTGCGATAGCAGAAGTACCTTTAAGAATGCCATTTATTACTGCAAAACACTAATTGGTTTCGATGGTCCAGCAGTTAAATAAAATGTAAGTTGAATAACAAGGAAACAATAGATTCCTACATCACGTAATTAGTTATGAATAACAGCATAGCTCGCGAGATATTCACTTCTAAACGCATACTACGTCTTCGCTTCAGAAGCCACGGAAATCTCACAAGTGCAAACTGCTCAACACTCTCCAAGTATTTCCCGCGACCGTCCGGGGCGCCTTCCCGTCCAGCACTCCCCCACTTCCATATAGTCCCTCAATTGACTTCGGTAGGCGCCTCCTGTAGTAACGAGCACTGTGATTGGCTAGAGCGCTCCCGCCATGTCTCCAAGCCAATGCACACTCACAAACATATTGAAATACATACGAAATACTGGATTTATATTTAAATAACTTTAAACAGGAAGATTGGCCTCTGGTGGTGTGGAGGTGAGTTCCAACGTGTGGTGTTGTTGGTGGCCCAGTTCCAAAACGAGCCGATTGCGGGACTGGCCTGACTTCTCATAGAAGGCGCGAGCAGTTTGCCGGATTCTATCCCGCAGATGCGTGATGCTCGCTTCCTCGTGCGGCATACGATTTGAATACAGACTCGGGGGGCGCAGAGCGGGTTTCAGAGCTCGGATCTGCACCCTCTGCAACGCCGCAGTGCGTGAGTCAGCGGCCTTTCCCCACACCACGGCCGCGGTCTGACCGGCGTTAAGCCGTCGGCACACGGACCGTGCATCCCAACGTTGAGCGTTGAGCGTGCCGAGTTTCTGACGTCATAGCGTGGAATAGCACGTTCGGGGGTCTTTCCGAACGTGCACAGCAATATCTGGCATGTCAGATAATCTGAGCGTGCGTCTGAGCGTTGACCAATGAGATGGAACAACGCCACCTACGTCACACGCACGCCGTCTCCCTTCAGTACAGAGTTGTGAGGTGCCATATTGGCATTCCTTTCATGCCTATATGTATATATGCCGTTTCTGACCACCAGCAGATTGAGAATCACTGGAAAACCCGTTCTTAGTTGTGCGATTCGATGCAATAAATTAATAAGAAACATCATATTCGAAGCCAAAGAATTATTGTAACTTGCTTATTATGAGACTAGCCTATTTGAAGGCAGCGACACACTGAAGATCCACCCAAAACGCATTGTTCTTGGTACAATTTGTTATAATTAAATTTCAATTAGTAACATAATTACCTACGATTAACGTTTTTACTAATTGTTAAGATATGATTATGTGCAGGGATATTGTTGGTTTAGCGTAGTGAGTAACGTCTCTGTCCAATAGTGAGTTTTTGATGGGGCGGTGGTTCGTGTCGTAACACTTCCAAAATTTTTCCTAGCATTCGCGTTTTTATTAGGTTCTGATACTTTATTATTAGTTTAATATAAGTATATACTATAATATTTGATGTTATGTAAATATAAGTTCACCTTTTTTTGAATGGTGACTTTGTCCGATTGGCTTAATCTACAGGACAGCTTACGCTACATATACAAAGATATTTTGCTCCTTGTACGCTTCGTAATTCACATGTTGCAAAGATTCTGCTACTGGGTAGGAACAGTGATCAAGTAAGACTGATCCTGGGGTTATACCAAAATGTGGGAATGATGAAATAATGTTTATCTTATGTGGAGAAGTATTTAAAATTTGTACCGCACTGATTGTAATGGAACTTTTATGAGCCTGTGTCCTTAGTGATTGGACATGGTACTTTCCTTTTCGTGGACAATGAAGGAAATGTGCGTTTTAATAGAGCTAACTTGGGAATTTTACGCGCGCCCGTTGAGTAAACAGTGTGATTTACGAACTAGAAACATCCCTCAACTGCCGCTGGAGTGCGTTGCGATCGCGTATACCACGTTGGGGCCCACGTACCGTATGGTTCAAATGGCTCTGAGCACTATGGGACTTAACTTCTAAGGTCATCAGTCCCCTAGAACTTAGAACTACTTAACCTAAGGTCATCACACACACCCATGCCCGAGGCAGGATTTGAACCTTCGACCGTAGCGGTCGCGGGGTTCCAGACTGTAGCGCCTAGAACCGCTCGGCCACTCCGACCGGCCGTATGCACAAGTCGCATCGTTCATGAGCGTTTAGCAGCACATTTAACTTGGCATGCTCAACGTTAACGTTGGACAGCACGGTCCGTGTGCCGACGGCTTTCGGCATAGCATAATACCGTGATGTAGAGGCAGTGACGACTGCGGATCAGGCAGACGATTCAGGGCGCTTCTGACGTCACGAACATGCAGGCCCATGGGATCCTCTGGTCGAGGATCACTCCGAGATATTTTCACGCGGAAGGCCCTCCCAGCGAAATAGGACCGAAGAAGGACCGCGTGTGACATCTGTATCCCGAGTACAAAAAGTTTGCACAAGAGGCCGTCGTGCACACGGAGTCGATTGCCCTGGACATGTCGAGAAACATCGCCCCAAGGTACTCGTTTCCAGCGCCCTCGTCGCCGGCTCCACCAGCCAGAGCAGCTGGTGAGAGGTGGACTGGCCGCTCTGAACTCCAAACTGTTCGTCTGATACTGCACTATCTTTAGTAACGTGTGCGTCAGCTTCTTTCCGCACAGCCTCTAGAGCCCTTTCGAGAAGGATGGTAGCAAACTGATGGCCCTGTAGATGGCTGCCTGACGTGGGTCGTCTTCAGTTTTCGGGGTAGTCACCACTTCCGCATGTTCCCAAGTGGAGGGGTAATCCCCCGACCGATGTGTCTGATTGAAGATCTCGGTTAGTGGCCAATGGAACCAGGCCCACGTCTTCATATCTAAATTGAAATATTTCCTTTTGTTATTTCGTGCAATAGTTGCTCATAGTAGTTTGTAACTTTTCTCTGTAATGTGTTACTTACTTGCGTACTACTTACAATTTGTTGTGTTTTTTTTTATTTGTAAGTTCAATTTGTTTATAAATGTCCTACAAAACATTCTGTAAACTGTGTGCTAACTCGTTTCATAACCAAGTAAGTTTGAATCGCATTTTCTCATTGAACAATAATGACGACATGACTTCTTAATAAAATAATACCTGAAGTGAAGGCCAATTTACTATATAGTGCAATTACTTTTAATAGCACAAGGTTCCTTGTTCACATAAACAACTATTATACGGTAATCATTGAAACTGACTGACATGAGGATGGTAGAATTAACAACGATAAAGATTAGCAGAAAAACTGCAGGAAAACCAAATGAAGTCCCAGCTGTCGCAATTCAGTACTACTGAAACTCAATACAGACAATTTCGCATTCCTGTTCAATGAGCAGACTTAATATTACAAGCAACATGAGAAGAAGGTGCATACGTTGGGCTAGAAAGACAGGCGTATTGAAAAGAATCACATAAAACTTGTCTCATTTGCAAGACGGCGTTGGAGAATTATGTGTAGAATTTCACTAAGAAGAATGTTCCAGGAGACTTGAAGACGGAGGCCATTTGCTGATGCAGAGCAATGTCTTCGCGGCTTATTATCAGTGGATGAAAAGAGAAAAGTTACACATCCAACAGCTACAAAAATTTTTCATGATTAACACTACACGTCATAAAAACGATAGACACGCATACAATTCTAAAACTGATAAGTTATGAAGGAGTCGTCAGAAATAAATACAATATAATGTGCCGATTCCATATAGTCACGAGAAATAAAGGTTCATGAATAAATTACATGTCCAGATTAAGTATGTGATGTAACCACCACAGGCGGTAGTATAGAAACAAACAGGCCCTGAATGTGTCCCGTAAAAATTTTTCGGCGTTTCTGTTAGTATCCACAGTTTAGTTCTGTTGCCAGTTGGACAAGAGATATGAGTGAGTTTCTGACAGATTAAATTCAAGATACGTTCATTCTCTCGTACAGATATGTCTTTATTTTTATTTACCCGTCAACTTCCGTAGGACCAAATTGAGGAGCAAATCTCCAAGGTCATGGAACATGTCAATACATGAAATTACAACATAAAAGTAATAACAGATAAAAGTAAAATGTTTATGAACCTGGAAACAGTCAAGCCATAAGTTTAAGTAAACTCAATCAACAATACAAGAATCAGCTTAATTTTTCAAGGAACTCCTCGAAAGAATAGAAGGAGTGACCCATGTGGAAACTCTTCAGTTTCGATTTGAAAGCGTGTGGATTACTGCCAAGATTTTTGAATTCGAGCGGTAGCTAACTGAAAATGGATGCCGCAGTATACTGCACACCTCTCTGCACTGCAGAAGAGTTAAGGAAGTTGGATCCAAATACAGATTCGATTTCTACCCAGTATTAACTGAATGAAAGCTGCTTATTCTTGGGAATAAGCTAATATTGTTAACAAGAAATGGCAGTAAGGAATATATATATTGAGAGGCCAGTGTCAAAATACCCAGACTCGTGAACGGGGGTCGACAAGAGGTTCGTGAACTTATACCACTTATTGCCAGAACCGCCCGTTTCTGGGCCAAGAGTATCCTTTCAGAATGGGAAGAATTACACCAAAATATAATACCATACGACATAAGCGAATGAAAATAAGCAAAGTAATTTAATTTTCGTGTCGAACTATCGCTCACTTCAGATACCATTCGAATAGTAAAAATGGCAGCATTAAGTCTGTGAACAAGATCCTGAACGTGGGCTTTCCACGACAGTTTGCTATCTATCTGAACACCTAGAAATTTGAACTGTTCAGTTTCACTAATCATATACCCATTCCGTGAAATTAAAAGATCAGGTTTTGTTGAATTGTGTGTTTAGAAAATGTGAAACCTGAGTGTTACTGTGATTTAGCGTTAGTTTATTTTCTACAAGCCGTGAACCTGGGTCATGAACTGCACTATTTGAAACCAGGCCAACATTACACACAACATTCTTTACTACAAAGCTCGTGTCATCAGCAAACAGAAATACTTTAGAGTGGCCGGTAATACTAGAGGGCGCATCATTTATCTAAATAAGGAACAGGAGTGACCCCAACACTGATCCCTGGGCACCCCCCACTTGACTGTACCCCACTCAGACCCCACATCACAGCCATTCTCAACATTGTGAATAGTGACCTTTTGCTGTATGCTGCTAAAGTAACAGGTGAACCAACTGTGAGCTACTCCCCGTATTCCGTAATAGTACAACTTCTGGAGCAATATTTTGTGATCAACACATCCAAACGCCTTAGTTAAATCAGAAAATATGCCTAGCGTTCGAAACCTTTTGTTTAACCCATCCAGTACCTGACAGAGAAAGGAAAATATAACATTTTCAGTTGTTAAACGACTTCTAGAGTCGAACTGTGCATTTGATAGCAAATCGTGTGTTATAAAATGGTCAATTACCCCATTCAATAACTTTAGCAAACACTGATGGCATACAAGTAGGTCTAAAATTGTCTACATTATCCTCTTCTCCCTTTCTATTATGCCGTTTTACTACTGAGTACTTTAATCGTTCAGGAAACTGACCATTCCTAAAGGAAAAATTAGAAATATGGCTAAATACAGGGCAAACATGTGCAGCACAGTACTTTAATATTCTGCTAGGCACTCCATCATATCCATGAGAGTCGTTAGTCTTAAGTGATTTAATTATTGACTCAATCTCCCCTTGTGATATCACAGAGGAGTATTTCAGACATCAGTCTCGGAAAGGCATTTTCCAGGAGAGTTATATGATTCCTAGTAGATATTAAATTTTTATTTAATTCACCAGCAATGCTCAGAAAATGATTTTTAAATACTGTACGTATATCTGATTCATCAGTAACAGAAATACTTTTACTACGAAATGACTTTATATGGTTGACCCTGTTCTGCTGAACAGACACTTCCTTCACAACTGACCATATGGTTTTCATTTTATCCTGCGAATTAGCTATTCTATTTGCGCACCACGTACCCTTTGCCTTCCTAATAACATTTTTAAGCACCTTACAAGACTGTTTGTAATGGGCTACTGTAGCTTGATTATGACTACTTCTAACATTTTGATATAATTACCACCTTGTTCTACATGATATCCTTATCTCACTAGTCAGCCACCCAGGCTGCCTTTTACTGCTAGTACCCCGTTTAGAACGTTATAATGGAAAGCAACTCTCAAAGAGAATGAGAAATGTGGTTCAAAATGGTTCAAATGGCTCTGAGCACTATGGGACTTAACTTCTATGGTCAGCAGTCCCCTAGAACTTAGAACTACTTAAACCTAACTAACCTAAGGACATCACACACATCCATGCCCGAGGCAGGATTCGAACCTGCGACCGTAGCAGTCCCGCGGTTCCGGACTGCGCGCCTAGAACCACTAGACCACCGCGGCCGGCTGAGAAATGTGTTAAGGAAAGCATTATATATATCATCTATGTTATCGGCACTATAAACATCTTGTCACTCTTGTTCCTTGACGAATTAAAAAAAAAAAAAAAAAAACACTCTCTACTACCGTTCCATTAAGTTTCCTACGTAGTTTGTAACTATATTTGACATTTGTTTGAGCACAAAGCCTTTTAGTGTTACAATTTGTGCATCATGGTCTGAAAGGCTATTCACCCTTGTCTTTGCAACATGTGGAATTCCGTATACAATTGTTGTCGTTACAAATGTAGTGGTACAACGTTTACTACAATATACAGAAATTTTCTTTATTACACTGAAAAAGTTTCGTGCTGAATTAGATAATCATGCTCTTTTGTACATAAATGACGGTTTGGTGGAATATTTCTAATTGGTATACAACTATCGTTTGTTTATTTGTTCACAGATGCAGTTTGCCGTATGGTGAACTTCCAAGGTGCTGCCTAAGGTATGTCATCATTCATCTTTCTCTTTTTTGCACGTCTAAAAGTATCTTAATACGTCGTTTACCTTGTACAGGACCGCTGAATCGTTATTTTGATATTCTCATTTGAAGGCAGTTGAGTTAAATAATGTGTAATAACTTAACTTTATGTGTAAGTTCTTTGAATAAAATTTGAAGGTTGACGAACCTGAAATCACCTTTTTTACAATTACACTCTCACATTTCTGGTATGGAATCTCAGAAATTTTGCAATCCTTAAGACGTATGCGAGTGTATTACGTAACGAAAACTGAAGAGACTGTTTCACGCCTGCAAGAGAGATTTCGAGGAGCTACAACAAACGAAATTTTTCACACGTAATGTACAGTGGTAGTTTTCAGCTACGTCATCGAAACAATAAATAATTCCTGTATCCATAGTGAAACTGTCACTTTGCAGCGAAGTGTGTGTTGTTTTGAAACTTCATGGAAGATTAAAATTGTGTGTCGGACCGGAACTCGATTCCTGAACCTTCATAGGCGAATAGCTCAGTTTGTAAGAACATTTCCTACATGTTGGACCTTCAGTTTATTTCTGTTCATTGTTAAATTTTAACAGTTTACTACACTGATACTAATAACTCGGTCTGTATTTGCGTAGTGGTTAGGAAATAATGCAATATTAAACTGCGATATATAGAAGCACATAGCCGACGTCTAGCGGAGGCAAATGCCGCCAACTGGTTGACTACGTCAAATAAAACCAATCACATTACTTATATTTCTCGTACTCAGTCGTAATTGGCAGCATTTATCACGTCGTAGCGTTAAATTACCCATACAGGCTTTGACAAAGAAGTAAGCAACCAAACTTTATAGAATGTTCTGGTATCGCTAGCACTATAAATACGAGAAGATATGAGAAAAGGAAGGGAAAAAAAGATTGTTTCTCTAAACTGAAAGTTAAATACTGAACAGAATGTTTTACGTTACACGCTTCGGTATAAATCAAACAAATCCGTTCAATACTTTCCCAAAAGTAAAGTGTAATATGTTGGTAATGGGTTACAGTGATCTTAGGCGAAAGTAATTATCTTGGTTTACTCAATTCAGAACTAGCGTTTCGACGTGGGACATCAAGCTCATGCCTTAGCTTGTGGGGAGTACACATCCTCTATAAGTAGGCGACACTGAATGTGAAATGTAGTATTGAGAGAAGATTATCAGAAGCTGCGACCGACAGAATACCTTCTGGGGCTCTACACAGTCGTTCAGTCACAGTGTTTGCCTATATATGTTGAAGTTAGAACAATTTTGTGGTGACATTAAAAGCTGAATTATGTTTTGAAAGCGGTTCTCATCGTCCCGCCGCTGTCATTTGTCTTTATTTGAACACTCGGTGGTCGTTGTAGAGCTCAGTCAGGCACCAACCTCTGCGCTGGCAGCACCAGGCCAGTAGTTCATTCGGATGTTCATTTTACAAACTTCTATTAAAAGCGAGTTACTTGTTTAAGTTTGCGCGTATACTTTTTTAGTTTAACAATAAATTTCTTGCGTGTTGGTGTAGTGTAGTTTTCTACGGTCATCAGTGTGGATAGAGTCTGTAAATGCTGCTTTCGGATGCAAGCTGAGTGGCTTTGGTCACGCAGCTTGAGATTGTTGCCAATGGGCATCACTGTGGGGGGCCTTATGTGAGGACTCAAGGAACCCTCAGTACGCCCCACGTGTTCCCTGATCGGTCCCCTAATGTGATCAGCCCTCGCTGAGGTTCACCACTCACCTGTGATTGATTGAGAAGTCGTTTCAGAGTGTTCCATACAGCGACAGACTTTCCAGGGGTCCAACTGAAAGGCCTCCCCAATTTGTCTGACAAACTGGCATTTGGTGCTGTAGACCCTGAACCAGCTGCAGTCACCTGCGCTATCTCAGAGGCCTGCAAGGTCGGCGCATTCACAAGGAGTGGGAATATTGGTAGTTGGGACCTCCGATGTAGGGATGTAGCTTCCAAGGAGGAGAAGTAGTCCAGTTTTCACTCTGAATACCGAGGGAGTCATCGAAGATGTGGAACGCGTCCTTCTGGATGCCATGAGAAGCACAGAGTGCAGCCAACTATAGGTGATGGTTCATGGAGGTGGTAATTATCTGCGCCGCTTTGGATCAGAAGAGATTCTCTCTGTTTGTAGGTGACTATCTGAAGTCGTGAAGACTGCTAGTCTTGCTTGCGAGATGAAGGCACAGCTCGACATTTGTAGCATTGTTGCCAGGGATATAGAGCCGATTGGAGGGTCGGTATCAGAACCCTAGACGGTTTGGTGACCATGTGAGCTTCAGATTCCTTCACTTTCACCGCTTTTGTGGCGTGGACTGGACGGATTTTTAGTTAGAGGATCACAGGAATGTACAATCGAGGTTTCAATCTCAAAGGGTGCACGTAAAACACTGGGTAAGGGTAGACCCAAGGACCATTGGTGCCATAGTTGTAAATTGTCGTAGCTTTGTTGGGAAAGAAACAGAGTTCCAAACGCTAATAGAAAACACTGAAGCTGAAATCGCTATAGGTACCGAAAGATGGCTAAAGCCAGAGATAAGTTCAGCCGAAATTGTTACCAAGGATCTAACGGAGTCCAGAAAGGATCGATTAAATACAGCTGGTGGTGACGTGTTTGGTGCTGTTAGAAGTAGTATACTCTGTAGTGAATCTCTGTGAACTAGTATGGGAAGAGATTGTGCTTGACAACCGGAATAAATGATTAAGTGGTTCCTTTTACCGATCCCCCATCACAAATGAAACCGTTGTTTAAAGGTTCGACGAAAATTTGCATAAAATTATAGTTGATGGCGACTCAAATCTACCTTCAATATATTGGCGAAAATACGTGTTTAAAGTCGGTAGTAAGGATAAAATACCGTTCGAAATTGTACTAAATGCTTTCTCCGAAAATTATTTTGGGAAATTGGTTAAGGAGCCCAGTCGAAGAGTAAACATGTGCAATAACATACTGGATCTCTTAGCAACAGATACTGAGCAAATAGGAAGCATCATCACGGATACAGTAAACAGTGACAACAAAGTCGTTTTAGCGACACTGAGTAACATAATATCCAAATTCAGAAACAGCAAATAAAAATCTACCTATATAAAAATCAGATAAAAATTCGTTTCACGCCTTGATAAGAGACAGTCTCCATTCCTTCCGAACTAACTGTGTAAGCGTAAACCAGATGAGGCTTAAATTCAGAGAAATAGTATCGACAGGATTTGAGAGATTTATAGCAAATAAATTAATAAGAGACGGATTAGATCACTCATGGTACACAAAACAAGTATGGACACTGCTGCAGAAGCAAACGAGAAAGCATGGTACATTTAAAAGAACGCCAATTCTCCAAGACTGGCGGTTCTTTTGCAGAAGATGGAAATTTAGCGCGATTTCAGTGCTAGATATTTTAACAGTTTCCACAACGAACCTTTTTCTCGAAATTTGGCATAAAATCCGAAGAGATTCTGATCGTCAGTGAAGGGCACCATTGGCGAGACTTAATCAATATCTTCACTGTGCGATAGCAACAGTAATGTTACCTATAGGAATACCACAAAATCAGAGTTACTAAACACAATTTTCCGGAACTCCTTCACTAAAGAAGACGAAGCAAATATTCCAGAACTCGAATCAAGAACAGTTACCAACAAGAGCAACTTAGAACCGGAACAACTTAGAAGTACATGTTCTCGCTGTAGTGAAGCAGCTTAAATCACTTTAAAAAGACAAGTCTCCAGCCTAGATCGTATATCGATTAGGTTCCTTTCAGCGTATGCTGATGTAATAGCTCCATATCTAGCAATGATATACAGCTGCTCGTTGTATGGGAGATTCTTATCTAAGGACTGTAAATAACTTAAACACTTTGAGATGTCTTGACAACAATTTTTTTATTCCAGTATACCGAATGCGTTTCGACTAACGTCGTTATCAAAGGCAACTAAGATACAAAGGAAAATCTGCTGTCAACAGAAACACGAGACATGTTACATTTTCACTTTCAAGTGAAATCATGACACGGAAAGTAAAAAATTATTTAAAACTTATCAGATACCTAATGTCATTATTATGAGTCAGTAAAACTTGTCCAAATGGATGCATGATATTTACTAAATATTCCCTATCAACGGGCAAGTGCAGACTGCTTTCAGGGATTAAGAATGATACAAATGGAATAAAACGCTACGTGGCGATACGGTCGTGGTGTAATGAGGCAGTTGTTTGATAACAAAATATGAGAGGATTCTGAAAAGTGATGCCACAGAATTTTTTATGTGAAAACTCTTAAATCGCTTTAAGTAAAACAAACGTTATTAACATTCTACATCTTTATTCTTCATGTCTACGTATTTATTTATCCACATAGTCACCCTGGTGACGAACGCAATGCCGGCCGCTGTGGCCGAAGGTTCTAGGCGCTTCAGCCCGGAACCGCGCTGCTGCTACGGTCGCAGGTTCGAATCCTGCCTCGGGCATGGATGTGTGTAATGTCCTTAGGTTAGTTAGGTTTAAGTAGTTCTAAGTCTAGGAGACTGATGACCTCAGATGTTAAGTCCATAGTGCTGAGAGCCATTAGAACCATTTGAACCATTTGAAAAAACGCAACGAGAGACCAATTTGTTGTTACCGTCACTGCAAAATGTTTGACATTGTTGATGGAGTCACAACGTCATCTCCACCTGCACCGCTTCTCAACTACCAAAGTAAAGTCCTTGAAGGTACTCTTTAAGTTTTAGAAACAGATGAAAATGAAATGGTGCCAAATCGGAACTGTACGAAGGGTGATAGATAACAGTGAACCCAACGCGTCGGATCGTTGCAGATGTTACAGCGCTAGTGTATTGTGTGGCATTGTCACACTGTAGGAGAAGGGGCTCTACGTGTGGACGAACTCTTTGAATTCGAAACTCGCTGTTTCTCAGGCACCGACCTAGTTACATTACACACGGCCACGCTACACGCTACAATTCGGAGTTCTCTAGCGGAAAAGGGTTGCAAATATGTGGACATGTATAATATTAATAACGCTTGTTTTATTTTAAAGAATTTGAGAATTTCCACATAAAAGCTCGGAGGCATTACGTTTTAGAACGTCCTCGTAAATGATTTGACCAGTTTCATCGTATAAATAATTGCACCAGTGAAGCCGACATAAACTTTCCTATATGATTTTATAAAAGGTATTTCTAAAATAGTTGTCGTAAAATAAAATAGTTATATTAATGAACGGGTGACGCCTGTGTATTGCTATGGCTGCTGTTAAGAGTAAATGGCTCAAATGGCTCTGAGCACTATGGGACTTAACTTCTTAGGTCATCAGTCCCCTAGAACTTAGAACTACTTAAAACTAACTAACCTAAGGACATCACACACATCCATGCCCGAGGCAGGATTCGAACCTGCGACCGTAGCGGTCGCGCGGTTCCAGACTGTAGCGCCTAGAACCGCTCGGCCACCACGGCCGGCCGTTAAGAGTAAAATTTAATAAAACAGGGAATGAATAAACAAGCATTGTACAGGGAAGGAATGGGTCAAACCAAAATTGCTTCCCTAGGTGCAACCTCTAAAAATATCATACGTCCGTTTAACCAACTAAAATAACTATCATCCATTTTACTGTATATCAAATTAGTGTGACATTAACAAATAAAAATAATGGTACAGCAAATTTGTGCAATCTGTCGTAATTGATTGTGTAAGTAGGCTGTTTAGGTTCTTATATTGGTAACGCCGCCGCCACGTAGCGCTCTCTGTATGAAAATCACTGACTGTGCTGTGTGCAGCCTGTGGCTAGTTTGCATTGTTGTCTGCCATTGTAGTGTTAGGCAGCGGCAGCTGGATGTGAACAGCGCGTAGCGTTGCGCAGTTGGAGGTGAGCCGCCAGCAGTGGTGGATGTGGGGAGAGAGATGGCGGAGTTTTGATAATTTGTAATACTGGATGTCAATTATGAATATTAAGGTAAATACATTGTTTGTTCTCTATTAATATCTTTCATTTGCTAACTATCCCTATCAGTAGTTAGTGCCTTCAGTAGTTTGAGTCTTTTATTTAGCTGGCAGTAGTGGCGCTCGCTGTATTGCAGTAGTTCGAGTAACGAAGATTTTTGTGAGGTAAGTGATTTCTGAAAGGTATAGTTTAATGTTACTCAGGGCCATTCTTTTGCAGGGATTTTTGATAGTCAGATTGCGTTGCGCTAAAATTATTGTGTGTCAGGTTAAGCACAGTCGTGTATAATTTGTTCTAAGGGGATGTTTCATATGGCGACCCTGCCAGGATACGAACCTGGAATCTTCTGGAACTACTGCAATACAGCGAGCGCCACTACTGCCAGCTAAATAAAAGATTCAAACTACTGAAGGCACTAACTACTGATAGGGATAGTTAGCAAATGAAAGATATTAATAGAGAACAAACAATGTATTTACCTTAATATTCATAATTGACATCCAGTATTACAAATTATCAAAACTCCGCCATCTCTCTCCCCACATCCACCACTGCTGGCGGCTCACCTCCAACTGCGCAACGCTACGCGCTGTTCACATCCAGCTGCCGCTGCCTAACACTACAATGGCAGACAACAATGCAAACTAGCCACAGGCTGCACACAGCACAGCCAGTGATTTTCATACAGAGAGCGCTACGTGGCGGCGGCGTTACCAATATAAGAACCTAAACAGCCTACTTACATAAAGAAAACCTAAACAGCCTACTTACAATTGACATTTCCATTTGTCAGATACTTTCAATTTCATGGAATCCGAACTAATTCTTAAAGATTACCAAAATAACTATGTAATGAATTATATGTTGGAGTTATACATATGGTATGATAAATCATTAAGTGGCATAATAAAAGGGGAGATTGGTGGGAGGGAAGATACAAAAGAAGCGTAAGGAAAAAATTTAGGAAACGGGATTAAAATTGACATATATTTAACATAACATTTCTTAAAGTGTCTGTAGTCCTAAGATTACAAAACAGTTTTTTTCAATTATACAAAGCACACTACCTGTCATGATTAAATTTTAATGTTCTGAAGACATTGAAAAGTACACATAATAGCAATTTTAAGAGGAAATTTTAACTCGTGCCGTGAAGTGCTAAGTAGTAACTGATAAAGATTTTTCGGTGGGCGACCAGGTCTTTTGTATGACGCGACTCATATTGCGAAATAATTAAGTTTTATGTATCCCAGAAATATTAAGTGAACAACTAGACTTTCCCAGAAATTGGGTTTTGAATTTACTCATTGAGCACTTGAAAATACTAGTACATTTCTACTGTCAGCCTGGGTCGCTCTAGATGGCGACTCACTACATTTAGCCATGACACAGCATTTATTTTTCTCTTAACGCTATACAATACAGTAGTTTATCTTAAATGTTAGTCGTCTTTTTGTGGCTTTCCTATGTGATTTAGATTTTGCATGAGGGGCTTCTGAGACCAGCTTCACAAGTGGCTTCTAATCAAATAGCGAACCTTTGGCGTATCTCTTCAGTTGCGCGACTGGTTCGTGATTTCCAATTAGAAAGGTCACAGTTCGTTGTAACTGACGGAAGTAATCGAGTAAAACAGAAGTAATATCTGACATTCCCCGAGGAAATTTTGTAGGCCCTCTGCAGTTCCTAATCTATTTGAACGGTTTAGGTGACAATTTTGCAGCCCTCTTAGATTGATTGCAGATGATGCTGTAGTTTACAACCTAGTATAGTCATCAGAAACTCAAATCCAACTGCAAAATGATTTAGGGAAGATATGTTTATGATGTGGATAGCGGTAGCTGATTCTAAAAGATCAAAGCTGTGTGGTAATCCACAAGACTACTAAAAGGAATTCGTTAAATTGCTGTTACACGATAATACACTATAAATCACACAAATTTAAAGTCTCTTATCAACTAAATGCCTAGGGATTAAAATTAGCAACAGCTTAAATTGAAACCATCACGTCGTCCGGGGTGGCCTAGCGGTTCTAGGTGCTACAGTCTGGAACCGCGCGACCGCTACGGTCGCAGGTTCGAATCCTGCCTCGGGCATGGATGTGTGTGATGTCCTTTGGTTAGTTAGGTTTAAGTAGTTCTAAGTGACTGATGACCTCAGAAGTTGAGTCCCATAGTGCTCAGAGCCATTTTGAAACCATCACATAGAAAATATTGTGGGGAAGGCGAACCAGAGACTGCGTTTTATTGACAGAAGAGTTAGAAAATGCAATATTTTTGTTAAAGAGGCTGCCTGCACCACGTTTGCCAGTCTTCTAGTGCGCGTGTACGATACTTACCAGAAAGGATTGACAGGACATCGGAAAAGTTGATAGAAGAGCAGCCCGTTCTGTATTGTCTGTAAGTAGAGGAGAGAGTGTCGTGGATATGATACTCAGGTTGGGGTGGCAGTCATTAAAACGAAGGTGTTTTTCGTTGCGGCGAGAACTTTTCACGAAATTTATATGACCAACGTTCTCCTCCGAATCTGAAAATAATTTTTCTGTTGGGGCCCACCTAAGTAGGTAAAAAGATCATCGTAATTAAATAAGAGAAATCACAGTTTGCACGGATATATTTAAGTGTTCGTTTTTCTCGCGTGCTGTTTGGGGGGTGGAACGGTTGAGAAGTAACCTGAGTGTGGCTCTGCCATGCATCTGAATGTGAATTGCGGAGTAGTCACGTAGATGTGAAAATAAAATTAAATTCTGTTTTGCATTTGGCAACCGTTAACAATTGTGCATTTCTCCGTGTGTATTTGGAGCGATAACCCTTGAAGTTCGTAAAAGGCATCCCTGCTACTGCATCTGGCTATCAAGAATCTAATAATACACTGCAGAAAAAATAATAGCAACACCAAAAAATAATTGATGTAGAGTAATGTTAATGTAGAGTAATTAAATTTCGGGAACACATTTGATTAGATAAAATATTTAAGTGATTAACATTGTAAGATCACAGGTTAATGCAAGCGTGAGATAAATCATTGCAAATATGAAATGCTAGTACATTAATAACCGGTGTAACCTCGAGAATGTTGAATGCAAGCGTGCTGATGTGCATGCGTTATGTTGTGCAGATGTCGGACGTCGGTTTGTAGTATGGAGTTCCCTGACTGTTGCACTTCGGCTGTCAATACAGGGACGGTTAATGTTGGTTGCGGATGACGCTGGAGTTGTCGTCCGATGGAATCCAATATGGGCTCGATTGGAGACAGATCTTGCGGTCGAGCAGGAGAAGGTAACATGTCTATACTCTGTAGAGCATATTGGGTTACAACAGCGGGCGAGCGTTATCTTGTTAGAAACATCCCCTGACATGCTGTTCATGAACGGCAACACAACAGGTCAAATCACCAGATAGACGTACAAATTTGCAGTCTGGGTGCATGGTATAACCGCGAGAATGCTCCTACTGTCATACGAAATCGCACCATAGACGATAACTCCAGGTATATGTCCAGTGTGTCTAGCACGCAGACAGTTTGTTTGCAAGCTCTCAACTGGCCTCCTTCTAACCAACACGAGGCCATCACGGGCAGCGAGGTAGAACTAGCTTTCATCAGAAAACACAACAGACTTCCACCCGTCCCTGTAATGAGCTCTCGCTTGTTACCACTGAAGTGGAAAATGGCGGTGGTTTGGGGTCAGTGGAATGTACGGTACAGGGCGACTGGCTCGTAGCTGTCCTTAAAGTAATCGAATTGTAACAGTTCGTTGTGTAAATGTGGTGCCAACTGCTGCTCAAATTGCTGTTGCAGATTCAGTATGATGCACCAAATCCATACGCCGATCACAATGGTCTTCCCTCTCGGTAGTGCCACGTGGCCGTCCGGAACGTGGTTTTCTTACGACCTAACATTCTCGTGACAGCAGCTACCACGGATCATGTACAGTGGCTACATTCCTGCCAAGCGTTTCTGCAGTATCGCAGAAAGAACATCCAGCTCCTAGTAACCCTGTTACGCGACCTCGTTCAAACTCATTGAGGTGTTGATAACGGTGGCTTTGTCCTCTTATAGACATTGTTGACTAACAGAACTCACCACGTCCAATCTAAAAGGGTACTAACGCTCACGAACGTAACAGCATGTATTTAAAGCAAACCTGATTTGTATCCTCATAGTGGCTCTACTTGCGCCACTGTTATGTGCCTGGAGCGAAATGTGATGTAGACATCATCTTTCAGATGTAGAAACACGCCTACCAACCTTCGTTTAAGTCGAACAACTCCTTCATGGCGTTGCAGTTTTTTTCCGTCAATGTATATTATGTGCACATATGGTGGTAGAAATAGAATTATTCACCCATATTTCGCTTATATGCAAAGTTTCACAACTATAACATCTACCACCTCGGAATACCTTAACTTGGCGAGTACTGAATATAACAGAGGAATACAAACGGTGGAATCATTATGGGAAATCGTAAAAGTATATGGTGACGTCTCAGTTCCAAATATTTCGTGTCCAGAAGATCTCCGTAGGAGATGGATTATTTATATTAAGAGAAATCGAATCTCGTAAGATACTGCCATGGAGTTAATTTAAAGCCTAAGTGTAGAAGTAGGTGGAACCATGACGAAACGGAAGTTTCGTAGGATATGTATGGAAGCAGATCAGAATACGTAAGAACAGAATTTAAGACAACATAAAGATTAGCAAACGATATTTGGAAAAGCTTCTGCACATTTGGAATAAAGATCTGCTGTGGAAATGACATTGTTGTAAGGACGGTGTTACTTGATACGGCAGGTGAAGAACAGGTCCCTCTTCCAATGCAACCGTATTATGGTCCTCAGAAGCAAGCTTCTAAGTTTCCTCTGTGTGCCCTCTGCCGAGCTTCCATATGACTGTCGATTTGTTCTTTTGTTACCTGTGAATACAGTAAAGAAGTGCTTTAGTCCATTTAGCATCAATCGCTTGGCTACATTTCGCGAACACTTCCATTAGATTCCCGTTGCAGTCATAACAACGTATTCCATTCCAAAATTTCTCTGTTCCATTTATTTCTTTCCTTGTCTCTTCTAGTAACATACACAATATACATCTCTCCATTGTTCTCTGAGAAAACTATCGATGTCTTTCTTCGTCTTTAAAGGTACATGATTCACGGTCAAAAGACAAAACTATTGATGTACACCGATTGTCATCTTTCAGCTTCAGACAAATTGGAAGCTTCATTCTGAAAACTCTGTTTAGTTTATCAAAAGCACTGAAGGTTATTTTTATTCTTTTGTTTCTTTCTTTTGCTGTCCATCCCGTCGTTGTACTAAGCTGCATTAAATACAAAAACTCATCAACTTCTATGACTCCATCGTTAATTGTTACTTTTCCTTTTTCGCTTTGTTGATTATACATTTCAGTTTTGTTGCAATAGATTTTCAGCCCTACTGTCAAGCTTGACCTACTAAGTTTATCCACTCATTGTTCATCAATCATTTGAGCTTGAAGCAAACTCTACAGTGCCGGCCGGAGTGGCCGAGCAGTTCTAGGCTCTACAGTCTGGAACCGCGCGACCGCTACGGTCGCAGGTTCGAATCTTGCCTCTGGCATGGATGTGTGTGATGTCCTTCGGTTAGTTAGGTTTAATTAGTTCTAAGTTCTAGGGGACTGATGACCTCGGAAGTTAAGTCCCATAGTGCTCAGAGCCATTTGAACCAAACTCTACCGTAACTATCAGGAAATGGAAAATGGTTGAGATACGAATGATTATCACGTATTCCATCGTTCTTTTCTCATTTTAACGATCTGACGAAGTCTTCCAACCCTGAATTTCTTACTATCCCAATGAAGTTTAGTGGAAAACGCTGAACTGATGCATACATTCTGCAGTAAGCTAACGCAGATTGAATCAGTGTCTTCTGTCGGTGTCTAGTGCTGTTACCATACTATTACCTTGTTCGTTTTTAAAAGAGCACTTTATTTTCTTGACGAATTGCCTTCAGTATCTGCAATATTGTTCTCAGTTCTCTTATTTGCAACAATAATATCACATGAATTTCGCCTCTGCACTGTTCCTCTCTAATAAAACTTACGCCTTGATTGATTGTAATTCTGTTTTGTTTTAGTTTCCTATCCGTCTCATTACAATTCTGCAACAAATCACTTTGTAATTGACATCGTGGTTTCCGCAGTGGTAGGACTGAACCACGGTCTGTATTTTATGATCTGAGGCGGTCCGACGCTGGATGAAAGTGGCCATTTCGTTAGAAATAAATATGATTGTGCCCGATAATTAAATTACATTAAAAATCAATCACTCTGGTGAAGTATCGGCCTTTCTAAAACCACGAAATGTTATTCAACTCTCGCTGAACTCTGCTAATCTGTTTTTATATCCTAAAGTGCTTCAGTTTATTGTCCGTAAATAAAAAGTAGTAGAGGATTTGAAGTCATTATCTATTTAAACCAACTTCGTGGAGCCAAATTGTAATATTCCTCCACCTTTTGCGGAATAACGACGTCCCAGTAAGTCTCAAGTGGCAATGAGACCACCGGCAATCTTACCCAAGCTACACGAGGCTCCAAGAGCACAAAAAGTTTGCCCACAGGAAGAACCACTCGTGTGAAACACAGCATACTTCATGCACACAAGATGTGTTGTAAACATTAGATGCAGCTGAACAGGTAGATTTCGTCCTCCGAGATTTCTGAAAGGCATTCGACAATGCACCAAATCGTCGACTAATAACCAAAATACGGTCATGCTGAGCGTCTTCGCAGGTATGCGATTGATTCGCTGAATATTTGTCTTGTAGAATCCTTTACACTATACTAGACGGTGAAGCTTTAAAAGAATCGAAAGTGACATTGAGTGTGCCTCAGGTAAGAGTAATTGGACGTTATATATATATATATATATATATATATATATATATATATATATGACGATAGCGTTGTCTACAGGTAAGTAGCATCGTTCGACTATCATAAGTATAAAATTTCAATTTAGCTCATCTTCTTAAATGTAAATAAATGCAAGATAATGCACATAACGAAGAAAAATAACTCAGTATCGTATTAAAACATTAGCATCTGGAGCACGTCACATGGTTTAAATATTTATGGATAACACTAAGAATATGAAATAGGACGAACAAAGAAAGCCAGTATTACGGAAGGCGAATGATAGACTTGATGGAAGAGGTCTGGGACGGTGCAAATAGGACACAAGTGTGACCACTTCTAGAGTATTGTTTCAGCGTTTGGAGTCCTTAACAGGTAGACATGATGACATAAATCGAATGAATTCAGAGAGGCTGTGATGGGATCGTAACATTTCGGTACAATGCAGTGTGTGTGTGTTTGAAGTTTACGGGCGCTAAACAGCGTGGTCATCAGCGCCCAGGTACAATGCATACGAAACTGAGACAAAGATGTACGGGCAACATAAATGAGAATCTTTGGGGGGAAGACAACGTTGTTCTCGCGTTATCCTATTGGATAACTTAAAGAAAATATATAAAAAAAACGTGTTCGAGGAAGACTCAGCAATTACTCGGCTAGCACCATGGTATATTTCTCGTATTGATGATTAGTAAAAGATAACAACTATTAGCGCGCATACAAAGCCATATAGGCAGTAAGTATTCTTTCACTCATTACGGGACTGGAATAGGATAAAAAGTCACAAATACTGATACGATATATCCTTAGTCACACACTATACAGGACGTTAAAAAAAGGTGTCGAATATTTTGAGAGGTGCTAGTAGCCATCAGAACAAGAAAAAAGGTCGAATAAACATGGACTAACATGCATACTTGAAGAGCTATGAGCAGTTTTTCATAACTGACAGAACTTTGCTTTCCACGTTTTGGGATGAGCCCACGAAAAAAATTTGCAGTAAACATGGGCTCTGAACTCAATGTCTCAAGAGCTATGAACACTAGTTCAGTGTAAGAGATATGTTTCGCAGTACCGAAGATGAACAAGTGCTTATACACTCAAGGCTGCAATTTAGAGCCCAGTTTTACTGACCTTTTAACTTGTTTCGATGACAACCACTTTTTTTTACATCCTGCATAGTGGCTTGCGGCGTACGTCCTGATGAGACAAAACATTACGACCACTGCCCATCTTGAGACTGAATGTCTCCAGGTGTGGTTGAGGGCACATGGGGCTGTGAAGAAAGTGGAATATAAGCGTAGCCGAGACAAAATCGAAGATACGAGGGCGCATATGGGCAAATCCACTGACATAAGTGACTTTAACAAAGCCATGCCGCACTATTGTGGCTCAACTCCTGGGACTGAGCACATCGAAAGCGACGATGCTGATCAGCTGTTCGCGTTCTACTAAAGTAAGTATCTACGGCAAGTGGTTAAAGGACGAAGAAACCACGTCCACGCCCAGTCACAGAATGTGATGGTCGAGGCTTGCTCGCTCTGTAAAGCAGAATAGGCGGCGATTTGTAACAGACCTAACGACAGGTACAATGACGGTTCAGGCACAACTGTTTCGGAACACACCGTTCAACGCACATTGTTGAACATGTGACTCTGCAACAGACGACCTCTACGTATTCCAACGTTGACCCAATGACACCGTCAACTACAGTTGTAATTGGCACAGGGTCATTGAGACTGGACCGTAGATCAATCGAGACGTATCGTCTGGTCGTATGAGTCACGTTTCTTCTTAAATCAGTTCGACGTCGTGTTATAATACGTTGTCATCCAGCTCGAAACATGTGCTGGTCCAGGGACACAGTCTGGTGAGGACAATATTGTGATGTAGGAGGCTCCACCTGGACTTCAATTGGACCTGTGACAGTGATCGAAGGCACCATGATAACTGTGGACTACGTGAACATTATTGCGAGTCACCTACATCTCTTCATGCGATAGTATCTTCCAGTAGGATAGCTGTCCGCTTCACAAGGCCAGAATCGTCTCATGTTGGTTTGAGAAGGATGATAGTATACTCACGCTAATGTCTTTAACATCAAATTTCCCTTATATCAACACGACAGAACACACCTAGGAGGGCGCCAGTTTCACCCCCGCAAACAACCGAACCGTGATTTACTGCAATTGTGTGACCTGTCCGTAGCAGTCTGATACCACGTACCTGCAAAAACCTACCAATGACTTCTCGAATCCATGATATGCAGAAGAGATGCTGTATTACATTCGAAATGTGGAACAGCGCACTATTAAGCAATTATGAGGTGGTAATGGTGTTTTGGCTCGTTGGTACATGTGGATTTGTAGAGATAGGAGCACAAAACTTTCAACCCAGGATTCAGCGATTGTATATCTCATTATCAATACCGTTATTTAGCAGTCAGCTAGACACTGTGTGTCTCACAAAGATTTCCAGTGAAAATGCTGGCACATGTTACATTGTCTGCACTGCGTTCTGGTGAAGAGTGGATTAATTTTTTCATAATGTACCTTTCCATCATAATATTTTCCATATAGTTACAAAGAGATGGACGAAGTGGACCTCTGGATTTTACATTCGAATCAACGATGCATGCTCATAAAAAAAGTGAACTGTGATCATAACGGGCCTTTTTTTTGAGGTTTGGCAACACTGACTGATAGAGAGGTAACCCCTGACCAGAGCGAGCGTCGCAGGAACATGGTAGTATGTAAACTCACGTTGTAGAGTTTAGTTGCGTGAAATGTATAAGTAAGGAATCCCGCCAAGAGCGTGCCACATACTTATCCGCTTCCAACTTACGGAAGGAGTAACACCTATCGAAATTTTTTCGTGAATCAGAACGGTTGACGGAGAAGATATTATGAACCGAAGGAGTGTGTTTGAATTGTGTAAGGAGTTTATTGCAGGCAGAACAAATGTTCATGACGAACAGAGAAGTAGAAGACCTTCCATTTTGACTGATGAGTTGTTGCAAAAAATCGAAGAAACTGTTCCTGAAGACAGCCAATTGGCAGTGGATAAAATGTATACCATGTTTCCACAACTCTCCAGAACTCTCTTATCACAGAAACTCATGGATACTTGAAACTGTGGGCAAGATGGGTCCCAAAACAGCTGACAGAGCAGCACAAGAAATATCGGGCCAGTAGCGCTCACGAATTTATTGAGCGATATGGTTTGGAAGGTGAGAATTTTCTGAGCTCTTTTGTAACTGGAGACGAAACGTGGGTGCCTCATTTCAGGTCTGAGACCAAAAGACAGTTGTCACAGTGGCTTCCCACCAAATCCCATCTGCCAAAAAATTAAAAGAAAACAGTTTCGGCCAAAAAAATCTTGGCCTCGGTGTTTTAAGATACAAAAGGTATCATTTTGGTGGAATTCATGCCTCAGGGAGAGACGATCAATACATAACGATATTGTGAGACCCTAAAGAAACTCAAACGGAGCGTTCCAAACAAAAGGAGGGGAATGCTGACGAGAGGGGTGTGCTTGTTGCACGACAACGCCCGTCCTCTCACAGCCTTAGCCACCAAGGCGCTCTTGGATTCCTTTGATTGGGATCGTTTTGAGCCACACCCAGTATTCCTGTGACTCTGACTGGCTCCTCAGATCATCTTCTTTTCACTTCCCTGATGGCACACATGAGTGGAACTGAAATTTCAACGTCTAGCAGTTGCAGAAAAAAGTTCCGGATACGGGAATGAGCTGACGGGAGACTTCTTCAAGGTGGGCATAAAGGAGCTTGTGGCACGGCTCACGACACGCGTTGTACGGTATGGTGATTATGTGGAAAAATAGCCAACAACTGTATCAACAACAGCCTGTAATATTTTTGCAAATACATTTTTTCTAAAAAATATAAAAATCTAGTACACGTACTTTATGAACATGTCTCGTACCCTGGCTGTTCCCGCCACTCTTCGTTATGCTCAGACTAAGGGGTCACGTCACACATCTTAGGAATGTCTCCTTTCACTGACTAATGGTCAGTTTTGGTGTCTAGATAACACTTGTACTAAAGTCGTCACCACTGAACAAAAATCAATTAATCAACCATTGCTATGTACTGGGGCCTTCCATCTGACATTTAAGTGCTCGAACCTAGGATGGCAGAAAGCAATATATCTGTCGCTATACTCATACAGTAAATTTCAGTTACCTGTGTTAATGCGTGTACCAGTGGAAACCTTTGGTATCTGCGACAACATAATTATGTCAGAGAAATCATGCAACTGATTTCCATAGATATTTTTCTCACTGTGACTAATGAATCTATGAAAATATCTAGTTTTTGTTTAATTTTGGTCATGCCAACTGCAGTTATTGGTGTAGAGCATTGGTGATCAGCTTAACCATGTCGGTTCTAGCCTCAATGTCATCAGCAGTGAAAGTGTAATACATACACAAATAAATCTGTTTTCAGAAAAATAAAACAAGACGATTTTGATAGGACCATCCAACTATGCTTTCAAACTCACATTGTTTTCTTTGCAGGTCACATTAAGTGGACACGTGGGAGTTGTTATGGTGTTAGTAGTAGCGCAACTAGGTTGTCCACTCAGTGCAGGCGGGTGGGTGCTAATTAATTATTTGTTTCTCCGGTAGAGAAGACCCTCGGCTTCTCTCAAGGTGCGCTCGCACTCGTACCATTAATTGGCTGCGCTGAGGCAAAGCCGCGACTCCCGCCGCCGTTGTTTGTACTCTCGTGTTTGCGGAGTGCCTTCCTAGACTGCAAGTCCTCCGCCGGATTTGCTACTAGCAGGGATTTATCGGTGAAATAGCTGTCATTCGAACCGTTTAGACAACTACTAAGACAATATGTTCAACATCATCCGACTTTCAGTCCTCAGGAATTATTTTGCTTTTGTTACTTATCTGAAAACACGGAGAATTCGACTTCTCACCGGTATTAAAATTCAGATAAGCCCATACGTTCATCAGTTTCAGTGGACGCTGTGCCGATTCACTACTTCTTTTACTGACGCAAAATTGCATCAAGTATATACCTGCCTCTGCAGTCTTCGCCATTAACGCATGTATGAGAGGCTATCCTTGACTCGGATGTAGTCTTTCGTAATGGGGATAATGGAAGAATATTTGACCGGCAAATGCAGGCGAGGTGATGGATTAAGATTCTTGATCGTGTGTTATTTTGTTAGTATGGTGGGTCAAAATCGAAATTTTTCAGTAGTTTTGAGGGGATGGGAATAGTAGGTGTCCATCCGAGAGCAGCGTAAATATTGGCAGACCTGTTGGTGACATTCGACAAGAGCAGATGTCGTTCTCACTCAACGCAGTCAATACTCCAAACACAGAAATACACGCTAACACCTATATCTCACGGTCACACTCTTTCGATTAGAACGATTTGGAAACCTCATCCTGGTCTTCAGGGTTTAAGTTCCCCGCGATTTTCCTAAATCGATTAAGACGAACGAAGGAAGATCACTTCTAAAACCACATTGCCGATTTCCTTCCCTAATATCTCCACTCCTCTTTCCATCAAAGTCACCGGCGCTTCCGACAAGTGACATGTAATCTTTCAAACGGGCATCGCATAGATGAAAAGCAGCATCTCATGAGACTTATAAATAAAAGAAATCAGACATATGTACGCACTAGGTAATGGATTACTAATTTGGTTTTGTGATGGATGAAGGTTGTGGAGAGGGCTGTGGTATTTATCGTCTCTAAGTTAAAAGACACTACCAGAGGCTATGTAAAATACACTGGTACCGATAGTGTAAAGGATATTCGATATGCACGAACAAAAACATTACTTCACAGCAACATCGTGCGGTATAAACAGTGGTCGTTATTTTACACATTTTCATCCTATCTTGCCTCGTGGGATTATTATCTGAGGCATATAAAGTATTTATTTAGCATAAGGGAGCAGTAAGAAAACTGTATTCAATACACTGCTGGTCATTAAGATTGCAACAACAGGAAAGATGGAAAATAATGAAACTTTATTGAATATGCGTATAGAGTGTAGCACAAAAATGCGTGATTAAATTTGTAAGTTACTTCTGGATGCACCGGGTTCGAAATTTAGTACTCAGATCTGCGAACATTGGTGCATGAACGGCTCTAACCTGGCTGGGCATCGAATAGAAACTGAACCTGGATGACGTACGGGTACGTGACTCCATTCCATGACGGAGTTCATCAATTGCAGAGCTTGGTGTGTGGGTCCGTGGCAGTCTCTCAGCAACCTATGACCAGATGCATTGATTGTGGGAGAGATCTGGGAAACACGCTGGACAGGGCAGTAGACGAACATGCTCTCTATCGAGGTAGGTCGGTACAATACGGCCAACATGGACTCTTGTGTTATTTTCTTGAAAGAGAACGCCCTGTGGACGTAGAGATAAAGCGTGCCCACTGGCTTTAACACGTTAGAGATGTGACGGCTGCTGTAAAAACTGCCACTCTATTAATCAGAGGTAATGGCCAACTATACAACTATGCCAGGTGCTGGAACCGTATGACTGATGAATGCAGTTAGGGAACGTTCGTTCTCGGGATCTCCACACACTCATAGCTCCATCATGATGCTGAACACGTAACTGGGACAAATCTGAAAAGAAGACGTGGTTTAATTTTTTTTTTCACTGTGGGAGGTCATCAGTCCCCTAGAACTACTTAAACCTAACTAACCTAAGGACATCACACACATCCGTGCTCGAGGCAGGATTCGAACCTACGACCGTAGCGGTCGCGCGGTTCGACTGTAGCGCCTAGAACTGCTCGGCCACTGCGGCCGGCTGGTGTAATTATTGTGTCCATTGTCGTCGTTGGGCTCATCATTGCTAGCGTGCTTCTCTCTTCCATCACGCCAAGAGAAATCACAACAATGGTCGACCTGCTGACAGTCGATAGTACCCCAGATATCGTCGTACTGTGCTTGTGGATACTTGCCTCGGTGCCTTTTTTCCAATTTGTTGTTTTTTGGAAGGTGCCCATTCAGTCAGTTCAATAGCGGAATGTCATTTATGTCGACACAGACGTAAGGACAACACAAAACCCAGTCCCAGGGAGGAGAAAGTCTCCAATCCAGCACGGAAACCACCCTGGGCCTATTTGTTTGGCAGTCTGCCGTGCTGACCGCACAGCTACCACGGTCGACTCGTATCGGTGTTAAGAAATCCATTTCCTGATTCATGGTACGTGAAACCACTGTACTACCCTGCACAGCCGAACGAATAATAAGTCTGTCCTCCCAGGCGCTAGTCTCCTGGGGAGGTTGAGCTCCTACGTGGCGTCGAGTACATCCGTCCTGATCTCGCCGATTCCACATTCGCATAGCAGTCGCGTGATCCCGACCAACGCGAGCAGCAGGATAGCGGAACGATAAATCGCAAACTCGATAGGGCACGGCCCTGCTGCTGTCGCTTTCCGGCATGTGCTGGTAGATGTTTCTCATTCTTACACGTGGCATAATATTATCTTCTAAGAAAGAACCAACATTCAAATGCGATTTTAGGGTGAGAAACCTGCTGTCTTATCTTTCCATACTCACAGAATGTAAATTGCGTTACTCATACCCAGTTTGTACGCTTGGACTGAAAAGCTAATCATTTGCATTTACAAGCAGTTTGACATGGGTTGCATTCAGGATTCACGGTGTTGCAATTTTTATGGCCCGTAGTGTAGATAACTGCACATTTTGCGGAGGTCTTTTTGACGATCTTGGAATTCTTGCACTCATTTCCCTGTACATTTATTCCATTATGATTTTTGTTGCTGACAATAAAGATCTTTTACAGCTTAATTATGATTTGCTCCATCACAGCACAAGAGAGACTCATAATGGTCACGTAAACTGTGACTCTTTGTCCAAAGTTGAGAGTGGAGTCATTTATGTATTCTGGCGAAGAAACAGCAAAAGTGCGAAGAGGACTCGTGCTCTTAATTACGTATAAAAGACAGCGTGCTGAAAAGTAACACTTTTGAATTTATTGTGTGACAACTTTTAAGCTTTTTAAACGAAATGTGGTGTCACCGCCAGACACCACACTTGCTAGGTGGTAGCCTTTAAATCGGCCGCGGACCGTTAGTATACGTCGGACCCGCGTGTCGCCACTATCAGTGATTGCAGACCGAGCGCCGCCACACGGCAGGTCTAGGGAGACTTCCTAGCACTCGCCCCAGTTGTACAGCCGACTTTGCTAGCGATGGTTCACTGACAAATTACGCTCTCATTTGCCGAGACGATAGTTAGCATAGCCTTCAGCTACGTCATTTGCTACGACCTAGCAAGGCGCCATTATCTTTTGCTATTTATCTTGTGATGCATGTACCGTCAGACCGATGTTCACCAATTATGGATTAAAGTTAAGTATTCCAGAAGCTACGTACCTTTTTTACTAGACTCAACTCCTATAACTGTTCCAGACCTCACGCCAGCCTGCGTGAGCTTAAACGCGTGCTGCCTTTCGGCTTCCTCAGAGTGGCTTGGTTGTCTTGCCAAGTCACAACACGAAACATACGTTAACAACAGTCTACATCTTTGTTCTTCATGTTTATATATTTATATCTCAACATATTCACCCTGACGACAGATACATTTCTCCCAACGAGAGACCAGTTTATTGATACCGTCACTGTAGATTATTCGTCTTTGTGGACAGAGCTGCAACCTCATCTCCGCTTGCACTGTTTCGTCACCATCAAAGTGAAGTCCTCTAAGGTGTTCTTAAAGTTATGGAAACAGATCAAAATCGGATGGGGCATGTCTGGACTGTATGGAGGATGACTGATGACAGTGAACCCATGGCGTCGGAGTGTTGCAGATGTCGTAGCGGTCGTGTGTGGTCTGTCATTGTCGTTCTGAAGTAGGGTGTTCTCCATGTGTGGACCAATTCTTAGAAATCGAAACTCGATTACAGCAGCCTCTTTCTCACGCACCTACATAGTTACGTCACACACCACTATGTTACACGCTACAATTCGGAGCCCGCAAGAAGCAAGATGTAAAATGCTAATAAAGTTACTGTTACTTAAAAAGTTTTATGAGTTTTCAGGCAAAAACTTCGGAGGCATTACTTTCCAGCGCGCCTTCTAGATAGTTCAGCCGTTGGTTTTGATGGGTGAGTTTGCGAGTATCAAAATATGTGACATAAATGACCATATCTTTTCATTGCAGTGACCTAGAAGCTTAAATGTTTTGCACCGCCAAGAGACTGAATTCTTTAGTATTTGACATAAATTTGAAGCTGGTAACTCTACCCGTTCCCCAGAACAACGGGTCTTAACAGAACGACAGACAGACGGATAACAAAGTGATCGTATAAGGGTCCCGACTTTACCGACTGAGGTACGAACCGTAAAAAATGGAAAAATACCTAATCACCTGCGCCATTTGCAGGTTACCTAATAATCCACGTTCAAGGGTTGAAGAAATCTGTTAGCTACATGGAAAACACCAGTGTTCATCATGAAGCTGCATGACAGGTAGTATTGTATCGTACACAAGACACAGTGCACAGGAGTATCTTACTATTTTCTTCCAAAAATACGAACGTAATCAAGTAAATATTGATACGAATAAAAACTACGTACACTTTGAGCCAAAAAATTGTGAGTACTTCTTACTATGAGGTTGAAAATCACTTACTAGCGTTGTAGGCACTTGATGCGTTAAGGAAAAGTACACTAGCAGAGCAGAGACAAATGGGGACTCTTCCTAACCACGATGCGAACTGCAAATGGGGATATCTGCTTACATTAGCGACTTTCACAAAGGCAGATTTCCATATCCTTGAACGTGGAACAAGCATCTCAGAAACGAAAAATTCGGTCTGCTCTGCACGGCTGCTGTTTACTGCATCTATGGAAACTGGTTGACGGACGGTGAACCCATGAGTAGGGGCAAAGTGTTCCACGTCCACGCCTGGTAAGAGGCGGCTGTGTGTAGCACATCCGATGACAGAGTTGAATGCTGATGCAGCGCAAGTGTCTTGGAGAACGCTGTTCGGTGCACGATATTAAACATGAGGCTCTGAAGCAGGAGACTCCCAAGTTTTTCGTGATATCCACAACAATGCCGTCAGTTACAATTGAAACGGGCAGGGAACCATTGTGATTGGACCGTGGATCACTGGAGACGTATCACTTTGTCGTATGAAACATGTTTCTTATTACAGCAGGACGATGGTCGTACGCAGATACGCCGTCATCCGGGCGACGGCTGCTCGAATCATGCAAGACCTGTGATGGGTGTACTGAGGCATGGGAGACATTCATCTGGGCGTCCGTGGAGCTTTTGGTAGTAATCTAAGGCACTATGATAGCTGTGGACAACGTGAACTTTATTACGGACCGCCGGCATTCCTTCAAATGTGTGTGAATTCCTACGGGACCAAACTGCTGAGGTCAACGGTCCCTAGACTTACACACCACTTAAACTAACTTATGCTAAGAACAACACTTACACTCATGCCCGAGGGAGGACTCGAACCTCTGGTCGGAGTGTGGGCGCAATCCGCGACATGGCGCCTTAAACCGCGCTGCCACTCCGCGCAGCCTATCATTCCTTCATCCACGACGCTATAGGGTATCACCTCCGGTCCTACAAACCGCCAGCCCGTAATTTACGAGATTTGCGTGACATGTCGTAGACATCTGTTTGACACACATCTCCGGAAGCTTACCGATTGTTTGTACAATCCATGCTATGATACTGCATTGCGTCCGAAAAGCAGAGTAGAACTTTCCTGAGGAGCTAGTCAAGCAGGATAAAACTTTATGAAGGAGCTAGTCAAGAAGTTGTATCTCATCAGTATATCAACTATTTCATATACCTAGGGAAGCGGCTGCTTACGCCAGAGTAGTGGCTTCCTTTCCATTCTACTCTTATAAATTTATATGGCATGAACACAGGTAGCACTTAACAGTTTAATGATTTTTTTTATTGTTAATACTGTGTAGGTACAGAATTAGTTTCTTAGAGTCGGTTGCCGTTTAACATGACTTTTTCAACATCTCTGAAGATTCTCCTTCTTGATGGGACCTAAAAAATACCACAAATTAATTAATATGGCCAACTGTGTAGCATACACACGCCAAATGTGTTCCCTCAGTCGCGGGTATCGCACGATTC
Source organism: Schistocerca cancellata (assembly GCF_023864275.1). Lineage (NCBI taxonomy): Eukaryota > Metazoa > Arthropoda > Insecta > Orthoptera > Acrididae > Schistocerca > Schistocerca cancellata. The sequence goes on along the minus strand of NC_064629.1, from coordinate 343,466,186 downwards.
GATAAATCACTGAGTACATCGATGAGCCATGGTTTAACCTGAAGAATCCCGTTCCAAACGGTTATTTGTCTGATGCACCTGTGGGACTCTTTACGCCCGTGTTAATATTGTGGAAAGGGCCCAGATGACGTTGCCAGTGTTCCCGTCTAGGATTATATCACGTTAGGAGTACGTATGACATTGCACGTCCGTGTTTCCTAGTGCTACTCAATGGCCTATAGTGATTAAACCCAGTATGTGTGTCCCTTTGGCAGTGTATAATATACACCTAGCTTCCATCTGATGGCTAAACAAGGAAACTGACTGTTGAATGGCCCATTTGATGGATGGTATTGTCTGTCCACAGTGGACAGGCTTTGAAGACGAGTACCTGCAATATGTACATCTGGATAAAAAATAGCAAAGTAAAAGATAAAAAAGTAAAAGAAAAAGTAACAAAACCAGTCAGGAAAATATAAAAATAAACAAACAGCTTTATGCAGGGTCGTCAGAAACAGTATGAAGAGATTGTAAGAGTGTTTGTAGGGTAGGTTGTGCTGAGAAATAATTGTCAGGAAAAAATTCGATGTTGCGCCGTTCCCGAGTTAATTAGCATAGAAGTTAGCCAACCAGGCCGTCGCGCCCGCAAAAGCAAGTGGTCCACCAGATACAATTACTGTCAGCTGTTCTCATACCGTAAACGATAGCGCACAAGACTGTTCAGCCTTTGTCTCGGATTCGATCCTTACTACCGTCTATGTCCAATTTTTGTATCGCTCTCTGATTCGGGTTTAGGAAACTAAACGAGGAATACGTTTGGCGACACCGTCGCTGGTGGGTCGTTTGAATTTGCGCACGCAATGGCCTGATGCGCAGACTTCAGTGTCAATTAACTTGTCAACGGACCAACGTATCAGCAAAACCCACTCTGCAACACCCTTACAAACTTTTCAGATTGTTTCTGACTACCATGTGCATACAGGGTGAACCAGAACTCCACCAGCAAACTTTCAAAGGTGGTAATACGGACAAAAAACTAGAAAAAAGTCCAGTACACATGAGCTCCAAAACATAAACCTTAAGAACTATGAGTACTTTTTTCGGTAGGACCGATGTGTTACACAGAAACGAAGATGAACAAGTTCTCACAGCTCTTAAAGTATGTACATAAGCCCTAATTGAGGCGTGGTAAAAATTTGCTGTTTTGAAGAGCACGCCGCAGCGCGTTGTGTGAAGCAGTCGCCCTCCGTTTCTGGCGGTGGCAGTCGGAGCTTTGGTGTCTCCCTCTGGTGTGAAAGGGGAAAAGTTGCCTGTTCACGTGCATTTAAGGGCGCTATGAGCTCGTCAAGCGAGGAGTCGGTCCGTCTGAGTCGCCGAGTCTGGTTAGTTGGTCAGCCAAGTTAGTGTGGGTCTGTCTCTCGTCCGCATTGGTGAGGCGGTTAGTGTCTGTCTGTCGTCCGCAGTGCTAGTATGTGTAGGCCGCCAGTCTGCTAGAGTTTGTTTGGGCAATGGGATTTGGCGGTCGGATCGATCTGTTGGTCGGTCGCGCACTGAGAGACAAGATGATTTGCCCGCCTGGAGCGTCGGCGCGTGTGAGATGGCCAGGTGAGTCCAGTGTCCGCGCCGTATAACGAAGCGTAGTGGCTTCGCGGTCAACGCGAGAGCAACAGGAGTGAACCCACGACGTCGGTCTGGCCGGGGCGAGCTGCGACGCCGTGAGACGAGAGATCGGCGCGCCTTCCTGCGTCCGTTGGAGCGGTTGGCAGCGGACGGTTCGAGAGAGCGTTTTGGGTGTGCTGCGCCAGGTCTTCGCCCGAAATCGCAGTTATTAGAAGTTAAGTGATTCGTGATATGTTGTTTCAGTTACTTGTGAAAGTCTACTTGTTTTCTTGGTCTGTCTCTCGTCCGCATTTGTTAGGCAGTTACTGTCGGGCTGTCTGTCGGTCTGTCATACGTTAATAACTGCCTCTGTCATGTTTGTCGGATTAGGTATTAACGAATTTGTTGCTTAAGGCAAAGGCCGAATTCCTGAAATATTCTTTTATCTTGCCTATCATCTTGAGAGGCGGTATATGTGTAATGTAGAGCATGTTTATACATTTTATGTAAGACTGCATTTCATGGGTTTTTACTTTAATGGTCATTTTAGTATAGCAGGTTGCCACACTTCAACGTAAGTGTTCTTTTAAAAAACAAGTTGCAATTTCGGTGGCAAATAATTTTTAATGTGAGTGTTTTGTACCATTTCCATCCCTCTTACGAGGTGCATAGTTAATGTGTTTGTGTGAGTTGTTGAAATTTTTAGTTTAACGTAATCTGGTGTGTTGCAGATTTGAACCACTGTAGTTTTTCAGAGATCGTTGTGAGCGGTCGTGACTACGGCCGTGTTGAAAGGGAGCGGAAGCTTCTCAGCCCGAAGGCTCCTACTATGTATAAAAAAAATAAAAAAATGTTATTCTGCCTCTGAAGAATTCTGATTGTAATTTTAAATCTGTTTTTGAAAAGGTTTTTAGGAATAAATTTCACATTTGTTAAAGGTAATTTTATTTTCCATCAGTTACTTCGTAGCAAAAATGGCTACATACTAGAACTCAGGTAGACAGAGAAAGTTATGTTGAAGAAAGAAACAAAACCAAACAGATAATTTCAGCATCTAAGAAGAAATCTTGGGAAGACTTTGGAAACAGGTTGGAGACTATGGGTCAAGCTGCTGGAAAACCATTCTGGAGTGTAATTAGCAGTTTTCGAAAGGGAGGTAAGGAGGAAATGACAAGTATTTTGGACAGGTCAGGAAAACTGCTGGTGAATCCTGTGGATGCCTTGAAGAGTTGCTCAATGTAGGTGAAAATACGATCAGTAACGTTTAAGATTTCGAGGTAGAATGGGATAGGAATGATGATGGAAATAGGATCATATTTGAGGAAGTGGAGAAAATGGTCAATAGATTGCAGTGCAATAAAGCAGCTGGGGTGGATGAAATTAAGTCGGAACTCATCAAATACAGTAGAATGTCAGGTCGTAAATGGCTACACAGGATAACTGAAATGGCCTGGGAGTCGGGACAGGTTCCATCAGACTGGTCAAAAGCAGTAATCACACCAATCTTTAAACATGGAAACTACAGAGGTATCTCTTTAATCAGCGTTGTGGGTAAAATCTTCTCAGGTATTGTTGAAAGGAAAGTGCGAGTATTAGTTGAGGACCAATTGGATGAAAATCAGTGTGGGTTTAGGCCTCTTACAGGTTGTCAGGACCAGATCTTTAGCTTGCGGCAAATACTGGAGAAGTGTTATGAGTGGAACAGGGAATTGTATCTATGCTTTATAGATCTAGAAAAGGCATATGACCGGATTCCTAGGGGGAAGTTATTGTCTGTTCTACGAGATTATGGAATAGGAGGCAAACTTTTGCAAGCAATTAAAGGTCTTTACGTGGATAGTCAGGCAGCAGTTAGAGTTGACGGTAAATTGAGTTCATGGTTCAGAGTAATTTCAGGGGTAAGACAAGGCTGCAACCTGTCTCCACTGTTGTTCATATTATTTATGGATCATATGTTGAAAACAATAGACTGGCTGTGTGAGATTAAGATATGTGAACACAAAATAAGCAGTCTTGCATATGCGGATGACTTAGTTGTGATGGCAGATTCGATTGAAAGTTTGCAAAGTAATATTTCAGAGCTAGATCAGAAATGTAAGGACTATGGTATGAAGATTAGCATCTCCAAAACGAAAGTAATGTCAGTGGGAAAGAAATATAAACGGATTGAGTGCCAAATAGGAGGAACAAAGTTAGAACAGGTGGACGGTTTCATGTACTTAGGATGCATACTCTCACAGGATAGCAACATAGTGAAAGAACTGGAAGCGAGGTGTAGCAAAGCTAATGCAGTGAGCGCTCAGCTACGATCTACTCTCTTCTGCAAGAAGGAAGTCAGTACCAAGACTAAGCTATCTGTGCACCGTTCAATCTTTCGACCAACTTTGTTGTATAGGAGCGAAAGCTGGGTGGATTCAGGTTACCTTATGAACAAGGTTGAGGTTACGGATATGAAAGTAACTAGGATGATTGCAGGTACTAGTAGATGGGAACAATGACAGGAGGGTGTCCACAATGAGGAAATCAAAGAAAAACTGGGAATGAACTCTATATATGTAGCAGTCAGGGCGAACAGGCGTAGATGGTGGGGTCATGTTACACGCATGGGAGAAGCAAGGTTACCCAAGAGACTCATGGGTTCAGCAGTAGAGGGTAGGAGGAGTCGGGGCAGACCAAGGAGAAGGTACCTGGATTCGGTTAAGAATGATTTTGAAGTAATAGGTTTAACATCAGAAGAGGCACCAATGTTAGCACTGAATAGGGGATTATGGAGGAATTTTATAAGGGGGGCTATGCTCCAGACTGAATGCTGAAAGGCATAATCAGTCTTAAATGATGATGATGATGATGATGATGAGGATGATCAGTTACTTCCTGGAAGCTACTTCCACGCTCACCTAGTGTGATTAAATGTGATAATGTTCTTGGTTAATCGCTAGTAAATAAAATAAATTCTGAAGAAAAGATTTTGAAAGAAAATTACGGTTTACTAATGTTTATTGCATATTTTTTGTTTTGTTTTGATTCATGCTACCATCTCTTAAAATACGGAATGCAAATAGGTTCCCGTAGAGGAGATGTGTGTCACAGTAACTAAGACGAAAAAGTGCTAGTAGCTCCTTGGGTGTACATTTTAAGAGCCCCCTTTATTTCGTGAACAGTTACAGACACCAAACGATTGTACGCTAAAGGGACTGTACTTTGGTGTTCGATAAAGTGGCTTAACCGTTCTATCGATCGAGATATTGAAACAAGTATGAGTTAATAAAAAAAGGGATGATATACTTTTTAGCGGCATCCGAAAGCACTTGAAAAGACAAGTACAGTGATATAATGCTTGTTAATTTTGAGGTTGAAACCCTTCTCCAAATAGCCCGAGAAATATTCTAAGATTGACAGAAATGTCGGCCGGAATTGGCTATTGCACTGTAAACATGTTCATGCACACTACGTCGTTGTTCATGAACTGTGTGTGCAGTTGCGAATACGAACATCAGATGTTTAAGGGAATGACTACAATGGAAGTTCGTGCCGGGCCGAGATGCGAACCCGGTTTTCCCGCTTTACGCGAGCGATCGCCATAACAGCTTTGGCTATCCATACACGACTCACGGTATGACCCAAACTTCCATATGTCTTGCCCTGCTTCACAACCTATAATCATAGACATATTATCTACACTACTGGCCCTTAAAGTTGCTACACCATGAAGATGACGTGCTACAGCCGCGAAATTTAACCGACAGGAAGAAGATGCTGTGATATTCAAATGATAAGCTTTCCAGAGCATGCACACCAGGTTGGCGCCGGTGACGACACCTACAACGTGCTGACATGAGGAAAGTTTCCAACCGATTTCTCATACACAATTAGCAGTTGACCGGCGTTGCCTGGTGAAACGTTATTGTGATGCCTCGTGTAAGGAGGAGAAATGCGTACCATCACGTTTCCGACTTTGATAAAGGTCGGATTTTAGCCTATCGCGATTGCGGTTTATCGTATCGCGACATTGCTGCTCACGTTGGTCGAGATCCAATGACTGTTAGCAGAATATGGAATCGGTGGGTTCAGGAGGGTAATACGGAACGCCGTGCTGGATCCCAACGGCCTCGTATCACTAGCCGTCGAGATGACAGTCATCCTATCCGCATGGCTGTAACGGATCGTGCAGCCACGTCTCGATCCCTGAGTCAACAGATGGGGACGTTTGCAAGACAACAACCATCTGCACAAACAGTTCAAAGACGTTTGCAGCAGCATGGACTATCAGCTCGGAGACCATGGCTGCGGTTACCCTTGACGCTGCATCACAGACAGGAGCGCCTTCGATGGTGTACTCAACGACGAACCTGGGTGCAAGAATGGCAAAACGTAATTTTTTTTGGATGTATCCAGGTGTATGGGGTGCCACTGGTTACACGTCTCGGTCACCTCTTGTTCGCATTGACGGCACTTTGAACAGTGGACGTTACTTTTCAGATGTGTTACGACCCTTGGCTCTACCCTTCATTCGATCCCTGCGAAACCCTACATTTCAGCAGGATAATGCACGAACGCATGTTGCAGGTCCCTACGGGCCTTTCTGGATACAGGAAATGTTCGACTGCTGCCGTGGCCAGCATGTTCTCCAAATCTGTCACCAGTTGAAAACGTCTGGTCAATGGTGACCGAGCAACTGGCTCGTCACAATACGCCAGTCAATACTCTTGATGAACTGTGGTATCGTGTTGAAGTTGCATGGGCAGCTGTACCTGTACACGCCATCCAAGCTCTGTTTGACTCAATGCCCAGGCGTATCAAGGCCGTTATTACGGCCAGAGGTGGTTGTTCTGGGTATTGATTTCTGAGGAGATATGCACCCAAATTGCGTGAAATGTAATCACACGCCAGTCTAGTATAATATATTTGTCCAATGAATAACCGTTTATCATCTGCATTTCTTCTTCTTGTAGCAATTTTAATGGCCAGTAGTGAAACTTCCCTACAGGGGAGGACACTTTAATTGAAAGTCGCCTGATATCGGCGAATAAATAAGGTATTGCAGTGTCTGTGTTGTTAAGAAGAGTGATTCAGTGTTCCTTCGGGCATGCATGCACGCATACAAGATGTGTGTACGAGCACAGGTTGTAACGCAGGAACAACGACGTACTGAAGGTCGGTTCTGGCCGTGAGCTGTGCACTGATAACCAAAGCGGTTAAGACCACCGTTCGTGTAAAGCGGGAAGTCCGGGTTCGAGTCTCGGTCCGACACAAATTTTCAATTTCGCCATTCCCTTATACTACTGAATACAGCTGATTATTGTTCTTATTCGCAATTGCGAATACATTTAATGTATTTCTTAACGGCTGTAGTCTTCGCAGTGCCTGCTCCTTCGGACATGCATGTATGTCCGAAGGAACATTGCATAGTTCTTCTTAACGACGCAGGCACTGTGATATCGTATTTTACGTTGTTGCTTCAAACCTTTCGGCTGTTTACTTCTCTGAATTGCAGAAATAGCACGAACTGTGTCGTCTATCTGCTTCAAGAGTCTTTGCATGCAGACTTGTACTCCACTGAGAAGTTAGACATGATATTTTTATACGGCAGATGTCAAAAACTGTCGAAAGGGTACGGCGGTATAGGGACACCTTTCTTGATTGTCGCTCTCCTTCGCGCCAGGCAATTGCCCGAATTATTAGGTCACTAGTGCGAACAGACAGCTACAACATCAAACACAGGACGAGGACGAATATTGCAACTCATAGAGCCCATGAAGGAGCTGTTCTGACTACGACACAAATCAGACCGCACGGTGGCACGAGACGTATTGCTAAGGGATGTCGGATCAGGCAGATGAGTGTCATTGGCATCTTGCATCTACATAAATTGCACTATTACCCTGTGTCACTACAACAGGCACTCAGAAGACGTGATGTCAAACGTCTTATAGAATTTTTTCGATTTGCTCTGCAGCTTTAGGGACACTCTTTACTGACGAAGAAACGTTTACGTACCACGGTAATGTAAATTTATATAACATGCACTGCTAGAAAATCCACGCTGGCTTTGTCAGGTGCAACACTGACGACCGTGAAGCGTAAAAGTTTGGTGCGGCATTATAAGAAATTCCATTGCGGCGCCTTATTTCATCCCAAGGGCGTTAAATGGAAATACGTGTGCACTTTCTTACAAACTTTCTACCTGTTCTTCTAGAAGCCGTACCTCTGGACAGTGTATGTGGTTTTCACGGGACGGCTGTCCAACCTGCTCTTCGCATGTTGCAACGCAAATGCTGAACAAAAAATTTCCTGACCGTTTCATAGGACGGGATGCTTCAGTACATTGGCCGACCAGCTCGCCTGGTTCGACTCCTCTTGATTTCCTTTCATGGCGGCCGGCCGGAGTGGCCGTGCGGTTCGGGGCGCTACAGTCTGGAGCCGAGCGACCGCTACGGTCGCAGGTTCGAATCCTGCCTCGGGCATGGATGTGTGTGAAGTCCTTAGGTTAGGTAGGTTTAATTAGTTCTAAGTTCTAGGCGACTGATGACCTCAGAAGTTAAGTCGCATAGTGCTCAGAGCCATTTGAACCATTTTGAACCTTTCATGGCGAGCTCTGAAAAATGCTCTCTATCATGAAGCTCCAACTACGCCAGACGGTATGTGCCGTCTAATAGCCATAGCAAACAACTACATATCATTCAATGTACTGTCATCGGTCCATCTACCTCTCGAACGAAGATAAGTTTTGCGTCACCTCGGTTCCGAGAGTTCCGGAACCTGTACAGAATATTGCAATAGAGGTCAACATAATTTCTGCCCTTTTTATTACTCATGAAAACCACATACTGCATGCTGTACCACCATAGAGCGAGGCCTTCAGAGGTGGTGGTCCAGATTGCTGTACGCACTGGTACCTCTAATACCCAGCAGCACGTCCTCTTATGCCTGTATTCGTCGTGGCATACGATCCACAAGTTCATCAAGGCACTGTTGATCCAGATTGTCCCACTCCTTATCGGCGATTCGGCGTAGATCCCTTAGAGTGGTTGGTGGGTCATGTCGTCCATAAACAGCCCTTTTTAATCTATCCCAGCATGTTCGATAGGGCTCATGTCTGTAGAGCATGCTGGTCACTCTAGTCGAGTGATGTCGTTATCCTGAAGGAAGTCATTCACAAGATGTGCACGATGGGGTCACGAATTGTCGTCCATGAAGACGAATGCCTCGCCAATATGCTGCCCATGTGGTTGCAGTAGCGGTAGGAGAATGGCATTCACATACCTTACAGCCATTACGGCACCTTCCTTAACCACCTGCAGCGTACGTCGGCCTCACATAATGCCACACCAGAACAGCAGGGAACCTCCACCTCGCTGCACAATGCGTCTAAGGCGTTCAGCCTCATCGGGCTGCCCCCAACAACACGTCTCCGACGATTGTCTGGTTGAAGGCATATGCGACATTCACCGGTGAAGAGAACGTGAATCCAATCCTGAGTGGTCCATTCGGCATGTTGTTGGATCAATGTGTACCGTGCTGCATGGTGTCGCGGTTGCAAAAATGAACCTCGCCATGGACGAGAGGTGCATCATGCAGCCTATTGCGCACAGTTTGTCGTAACAGACGCCCTGTGACTGCACGAAAAGCATTATTCAACATGGTAGCATTGCTGTCAGGGTTCCTCCGAGCCATAATCCGTAGGTAGCGGTCATCCACTGTAGTAGTAGCCCTTTTGCGGCCTGAGCAAGGCATGTCATCGACAGTTCTTGTCTCTCTGTATCTGCTCCTTGTCAGAACAACATCGCTTTGGTTCACTCCGAGACGCCTGGACACTTCCCTTGTTGATAGCCCTTCCTGGCACAAAGTAACAATGAGGACGTGATCGCCGGCCTGTGTGGCCGTGCGGTTAAAGGCGCTTCAGTCTGGAACCGCGTGACCGCTACGGTCGCAGGTTCGAATCCTGCCTCGGGCATGGATGTGTGTGATGTCCTTAGGTTAGTTAGGTTTAATTAGTTCTAAGTTCTAGGCGACTGATGACCTCAGAAGTTAAGTCGCATAGTGCTCAGAGCCATTTTTGAGGACGTGATCGAGCAGCGGTATTGCCCGTCTAGGCATGGTTGAACTACAGACAACACGAGCCGTGTACCTCCTTCCTGGTGGAATAACTGGAACTGGTCGGCTGTCGGACCCCCTCCGTCTAATAGGCCCTGCTCATGCATGGTTTTTTACATGTTTGGGTAAGTTTAGTGACATCTCTCAACAGTCAAAGGGACTGTGTCTGTGATACAATATCCACAGTCAACGTCTATCTTCAGGAATTCTGGGAACCGCGCTGATGCAAATCCTTTTTTGATTTGTGTATCTTGTGGGTGACAAGTGGTCAGTCATTCTGAATAAAGTGTATAGTTTATTTAAAGTGCAATCCATCTTATTACAATTTTGGGTAGTATCTATAGATACATTTGTCCGATAGCAGATACTTTACTTTTACAAAGCATTCAGGCGTCTCCAGGCAAAGGGAAGTCAGGTATTATTATTATTATTATTATTGTTATTTATTTATTTATTTTAGAGATAAGAAAGTTAATAAACTAGTTGACTTTTTCCGTGAATAGGGATTTTTATCATCATGACCTATGAATGACTCACGTTTCTGTTTCGCTTTTGAAAAGTGATGACGGAGAGAGTTTAAATGGGAAACTGCCTGACGAAACTGTAGTTGTTTCAAACAAACTTGGTAACGTATATACATTTGAAATCGTTTTCCTGGGCTCCATCTAATATGCCAGAAGCCAGAAAAAGATCCGTATAAAAATATCTTATCTGACCCTGTATGTACAGTATGTCGTATAGGAAAGGTTTTTCTTACGAGGGAACCTCCCCATCGCACCCCCCTCGGATTTAGTTATAAGTTGGCACAGTGGATAGGCCTTGAAAAACTGAACACAGATCAATCGAGAAAACAGGAAGAAGTTGTGTAGAACTATGAAAAAATAAGCAAAATATACAAACTGAGTAGTCCATGCGCAACATAGGCAACATCGAGGACAATGAGAGAGCAGGGGCGCCGTGGTCCCGTGGTTAGCGTGAGCAGCTGCGGATTGAGAGGTCCTTGGTTCAAGTCTACCCTCGAGTGAAATATTTTCTTTCTTTATTTTCACAAAGTTATGATCTGTCCGTTCGTTCATTGACGTCTCTGTTCACTGTAGTAAGTTTAGTGTCTGCGTTTTGCGACCGCACAGCAAAACCGTGCGATGAGTAGACGAAAGGACGTGCCTCTCCAATGGGAACCGAAAACATTTGATCGCAAGGTCATAGGTCAACCGATTCCTCGACCGGGAAACACGTCTGATATATTCTATACGATACTGATGACGGCATATGCGTCACATGACAGGAATATATTGTCGACCCACGTAACTTGTACACTTGGCGAAAGGGTAAAAAGATTCTTCTACCTTGCCCGATTTAGGTTTTCTTGTGGATGTAATAATCACTCCCAAAAAGGTGATGAAAACATAAGAGTTTTTCTCATAAACTGCAACAAATAAATGAAACAGTTTCACAGTCGCACAATTTTCCCTGTGCTCTATTAAAACATATGTTTTGTTTCGATGTTTGTTCCCATACTACGGCGCAGTTACCTCGCATCGGACGGACGGACGGACAGATGATTGTCTGAAAATAAAAAATTAAATATTTAACTTGTGGGAAAGTTTGAACCAAGGGCCTCTCGGGCCGCAGTTGCTCACGCTAACCACGGGACCACGTCGCGCCTGCGCTCATACTAGCCTTGATGTTGCTTATCTTGCACATGGACTGCTCAGTTTGTATATTTTGCTCATTTTTTTCATAGTTCCACACAACTTCTTCCTGTTTTCTCGATTGATCTGTGTTCAGTATTTCAAGGCCTATCCACTGTGCCAACTTATAACTAAATCTGAGGGGGGTGCGATGGGGAGGTTCCCTTGTTAGTTGCGTAGCCCTGTCTTGTTGCATATAACGACAGAGCACTGGACGAGAGCTCTGCTCGGCGGAGTTTGCATCGCAATAGCCGAATCTGGTCGCATTGTACGTTTCTCGGATTCTTTTACGAAGAGTTTCAACCTCAAAACTAACAGCCCTTACATCACTATACTCGCCCTTTCAAGCGGTTTCGGATGGCTTTAAGGAAAATGTATGATTCCATTTAAAGAGTCATTCTTGTTTCAATATCTCGATAGATGCAAGAGTTAAGACTCTTTATCATACACAAAAGTGCGTGCCCCTTACCTTACTGTCGTTTTCCGTAAGCCTCAATTCGATATCTGGGACCGTTTACGAATACGTGTTACGTATAAATTTTCAGATGTTGTTCAGGAATACCTTACGAGTATTTTGGTATGAGAAACACATGGTATCCGATGGCTTGTTAGAGTAATTGCATTTTTTTTTCTTTCCCCAGTTCGCTTTGTATCTTTACAGCACTGAAAATAGTGCATATCAGTGCAAACGTCGACGGACGGTATATGCTGCTTCTATTCGCTCATGGTACCTTGTGTTGACAACAGTAGTAGCCATTTCACTCTTCGCCTTCAAGGGAGCACTCAGTAATGCTTGGTTCTGTCTTCGCTTTGTTTTCCGGCATTCATTGTTGTGCGTTAATAATGATACACAGGTGCACGAGAAGGTTTACTGATGAAGAGTTGGCCGATATCCATCTTGTGCATGGGTTTACTGGATGCAGTGGATGAGTAGCACTACGACGCTAAGCTTAGCTGTTCCTGTAGCAACGACAACCACATCACAGTATACTGTATGGTCTGAGAGCTGTTACAATACTCTGTGTTGTGTTGTACGTTTTGGTTATTGCGTATTACAGGCTCTTTCACGGTTGTGATGGTATATATTCAAAGAAACAAGGGTGACAGCTGTAACAAACCGAATAAAGTAGAATTATATTATTATTATTATGCAATGAGCCTCGGTAGACTGTCGCTTCCGTAGATTTCTGGTCCACCCTGTGTATACACTGAAGAGCCAAAAAAACTGGTACAGCTGCCTAATATAAAGAGTGGTTCAAATGGCTCTGAGCACTATGGGACTTAACTGCTGTGGTCATCAGTCCCCTTGAACTTAGAACTACTTAAACCTAACTAACTTAAGGACATCACAAACAACCATGCCCGAAGCAGGATTCGAACCTGCGAGTGCAGCGGTCGCGCGGCTCCAGACTGTAGCGCCTAGAACCGCTCCGCCACTCCGGCCGGCTGCCTAATATCGTGTAGGGCCCCCGTGAGCACGCAGAAGTTCCGCAACACGACGTGCTGTAGACTCAACTAATGTCTGAAGTAGTGCTGGAGGGATATGACACCATGAATCCTGTAAGGCTGTGTGTAAATCCGTAATAGTACGAACGGGTGGAGATCTCTTCTAAACAGCACGATCCAAGGCATTCCAGATATGCTCAATATGTTCATGTCTCGTAAGTTCTGTGGACAGCTGAAATGCTTGAACTCAGAAGAGTGTTCGTGGAGTGACTCTGTAGCAATTCTGAACGTGGATGGTGTCGCATTGTCCGGCTGGAATTGCCCAAGTCCGTCGGAATGCACAATGGACATGAGTGGACTGAGGTGATCAGATAGGATGCTTACGTACGTGTCACTTGTCAGAGTCGAATCTAGACGTATCAGGGGTCGTATAGCACTCCAACTGCACACACCCCACACCATTACAGAGCCTCCACCAACTTGAACAGTCCCGTGCATCTTGGATTCATGAGTTTGTCTCCATACCCGTACACGTCCATCCGCTCGATACAATTTGAAACGAGACTCATCCGATTTTGCAACCTGCTACCAGTCATCAACAGTCCACTGTCGGTGTAGACTGGCCTGGGCTAGGCGTAAAGTTTTGTGTAGTGCAGTCATCAAGGGTACACGAGTGGGCCTTCAGCTCCGAAAGCCCATATCGATTGTGTTTCGTTGAATGGTCGGCACGCTGACACTTGTTGACGGCCGAGCATTGAAATTTGCAGCAATGTGCGAAAGGGTTGCACTTCTGTCACGTTGAACGATTCTCTTCAGTCGTCGTTGGTCCCGTTCTTGCAGGATCGTTTTCCGGTCGCAGCAATGTCGGAGATTTGATTTTTTACCGGATTCTTGACATTCACGGTACACTCGTGAAACGGTCGTTCGGGAAAATCCCCACTTCATCACTACCTCGGAGATGCTGTGTTCCATCGTTCGTGTGCCGACAATAACATCACGTTCAAACTCACTTAAATCTTGATAACCTGCCATTATAGCAGTAATAACCGATCTAACAACTGCGCCGGACACGTGCACCTTCCGCCGACCACTGGCGATAACTTCGATGTACTGTGGAGACCTCACGCCCCACGTGTTGAACAATTCGGCGGTACGTCCACCCGGCTTCCCGCATGCCCACTATACGCCCTCGCTCAAAGTCCGTCAACTGCACATACGGTTCACGTCCACGCTGTCGCGGCATGCTACCAGTGTTAAAGACTGCGATGGAGCTCCGTATGCCACGGCAAACTGGCTGACACTGACGGCGGCGGTGCACAAATGCTGCGCAGCTAGCGCCATTCGACGGCCAACACCGCGGTTCCTGGTGTGTCCGCTGTGCCGTGCGTGTGATCATTGCTTGTACAGCCCTCTCGCAGTGTCCGGAGCAAGTATGGTGGGTCTGACACACCGGTGTCAATGTGTTCTTTTTTCCATTTCCAGGAGTGTACTTAAACCTAACTAACCTAAGGACATCACACAACACCCAGTCATCACGAGGCAGATAAAATCCCTGACCCCGCCGGGAATCGAACCCGGGAACCCGGGAGCCTGTTTGCAGCGGAGGCCCTTGGGCGAGGTTAGCGCTGCTTGAGGTGGCCTGTGCCGGCCTTTAATCTTCGCAGTTCAACTCCCGGCACTCAATTGGAAGGCAAGCTAAGCCCCTCTGGGAGTCGCCTCCAGGCAATCAACGTCAAGGAAAATCGTTGCACCTATTTGGCATCACACCTTAATACCGAGCTGAAACGATTGTCATTCGAGTTGTTGCTCCTGCACCACGAGCGAGCCAAAGGACAACAAAGAGGGATCAGTTACATGGATAAATAAAATAAAAACTCTTCTTCTTAACTGATCGTTTACCAGTATCCCTTGCAGGAATAGTACTAACGCAAGTAATTCACTTTTTTTTTGTTTGTTTGTTGTAGATTATTGAAAGACGACCTGACATTTTTGCGCGATACGTAATTTTTCAATTTTGAATGCAATTGTCGAAAATTTTGAACTATCCATTTTCACCCGTCTGCTTTGCCCCACGTCGGCATCAAAATGGTGGTCGTAAACTACTTATTAAAATCCTGTATTGAGCAAAACATGCACCATAGCTAAAATTATAACAAATACCACAACGTCACACTAGCTCGCTTCACCAACACACGAATTCTGTCTCTTTCATCCTAACTTAGACGTCGGGTTACGCAACAGATCAGTATGTCACCAGAATGAAGATTTCGTACTCACATTTATTGATTTAGTCAACTCGCAACAAAGCTGTGATGTTCAAAATTAATCTAGATCTCGGACTATGCTACAGATCTGTCTGTCAGCAAGATGTACGTAATATAGACGGGAAATCAATACTGTCAGGGTAATGCTCTATCTCTGTTTGCGCATGTACGATGCCGAAAGCCTCGTCATCAACACTTCGCGGGTCAAAACCCACTTCTGTTATCGATAGGTTCAACCGGTGCGCAATTCTCTTGTAATTTACTGGTATATTTTTATTTCCATCTATCTCTTTTAACGCTGCTGTGTTGAAAAACATTTAACATGTTCACACCTCGAGTAAAGATACAGGTTATTTCTCACAGATAAGAAAACTCAGCCACTGCTAATAATGTTATTTATTTAAAAAGGCACTGTTATCGGTTTCGAACCGACATGTTCATCGCAGACGGCTGTTCACGTTTATGTTCAGCATTTATACTGCTGGCGGTATCCTCAAAGTTCTTGCGTCACTTTTATGGCACTATTGACTGCTGGTAGACAGTTTAACATTGCATGGGATAAAACTGACGATACTGAACAAGAATAGTAACAATTGTGAGAAACTTATCGACTGTATTATTAACTGTATGCAGGGTGAATCATCTAAAACTTTCACCGCAAATATTGCGAAAATGGAAAGTGCTATTGATGTGCGGATTTCATAGAATGGATTAGTAGTTAGGGGCTGATATTGTTAGCCAGTACACAGATTGCAATAGTACTTAGAAAGTGTCTTTTTGTGCAGTCATACACTGTCTTAAACGGGACAATGCCCATAGATTTAACAAACCAAAAGTAGGGTAAATTAGAATGTCAGGTGCTTTTCTTGCTGGATGCTAGTGTGAGTCGTTGACGGTATATCGTATTTTGAAAAGTTCCCACACCGACACTTGTACAATACCTGTGGTACTACTCCAACAACAAGACAAGTGCATACACTAGTTATGAGGATTATGACCAGTAACGAGACAATCGACCACCACAGGTTGTGTTAAAAATGACCACCGGCAGCTGCAATACACGCTTCCAGTCGGGTATGGAACGATTGCTGCCCACGTGCTAGCATTTCAGCGGACATGTCCGAGCACGCTGCAATAATGCGCCGTTGCATGTCATCGGGTCCAGTTGGTATGTCCTTGTAGCCAGCGTCTGTAAGCTTTCCCAACAGAAAAAAGTGTACAGGCGTCAAATCCAAGGAACGGGCCGGTCAAGGTATATCTCCTCTCAGTCCTGTCCAAAATTTGGAAACAGTTAGTGAAGACACATATAGCTGGACAGCTATGGTGTTGGTACATCAGGTTTATCCTAGTCTTCAGACGATCGTTTTCTAGCATCCGTGGAAGATGGTCTGTTAGGAGGCTGTGAAAAAAGGACCTATGAGCTGATGGTTCACTATCCTACACGACATGTTTACACTCCATGGACGCTGAAGTTCCACCTGACGAAGCCAGCCTCGGCTGTCTACAGACCAATAGTGCATGTTTCGGCTGTTTAAGTCGCCATGATTGGTAAATGTGGCTTCGTCACTAAACAAGACACATGATACATCTGGAGTATCCTTTCTTAATACCCATATACAGAAGTTAACACGATTCTCATAATCGTTTCCATTCAGCTCTTGATGGAGACATTTGTGATAAGGATGGAACCTATGTCTATGGAGAAGGCGTAGGACACTTGCCTAACTTTTTGTCACTTACTCGTGGGCTTGCGTGGGAGCTAACGTGCGGATTAACTGCAACAGCAGCAAGAACATTAATTTCTCACTTTCTGTCCTCACATGTTCCATTCTGTTACATTGCCTAGGTGTTACACCGCCACTTTCACGTAAGCAGGCTGTTCCACGAGCAAATTCCAGCTGCCCGCCAGATGTAATTAGCGTCAGTTGTTCTGATAGTGTGGATGATACAAGACTGCTCAGCCTTTGGCTCGGGTTCGATTCTTACTATCGACCCATCTTACTATCGCTCTATTGTTCGGTTTTAGGACACTAAACGTATAATATGTCTGGCGGGCTGCTTGAATTTGCGCGTGCAACGGCCTGATTGGCCAACTTCAGTGCTAATTGACTCTGAAACAACTCAACGTACCGAGTTTTTTTTTTTAATAGTTATTTCCCAGCCCCTACCATACAACACCCTTACAAGATTTTGGAACTGTTTCTGACAACCCACTATCTTTATATTAGTATGCAAATATCTGTATGGCCAAAATGTTATCTCGCTAGACACGCGCAACGCTACTTGCACCTGTTGTGGCACGTGTTTACTAAATATTGCTGTTAATTAGGATTGGAACAGACACGGTAAAACATCGACTCAGGACAGGAGGACTGACAAGCATCTTGGTGAGAACTTTGAGTAACACAGGAAATGTAGTTACTAACTTTTTTCTGCTGGAAGAGCACAGTGTACATTAAAGGAAACGCTACGGAAATTGTTGCATGATACTCTTTAGGTGCCCCACATCGTTTAGCGTTCTTACAGCAATCATTATACTCCTACAGTCGTTGTAGGCAGCTGTTCTCCAATCCACAATGCTCATAGTTGATTTGGTATGCCGCTGTCCGATAGTTTCCGCTCTCTTGATCAACGATCTACTCACTAACGCCAGTCACTGATGACCAGG
This sequence comes from Schistocerca cancellata, assembly GCF_023864275.1. Taxonomy (NCBI): domain Eukaryota; kingdom Metazoa; phylum Arthropoda; class Insecta; order Orthoptera; family Acrididae; genus Schistocerca; species Schistocerca cancellata. Next base: position 343,448,445 of record NC_064629.1, on the reverse strand, counting down.
TACAAACTGTTCTCATTACTAAATACAACTTCCACCATCCATTCCTCCAAATTTCTTTGGTTTTTTCTTTATCATTGGCGATGACCGGAATGATAGTGAAGTGTGAGTAGATGTCGGACGAGCGGTTGCTAATGATCTGACGGACACTACTAGTGCAACATCAATACCGACTAGAGCTACTGCCGTCGTGCGATCAACAATGACTGCTTGTCTGATGCCATAGTCCAAGAGTGATATGCCACTGCCAGATATATCAGTCGACGAGTATATTCCCCTCTTAGACTGCTGGAACTAGCACTGCTTCACATGAAACAACCTAATGTGGTCAGAACTTCGATTGGGAACAAAGGAGATGATGTATTGGGAAGGTGCTGGACTCGCGTTTGAGAGAGTGCCCATTAAAATCCTCAACTGGCAATTCAGATTTAGCTTTTCCATGGTATCCTTAAGAAATCATATAGCAAATGTCGCAATGGTTCCGTTGAAAAAGTATCGGACGGCTTCCTTTCCCCATCATTCCCTAATTCGAGCATATGCTAGTTTCCCAACGACCTTGTCGCGGAGAAGACACTAAACCCTATTCACCCTTTTTCTGTGGTTGAACCATACAGACTACTACAGAGTAACAGTTACATCGCCGGCCGCTGTGACCGAGATGTTCTAGGCGCTTCAGTCCGGAACCGCGCTGCTGCTATGGTCGCAGCAGGTTCGAATCTTGCCTCGGACATGGATGTATGTGATGTCCTTAGGTTAGTTAGGTTTAAGTAGTTCTAAGTCTTGGGGACTGAGGACCTCCCATAGTGCTTAGAGCCATTTGAACCATTTGAACAGTTACATCTCACTGTAATTGAATTAAATGCCCAGACAGTGTCCGTTATCACTGTCACATCATGTCTAGAATGTCAAGACGGTATAAGAAAGAACAGGCCAATATTTCAGGAAGTCTAAACCAATCGTTAAAGTGTCAAAATATTAATTCTTACTATGTACCACATATTCCATATACAGTAAAGTGCTTTGAATAATTTAGTTTACATCTCTCTATCAGCATCTCACTTCATTCAAATATTATGATTTTATATCACATCTTTAAAAGTGTTCTTTTCATTTATCACTAGTCTATAAATTTAGCATATATGAGACTTCAGTGGATACTCTTTAAGTGTATTGTGATACTGATGCTAGTTTTGATGTATACGAATGTGAAATTAACGGCAGCTGTGAAATTGTGTGTTAATGCAAACTCATGAGCCAAAACATTATGACCGCTGCCCACCGCAACGTTGGATGCCGTCTGGTGGCGTTTCGGGCACTTGACGCGGTATCAAAAGTCTGTAAGCGAAACACACACGGACGGGGGATTACTCTGGCGAAGATATGGGCTGCAAATGGGAAAACCCATTGAGATAAGCGACTTTGACATACGGCAGATTGTTATTACGCAGAGCCTATGAACGAGTATCTCGAAAACGGCGAAGCTGGTCGAATGTCCACGTGCTACTGCCGTGAGCATCTACGGAAAGACGTAGGACAGTGAAATTGCCACTAGACGCTAAATGTTTGGACGTCCACAACTCTTCACATAACATGGGGCTCGGAGGCTTGTCTGCTCTGTAAAGTAGGATAGATGGTGATCTACGGCATCTCTGCCAAAAGAGCACAATGCTGGTGCACGCACGAGTGCTTCGGAGCACATCGTTCATCGTAAATTGTTGAACACGGATGTCGGTAGGAGACCACCCCTACGTGTTCACATGCCGACTCAACGACATCGTCAGTTAAGATTGCAGTGGGCACGGAACTATCGGGATTGGACCGTCGATCAGTGGAAATGTGTTGGGCCTTCGGGTGAATCACATTTTTGCTTCACTAGGTCGCTGGTCGTTTTCACAAAAGCCGTCATCGAGGTGAACGGTGGCTCGAAACGTGCAGCGCGACACGGATGCAAGCTGGTGGGACCAGTATTATGATATGGCAGAAATTCTCCTGCGCTTGCATGGGATCTGTGGTAGTAATCGAAGACACTGACAGCTGCAAACCACCTCCATACCTTCATGATTGATGTCCTACCAGACGGCGATGCCGTTTTTCAGCAGTGTAAATGTTGCGGCGTAACGTCAAGCACCGGCACGCCAGTCGAGAACGATAGAGAAGAGATGGCTATGAGAAGACGTCAGCCAATCGCACGCTGACCGACCCCTTTCCAGGACGACAACGCGACAGCAGCGGTCCCTATGTGAAGAGGACATAAGCTCCGCGACCGACTGGCGATGCCCCAGTTCAATAGCAGCTTCAAGATTACCCAGTTCGATAGCAGCATCAACTCTAGTCACTTCGCTTGTACTCTCTATGTAGTACAGTCTTGGAATTGTTTATAATGATGATTATTTAATATGTCGCCCTTTACTTGTGACACATCTGTGTAATTGCAAAAGTTAAGTATTTTCTCTGTTATTATTGCAATAATACTCATTAATACGATTGGTCTGATTGTTCGTCTAGCGATCCGAGAAGCCAGGCTTCGTAGACACCACAGTAATTGTCCGTATCTCGGAGCCAGAACCATGTTACAGTGATTTGAGGATCGTTATAGTGAAATCACGTTGATGTCTCGGCGACCAAATTCACTTGATGACCGTTAGTTACGCGAATTACATGACTATTGTGTTGATATCTAATGCCACATACCTCCAAAACCTATCAACAAACTGTCGGATCGCTAGTAAGCAGAATCAGTGATGCATTTTCTTCCAAAGACGGACAAACAAACTATTTAGCAGGTGGTCTTAATGTTTTGGCTCTTCGGTGTATACAACGCCCTTGCCATAAACCACAATGCAGGATGCTGAATTTACATTCTCGTGAGACAAACAAATCACGTGCTCCACGGATTTATTTCTAGACAGTCTAGGGAAACTCCCTAGAGCTAGATCTATAGTTATCACTTCGTTGTTAGTATTCTTCTACAAAAATTATGTTGTAGTTATCCCACAGCCATTGATGTCTCTCCTTGTTCGTCTACCAGCCGTCTTCTGTACTCCACTAAAGCTCATCTTCACACGACGCGTCATTGTTCAGTCATCGGCGGTCGTCATCGCTATGCTGTCCCACTCTTCATCATTTAATCACGTACATGTTTGTACGTCTGTCAACAATGCTTAACGCTGTCCTGCACAACCACAATACCTTACTTCTGTCCTTTCCAAACCACCACATTCATAACTTGGAGATCTCCAGCTTCATTGTACAATACCTTCCTCTCCCAATTTTCTCTTTCCATACATACCAGTGTGCCATCAACATCGAAATTATTGTAATAGGACAGACATCGACTCACCTAGCGCGTACGTTTCAATCCATCGAACCAGATCACCTGTCCCAACATCAACATGCACGAACTTCGTTATTATTCTTATAAAGATTGGGGACGGCAATATGATTATATCTTCATTGAAAATAACGCCACTTAAAATCCACTAGTCACCAGTTACCTCCAACTCTCCCCATCACCGATCACATCACCCACTATCAAAGACCCCCCTTCCCTCTCTTCTCTCTTACCACCCCATAAAACTTGTAATTATCTCAGAATATAATCTGGTCCTATCACTGACCTGAAGAAAAGTCTAAGAAAAGCCGATACTATGTAATGCATTGACTATCAAATCATTCAAACCCAGTTGACACCTCCTTAGACTCATAACTTCGTCCTTTCATGTCCAGACCTAAAATCCCTGAATCTAAAAATAATCGTAACTGAATTCCAAAACCATATTCATTCTTTACGCACAAACGAGATCATTCTAGGAAACCCATACAGAAAACTCCCATACTACATTTGTCTGCCATGCAAACATCGTCCAGAATCAAATAATAGTGTCACAGTGTATTATTTATGTGTTACGAAATGATAAAGTGACAGACTCTGAGAAATGTTAATTTCCTATGTGTAGTTTATTAACTTGACTCCGAAAGTAACGATTCCGCTAAAACTGATTGGCAAAGGGTTTGTAAAATATAACAAGTAGAAAATGTGCGTCCTCGGAGTCTTTTGCGGCGGCATGTTTGAATGAAATCGTCTCGGTTTTCAAGCTGCGTCAAGTCGAATAAGATTGTCGAGCTCCTGACGACGATGGCGAAGATAGCCATCGAAAGTTCGAGAATTTTATTCGAACTGACACGGTTTGAAAGTTGAGAAGACTTGGTTTAAAACAGAAAATGATTTTACTCTTGCAAGTGTTCAGGAAAGCCTCTGAACAACGCCATTCTCTGTTAATGTTGTTCGGAAGGCAACTCAGATAGACCGAACGGAGTTAACTAATTTATGTTTTAATTTTAATGTCGTATTTCTTTTAGAAACAGAAAATAAATTTATTAGTGTATTCCTTGCGATTTCTCTCAGCTGTTATACACTCCTGGAAATTGAAATAAGAACACCGTGAATTCATTGTCCCAGGAAGGGGAAACTTTATTGACACATTCCTGGGGTCAGATACATCACATGATCACACTGACAGAACCACAGGCACATAGACACAGGCAACAGAGCATGCACAATGTCGGCACTAGTACAGTGTATATCCACCTTTCGCAGCAATGCAGGCTGCTATTCTCCCATGGAGACGATCGTAGAGATGCTGGATGTAGTCCTGTGGAACGGCTTGCCATGCCATTTCCACCTGGCGCCTCAGTTGGACCAGCGTTCGTGCTGGACGTGCAGACCGCGTGAGACGACGCTTCATCCAGTCCCAAACATGCTCAATGGAGGACAGATCCGGAGATCTTGCTGGCCAGGGTAGTTGACTTACACCTTCTAGAGCACGTTGGGTGGCACGGGATACATGCGGACGTGCATTGTCCTGTTGGAACAGCAAGTTCCCTTGCCGGTCTAGGAATGGTAGAACGATGGGTTCGATGACGGTTTGGATGTACCGTGCACTATTCAGTGTCCCCTCGACGATCACCAGTGGTGTACGGCCAGTGTAGGAGATCGCTCCCCACACCATGATGCCGGGTGTTGGCCCTGTGTGCCTCGGTCGTATGCAGTCCTGATTGTGGCGCTCACCTGCACGGCGCCAAACACGCATACGACCATCATTGGCACCAAGGCAGAAGCGACTCTCATCGCTGAAGACGACACGTCTCCATTCGTCCCTCCATTCACGCCTGTCGCGACACCACTGGAGGCGGGCTGCACGATGTTGGGGCGTGAGCGGAAGACGGCCTAACGGTGTGCGGGACCGTAGCCCAGCTTCATGGAGACGGTTGCGAATGGTCCTCGCCGATACCCCAGGAGCAACAGTGTCCCTAATTTGCTGGGAAGTGGCGGTGCGGTCCCCTACGGCACTGCGTAGGATCCTACGGTCTTGGCGTGCATCCGTGCGTCGCTGCGGTCCGGTCCCAGGTCGACGGGCACGTGCACCTTCCGCCGACCACTGGCGACAACATCGATGTACTGTGGAGACCTCACGCCCCACGTGTTGAGCAATTCGGCGGTACGTCCACCCGGCCTCCCGCATGCCCACTATACGCCCTCGCTCAAAGTCCGTCAACTGCACATACGGTTCACGTCCACGCTGTCGCGGCATGCTACCAGTGTTAAAGACTGCGATGGAGCTCCGTATGCCACGGCAAACTGGCTGACACTGACGGCGGCGGTGCACAAATGCTGCGCAGCTAGCACCATTCGACGGCCAACACCGCGGTTCCTGGTGTGTCCGCTGTGCCGTGCGTGTGATCATTGCTTGTACAGCCCTCTCGCAGTGTCCGGAGCAAGTATGGTGGGTCTGACACACCGGTGTCAATGTGTTCTTTTTTCCATTTCCAGGAGTGTATTACTTTCTGGAAATAAGTTTCTAGTAAAGAGGCCAACAAGAATATCTACTGAAAAATTTTCACCATGTATCGTATTAAATTTTGGGAAAAGTTACCCTTCGAGCGACGGTATCACATAATTATTTCTCTGATATACTTATTAACTACATTAGGGAATCCCTAAGTTTTACCTTTTTATGCAATGAGGTATACAGTGTATATCGCATTTATGAAAACAGAAATTTATTGTTCAATAATTTCGTTATGGAGATGTAAGAAATTGTAGCATTATCTAGTTTGTTAATCGCAGTTCTGTGCTTAAGCTGTCTTTTTTACAGTTTACACTTCAGTCTGGGCCGTTCAGTTCATTAGACATATAGCTGAAAATATCTGTGATACGACGGTTGCCAGAAAGTAACGCACCGCATTTTTATTCTCAGCCGAAAACAATGTTACCAATCCTAAACGTTACGTACGTATTATTTGAAGTCTCCTGAGTGAGCGCGACAAGTTTCCCACACTTCCGACAAATAACGTAGCTGCAGGAGTTTCAAAATGGCGTCTGTAGGTGATGTACGTTACAAGCAACGTGCCGTCATTGAATGTCTCACTGCAGAGAAAGAAACTATGGGGAATATTCACTAACGCTTGTGCAAAGTCTATGGAGCATCTGCTGTAGACAGAAGTACAGTTAGTCGCTGAGCACGTAGGATGAGGACTTCAGAAGGCGGTTCAGCGAAGCTCTACGATTTACAGCAGTAGGGGAGACCATCCACGGCTGTCACACCTGACATGTTGCAGCGAGTTGATGTTGTCATTCGCGAGGACTCACGCGTTACGACTCGTCATTTGGCGCTGCATCTGTTAATCAGCAAAGAAAGTGTGGATGCACTCTCGGATATTCAAAAATGTGTGCAAGATGGGTTCCGCGGTGTCTAACGGTGGATCACAAATCACACAGAAAACAACATTTGTCTTGATTTGTTGCAACGTTTTGAAGCTAAGGGGAGGCCTTCTTGTCCCGGATTATGATAGGTGATGAAACTTGGGTTCACCACTTTGACCCCGAAACAAAAGAACAGTAGATGGAATGGCGCCATTCCCATTCTCCACAGAAGAAAAAATTGAAAGCAACTGCTTCCGTCGGTAAGGTCATGATCACGGTGCTCTGGGACTGTGAAGGTGTGATTCTCATTGATGTGATACCAAGAGGCTGTACCATTAATTCAGAAGCATACGGTAATCCATTAACAAAACTCAAGACGCGCTTCCGGCGACTTCGGCGCCACAGCAACACAGGAGATGTTTTGTTGCAACACGATAACGCTCGGTCCAACACAAGTCGGAGGACTGCTGAACACATGGAAAAACAGGATTTGACTGTTACCCCACCCATCACACAGCCCTGACCTAGTCTCCTCGGACTTCCATTTGTTAAGGCAGTTAACGGATGCCATTCGTGGAAGACATTTTAAGGACGACGAGGAGCTCATTCACACGGTGAATACACAGGGCATACACGTCCTTGTTTCGCACTGGAGGAAGACCATAGAACGGGGTTAAGATTACGTGGAAAAATAAGTGTGTAGATAAAACACAATTCTTTCATGTGTGTAACTCTCATTTCGTTCAATAAAGAATTTTTGAAGAAAAAAATTACTTTCTGGGCAACCATCGTACGTTCACTGCACATCTGCATCTACATCTATAGTCCGAAAACCATCTTATGGTATTTGGCGAAGGGTACTTTGTGTACCACCGTCACTTTCCCCCTTTCTCCGTTCCAGACGCGTATTGTTCGCGGGAACAACGACCACTGGTAAGCCTCCTTGTGATCTATCACTTTGTGTTTACATTGATGGTCTTTTCGCGAGATATTCGTGGGAGGAAGCAATACACTATGTGATCAAATGTATTCGGACGCCTGGCTGAAAATGACTTACAAGTTTGTGGCGCCCTCCATAGGTAATGCTGGAATTCAATATGGTGTCGGCCCACTCTTAGTCTTGATGACAGCTTCCACTCTCGCAGGTATACGTTCAATCAGGTGCTGGAAGGTTTGTTAGGGAATGGCAGCTAATTATTCACGGAGTGCTGCGCTGAGGAGAGATATCGATGCTGGTCGGTGAGACCTGGCACGAGGTCAGCGTTTCAAAACACCCCAAAGGTGTTCTATAGGATTCAGGTCAGGACTCTGTGCAGGCCAGTCCGTTATAGGGATGTTATTGTCGTGTAACCACTACGCCACAGGCCGTGCACTATCATCAGGTGCTCGATCGTGTTGAAAGATGCAATCACCATCCCCGAATTGCTCTTCAACAATGGGAAGCAAGAAGTTGCTTAAATCATCAATGTAGGTCTGTGCTGTGATAGTGCCACGCAAAACAACAAAGGGGTGCAAGTCACCGCCATGAAAAACACGACCACACCATAACACCACCGACTCCGAATTTTACTATTGCCACTACACACGCATGCAGATGACGTTCACCGAGCATTCACCATATCCACACCCTGCCATCGGATCGCCACATTGTGTACCGTGGTTCGTCACTCCACACAACGTTTTTCCACTGTTCAATTGTCAATGTTTACGCTCCTTACACCAAGCGATGCGTCGTTTGGCATTTACCGGCGATATGTGTGGCTTATGAGCAGCCGCTCGACCATGAAATCCAAGTTTTCTCACCTCCCGCCTAAGAGTCATAGTACTTGCAGTGGATCCTGATGGAGTTTGGAATTCCAAAGTGATGGTCTGGATAGATGTCTGTCTATTACACATTACGACTCTCTTTAACTGTCAGCGGTCTCTGTCAGTCAATAGACGAGGTCTGCCTGTAGCCTGTTGTGCTGTACGTGTCCCTTCACGTTTCCACTTCACTATGAGATCGGAAAAAGTGGACCTAGGGATGTTTAGGAGTGTGGAAATCTCGCGTACAGACCTATGACACAAGTGACACCCAATCACCTGCCCACGTTCGAAGTCCGTGAGTTCCGCGGAGCGCCCCAATCTGCTCTCTCCCGGTGTCTAATGACTACTGAAGTCGCTGATATGGAGTACCTGGCAGCAAATGGCAGCAAAATGCACCTAATATGGAAAACGCATGTTTTTGGGAGTGTGCGGGTACTTTTGATCATATAGTGTATATTGACTGACTCATCTAGGAACATCCGCTCTAGCAACATTAGAAACAAAGCTCACCCTGGTGCAGAACGCCTCTGCGCTTACTAAATGAACATGTGACGAAAGGCACTGCTCTTCTTGGGTATTCTTTATTTCCCCGTCCTATCCGGTACGGATCCCAGACTGTAGATCAGTATTCAAGTATAGGTCGAACGAGTGCTTTGTTAGCTACCTTATTTGTTTCTCCACTATATGTGCTGACGATTCTTCCAAAGAATCTATGTCGCATTTCTTTCCTGCCATTACTTGTATGTGATCATTCTGCCTTATATCACTAAGTACACATACTCCCAGATATTTTATGGATCGAAGTGCTTATAGTGTCTGTTCCGAAATCATATAATCACGCAGTAAAGGGTCTTTCTGCCTAATTATGAGCAATAAGCTGCATTTCTTTCTATTGAGGATTAATTACCAATCCATGTTCCGAGCCTCTATCCTCTGCAGGCCTTCCAGCATATCGCTAAAATTTTTAGGATTGTGACTTCTCTGTATACAACAGAATCATCCGCGAAAAGCCTCATGGAACTTGCGACGTTATCCACTAGGTCATTTATATATATTATGAAAAGTAACAGCTCAATAACACTCCCTTGTGATACGTGTGAAAATTTATCTCCTTTGAGAATAATTTGCTGTGTTCTGTTTTCTACAAATTCTTCAGTCCAATCAAACCGCTGGTCTGATATTCTGTACGTTCGTAGTTAGTTCATTCGGCGGCCGTGCGGAACTAGCAAGGAACAGGGCACCAGTCTGAGCGCCGGTACGTACTGCTTTCTGGGTCTCGTGGACGAACTGAGCGACCTGGGTTGCACATGATCGTTGCTTTCGGAACCCATGTTTGATTCCTACAGAGGACAATATCCGTCTGCAGAAATCTCATAATACACGTGAGTATTATATGTTCCAAAATTCTGCAACAGACCGACGTTAGAGGTACAGACCTATATTGTTGTGACCCTTCTTGAAATCGACAATGACTTGCGATTTTTTCAAATCACTAGGAACACTTCGCACCTCCAGCAACCTACGGTACACTTCTGCTAGAAGAGGAGCAATCTCTGCCACATACTCTATGTGGAACTGTGTTGTATCTGTATCTACAGCTACATCTACATCTGCATCTACGTACATACTACGGTGCATGGCAGAGCGAACCACGTACCAGTGCTAGTCATTTCATTTCCTATTCCACTCACAAATACAGTGAGGAAAATTGTCTTCCATGTGCCTCTCAATACGAGCTCTAATTTCTTTCATCTTATCTCACGCGAAATACACGTTGACGGTAATATAATCGTTCTGCAGTCAGCCTTAAATGCCAGTTCTCTAAATTTTCGCAGTAGTGCTTAACGAAAAGAGAGCTGTCTTCCCTACGGAGGTCCCATTTGAGCTCACGAAGCATCGCCGTAATACTTGTGCGTTGGTCGAACCTACCGGTAGCAAGTCTAGCAGCACACCTCTGTATTGCTTCTATGTTTTCCTTTAGTCCGACCTGGTGGGGATTCCAGACACTCGAGCAGTACTCAAGAACGGGTCGCGCCAGCGTCCTATACGTCGTCTCCTTTGTAGATGAGCTACACTCCCCTAAATTCTTCCAATAAAACGAAGTCGAGCATTCGTCTTCCCTAATACTAGTCTGACATACTTATTCCATTTCATATCGCTTTGAAACGTAACGCTTAGATATTTAATCGATGTCTAACGCTGTATTCGAACTTTATAGGACTGCTTTTCCCACTTATCCGCATTACGTTACATTCTTCTACATTCAGAGATTCATCACACAAATTAGAATTTCTGCCTGTCATCTTGTATCAACCAACAGCCACTAAACGACGACACCCCATCGTACACCAGGCGTCATCAGGAAGCAGACGTAAATTGTTGCTCATAAGGCCGTGACAGCATCACTGGATAGGTTCTAAATAAAAATACCACCAAAGATAGGATAATATTTCTGAGTAATGACAGCGACTAGAAACAAATCTCAACTACTCGTGTGGCAAACATGTAAAATTCGTCTTTACGACCGATAACTTTTAGCATCACGGACAAAGTTCAAGAATATTGTACAATGCGCTTTAACAGGTACGTGCCGATCAAATCTCTGAAGTATAGCAAAGACCCGCCGTGATTCGACAGCAGTGATATAAAACTGCTACGAAAACAAAGATAGCTTCACTGCAATTTTAAACGTAGCTAAAGCCTCACAGATCAAACAAAAACTGAACGAAGTCAAGCCTATCGTAAGAAGTGTCATGCGAGAAGTGTTCAGCTAATTCGAAAGTAGAGCTCCATTTACCGACTTGACAGAAAAAAGTAAAAGGACCGAAGCCGTCTGCCCCGACAGTCTGTGATTACAATGGCGCCGAAACAGAGAAGGACCCAGACAAGTCCGACTATCCCCACGTAAGAGAAAGATTTTTAATTTCATCGTAGTGTACATATAATTGAATTATGTGGCGCATTTAAAGAGTTTCCATTTTATGTATACAAATTCTGTGACACGGTGATCTATCGAAAAAGAGGACAACATTCATCATCAAACATAAACATGAACTATGTGTCTTTCACTACAAAATTATGCCAAGTCCGGCTTCTAGAGTACATCTTCAAACTTGAACTTACCTCCGGCTGCAACATTTGTAGGTACTCACACGCCAACTTTTATGGAAAAATCTGTCACTCACTTTAGACCACATAGCTGGATCGCCGCCCACTCTGACTCAAATTCCGCCTCCAAAATTGACCACTAATAACTGACCAAGTCCTTATGCACACAGATAATTCAGTAAAGTCGGTTCCCTTCCTTCTGATACACAATTAACACAACTTCTTCAGATTTTGATCTGACGAAGTCAGAGTTAACGTCTGTTTTGCTATATTCAAATTACATCTACAGGGTGTTACAAAAAGGTACGGCCAAACTTTCAGGAAACATTCCTCTCACACAAATAAAGAAAAGATGTTATGTGGACATGTGATCGGAAACGCTTAATTTCTATGTTATAGCTCACTTTACTTTTGTCAGTATGTACTGTACTTCCTCGATTTACCGCCAGTTGGCCCAATTGAAGGAAGGTAATGTTGACTTCGGTGCTTGTGTTGAGATGCGACTCATTGCACTACAGTACTAGCATCAAGCACATCAGTACGTAGCATCAATAGGTTAGTGTTCATCACGAACGTGGTTTTGCAGTCAGTGCAATGTTTACAAATGCGGAGTTGGCAGATGCCCATTTGATGTACGGATTAGCATGGGGCAATAGCCGTGGCGCGGTACGTTTGTATCGAGACAGATTTCCAGAACGAATGTGTCCCAACAGGAAGACGTTCGAAGCAATTGATCGGCGTCTTAGGCAGCACGGAACATTCCAGCCTATGACTCGCGACTGGGGAAGACCTAGAACGACGAGGACACCTGCAATGGACGAGGCAATTCTTCGTGCAGTTGACGATAACCCTAATGTCAGCGTCAGAGAAGTTGCTGCTGTACAAGGTAACGTTGACCACTTCACTGTATGGAGAGTGCTACGGGAGAAACAGTTGCTTCCGTACCATGTACAGCGTGTGCAGGCACTATCAGCAGCTGATTGGCCTCCACGGGTACACTTCTGCGAATGGTTCACCCAACAATGTGTCAATCCTGATTTCTGTGCAAATGTTCTCTTTACGGATGAGGCTTCATTCCAACGTGATTAAATTGTAAATTTTCACAATCAACATGTGTGGGCTGACGGGAATCCGCACGCAATTGTGCAATCGCGTCATCAACACAGATTTTGGGTAGGCGTTGTTGGTAATGTCTTTATTGGGCCCCATGTTCTTCCACTTACGCTAAATGGAGCACGTTATCATGATTTCATACGGGATACTCTACCTGTGCTGCTAGAACATGTGCCTTTACAAGTACGACACAACATGTGGTTCATACACGATGGAGCTCCTGCACATTTCAGTCGAAGTGTTCGTACGCTTCTCAACAACAGATTCGGTGACCGAGGGATTGGTAGAAGCGGACCAATTCCATGGCCTCCACGCTCTCCTGACCTCAACCCTCTTGACTTTCATTTATGGGGGCATTAGAAAGCTCTTGTCTGCGCAACCCCGGTACCAAATGTAGAGACTCTTCGTGCTCGTATTGTGGACGGCTGTGATACAATACGCCATTCTCCAGGGCTGCATCAGCGCATCAGGGATTCCATGCGACGGAGGGTGGATGCATGTATCCTCGCTAACGGAGGACATTTTGAACATTTCCTGTAATAAAGTGATGGAAGTCACGCTGGTACGTTCTGTTGTTGTGTGTTTCCATTCCATGATCAATGTGATTTGAAGAGAAGTAATAAAATGAGCTCTAACATGGAAAGTAAGCGTTTCCGGACACATGTCCACATAACATATTTTCTTTATTTGTGTGTGAGGAATGTTTCCTGAAAGTTTGGCCGTACCTTATTGTAACACCGTGTATAATTACGATAATTACTACTGAAACACACTTATTCAAAATTAACAAACGTAAGACATGTTATTAGATGTCAAATAAGAAAAGAAACTAAGACTACCCCATTTTCCTGTACAGACTACGTGTTATTATCAATAAAGTGGAGACATTAATTAGTTTGCTTTCTAGCTGTCTGCTTCTGGCACACTATAACAATTTCAAGAAGTGTATGTACCGATTGATACGTATTATCTATTACTATCTGTCGATGCCTTGTCTGTAATGTTGTGTCGCTATAATAATAGATTTTTACGATAATAAATTATCTTCCATGGCTAATTACTCCTTTGGTAACCGTCGCACAAAATCGCTCGTATTATCACTATCTCCTAAGGACTTGGAAATTGGTATACCCAGATTTTTTTGTAGCTTTAAGGGAAAGCCTACTGCCATTGCGATGTTTCTGTTCATTTCAAGAATAATTATAGTGAAGTGAAAATATCTATCGATCACCCCTGTCTGACTGCAGTTTTTATCTCAAATCTTCTGTAAATATTACCTGTAAGTTTGACTTTGGGATATGTGTTTCTTTCTGTTTGCTTAATTAGAGCTGTGGTTTCACTATCTCAACAAAGTTCACTGAGACTTTCAAAGAGGGACTTCTTGTCGACTGAGTCAGAGGCATTTTTGTAGTGAACAAAAGTGATAACGAAATTTTTGTGTCTTCTCCTCGGATACTTTATTATTTTCTTTAAGTTGAGAATATGCTTTGATGATGATCTATTTTTTCTATAACTACATTGATCTTTACTAATTTGAGGGTTGAGTAGTTGTTCTGCCCCAGCTGATAATATTTTTGGTAGTTTTTGGAGTGTAGCGGCACAGGTTGAAGCCAGTACCCGATGTCCAAATTCAGGAACTTGCCGACACCCGCTATCTTAGCATTTATGCCATGTCGGGTGGTTCTCTAACTATGAATTGGTCGTAGGGTTTAATAACCGGCACTTAGAGACGTTTCGGGGGCGCTTAACAGGCTGCGTATGTGATCGCAGCCGCAACAGGACCCTATTTGTCGGTTAAAAGCTGTCCGTCTAGCCAGGCTGGAAATGTAACGACAGCTGGGCTTCTAATCAGCCACTGCTGTGTGTTGGCTGCCAGCACGAGGCCATCACCGTCCTTCTGCCACACTGGCGGGACTGCCAGCAGGGTATCCAGCCCCAACCCGGACGGACCGTGGGTTGACCTAAGCTCCTCTCAGTTCCAGGCCATGACCATCTGACAGCAACAGCCGCAGCCTCCGGTCACCAGCTCTAGGTTTGCCTATGGGCCACTGCGTCTTAACTGCAGGAGCAGGACGCCGGCTTCTTCCAACCGCAGTTATGAGAACGAATGTGGCGCTACCTGATGCAGCACTGAGGGAGAACGATGCGCTGCTAGCAATGCTGCTGCCTAACTATACTGACGAAAAGTGTTGATATCAGAACATCATCACCAGCTTATCCCTTCCTGGTTTCACAGACTGCCACTGCTTGCAGCCTCCTGTGGGTACTGTATCAATGACTTTCGACTTAGGAGTCAATAAATTATCACCACTGGCTGCCTTCATCTTCTGCACCTACTCTCCACTTCTACCAGAGATCCAGTCGCCCGCACCCAGTCCCCACACTTTACGTTAGGTAACCGGTAGGGAGAAATGCCTCTGTAGTCGTCCACATCGGTTTTATCACCTTCTTTGTACAGTGGGTGGCTCAAGTCTGTCTTACGGTCTTCAGAAATTTCGTCTGTTAGCCGAATATTTTGGACAATTTCGATTAGCTCTCCCAGAATATAGTTCTGCAGGTATTTCAGAAGTTCTGCAATTATGGTTTCCGCCTCTTCTGTTTCGTTGTTTTTGGGGGATTTGATAATTTTCTGATTTTCCTTTTCGTTGGGTGATGAGAGTTCAGGTACAGAGTGTGTTAAATATTTCTTTTAGGACATTCACGATTTGTTCTTATGGTATTTATTTCATTTTCAGCCTTCTTCAGGCGCTTATCTCCTTATGTAGAGTTTCTATTTCTGGCAACTCAGTTTAGAGCACACAAATCATGTAGAACCTACCTCGAGCGTGGTGGACCGGCATCTACACGTAAAAGGCTGTTGTTGCCTTCTTTCTGACACTAGGAACGGTTGCATCTGTACCACGAAAATGTGAGGACCTGGTGAGGAGGTGTAGTTTTTACGAGATTTGGCTTAAATTTCGATCCACGACTGAAATATCGATTTAGCGATCCAGATATAGGCTTTCAGAAATTCGTAAAATTTAGAATTAATTTTTAGTACTTCGTTTATGTACCTATTTTTCTGCTTAAAACGTCTTAGATACAGAAACGACTTATCTTTTATCATATCATTGCTTACATAGCAAATCGTTTAGATTGAAGTTCCTCCAAAGCCTCAGCTCCTCATAGCATATGCCGTTCAGCTAGGTCTTTCTGAACGTGGATCTTAAGTTAAAAGACGGCTGGATTTGAACATTAGTACAAATTTGGTAAAATGACTGAAAAAACGACCCACTTCCAGCTGTGATTCATTACATCAGTTATCCTATTACTAATTTAGTGTTTAAATTCTGTATCCAGTCATCTCTCATGGAAAAGGTATCTTTTAGACTAAACTGCACTTTTCAGTCAACGTTTCATCAAAGTGAATTTGAAACTATCGTCCCACTCATCTGACTCATTTGGGATGGTAAATTCTCTGCCATCACTGAAGCTTCATATTTTTCTTTCTTAAAATACATATTGCGCTTATAGAGATCGCACTTCATCCCTGTAGAGAACCATGTATCGTTCCTCAGATCTGTGGTTTACACACTAAACTCTTTTTCCAGATAATCGAGGATAAAATTTCCGTCCTCTCACAATTTTTAGATTTTTCCCGGTTTCCCTAAATCACTTAAGGCAAAAACAAGGATGGTTCCTTGATCAAAGCCACATCAAGTTTCCTTTCCGTTATAACGTGCAAATGGCTTTTTTTACAGTTCAGAAAGAATAATTACGACATTAAAAGGATAAATGGTCTTCATTTTCGTTCATTAACATCTGGATTAAGAGGAAAAAGAGGTAAGCAGAGCTGATACCATATCATTTATCTCTTAACCAATGAGTTATGATACCCAACAGGTACCAAACATAAATTATAAGGCGATCGGGAAAAAGTCCGTTTGGGAAACGTTTTGTCTTCTGTAGAAGAATTCGTATTTAGAAACTTCTGGCTCAAATAATGCGAGAGAAATTAACGCTTTTTTATTAAAATTATTTCATGATAAGTATAGGGTAGAACATAAATTAAATATGGAACACTTAACTGACTCAATAAATACGAATCAGTCTCAAATACGACAATAGATAAAATAAGGAAGCATATGGAAAGGCTTAAATAATTCACAGGCAAATGGCTTCTATGAATGTAATTCTAAGATAACATTGTAATCATAGGAAAGGTTGTCGGCAACAGAAAAACTAACCATTAGAAAATTACTGCTGGCCGCTGTGGCCGAGCACTTCTAGGCGCTTCAGCCCGCAGTCGCGCTGCTGCTGCGGTCGCAGTTTCGAATCCTGCATCGGGCATGGATGTGTGTGATGTTCTTAGGTTAGTCGGGTTTAAGTAGTTCTAAGTCTAGAGGATGATGACCTCCGATGTTAAGTCCCATAGTGCTTACAGCCATTTGAACCATTCGAAAATTACTGTATAGTTTATCCTATACTCATTTTGTACAAACTCTCGGAGAAAACATTAAAAACAAAATACCTAATATACTTCCCGGAATTTAGGAAAACGTATATATAAAGACCATCCAATGATAAATGATTGAATGTTACAAAACTGATAAAGTTTCTAATTTAGATGGTTCGGGTATGCCACTGTGCAGTGACAAATGACTAATAAAATGAAATGTGATCTCAGAACGACAGAAGTACACACATTTTGTCGCATGTAAAAGAAAGTAAAACTTGAAGTACATTCAAGTACAATGTAAGATAAATTAGAATTATGTCGACTTATTTGTTAAAAAGTGAGCATATAAGTACGAATATTCTATTCTGGTGACAGCCTCGCATGGATCTTTCATCATATTACCTTTACATGATACTACACTGTGGTGAGAAAAGTCATGGGATACCTCGTAATATCGTGAAGGAGCTCCTTTTGCCCGCCGTAGTGCAGCAACTTGACGTGGCAGGGACTCAAGAAGTCATAGGAAGTCCTGAACAGAAATATTGAGCCATGCTGCCTCTATAGCCGTCCATAATTGTGAAAGTGTTGCCAGTGAAGGAATTTGCTCACTAATGGACCTCTCGATTATGTACCATAAGTGTTCCATGGAAAACATGTCGAACGATCTGGATCAAATGGTTCAAATGGCTCTGAGCACTATGGGACTTAACTTCTGAGGTCATCAGTCCCCTAGAACTTAGAACTACTTAAACCTAACTAACCTAAGGACATCACACACATCCGTGCCCGAGGCAGGATTCGAACCTGCGACCGTAGCGGTCACGCGGTTCCAGACTGTAACGCCTAGAACCGCACGGCCACTCCGGCCGGCAACGATCTGGGTGGCCAAGTCATTCTCTCGAGTTGTCCAGAATGTTCTTCAAACCAATCGGGAACAATTGTGGCCCGGTGACATGGCGCATTCTTATCCATTAAAGTTACATCGTTTTTTGGGAACGTGAAGCCCATAAACAACTGCAAATGTTCTCCAAGAGGTTCAGTTGGACCAGAGAACCAAGTCAGTTTCATGCAAACGCAATCCACACTATTATGGAGCCACCACGTTTTTGCACAGTGCCTTGTTGGCAACTTGGGTCCACGGCTACGTGGGGCCTGCACCACTCTAGAACCATCCCATCTGCTCTTATCGACTGAAGTCGGGATTCATCTGACTAGACCACGATTTTCGAGTAGTCTACGGTCCGCCCGATATGGTCAAGAGCTCAGGAGAGGCGCTGCAGGCGATGTCATGCTGTTAACAAAGGCACTCGCGTCGGTCGTATGCAGCCCATAGCCCATTAACGCCAAATTTCGCCTCACTGTCCTAACTGATACCTTCGTCGTTCGTCGGCCACTGCGTGGTCCGTGGTGAGAGGTAATGCCTGAAATTTGGTATTCTCGGCACACTCTTGACACTGTGGATCTCGGAATATTGAAATCCCTAAGGATTTTCGAAATGCAATGTACCATGTGTCTAGCTCCAACTACCATTTCGCGTTCAGAGCCTGTTAATCCCCATCACGCTGCCATAATCACGTGGAAACCTTTTCACATGAATCACCTGAGTACAAATGACAGCGCCGGCCGGAGTGGCCGTGCGGTTCTAGGGGCTACAGTCTGGAGCCGAGCGACCGCTACGGTCGCAGGTTCGAATTCTGCCTCGGGCATGGATGTGTGTGATGTCCTTAGGTTAGTTAGGTTTAAGTAGTTCTAAGTTCTAGGGGGCTGATGACCTCAGAAGTTAAGTCGCATAGTGCTCAGAGCCATTAGAACCATTTGAATAAATGACAGCTCTGCCGATGAACTGCCCTTTTATACCTTATGTACGCGATACTATTGCCATCTGCATACGTGCATATTGCCATCCCATGACTTTTGTCTTATCAGTGTATGTACTTTTGTGAATTAAAAAATGGCCAATAGCCGCTTAGAATCATTTAGAATCTAGGAGGAAAAATGGTAAACATAATAATTAGCATTCTCTATATCCGTTATTGTACGATTTCTGATACAGATTTGTACCAAGAGCTGACACAATCTCGACTTCTCGTTACATGTGTTCTATATTCAACAAAGAATGTATTAGATTTCTGTCATCTGCTTTGTACATGGGAACCGATCCCAAGGCTAAAGAAAAGGATTGCAATTTTCTCTCCTTTTTCTTTATGAAGTATAAAAAACTTATTGCACGACGGTTGAGGCTTCCTCAATTTAAAGCACCGAAGCGCCTAGTATGAGTGGTTACAAGTATTTTTTTTTAATTTCATCACAGAGGTGGTGCCTGTATACGAATAATATAATCACAATAAATCTATAGCCCAAGGATCTACAGCAAAGAAACTGAATTTTATTGGGGATGAGCTTTGTTTTTCTTATGAGTACACAGGGAATGGACAAAAATATGGATACAACAAAAAAAATACATTGTCACTCCTAATACGGTGTACGAAATCCGTTGGAGTTCAAACAGCTTCTGGTCATCTCGAAATTTATAAATACAGGTCTTGTATGGTTTCCAAGAGAATTTTATACCATTCATCCTGCAAAATAGTTCGCAAGTTATGGAAGCGATGACGTCATTGGGACAGTGATTACGCACTATTCTCTGAAAAGTAGACTAAGAAGTCTTAATATTATAAGATATAAAATCAGTGAAAAAAGTCTTGATCGCGACGGTTATCTTATTAAAATGACAGGTTTCGGCCTACGATTAGCCTATCTTCAGAAACCACCATAATGTTGACAATGCATGGAACAGTCAGTTGACCTTAGTCGCTTGAATTTCAGCGACTGAGGTCAACTGAGTGTTCTACGCATCGTCAACTTCACCTGACGGTGCTCAAACCGGTCATTTTAATAAAATAACCATCGCGATCAAGACTGATTTTTCACTGATTTCATACAGATTACAAGATCGCTGTTTTACCAAAAGTGTTAAGATATGTTCACAGTAATGTGGAAGGCATATGTTGGAATTCATCCTCGTGCTCACAAAATCAGTCCTGGACGATGCGAGCTGCGTGAATAGGACCCCTTTCGTCTTGGAACACAGTATCATCACTGGAGAACAAACATTATGCCTGATAATTGGAAAGGTCTCACTGAAGCCCCACCACGTTTCAGTCTTGGGACGTAAATTCGGCGAGAAGTTAGTAACAGTATGAAACAAGATTCTGCCAACGAAGTGACATTCTTCTATCGCCCAATAGTCCAGGTTTTCTGACTTTGGCACGATGTTGTCCTGCTACGCTCATTTGCATCACTGGTGAGTGGTTTTGGAATTCCAGCTCGTCCTGAAAATCTCAGGTTATGTAGCTCCCTTCGTATTATTCTTGAGTTGACGGGGGTAGCGAATGAAACATTTTGTTCTGCAGTGACTTTTGCAGCCGTCGTCCACTTATTTTTCGTCACAATCCTCTTCAATGACCGTCCGTCACCATCTCTCAACACACACTTTCGTCCGCGTTGTGACTTAGAGGATGATGTTTCTCCACTTTCCCTGTTTGCGGTGTAAATCTCCTATACGGTGTCTCTTAAAACACTAAACACTTCAGTTACCTTGGTTACGAAGCACCCACCATACGAGCACCAACAATTAGCCCATTTACGAATTTACTTAGCTCCGAAGTAATAGAGTCGAATACTACACAGATTACTGATGTGACCACGATACACACTTACAACTTGTTGCGGACAGTGCACAGATGCTGTTCGTGGTAAACTACAACAGCGTAACCTGTAGGCTTCGCTAACATCTCCATTTATGTTCAAACATGCATTTTTCGCGGTTTTGCATATTTTGTCCACGTACTGTATGTATGGTGCTTGTTCCTAAAGTTTAGAAAATAAATTTCTCCAGCGTACCAAAAGTGTTAGAGCGATGTGATGTTTGGCGGCTAAGGGATCTTGCCTAACGAATGCGACTTGGTTCAGTTGCCTCAGGGCAGTCACAAACAGGATCGCGTTTTGGAGACGCGTGGAGATTCAAGGTACAGAGATTAATGGCGGAGCGATACACTATCACATTTTACGCTACACCAAACAATACACTACTGGCCATTAAAATTGCTACACCAAGAAGAAATACAGATGATAAACGGGTATTCATTGGACAAATATATTATACTAGAACTGACATGTGATTACATTTTCACGCAATTTGGGTGTATAGATCCTCAGAAATCAGTACCCATAATAACCACCTCTGGCCGTAATAACGCCCTTGATGCGCCTTGGCATTGAGTCAAACAGAGATAGAATGGCGTGCACAGGTACAGCTGTCCATGCAGCTTCAACACGATACCACAGCACAGTTCATCACGAGTATTGACTGGCGTATTGTGACGAGCCAGTTGCTCGGCCACCATTGACCAGACGTTTTCAATTGGCGAGAGATCCGGAGAATGTGCTGGCCAGGGCAGTAGTCGATCATTTTCTGTATGCAGAAAGGCCCGTACAGAACCTGCAACATGCGGTCGTGTATTATCCTGTTGAAATGTACGGTTTCGCAGGGATCGAATGAAGGGTAGAGCTAAGGGTCGTAACACATCTGAAATGTAACGTCCACTGTTCAAAGTGCCGTCAGTGCGAACAAGAGGTGACCGAGACGTGTAACCAATGGCACCCCATACCATCACGCCGGGTGATACGCCAGTATGGCGATGACGAATACACGCTTCCAATGTGCGTTCACCGCGATGTCGCCAAACACGGATGCGACCATCATGATGCTGTAAACAGAACCTGGATTCATCCGAAAAAAATGACGTTTTGTCATTCGTGCACCCAGGTTCGTCGTAGAGTACACCATCACAGCCGCACCTGTCTATGATGCAGCGTCAAGGGTAACCGCAGCCATGGTCTCCGAGCTGATAGTCCATGCTGCTGCAAACGTCGTCGAACTGTTCGTGAAGATGGTTGTTGTCTTGCAAACGTCCCATCTGTTGACTCAGGGATCGAGACGTGGCTGCACGATCCGTTACAGCCATGCGGATAAGATGCCTGTCATCTTGACTGCTAGTGATACGAGGCCGTTGGGATCCAGCACGGTGCTCCTTATTACCTTCCTGAACCCACTGATTCCATATTCTGCTAACAGTCATTGGATCTCGACCAACGCGAGCAGCAATGTCGCGATACGATAAACCGAAATCGCGGTAGGCTACAATCCGACCTTTATGAAAGTCGGAAACGTGATGGTACGCATTTCTCCTCCTTACACGAGGCGTTACAACGTTTCACCAGGCGACGCCGGTCAACTGCTGTTTGTGTATGAGAAATCGGTTGGAAACTTTCCTCATGTCAGCACGTTGTAGGTGTCGTCACCGGCGCCAACCTGGTGTGCATGCTCTGGAAAGCTTATCATTTGAATATCACAGCATCTTCTTCCTGTCGGTTAAATTTCGCGGCTGTAGCACGTCATCTTCATGGTGTAGCAATTTTAATGGCCAGTAGTGTATATATATCTTTGATGCGGTAAGCGTGATGTGGGAAGCCTTCAGTGAGGAAGCCATGGCCCAGCCAAAAATTTTTGAGTTGCATAATATGTTCCGCGAGAGCCGACTAACGTTGACGACAGCGAGCCTTTCGGACGTCCGTCTACATTCCGAACTCTTAAAAATGTGGAGAAAGTGTAAAACGGTTTGATCGGGGATCGACACCTGAAAGTAAAAAAGACAGAAAACGTTGAAACATGCGGATATCGAATGTTTATTGCATTCTGAGGAACGAATTAAGGATGAGGAAGCGTGCGCAGTGATGGGCCCAAAAGTGGTAACCGAAGGAGATCATAATTAAATTCTCATGGTTGAGGTTAACATTCATGTAGAATTTTCTAAAGGACATCATATTCGCCATTGACTGTAGAGTCAACAGTCAAAGAAGAATATGTACTTTGGAAAAAACAGGAGGGAATCCGTGTGCTGTAGTGTGGTGAGTCACTGGAACGCCGTGAAATTCGCCATGATGTTTTGGGTAGAGTAGTGACAGACAATGATGCATGAATTTTCGAGTATAACCCTTAATCACGGGTCATTATAGGTGGTAAAACAGGCTCCGACGCTCTGCCTTTCGGATGCTCCCGATGATGTTTTCCTGCCGGCCAATGTGGCCGTGCCGTTCTAGTCGCATCAGTCTGGAACCGCGTGACCGCTACGGTCGCAGGTTCGAATCCTGCCTCGGGCATGGATGTGTGTGATGTCCTTAGGTTAGCTAGGTTTAAGTAGTTCTAAGTTCTAGTGGACTGATGACCTCATAAGTTAAGCCCCATAGTGCTCAGAGCCATTTAAACCATTTTGATGATGTTTTCCGGAAGGGAACCTGTGCGGACTGCACGAAGTGGTGGCAGTGATGTATAGGTGCGGATGGAATTTACTTTGAAGAGTTTCTTATGTTTTGTACGTTGAAAAGCAATAAATATATTCAAAACAATTATTCTTGAAGCTTTTGGGACAGACCCTGGTACTGTTATAGTTGTTATACATCGTACTCCTTTCACAACTAGGTATTAACCAACTGAAATACACCAAAAATAAATTCTCTTGAGGCAGAAGAACGTAAAAACCATGGCTATAGTTACTCACGAAAACAGAATAACTGCTGACCGTCGACTGTAGCATTTGTGTAGATAATTGCGGCCGGAAGGGTTATAGCACGTTTGTAAACGCTCAGCAACAGTAAGGGATCTTGTTTCATTGGACCGCCCACAGGTTAGCTTTATAAGTGCCTGTTAGGCTCCCATCTAGATACTGTAATGAGAGATACGAAATGAGGGAGCTGCACGCGGACAACACGTTAATTAGAGTTGGTTAAGTAGCTGTGATCTCACTCGCGGATCGCAGACTAACGCGTAATAGACTGTAAATAGGTGGAATATAATTGCAATTTCATGTCCATCACAACGGCTATAGAACTTAATGTAATATTTTTACCTGTAACATGAATCGCGTCACTTCCGAAAGGCACAAAAAAAATGGTTTGGCGCCAATAACTTCTTTCGAACACTCTTTCTACAGATAGGCACAGCTTTTTTCAAGCCCTCGAATGCAGCCTAGTGTTTTTGTTACTTAGTTACCCTTGTCTAAGAGGCTGAAGTTACTTACTGATTACTTTTTTACGGTTACTTTTATACGTTGTTATATTAAGCGGACAGTGCACATAATACGTTTTCCTTCGTTATTTTTAATGTTGCTG
Source organism: Schistocerca cancellata (assembly GCF_023864275.1). Classification (NCBI taxonomy): domain Eukaryota; kingdom Metazoa; phylum Arthropoda; class Insecta; order Orthoptera; family Acrididae; genus Schistocerca; species Schistocerca cancellata. Next base: position 343,424,050 of record NC_064629.1, on the reverse strand, counting down.
ATTCTGTGATATTGCTGAGTCGTACCTCGTGGACGCATTTAGTCGTATCATGAAAGCCGTTCATTTTTCTTGTCGACAAATTGTTACGTCGTCGTATGCTGCACGAGGAGATGCATCTTATAAAAGCAAAACCATGAGGACAGTTACATAAGAATTTTGTTACCTCACTTAGAACGAAGACGACTGAAGAAGAATAGATAGTCCACACATTATCATCCCCCGCTTATCACCGTGTTGGTTTACCTTTGGGCTGGTCCCGGCGGGGGTTCGAGTCCTCCCATGTGCATGGGTGTGTTTGGCCTTAGGATAGTTTTGGATAAGTAGTGTGTAAGCTTAGGGACTGATGACCTTAGCAGTTAAGTCCCATAAGATTTCACACACATTTGAACATTTTGTTCACCTTTGGAATGTAACTCAACATCGATTCTGCGGGGCATGGATTCGACAAATCATTGGTAGGTCTCCGGATGTTTGTGACACAATGTTTATACGCACAGGACATGCAACTCCCGTTAATTACGAGTTCCGATTTGTGTTCCATAACAAGGCGCCCGAAGCGTCCCCATGTTTTTCGTTGGCTTCAGATCACACGTCAGGAAATCAACATGTACACTATCTAGCCCCTCAAACACTGTAGCACGATTCTGGCTTTGTAACGAACGACAGCGTACTGCTCGAAGGTACCATCGCTGTCGGGGAAGGCATGCAACATGAAGAGATGGAAGTAGTCTGCAATAATGCACACAGTCCACAGTCCACAACTGTCATGATGCCTCAGGTTACTACCACAGGTACCTGGGAGGCCAGTTGAATCTGCCCCATATCATAATACTGTCACCACCAGCCTGCTTCTACTCTGCGGTGCAGGTTGTGAGTAGTCGTTCATCTGGATGACGGCTTATCTGGTCACCTGGTATAAAAAGAAAGGTGATTCATCCGATCAGACGACATGTTTCCACTGATCCAAGGTCCACTTTTGATGATTCCGTTCACGTTGCAATCGCAGTTGACGATGCCGTCGAGTCAATGTAGAAACACGTAGAGTCGTCGGCTCCGGAGGGCCACGTTCAATAATCTGAACCTGAAGGTGTGTTCCGAAACAGCTGTGCAGCTGAATTGTACTCTGTCGTCAGACGTACCCAGACTGTGGCCTGTCCTCCTTTAAAGAGCGAGTAAGTCTCCACGTTTCGTAGATTCGCCATCCTTCAGCCACTTTCCATACATGCTCACGACTGTAGCAGTTGGACAGCAGATTGTCTCCGCCGTTTCCTAGGCGCCCGTTTCCAGACGCCGGGTCGTAACCATCTGCTCTTTGTTAAAGTCTCTTTTGTCCGTGGATGTCCATATTTATGACCCGAATCGTCGCTGGAATGATTCCCCGCTACCACGCTAGCTACAGTACTGGAAAGTTCCAAGTTAAGATCAAGTTTTAACATTTTGTGTTTCATCTTCTTGCGTGGGTTTACGTCGTTTCATTACGTATGGCTGTCATTACTTGTAGAAGTATGAAACATTCTCCATTCGACTCTGATTTGCTTATATATAAGTCTATATAGACTTTCCTTACCACTTCAAGTACGCGCAACACCATCAGGCGACATTCATTCTCGCGCTGTGCAGCATTTAAAATGTTTTGGCTCGACGGTGTATACTAACCGTAAGTTAAGAAACAAGTATACAAAATTAACGTTGTGTTACCTCCGTAGTACCACCTTAGTACCACAGTTACATCGTGAATCTTCTGAAACATTGCGTGTCAGACATAGGAGAATATATTTTGTTCCTATAATTATATATTACGGCAGTAGTAACGTAGTTACCGAACTCTATAACAATATAGGCACTGAAGTTTCAATTGATAATAATGTAATTCAATTACAGAGCAGTCAGTTGCACATCTTCTCTTATTTTTTATCCTCAGTTTGAGTATTGCTTTTAGTTCCATTTGTTCCATGTACATTATTAGATTGTTTACTCTAAAAAAAGCTAATAAATTACATTACGATGTAGAAAATATTTTGTTTCGTACCATTCGCAATTCAGTTTTATTAACTCTTTACGCATAACTTCTGTGTCAATGTACAGTTTGTATAATAGCACTGTGGTAAATCACTAAAGAAGTAAGGCTGACAAATCATAGATTATTTATGAGAAAAAAATAAGCGCAGCTGAGAAAAATTCTGCCTCTCAGACTGGTGCGAAAAAGTACGCACAGCTAAAAGTAGGACGAAAAAACAGCACGGAAGTACATGCACAAATAGAAAAAAGTACTGAAGATGTAAATGAACTTCGTGTGACCCCAAACTATGGAGCAAATCTTTTTATTTAACGCCTATTCTGCGGCTTGAGTATAAGTGTTGCTGCTTATTTACTCATGCAGATTCTCAGTTGGTCTCCTGGGACTACTTTGACTCCATTTCCAGATCTTTCCGAACAAAAGGTATCCGAGGTAATAATCGGTAATCGAAACAGGGACTTTCATTTCAGTAAAAAGCCCACGAGCTGGCTGCGCAGACGTCCTGTGACAGACGAAAGTGAATATTTCACGAGCACTTCGGAGCTCAAAAGCTGCCATTAAGAAGAAGGAAAGATATATTTCAGAGCAGAAAACGATTAATAGTCCATTTCATCTGTCACGTTGACAGATGGGTGATTAATGACAGGGCACAGACTTAGATTTGACAAGAAAGAGGAATGAAACAGCTGTGTTCTAGAGTAAGGAAGTTTTCCTGCTATGAGTGGAGACGGAGTAGAGAGAGGGAGGGAGACAGACACAGACAGAGAGAGAGAGAGAGAGAGAGAGAGAGAGAGAGGGGGGGGGGGGGGGAGGGGGGAGAACGAGAGAGGAGAGGAATTGCGATGGGTAGGAAGGGAGGTCATGGAAGGAGAAGACAACAAATGGAAATAATGAGTTGTCGGGCAGCACTAACAGTGAGAGCGCAAAAACCCAGCTTCGTATCGTATGGTACATTTCCTTCCGAAGACGACTGTTATTCTTTAAGTGTGCCCGTTTAAGTAATTGTGATGACTAGGTTTTGACTGCAATTTGTGAGTCGCTGGTACGAAATTGGAGTTTTAGGACAAAGAATATTTCTTTTGGAAAACACCAAGAAGTATCCGAAACAAAGTAGTCAGTAGACGTACAGATCACCATCAACTGTGTATTACGCCATCTGTTCATTAGACACGGTAGACAAGTTTATAATCCGGGCATTATATCGATGACCATAGGTCCGATTCCCCATCTGGCCATGCAGATATAGCTTTTCCGTCGCTTCCCTACATCTGCCAAGTCAGACTTCGACTGAAGATGCTGCGTATGAAACTAGTTCAGACATTGTGACAAGACGACGCCACCACTCGGCTGATCACCCGAGAAGATTTTGTCACTGAAATCCGCCAAGAAAGGCTGCAATCACAGACTCACGATCAATTTGGTAATCAAGCAATCTTCGCTCATTTTATAAACTCATCGCGATTTGAAACATGGCTACCACGAATCCCATTGCAGAGAGATTTGGAGTTTGATTCAGAATACTCGCGTGACTGGGAATGTTACACTTACGCCTCCCTTTGCCTCACTTGTTATAGTTCTGCTGATTGAATTTCTTCTACTATTGGGCTACGAACATACTTGCCGTGTCCAGCCCTGTATTGCACGTTGCTAAACTTGGCCATGGAGGTGGTATTTTCCTGGAGTGCAGCAAGGAACGAGTAAAGTAAAAAACAGGAACTCCACTATCAGACTGAGATCGAGGAACCCGGATACTCCCCATAGTGGTCGCACTCGCTGACCGCGCAATTACAGAGGCAAACATAACAGGAACATTGCGGTGATGCTGTGGGATTTTTCAGCGGTTGTTATTTGTGTACGCTTACTTTACGGAAATGTTTTTGGTCCAGTTCCTCTGCCCGGTGATATTTGCAAACTTTAAATTGTCCAGCTACATTATTTCCGCTTCTCACTCTGCATTGGCTGTACGGACAGTTATAAGTGACCACTGAAAAATACAGAAGAAAACAATGTCCCTGGTCGAATTCCTACCGTAGGCTCGTCTATGGTATTTTGCCTAAACACAGTTACTTCTCCGTCTCAGCTGCTCTGTAATACAAGCTCATACAAGGAAGGGAAATAATATTATTTAAAAATAGTCTCAGATCACAATTCTGTAACGAGATAATATTCTTCGGTTAAATAATCTCACATTTTATATATTCTCTAATTGGTTTAAACTTTGATTGCCAATCCCGCCAATCAACGGAACTTGAAAATATCGATACAATACCATTCTCGTCATCTGACGGGGTATGATTTCTCCCGCTCTTAAATACGAAATCACGTATATTGATGGGCTGTATAGGTACTCACTGTTGCCTAGTCTTCTTAATAAATACTGGAAAACCACAAAGATGGTCGGGTGTCTAAGAATCGGCATACCGACTTCTTCATTGATCTAACTTCAAAGTTTCATTCAGATCACTCTGTAAATTTATCATATTATAACACTTCTCAGACAAAGGGTAGAGTGAAGTTCAGACAGCGCCGTGTAACACGCACGACTCCTTCTCTGACAGTTCACAGGGGCAGATTTTGTGCACCGGCGTGAAGGGCGCGTAAATCACTCTGCTCTGAAGAGCTTCTGACCGCAGCGACCTCTATCGTTATAATTTCTTCTTCCATTTGCAGTTTGGACTTTTCAGTGCTCAGATAATGTTTTACTCAACAGGGATCTTTTCCCGAGTGAAACCCAGTAAAATGTTTCACACTGTCTAGCAAGATAAAACTAATAGATTTTCTTAAGACTTGACAGAAACGCCATTGTGTTCTGAGGGAGCCTTTCCGAAGTTGATTGTGGGTACGCCATTGTGTTCTGAGGGAGCCTTTCCGAAGTTGATTGTGGGTAAAATATTTAAGTTACAATGTTCAAAAGCCACACAACACTTATATTCTTGACTCTAAAACATATTAACATTTCAAAATTATCACTTAAGTTCAAACGGTAGTTAATTTACACATATTCTCGACTCTACAACGTACTAAATTTTCAAAATTATCACTTCAGTTCAAAAGGTAGTTAATTTACACAGATTTTACCAAACTCTGCGTATCACTAGTTTTTATTGCATTTATTCATTTCAAATTATGTACACAAAAGTATAATTAAGAATTTTTTACATCAGATGACATTTTTTTACCACTTTAGACTATCTCAGTTTCCGTCTCCGTAAGAAAACTTCGAAAAACGTATCCCGTTATTCCACAAAGTTTCGAGACTAGATAAATAAAAAGTTGGGAAAAGTTAAATGGTGGTTTTAATGCTTCAGGTGTTATATACAGTCTCTGCCCAGTTGAGTAGAATGCACAGAATGTTCATACAACCATTTGAAACTGTCAGTTAAATCCTTCTTTTGGATATTGTTTCATCTGCGTGTCTTTTTCTCACCTTCCTCGGTATTAGTGGACCATCAGAGACCCATTCTGAACTTTGTCCTATTGTGATAGGTTCATACTGATAACACCAAATCTTGTCACTCTTGACGATTTTTTGCAGAAAACAATTGTCCGTGTTTCCCATTTCAACCAAGTCGCAGCTGGCGTCCACACGTCGTTGTTTTTCTTTGGAAGTCAACGTGTGCGGATCAAACTGTGCTTACACTTTTCTTCAAAACGTTCTGGAGACTGTCCCGAACACTTGATTTAGAGATGTTGCTCCAGTGCGATTTGTGACCCAACAACGTTGACACTCTATGGGCGCACGCCCACTACTTGACACTGCCTGCTCGCATCTGACTGGTCGAATGCACTTGTGTTGTTTACAGTTGTTAGTTCAAACTGCCATCGTAGTTTAAGCGCTACTGTTGCATATATGTCAGAAATAAAATCAGTCCCGAAATTAGTTTGGACGGACTGTATATAATAACTTCTAAAATCCTTACTTCACTTTCTTGAAATTTAGTCAAACGTTACTTCTCTTCATGTACCACAACTTAATGATAGAAAGGTAATAATAGAAATAGTTATTATTAATGTCAAATTATTTTGAATAAATCGTGACGTAATTAAGTTGCACAACGAACTGACCTACCGCTGTAATCAAAATCATTCTGCGGCGCGGACAGAGCGTATGCGCAGAGAGCGATGTAGGGACGCCGTACTTGCTCTTCCACAGTGTGAGCCACGCTTCTGTCTCGTATCGTTTCATTACTTATGAAAGTAGATCATAGCCAAATGTGTAAATTTCCTGATGAATAGTGGCTACGCAACTTTCAGTGCAGGACGCGAAGCGTCACAAATTCTAAATTCATTCCTCCTGCAAAAAGTATTTTTTGTTGATATTAAGTATTTGCTTCTATTTTTATTAGTAAAAATCTTACGAATTTATGCAGGATGTACACAAGTTAGAACATTTACACTGAATAGGAATTCGTGCCAGGACCAGACTTAAATATAAGGGCGTAACAGAAGGCTACCCACAAATCTCTCTCGGTTGCAGGAGGAGTCTTGGGGAACGAAGAGAGGATAAGAAACTACGCCCAGCCACACCTCCACAGAATCATCAAGGAGAGGAAGACAATATCATGGGAACATTTCCTGAATGCCATAAATGTTTCCCTAAATGTTCTTGTAGCTGTAAGTACCGTTCTGTAGAGTTCGGCAGCCTTCTGCAAGTCTATTTATTTGGGGCGAGTTCGGCGATTTGCACGTAGATGATGATAACGCAGACATCTATTCCTGGGTGGAAAAAATCTCTGTTCATGCCGGGAACTGAACCCGGGCGCCTTCGGTTTCCAATCCGTCACGCTGACCGCGCAGCTACTGAGGCAGACGCCAGAGAGCGTTGCGAAAGGACATTTTAATGCTGGAATGCAGACTGGAACTCTTCGGATTTCTAAAGGAAACGTTGGCCTGATTATGGGAAAGAATTTTTCTCGAACCGCTACCAACGCCTACCAGTACCTGGTTTTGCGGCACCACCCGGAGTACTCGCACAAGCTGTTTGGAAATTTAGTTCTTCAGATAACGCAGTTTACGATTATCCATTCTCCATGTAGCAGATGAACTTTGGGGCACGTTACACTGCGGCAGCTCACGATACAAATCTCTTATAACATTTTGCAGCATCACGCAGGGAAAGCTAAGAAGATTCTCATCAAAATCATTAAAATAGTGTGAGAAAAGGGACACATGGAAGGAAAGTATTAATTCTTTTTCCTCGAGCCTTGGAAGGATCAATCTGACCCAAGTACCAAATTTAGTGTTACCGACCCGACAAGTCGTGTAGGTGAGACGCGGGAACACTTGGCTCTTGTAGAAACCTCAATGAAATTTTGACGCCTAGCGTTCTCGGACGCAGCAACCGGCCTAGAGCTACTTACAGTGATTAGACAGAGGAAATCGGTATAGCCACAAAACAATTTCAGTCAGTGTTGATTGAAATAATAGTAATAGGCTATTTTTGATTCTGATAAGGTCAAGAATGCAACTCTGAGGCATATTATATGCGGGTATCATCAGGCCTGCGCTTCCGGGGAAGTCTTCTTCTTTTTTTGTGGGTCTTATTTTTCCCTCGATTTTTTAGATATCTTGTCGATTATTAACATAACAAAGTGTTTTATAACTTTTTCGTCAGAGTCATAAGTGAGACGCTGTTTTTAACAGCTGTAGACAGTATTATGCCACCAGTGTCAGATTCTGGTTCGTCGTTTAGTCTTTCGTCAAGCACACGCCAGTAAGATATGATCCTTAAGAGACTTAAGCATAAAAACAGTTTTTTCGTTTTCTACACAAAAGCAGTGTGCATTGTTTTTAACCGTTCCTGTCGTTTGATTAATCTGCCCGATCGAAGATGGGGGCACCAACTTAAATTATAATAATTCCGGGGTGGTTCTCTGTACACGATTTTCTATTGATACTTACTAGGCTGTCACGTCCGAGTGCCCAGAAAGTCTAATATCACAAAGTAATTGATATTTTAAAGCATTGTAAGCAGACCGAGACGGGATACACCAGTTGTATGGACCCTTAAGTCAATCCCGATTTAATTAAGGTTGCGCAGTGGTTGGATCTACTAGACCATCATATTTGAAGGTATTGGCCGTAGTCCCCTATTGAGCAATTTCGCTGACTACAGAGGCGCTTGACTCCTTATGAGCTACAGAGTAATTTAAAACATGATAGACTGGTGAAAAGAATACACACCAAAAGTGATTTTTAAACACTTATTTTGTAATATTTTAGACGGGCTCCATACTTTTAATATTGTTTGTACCCCAGGATCTGCCTGACTGGTGCCTTCAATGTGCGTAACGCTGAGTTGTACGTGATCCTGAAACGTGTGGATCAGATGAGGTGCGACTCAGAGAAAAAGTTTCACTGATTTTTCAGGTTTTTGAGCACATGTGCACAGCAGAGAAAATGGTCAAGAATAAACATGGTTCCGTTCTCTTGCTACAACAGCAACGGAATGAAAGGGGAGGCTGCTACAAATTGCTAGGTACAGATCCACAAACGCATAAGGAAAAGGATGAATATAATATACAAGCCAAAGAGACTTGTTGGGTTAATACGCTATAAGCCGCGAAATAAACCATAGTTTTGAATAATGTGTTAGGTAAGAACTTTCTCTGTGTCATTTCAACACTCTCTTAATAAAATTTTTCTGTGGCATAGTTTATGCGTAATTTGTTTTATAATATTGTTAACACTGAATTTGAACATCTGAAAGAGCTTACCTCAAAATTAATTTGGAACTTTTGTTCTTCAAAATGTAACAGGGGATAACATTTGTCTCTGTAAATGAAACAAAATAATTATATAGAAGTTCTCCAGATTTACTGAAAATGTCAATGGAAATGTTAGAGGAATACTGGATTACGAAAACGCTCATTCCCTTTGCGTACATACGTGTTACTGATGATGATGTTTGTCCTGCTCACAAGAAGTGGCTGCAGCTGACCACGGTATGCAGTCGTGAGGAACACTGCTCAGATTGGCGTCATGGGCATGCGAACCAGTTTTCTTAAAGCTCCCGTGTGGAGACTATGTACCAGCATCGTGATGGAACAGGATCATGACTGTTGTCTCAGTCATCGCTTCATGGACCCGCACGTCACAGCACATATCTGATCACGATCACGTCGCTGTTCGCTCCCGACTGATTCTGCTGCGAAGCACAACAGTGCTAATTCCGCGTCTACCTCTTACATTTGATTTAATTTTTGTGTCTTTCAAAATGGCTCTGAGCACTATGGGACTCAACTGCTGAGGTCATTAGTCCCCTAGAACTTAGAACTAGTTAAACGTAACTAACATACTGACATCACACACATCCATGCCCGAGGCAGGATTCGAACCTGCGACCGTAGCGGTCTCGCGGTTCCAGACTGCAGCGCCAGAACCGCGCGGCCACTTCGGCCGGCCTGTGTCTTTCCAATCCCCGTTACAAAACAGATTACAGTTTTTTAAAGCATTTCATATTACTAAAGCCCGAATGTAATTATCACAAAGGAATTAAGTTTGATAAATAGCAACAGATATTGGGAAAAGGAAAATCAAATTTTCAGTGATACAGATTAATTCTGTCTTTCTCTGCCAGAAATGGTATCTCATCCAACGTTATCAAGTATAGATCGGCATAACTGTCCAAACCCTCCCCTCTCTCTCTTTTTGCCGGCCGCTGTAGCCGAGCGGTTCTAGGCGCTTCAATCCGGAACCGCGCTGCTGCTACGGTCGCAGGTTCGAATCCTGCCTCGGGCATGGATGTGTGTGATGTCCTTAGTTTAGTCACGTTTAAGTAGTTCTAAGTCTAGGGGACTGATGACCTCAGAAGTTAAGTGCCATAGTGCTTAGATCTAGTTGAATTTGAATCTCTCTTTTTCTTGCCTTTTAAAAAAGGAAGAAAAAGAAAAGAGCGTATGACATGTTTCGGCAGTGAGTCTCCTTTCACAAATATTTAACAATCCACACCACCTGCGTTTTAATGTTGTGCCCACATGACGCCATGAGATACTAAATGCATAACATATTTTCCACACATATTCCGACACAGGCTATTAAGATTCGAAGTTTGTAGAGGCCCTGTTAAACTGAATGAATATTGTACTGCATTGCTGCGACGTGATGTGACTGGGGAACGTGTTCGTCGCTTCTAAAACTTGTTTGATAAAACGTGTGTTATATTTGTAACTGTTATTGGCAGTTATTTGCTATGCATATCAAACCTTGCTCTTTCAAGCTTAATACGTTGTCAAAATGGTTTTCCTGTTTCTCTAGCGCATGTAAATAATTGGTCAGTATATACTTCTCAGATATTCCAAAAAGCTCTAATAAGACCCAACCGTGCAATGACCCGTGTTAACGCTACCGTTTTCGGGACGAGGAGATATTCCGGCCACAACACTAATCCACCCGGCAAATTGACAATGAGGGGCTGATGTGCCAGCCAGCTTGGATGTGGTTTTTAAGCGGATTCCCACAACCCACCAGGTGAATACCAAGTTGGTTCCCACGTTCCGCCTCCTCAGATACAAGCTATTTAGTACCCTTTCTTACACTTTCTCACATAATATACGCTATTCTCAGACAGATTGATACACTGCTTCCGTTCTGTGGTATGAATAGTAGACTGATGACCTTAGCTGTTTGGATTATTTATTCAGCATCAGGAGTTTCCACATCTAATCCTGCACAGTGGGATATGAGAACACTGCTCTTCTTAAATTTTAACAACATTTTTTAAAAATCTTTTCAAGCCATTGAGGTATTTTAACAGGTCAAAATCCGTTTGTATTTCAACAGGTCAAAATACCTCGATTATGATGGTGGTGGTGGTTGTTGGGATGTTTAAGGGGGACTCCTCGATTATGATAAACAGTTTTTCATAAAAGACCATGTTTTGATTACTATCAGTAAATTAAAACATTAGTAAAGATACATAAGTAATTCTCGTAATAGTTTGTCTATACAAAACCCAATTTCAGTTTCAAAATCTTATGATCAAACAGGATCGTTTGGTATACCGGATAATAATATTTTTCCATTTTTATTTCGGCACTTTTCTAGTGACTTCCGTTTTCGTATGTTTTTAGCATTTCCACGCCCTTTCACACAGTTCAATCAATATATTTAAACATTATTTGTAAACGAAAAGAGCCATCAGTTTTTGAAGGACTTAGAACTTCATTTAGATCGACTGATTTATCCACGTAAGTGGCCACTAGCCAAACTTAAAATTATTTGCAACTTAATGTGATTGATAAGACACTTAGTAATTCTGTCGTAGTGTTTGCTCGACAGTGTAAGAATGACGTCAGTATCCAGCAGTGTAAAAAAAAAAACAAAAAAAAAAGAAAAATACCTCAACTGGAGGTGGACAGTGGTGTGGATAATTTTAGGAAGAGTTCAGTTAGTTAGGCCAACGAGTCTCATTCTCGATCATATTAAATATGTTTCGCCTTAACTATTTTACTTGGCATGGCTGAATAAAATAAAGCTGCGACCATAGTTACTGGCACTGCCTTAAGGAAACAGGTCACACTGGAGCCGACCAGGCGAAACAACTACATCAGGAGTATCTGCTGATACAATAAGAACTGTCTCCACAGCGTCGGTGAGTTGTTACAACGCCCAGCCCTGCAGAAAGACCAGAGCTGTAGTATCATCGATGAGGCAGAAAGGCAGAGCTGCTGTGGCGTTGATGACCTGATTGCTTGACGTCCGAGCAGAGCTCTATTGTGGCTTACGTGATGGGAACCGATGCTTCAGCAAAACAAGGACGAGCCAAGCCCCTATAAATACTACTCATTTTTAAACAGGAATAGACAGCCACCAGCTCAGGGGAGGGGTCTACGCCAGTTTACGAGTCAGTATGATCAACTAGCAACCACCTCTGGACTCTACCACTGCTAGCTGCATCTCTTCTGTTGCGTTGAATCTGGTGTTGCTGAGTTAGTAGACTCGAACCGGTGGGCCACCTACGAACCTATTTCAGCCGCTGCCGGCACCCTGCCCTGGTGGTCGGGGCCAAGCAGTCGCCCAGCTGCCGTGGACAGTGCGTGCAAACACCTTGCTGTCTGCCTCCGCTTTCGTGGACAGGCACTGCAGCTGGGAGCCGTTGGTCCACGGCGAGGTTCTGTGTACTCTGGCACGCCCTGCGAGACTGTACCTAGTCTGCGTGGACGCTGGCTGAGGACGGTGTTCGCCCCCTGCGTCAGGACCCTTGCTGAATCACTGGGGTCACTATTCCACCAGCGAGGCGATGCCGCAAGCTGCCAGTGACAAGAGGCCGCTTGCTGATTGCAGCACTTTCTCGCTGGCCGTGTAGGGCTTACGCCTTGGGGACGTTGGCTCCTCCGAGCATTGTCACGACTATTGTAGTTTTCTGAGCAATAAATTAATGTTTCAATAAAGTTCTTTTAATAATGAAACTTCGGGCAGCAACAACGTCTCCAGTCGCTGCTGTACCGCGAACTTGCCCAGGATGGTGGACTTCTGGCTTCCTGCCCCGGCAGCCCAGTTCCACCACCCACTGTAGAGGCCTCTACAAAGAATATGATGACGATACTGACTAACCCAGGTGCAAGATAATAGACAAACATTGCACAAAGTTTTTGTTTGTTATTTATATAGATAAATCACCTCAAAGAGGAAATGTGTCCATGGAGTTGCAACATTGACCAACCAACGACCACAAGTTATGAATATAAACGGGAGTTTTTTGTAAGCTGAACCACGAGACATAAATAGATCTTAAGGTGAGAAAGTCAGATATTTTTTTAGTTCAGTATTGTCGATAAGATTTTGGAGTCACTCACACACCGAATGAGGTGGTGCAGTGGTTAGCACACTGGACTCGCATTCGGGAGGACGATGGTTCAAACCTGCGTTCGGTCACCCTGATTTAAGTTTCCCTTGATTTCCCTAAATCTCTTCAGGTAAATGCCGGGATGGTTCCTTTGAAAGGGCACGGCCGACTTCCTTCCTTAATCCGATGGGACCGATGACCTCACTATTTGGCCACCCCCACAAATCAACCAACCAACCAAGTCACTCACAGTATCAAATATTTAGGTGTGACCGTCAGTACTAAGGTTACCTAATCATCGGGTTCATTTGGATTCCACACGGTTTTGAATACTCTATTTCAACTGTTGGGTGTGAATTTACGAAACAATAAGAAAAAGCCGATTTTAGCACTTAGAGGTGAAGTTGTTGTTTTGAGATGTCAAATGTCGATTCCCAGCGCGGTCAGGGATTTTCTCTGCCTCGTGATGACTGGGTGTTGTGTGATGTCCTTACGTAGTTCTTCTAAGTTCTAGGGGACTGATGACCATAGCTGTTAAGTCCCATAGTGCTCAGAGCCATTTTTTTTTGTCAAATGTCATCTGGCGGACTGAAATTGAAACTGGGTGTAAATTGGGAGAGATAAAAGTAGGTTGACAGTACTTCAGGCAATCGTCGGCTGTCGTGGCACTGCACATTGATTTTCAACTTCGCTCCCCGAGAGTAGCGTACCGCGCATCGAGTCGGCTCCCTAACGGGATGGCGCAGTGGTTAGCACACTGGATTCGCATTCGGGAGGACGACGGTTCAAACCCACATCCGCCCATCCAGATTCAGGATTTCCGGGATTTCCCTAAATCGCTTCAAGCAAATGCCGGGATGTTTCCCTTGAAAGCCCACGACCGATTTCCTTCCACATCCTTGACACCATCCGAGCTTGTGCTCCGTCCCTAACGACCTCGATGTCGACGGGACGTTAAACCCAATCTTCCTTCCTTTGGAGTCGGTCGTGGCGTCATCAGTGATATAAGCTGTTGCCAGTGTATCGATCATTCCGAATGCGCATAAAAATCCCTGTAAATTCACTAATTCAGAGAAAATTACCTGCATGATTTTTCATTTCTACGAGAAGGAAGAACTGTGTATAAGGCAGAACGGTTGATGCAGGCAAGTCTCAAATACAAATAAATACAGTTATGTAATAGAAAACAACGCATGCAGAGCCATCAGCTTTGCATACAGCGTCCATGCATTACCGGTATTTTATATATAGCTTATTTGTAATCACGTTTTAAATTTGAAATGGTTCAAATGGCTCTGAGCACTATGGGACTTAACATCTATGGTCATCAGTCCCCTAGAACTTAGAGCTACTTAAACCTAACTAACCTAAGGACAGCACACAACACCCAGCCATCACGAGGCAGAGAAAATCCCTGACCCCGCCGGGAATCGAACCCGGGAACCCGGGCGTGGGAAGCGAGAACGCTACCGCACGACCACGAGATGCGGGCTACGTTTTAAATTTATTTACTTCCAAGTATTTCTTCTCTGTATCACATAGCAGGAGGTCAGATATTGTGCATTGTACTATGGTAACATCAAATCCAAGAAAGAGTTACTTAAAAAAGATTCGAGGAAACAATAAATGTGCTTTTCTAACAAAATAAGTCATTATGGCTCACTTAAAGATTGTTTGTAATATACACTTGTTTTTTTATTTGGAAACATGGTACTCCTATTTCAGAAGAATGGGAGATGGAACGACTTGATGGAGCAAGTAGTGTGTTAGATAGGTGCCAGACGGTGATTCGCCAGAAAAATTTCGAGAAAGCTATATGAATAAGATCGCTGGTAGAACTATTGTACTCATTCTGATATGCAGGGTTGGCCACAAGTCACGATAGAAAAGTATTCAAGTAACTTCCGCGTTTGCATGGATTTGGATATGAACTATAGGTCTCTACAGTACGTCTATATTCTGGTAGAGGTCATTCCAATTACGACAATACAGACGATAATCGCCACACGTAAAATTAAAACAATGCAGTTAGTTAATTAGTTAGTTACATGTTCCATAGATCATTTGAATGATTCTTTAATCGAAATGGCGTGGAATGAGTCAGTTTACAGGATATGGATACGAGATTAGTGTTAACATTTATTAACGCATTATCATTTATACTCATGCAGCTACACCCAAAAACATTTATTTTTAATGGCTACCAGTTTTTAAGCAGAAATTCTTCAGTGGAATAGAAATGTTTTTAAGTTAGATTTAGAGCCTGCTTCTCTACCTGTCAGAAATTTTATTGGGCAGTTGGTCGTAAAGTTTTAATGCTGCGTATTGAACTCTTCTCTGAGCCAGTGACAGCTTTAGCTGTAGGTAACAAAGATCATTTTTCCCTCTAGTGTTGTAGGTATGTATATAAATGCTCTTCCCAAACTGTGATGGATTATTTATGACGAATTGCATCAGCAAAAATATGTGTTGTGACAGCGCCACTCTGTGAAAATACGCCATGTGATCGTGTTGATTTGCTTATGGTTCTGTCGAATGCTACAGTATGTGATCGTGTTCTGTTTTCTTACGATGACAGTACTGTTGTAAAAATTTGTGTTATAATGTAGGATACAAGCAGATCAACAAACGAAGAACGTCGTCTCCTTAGCGTATCGGTGCATGAATAAGAACGAACGGGTGAGAAATATGACGAAATTATTGAAAACTTTTCTAATCGCTGCAAGAATGAAGGCCCAGCGGAGGCTAGTCTTTGCAACTGGGGCTGTGACATATACGCTATGCAATGGAAGACCGAAGAAATATGACAATGATAATGAAGTCACTGGTCGCTGAAATGCATCATTGTTATGCTCGCCATAAAAATTGACAAGTAAGCGATCGGCGGAGCAGAACATTAGAAAACTCCATCCGTCGTTGCATGATGAAAAGTTATCGTTCATTTCGATCCGGCAGTATCAATGTATTAAGTGGCCATGATATGAATACACGGCGTTATTCTTGCGAACGGTTACTTGCAGCCTCTTCGACATTTACGGCTCGCCAAAATGTTACGATGATAGATGAGTGTGCTGCGTATCTTAGATCTCGGTCTCGAAATTTTTATATCTGGGCGAAAGGCAACTCTCACTGTCATGAAGAAATTAACCAACACCATCCTTAGGTACGCTATGGGCCGGTGTTACCGGTGACCTTATCATGGGGCGTATTTCGTCGATAAGCCTGCTACAGAGGCATCGTATCTCCATATGATATCTCGCTGGCTGTTACGTGAATTCGACAAAGGTGGCCTCTTGAACGAAGTTTTTACGCAACAAGTAGCCTCCCCTAGACAATACTGGACTCTTGTAGGAGACTGGTTGGACAAACAGTTTCTGTTATAGGCTGGACGTGGAGAGCCTCTAATATGGCCGCCCAGAAGCCTCGACCTAACAACGTGCGGTAATCGGCTGTGGTCCTTTCTAAAGGAAAACATTTGCTAAACTCGTATGATTTCCGTTGAAGAGCTGAAAGAAGAGATTATCCGTACCCTGGGAATGATCACTCACGAAACGCTGCGCCGGGAAGCAGACGCACGTGGCAACAAATCCAATTCTGCACCGAGAAAATGGTCATCATACACAGAGAGCTTGAAATATGCAGGAAGTAAGTAAGAACATTTGTTTCTGTATTATTCCATTTTTGCATGTATCTTTTTTGTTAAATACAAGTTCTGCTAGGGCTAGGAAATCGTTCCATGTCCTACATCCACATCTACATCTACATGGTTACTCTGCAATTCACACTTAAGTGCCTGGCAGAGGGTTCATCGAACCATTTTCATACTACTACTCTACCATTCCACTCTCGAATGGCGCGTGGGAAAAAGGAACAACTAAATCTTTCCGTTCGAGCTCTGATTTCTCTTATTTTATTATGATCATTTCTCCCTACGTAGGTGGATCTCAACAAAATATTTTCGCATTCGGAAGAGAAAGTTGGTGATTGAAATTTCGTAAATAGATCTCGCAGGAAAGAAAACCGCTTTTGTTTCAGTGAGTGCCACCCCAACTCGCGTATCATATCAGTGACACTCTCACCCCTATTGTACAATAACACGAAACGAGCTGCCCTTCTTTGCACTTTTTCGATGTCCTCCGTCAATCCTACCTGGTAAGGATCCCACACAGCGCAGCAATATTCCAGCAGAGGACGGACAAGTGTATTGTAGGCTGCCTCTTTAGTGGGTTTGTCGCATCTTGTAAGTGTTCTGCCAACAAAGCGCAGTCTTTGTTTCGCCTTCCCCACAATATTATCTATGTGATCTTTGCAATTTAAGTTGCTCGTAACTGTAATTCCTAGGTTTTTAGTCGAACTGGCAGCCCTTAGATTTGTGCGATTTATCGTATACCCAAAATTTATCGGATTTCTTTTGCTTTTGCTTTTCGTGTTGCTTCTTGTTTCGAAACAATAACGTTAAACACTTCCGATCGTGGCTTCCGGCCCGCCCTGAACATATCGTTGCTTTTACCACATAAGATTTATTGAGGCGATGGAGAAGAGTTGTACAACCCTCCTAGTAAACTTGAAGAAGAGACGAGATGCAGTAGTAATAGCACTGTGTCGCACGAGAAAATTAACTCTTAAAACATCATATTACTGCCTTAATTCAGAGATAAATCGAAAAACGTGTACCTACATGCTATTATTTAAAGATATCATGATATAATTAGAGAGATTACCGCACTAGTGAGAAACTTAAAGATATTGTTCGTCCCGCTCAATAATCCTAAAGAAAACACAAAAGGGATAAATGGTGCAGGAAGATAAATGATATGCAGCATATGGTGGCAAGGGGGGAGATCGGTATGAATTAACTGCAGGACAGTTGTGGTAATCATCACTCATGAGACCAACGACGAAATAAAACTGTACAATTTTTTCTTCCATTAACAGTTTAAAAAAAATGGCTTTGAGCACCATGGGGCTTACCTTCTGAGGTCATCAGTCCCCTATAACTTAGAACTACTTAAACCTAACTAACCTAAGGACATCACACACATCCATGCCGGAGGCAGGATTCGAACCTGCGACTATAGCGGTCGCGCGGTTCAGACTGTAGCGCCTAGAACCGCTCGGCCACTCCGGCCGGCCCATTATAAAGTTCAATTCATTGAACAATCACAATGGCTGTCACGAGTAATAGTACTTTCTTTAAAATTTGGTTATTGTGTTGCATGTAGTATTATACTAGGAATAAAATTAAATGCATATTTCCATTTTTTTACAGCGTATGTACTTATGTACATTTAAAATAGCTATGGATATTGATTTGGCTTTGATTTGGCTTGTAACAAACATATATCTTTTAAGTTTATATTTACGTGCACGTTTTTCCCCATAAGTAAATCGATAGTAGATGTATGACAGACTCTGAGTTACCTCTTCCTTTGCTTTCTCAGCTTTCTTTTCTCAGTAGCTGGTTCATTTCTAGTTAGCGGGAAATGGGATTACCACCGTAGATTTGTCGACTTACGCTTGGATCCCTCTAAGCTCAACAATCGATCAGTGGGATCATTTAATTTCGTGAGATGCCTCAAAAGTTGCCAACCTACCAGATAGCCCGCGCACCGTTTCTTGGACGCCAGATTACCAAAGCAGACAGTTTTTCTTTCCTCAGCATCAGAACAATATTCTTGATAATAACACTTGATTTGCTATGGGCACAATTTTCTGCCCAATGAAAAGTCTTGGTAGAATTATGAGATGTTATTGGAATGTGAATTAATTTTTGTATTCACTTCAGCTAAATAAAAAATAGATAAATACAGACGGAGGTAGTCACTGAAAATTATGTAGGAATAATATATTGCACGGGTGACATGGAGACACCTTCATTTATGTTAATCTATTCATTTATCAAGTACTGCTAGTATTGTTAATGTTATTGTTTGGAAGAACCCTTTGCCCTCTTTAAGTACGCCAGGTAATGAAGAGCCCAAAATATGAACTGCATTCCACTTTCTCAGACAGTGGCGTTGTCTATCTTCGGGCTGTCCCTCACCATCGCAGTGTCCCATCTCTTTAAAGAGACTTGCAGGGGTTGTCATTGATGTCTCTTTCTTTGAGCATGCGCTCGCTTCTAAAAAAGAAAATAAGGTATGGTGGCATCAAGACAGAAGCAGCGACACAAAATGCTTCGTAGGGTGTCTTTCCTCCAACTTCTCTCATAGCACAGGAATTGCAAGCGCACAGTGAGCTTAAGCTGTAAGCTGCCTATTGTAATGCGATCGCCCGCTCTCTTCGCCTGTAACATCTTTATTGCCTCACAAAAGACAACCCTCTCTCTATAATTATGCTTAGAGCAACCAATTTTCATAAGATTATACAGAAATTTAATAATATATTATACAGTAATCTGATGCAAACAATACCGTATTGCCGGCCGGTGTGGCCGAGCGGTTCTAGGCGCTTCAGTCTGGAACCGCGCGACCGCTACGGTCGCAGGTTCGAATCCTGCCTCGGGCATGGATGTGTGTGATGTCCTTAGGTTCGTTAGGTTTAAGTAGTTCTAAGTTCTAGAGGACTCATGACCTCAGCAGCCATTTGAACCAATACCGTATTAAGCAAATAAATGGCTCTGTTAATTAAAATGCGTCCGAAGTTACATTGAAAAGTTCCGATACCAGGCTATCGACAGGATTCTCAAGTCTCTCTTTGGGGAACTACACTGTTGAAGATTCTGAAAGTTAAATATTCTGCCAGAAGAAATTTAGTACACCCTTCTAGAAGTTTCCTATTCAATCAAGATTTATTGTTGGAACAGAGCATTTACCGATCAATAGCACAAGCGTTCCTGAAGAACCAGGTATCGACCCATGGTGAAACACCCATATTAATATGTGATGTAGCCTTCACTGGCGGCAATGCAGGCGTTGACACTGCCACCCAGTCGGTCGTACATATGCCGAATACTGTCCTGGGATACGTTATGGCACGCCTGCTCGACGCGTTCACGTAGTCCTGTAAGAACTGTTGGTCGGCAAGTGGCATGATTCACTTCTTCTCCCATCATATCCGGCACGTGCTCGGCTGGGAGAAAGTCCGGAGATCGTGCTGGCCAGGGTAGTTGCTGCACGTCCTGCGGAGCACGTTGGGTGTCACGGGCAATGTCTGGGTAAGCATTATCCTGTTGGAACAACACATCACCTTCCTGTTGCAAGAACGGCAGATGAACGGGCCTAACAACGTTGTGCACGTGCCGAGCGCTGGTTAGCACCCCCTTCCAAGACACCAAAGGTGTACGGGAGTTGTAGCTTATAGCAGCCCAGACCCTAAGACCTGTGATGGGGCCAGTGTCTTGGATGAATGCACTCTATGGGACAGCGCTCTGTTCCACGTCGTACGCACAAACGACCATCGCTTAGGTGCACGCAGAATCTACTTTCATCGCTGAAGATCACGGCGCTCCATTCCATATTCCAAGTGATCCTATGACGGCACTAGTCGGGCGGTGCACGCCGATGCTGTGGCATGACTGGAAGACGGGCAAGGTGTGGGTGCCTGTACTCCTACTGTACACTAGACGCAGCAAGTCTAATTTTGTGAGACAAATCTCCGAAATAACCATCTCGCCATTCGGAAGATCAAAGTTTGACCCTTTTCAAACTCGCTCAGTTGGCTGCAGGAAGCACTGGTGCATCTCCATGGCATGGTTACCTGCGTGCTTCGTACATCAACATCACAATGAGCCTTCTGGTTGTGAGCCGGCCGCGGTGGTCTAGCGGTTCTGGTGCTGCAGTCCGGAACCGCGGGACTGCTACGGTCGCAGGTTCGAATCCTGCCTCGGGCATGGGTGTGTGTGATGTCCTTAGGTTAGTTAGGTTTAAGTAGTTCTAAGTTCTAGGGGACTTATGACCTAAGATGTTGAGTCCCATAGTGCTCAGAGCCATTTGAACCATTATTTTTTCTTCTGGTTGTGAGCATTCCCTATTAAAGTGTAGGCACAGATGTCACTATGGTAGCTACGCCACAGCACTACTTTTGCCGGACGACGTTGAAACCATTATCAGTACATCTACTATCCTCCAGGCAACATATGCCGTCATCGGATTAAAATTGACATTGTCTTTCCAGTTATACTATTTTTTTTTCATTTTTTCCGGCGGTGTAGAATACGAGAGTCCTGGAATCAGACTGAAACTAAGATGCGATGAGGGCTGTAACATTTGGATTAAGGTACTAATTAACTTACATGGGAAAAAAGGACGATGATGATGGTACAGAAATATGCATTCCAATTACGTGTTGTGACAGTGCAATTAAAATGCCTATTTCCTTGACAAGGTACCTATATGACGACCGCGGGTGAACACCATTTATTATTCTTACTGCTTTTGGGCAGTGAGTACTTTCTTTCTAAATTTTGAGTGATCCTAGGAAATTAGTCCATAAAGAATTATTGAGTGTAAATATGCCAAATACGCCAGGAGGTAGATTCGTTTGTTTCCAAGGGTAGTAATTATACGAAGAGCAGAAGTAGTTAAGCTTAATTGTTTGAGTAGCTTAGTACTACGCTCCATTCAGTTCAAGTTTTTCATCAACATGTAAAACCAAAATCTGGAGCGTTCTTCCCCATGTACTGACTATTGTTCATCAGCTGACTCTGTTTGTTGTACTAATATAGTGTGTTTCTCAAAATTTAGGGACAGTCAATGTCAATATATATATAATATATATATATATATATATATATATATATATATTCCCAATTTTTTTAGATGTAGTGGACAGTAGAGTTCTTTGTTTCAATCGCCACAATGTAGAGACAGATACGAAGACTGACTATAGGTGTAGCTCCAAGGTCATTTATTCCTTCTTGTATGGACAGAAAGAATTGGTAAAAAATTACGATCAGTCTGGAGACTGATGTTTGGTAAATCCCACAGTTCCATTTAAAAATAGACAGGCTGTGGCACTGAGAGCACTTCCATATTTTGTTATTATTTGTACTGATTATCACAAGACATATAGCACGTAAATTTGACAAGAACTTGTTGAGAGTTCAGACAAAGCTTCATATTTGCAGTCATCATGACGTCATCCTGAAAAAAATAACAAAAATTAATCGTCAAACACTTAAATACACTGTTCTTTCGACCACATTTGAACGCCCTGGTTGCCTCAGCAGCTGCTGGCCCGTGGTTGTTTACACAAGTAAACCGACGAACATGGAAAGTCTTACGTCATGAAGCAGCAGTACGATTTTTATCAAACGTTGCTGGTATGTTTTTCACACTGTTCGTGTTGGGTGGTTAAGCTTTCATTCCATTCGGAAATGAAGTACATTATCAGCGTCAGTATGAGGCGTGACCCTCACGAGCACGAATACGCTCTTGTAATCGTATTGGTATGGAAGAAAGCAGCCTCCTGATTTCATCTTGAGGAATGTCTTGTCATGCCTGAAACACATGCTATGTCAGTTTACGACGGCTGCTGGTTGACGGCTAGTATAAAAGTATACGTCTTCCGATCACTTTCCAGAGATGCTCAGTGGATAACAAATAGCAGACCGGACCGGCCAGTCTACGAACCGTACACATCTCAACGAGTATGAACTGCAGTGTTGTCTCTAGCATTATTCTGCTTTGCTGTACTGGGTGTCCTGGCTAGAGGTAGACTCAAAAAAATCTTTATAACCAAAGAACTCCACATTTTATGTTGTATGGTAAATAGGCAATCGATAGAGACACTCTTCAATATGTGATTCTCACCATATCATGGACTGTGCTGCGCTCCATTGACAGGGCACGCCTATCTCTACATGTTGGTGAACTATGCAGTTCCGCAGATACCTCCCGACGTCATTTCCCAGCAGGATCCTGGCCCCTCCCCAGTATTAAGGGGATATTACCACATTTCTCCACAAGGCGTTTCAAGATCGTCGGACTGGAAAGAAGGGGAAGGGGAGTTGGCATTGCATGGCCCCTCGGTCTACGGATCTGACCCCACTGGATTTCTGTGCATGGGGCTTATGAAGGGCATAGTTTACAGATCAAGGGTTCGAAATCTGGTATATCTGAGACAACGGATCTGTATCGTAGCAAAAGCTGTAATACCTGTAATGCTTGTGAACATGTGGCGAGAAACAGAGTATCATTTCCATATCTGTCGAGCTCCAAACGGTTCCTACTCTGAACTGTACCAACACGCATAAAAATGTTTGAGATCCTGTGCACAATGTTGTTCAAATAAAATTATAAAACTTAATAGGTAGTGAAATATAAACTAATGATTTGTACACCTCTAGCCCAGACCCACGTATTTGCCATTTAAGTACCCTGGTAATGAGTATGACAAAGGGCTTTACTATTCTTGCCACATATTGGCCAGCGCTCAGCCTACAGTATTACCAAAACAGTTCTTCCCATATTTTATGGGTCTCAATAACCGCTGCTTCCCGTAACTTTTCTGCAGGTCGTCTACGAATCCGTTGGCGTCGGTATGACCGCCACAAACAGAAGCGAGGCTCGTCGCAGAGTACCACAAGATACCACTCAATGTCCTAATTTACTCCTCCCCTAAATCAAGATTGTCTCTGTTGTTTGTTGAATCCTCCCCTAAGTCAAGCTTGTCTCTGTTGCCTGTGATGGTAGCAGCGGTTAACGACAGCTGAAAACTTGAGATCTCAATTCAGTTTTCAGTAATCTATTCCCGACGGTCCGTGGTGAGACACTATCTGGAACCTCTACTTGGATTTTAGCTGTTGTCAGCAGTCTGTTCGTGGAAGCAAGTCGAAGAGTCCTACGATATTCTCATGGTGTAGCCTTTCGCGAGAGAGCCGTGCCTACTCTTCTTATCACACTGTTCTCCTGAGTCCATCTCGTCAGCACTCGTTGTGAAGCTATTGCACAGCAGCCGGCTGTCTGTGCGACCTGTTGATATGATTGTCTCAAAGTCTGAAATATGGCTAAAAGGTACAAGTGCACGTCCTGTGGGCATGAAGTGTTGCGATCTCCATCTGAAAATTCCTAGTAACGTTAGATACAATTAATAGCCTTCATATATTCGCACCATTCTTCGTATGTGGGATCAGCTTATCTTAGTTCTAAAGATACTTAAAATAAGATCACGTAAGGATGATATTTTAATCAACATTTTCCATAACCATGGAAATACTAAAGTATTAGTTTGATATAGTTCTGTCAAGATGTTCGTAGTGCCTACATCTACATAATTACTCTCCAATTCACAATTAAATACGTGGCAGAGGGATCGTCGAACCACCTTCAAGCTATTTCTCAACAGTTACGCTCTCTGAGCGCGGGAAAAACGATCACTTAAATCTTTCTGTGCGAGCTCTGATTTCTCTTATTCTATGATGATCATTTCTTGCTGTGTAGGTGGGAGCCAACAGAATATTTTCGCATTCGGAGGAGAAAGTTGGTGGTTTCACGAGAAAATTCTGCTGCAACGAAAAACGCATTTGTTTTAAATGCCTGCCACCCTAATTCACGCATCATGTCCGTTACACTCTCTCGCCTATTTCCCGATAATACATCAGCTGCCCAACTGTAAACTGTTTCTATGTCCTCGGTCAGTAACATCTGATGTGGATCCCACACCACCCAGCAACACTCTAGAAGAGGGCAGACAAGCATGGCGTACGCAGTCTCTTTAGTCGATCTGTTGCAGTTTCTAAGTATTCTACCAGTAAATCGCAGTCTTTGGTTTGCTTTACCCGCAACATTATCTATATGATCCTTCCAACCAAAGTTATTCGTAACTGTAATCACTAAGTATTTAGTTAAATTTACAGCCTTTAGATTTGTGCGATTTATCGTGTGACCAAAATTTAGCGGATTTCTTTCAGTACTCATGTCGATAACTTCACACTTTTCATTATTTAGAGTCGATTGTCACTTTTTGCACCATACAAATATCTTGTCTTAATCAGCAGAGAACCTATAACACTTCCTTGAGGAACGCCAGATATTACTTCTGTTTTACTCGATGACTTTCCGTCAAATACTACCAACTGTGGCTCTTCCATTTCTGTACGTGTATATTTACAGGGATAAATCACCCATTCTGGATGATCAGGTCAATACCATGGTACAATTATTGTTTCCTAACTGTGATACTGTGTTCCAAGACGACAGTACTCTTGTTCACACAGCTCACATCGTTCAGGACTGGTTCTGTGAGCGCGAGGGTCAATCGCCACTTCTCCCCTGGCTATGTCACAAGATCTGAACGTTATTGAGCCTATGTGTTCTACTTTGGAGAAAAGAGTGAGTTGTCGCTATCCACCTCCATCGTAGTTGCCTGAACTTGCCCCTGTTGTGCAGTATTCCTTTGAGAATCATATAGGTCGCTAAATTATCCATTCTGAGACTGTTGGAAGCTGTTTTGAATGCCAGTTGGTTTCCTACTCCATATTAGGAATGGAAATGTGTTGTGTTTCTAGTGTTTCAAATATTTTTGTCCAACATTTCTGCACTATCCCTTTAACGGCCGATTGTACTTGACGTTGAGACAGTCGTAATATTTACGTTCTTGCACGTCAGTAAATTATGTGCTGCCTCCTATACAGTTTTCGATGCCTCTGAAATTGTTATTAGCATATTCTCTGGCTGATTGCGATATTGGTAAAATACTTCTTCGTGTGGTGAAGAGTAACTAAATGAGGGTTACTTATTGCACATGAACAATCCACAAGTTGCCAATTCCTGTATTTTAAAGTTATTTCAAGGCTTCATAGGTATCTGCGAAAAGGTAAAAATGGAAGTCCACTGTTTTCCCTACACAAACATTGTCACAGACAATGGCAAACAGATGACTAACAGCTCCAGCGAGTGATATCCTGAAAATGATATCAATAGCTGAGGACAGTGCGATTTATCGCTGAATATGATAGTATTATCTATTCTGACGAACCCATCGCCAATAATGCATTGTAAAACAGAACATACTTGCGTATAAATTACTCTCTTTGCAATGCTCTGAATGTCTCAAGACAACTAGTCAGATATTACATGTTTTATTCAGGGAAAAAGCTGAATTTTTCCGTTTCACTAGAAAATGATATCTATTCTGTGTGCTGTACAAACGTACTCGTTTTAAATTAATAATCTTTAAAATTAATATATATATATATATATATATATATATATATATATATATATATATATATATATATATATTCTCGTCTAAATGCTTCTATTACAGTACGCGACATCGCTGTTTGTATCAGCTTTCTCATGGCTCCGATAGATTTGTAGAAATTAACATGAATTGAGGACATTTCTGCAAAGGCGTAACGGTGTATTTAGACCTAAAACAATGTGCGGTAGCTTTATAGACTTATAACAAAAACCTATCAAAGGAACGGTCTGAACATCTTTGTGGCTGCTAATAAGGTTGTTCTCTGATTACTCAACATAAACTCCGAAATTAGACGTTTCTCATAGTACAGCTCATGGATATATTTAACCTGTGTGCTGGGTTATAGGTTATTTTTAAAGAAAAGAAACATTTTTTTGTTTTTGCGGCAAAAACGGAAAATTCTGTTAAAATGTTCTCCATGTCCCAACAAAATAAATATTTAATAAGTGACAATAGCTGTCTAAAATTTGTACCCGTCAGTACGATAAATTTAGACCTTACAGCAACGCGACTGAATCCAATCTTCACCTCAAAACAGTTAAGTTGATTTTCCACCAAGCTTACAGCAGTCACTCTCTTGCACATATATTGTCTATGGCTGTTGAAAAGTGCAGGATTTAGGGTATGGTACAAAGGAAAATTACTACTTAAGTGCCACAGACAGGCGGCGGCCCTAGAGGTTAACTCTGTCAATAGACTCGCTTACGTGTATTAACAGACGCGACCTTATATCTGTTTTGGTTAGGCTATAAATAGTGTGGTAACATTTAGACTCGGGGGTTACGAATCAGATTACAAGATGAAAAACATTAGTTTGGTATCCAGCCTGTTGTAGGACTTTTATGCGCTACTTAATTTAAGTAGAAACGTATGGTGAATGTGAAGACTTTCAAAACGCACCGAGGTTAGGATTACGTGGCAGAATTTTAGGCCTCTATCTAACTTGCTGCATGAGCTGGTAGTCAGGTGGGAAAAACGAGTCATGCCACGTCCTGTACGAACATGCATATGACGAGTAAAGCATTGCAGTATTCCGATTTCACGTGAAGTTGTAGATCCTCTGTGACTAGCTGAGTTAGCTTCTTCTCTGATTAAAGTACAGCAAGAGCATCCCACTACCAACATTACATTCAAGATAATGCACAATAAGTTTCGGATTCCTCCATAAACTGCAGACCTTATGTGACTAAGTGGGTGACCCATTTGTGGGAAGGTTAGAGCATACCACTCCGACAATTCTTTTGTCAATGAAGCACTGTTGTTTTCAGATTATCCTTAGTGAAAATATTATTTATAAACGGTATCTCTGTGTGGACGCTATCAGCACTTAAAAATGAACTTTCTCGGTCTTAAGTGCTTTCTCACTGATACGATGTTTCATGACAAACCAAGACTGCGTTACAAGCAAACAGCGGACTTCGTGCGGCATGATTGAACCCATGTGTTTAACAAGTCCATCATACGTTGAAGTTCCTGGCACAGTAGCGCCGAACAAAAAGGAATAATCAGCTGAATGTATTAGTAGTAGAAGTAGTAGTAGTAGTTTTGTAGGACAGAAATAATAATTGGTATGTACTGGTCCCTATTATCTCTTCGAATCTGTAGACGTCTGGCAGATTAGTCGCTTCTCTAGAGCATGCTGAATTGTGT
The DNA here is from genome assembly GCF_023864275.1 of Schistocerca cancellata. Classification (NCBI taxonomy): domain Eukaryota; kingdom Metazoa; phylum Arthropoda; class Insecta; order Orthoptera; family Acrididae; genus Schistocerca; species Schistocerca cancellata. Next base: position 343,396,451 of record NC_064629.1, on the reverse strand, counting down.
AACTGACATACATTAAATTTTTAATTGTATGCTCTTGCAAATGAGTGCATTCTTTCTCGTTAAAAAGTTTAAGCATTCAGGGGAAGTCCCCTGCAAAAATAGTATGATTGCCAAATAGCACTGAGGAAGTTTGAGCACTTCTGCTGAACATGTCAGAAATTTGCACTGAAGTATCACATAGATGAATCCACTCATCCAATGATAATGTCCCTTTCGTGTCACTTCACTGAGGATTTTCGAAAACAAGCGCTGGACAGAACCCAAGATCCGCCATCAAAACTGTACATTGAATTCAACAGCATTATATTCACAGTGGGTGGCTGTGAAGTTTTGCCTCACTCGCACGAAAAAATACCAATTATAAGTTGCACGTATCAGTGCTCCGATGTATCAGGTAGCATTGATCTCTCCTCCAACACATCATGGAGGTGTTGCACTGTGAAAAGGAAAACTGTAGTTGTTTGTGAAAACATGTACACAGTTAATAATTAATAATAATAATAATAATAATAATAATAATAATAATAGCTAATCCGTCTGGGCGTTGCCAAAAATAACCTCTATATACCATATCTTGCATTTGCAGACGGCTTGGCGATACTAACACAGGATGAGCAGACTTCAGTCAAACAGCTGGAAATACTTAGAGAATGTGAGAAAACTGAATTCTTTTGTTCAGAAACAGCAAATGCAAGCTTGAAACAAAATTTGGTAAAATTAACTGGGTTCCATACTTTAAATACGTTGGAGAATTCATCGAACCGACAGGTATTGAAAAAATCTCAGAGCAACATCGCCTCCAAAAATTAAAAAATGATTAGGGTTAACGCAAAACCTCTACAACAGAAAATCAGTGTCAAGAGGGGCAAAAATTCGACACTACAGTACTGTTATAAAACCAGAAAGCCTCTGCACAAGTGAAACACTGGCCCTTAAGAGAAAACAACAATCTGAAGACATCAAAAAAGAAGAGAGGAAGATCATCAGGAAAATTCTAGGAGCAAGACATACCTAAGACGGTTATAGGCTACAACCAATTAAAACAACAGAAAAGTTTTCAAACATCGAAACTGATATTAGGAAAAGGCGAATGAAATTCTTTGGTCTTCTCAGCTGACTACCAGAAAAGCGATTGACGAAGAGAATAATAGATTATATAACCTCACTTAAGAATTTCACACCTTGGCTAGATTAAATTCGAAAGGACCTAAATAATTCAAACATAAGACCAGCCGACATTCTAGAAAGAGGGATCTTCAGAAACAAATTAGACAAATGGGAAGTTACATCAGAGCAACGAAGAGAAAAACAGTACAGACCAAAGTGATCGGATGAGCGTAAACAAGCCTTTTCGGAAAGAATGAAAGCCTACTGGAAGAACAAGAAGAACCCAAAGAAAAATTTATTGAATTATTTGCTTAACGTCTTCCATTTCTAGGGAGAATTCGCCAATAATAATAATAATAATAATAATAATAATAACACAATGAGAGGGCTTAATATTTACATTCAACTGTTTCAGTCAGTTTTTTTATTCTGTCTGGAGGTGATAGCAAATCACTGATGATGCTTAATGATGATCCTTTCGCAATGGCGTACAGTGTGCGACTGATGGTTGACATGCCTGGATGAGTGGTGGGATAAGCGACTGAACTGCCATGGAAATTGGAACTACTGTTTTGTACTGGTACTGGGGGAAAAGCCCTTCACAGCCCTTTGTGTGACGTAAATTATGTTAACTGGGTAATAAATTATAGATGGGGCTTCACTGAAAGCCACTGGTTATAAATTACACTAATCAATTAGATCCGCATACTTAGATAAATCTGGCGACCATGCAGGCTGTGCCACCATTCCTGACCAGCAGGATAATGCCTTCCATTTATACCTCAGCGAATTGGCCTAGAACGGTCGAGAAGATGAGTGGGGGAGGGGATCATCTTGACCTTGTAGAGAGATCGTGCAACAATGCAGACTGCACTGAAATGTATACAGCCCCACTACTGGAGTGTCTTCAAGTTGGGCATCTATTAACTTCGAATAAAATGTGTTTTTCTAAAAAATTAATTTTTCTTGTTTACCCCAAAAGTTTTCAGTCGGTGCAGTTTTGTACATTTGCAGGGAAATGTCTTCTTACAAGCCCATTATGTCTGTCTGAAATGAAGGCTTTGTAAAATTAAACAACTCTGCAGCCTCATTAGTCCATTTCCCTCCTCAGAAACTTCACATGGCGATTTTAAGAACTGTAACAGCTTCTCTATTTTTGCAATGTCTTAAAATATTTATACAAGTTTCTTGCCAACATTTGATATAAAACAAAAAAAAATACTGCAGTGCGTATTTAGGAATTCTTTTTATATTCAAGTGTTGTTGGAAAATGAATAAATCCTTAATTTCAGGTATTCTATATAAAGATATAAAGTTTGTGGTGGAAAGCGAACGCACTTTGTATCAGATCACATATGATCCTCCCGTTTCCTTCTTACACGTTCTGAGCACATTTAAATATGTCGGAATTTGTCTCAGGAAAGCCACGGCTGACATATTGTACTCTTTTGCTAGGAATTCCAAGTATTCTGTTACTTCCTGCGTATTCAAGTTTTCCAAGAATGAAGTTACTTGTTCTTTTATTTGCCAAAAGCAATCTGTTTCTTGTCCTTTACTTACACAATGATCATTTTTGTATTGCAGTAAATCACAATTCACCGAATCAAATTTAGAGAGAAATTCATTGAACTCTCTGTGCTGAAGACAAGAACGAGATCTCACAAAACTGAACAGCTTGACCAAGCAGTTCATTATGCATTTCAGCATAGTATTGAGTTTTCCACAAAAGTCTGTATGGTGAATTATACATTGACAAGACGGTAACCCAGCGTCGTTATCTCTGGCACTCCCCTCATCGCCGGGAACCATCAGTTGAAAGGGAGCCCATTTTATTGTAACTAATGTTTGATTTTGTAACGAAGTCGTCAAAAGTCTTTAGCAAATCTTCTCCACGAATCTTGCCTTTAAACAGCAATAATGCTTGCAATTCATCACTGAATGCTTTATTTTCAATTTGAAAAAAAAAGAAAAAAAATTGCACAAAAACTGACATTGGTTCATTAACAATATCACATGGTACAAGGGGGACTTAGCACTTCCAACAAATCACTTCCGTGCCCACTTTCAATATATATTTTTTTAATATCTCAGAGTCTTAAAATGGATTCTGGTACTTAATAAACTTCTAGCACGACGCAGCGCTGCTTCTGTAGAATTTTCTTACTCGCTCATGCACCTGGCTAGGATGACCTTGATTGTTTGGCAAGGTGTTAAATATTCCTAGAGTTCACCTTCACGCGTTGCATTGCCAAAGGGAAAGGTTTTGTTGAACTGCTGATGAGTTGCTTCGTAGTGTCGCTTTCAATCAGCACTTTCAACAGCTACCGTTTTTTTACACATGAGGCAGCTGGAACAACTTCAGCCCTATCAGGAAACACAAAACAGTGTTGTTCGGTCTACTCAGTCACTAATTTTCCATTTTCACCGTCAACTTTACGCTTGTTAGGTCCCATTTTCACTGGTGCACAAAATTTTGTTAGCACAGTTCAATAAATAACACAAACGAACTCAGGCTCGCGTCGCGTAAGATAGCAATGACAAATGCTGGTCTGCTCCCGCCAGCATCGCAACAAACACTTTTGTTGACTAAGGGTCGAAACACACCAGACGGAGAGCGCAGTAGCACATTTTCTACTTCCAAGTAAATTTTAACATTACTGACGTTGGAATAAAGATTAATAAACTTAATCCCAGCCTGTGAGAGAATCAAAGCGGATGCTGGAGCATGCTCGCATAGACCCTACGTAGAGTCAAGTCATTTATTGATTTTGTTACTTTATTGTTTAATTGCGATATGATTTTGAATGCGCATATGCTCGAGAATATTCCACTCTGCTATCCAACAGATGTGTGTCGGCCCTAAATCAACGTACGAATTACTAGTCGCCACCGGCCGCGGTGGCCGAGCGGTTCTAGGCACTTCAGTCCGGAACCGCGCGACTGCTACGGTCGCAGGTTCGAATCCTGCCTCGGACATGGATGTGTGTGATGTCCTTACGTTAGTAAGGTTTAAGTAGTTCTAAGTTCTAGGGGACTGATGGCCTCAGATGTTAAGTCCCATAGTGCTCAGAGCCATTTGAACCATTTTGAACTAGTCGCCGGACAGCCTCCTGGCAATGTTGCTGAGTTTAGGAAAAATGTCGGTAAGCTAGCTCTAAAAAGCTCTTGCACCTGCACCTCTCTCATGGCACTGCCATTGCAGAAAAACTTAATGGCACGTAAAAAATGAGATAGCTTTCTCTTGAATTTAAATTTAATGAGAAATTAGAGCTTACAAATATTTGTTGGAGGTCCGGATATGGACAGCCGTCAGCCTGTTGCTAACCTTTGGCGTATAGGGACGGCGCTACGGCAGAAGACTAGTGAAATAAAGGAACGTTAGCAGAGCACCTCTCATTGATGCAGGGACTGGTAGCTGTTCCTAAGCGTAAGTAATTGTAATCTGTTGCGTATACGAGTAAATAGACAAAAAGTTCCATTATTCTTCGATTACGCTTTTGGCGTTGAATCACTGGAAACAATAACGACAGTTATATATGCAGGGCTAGCCGTCCGAATCAACGTAAAACTACAGGTAGGAAAATCAGATGTCAGTCTGTGATTCACTGGAAGATTCTTCAGGTAATATAATTCATCCACGAAAGAAGTGCCTTACTAAACTCGTTTGGCCGAAGCTTAAGTGTTACTGCTACCCTACCCAGGTAGATTTAGAAGAGAGAGAGGGAAAATACAACGAATAAAGGTGCGTTTCATGACGCATCGTTTAATAAGCACGACAGTGCTACAGATATGTTCATCAAGCACTAGTAAGAGAAGCTACGAGAGAGGCATCAGGGAAAATTCTACTATAAAACTACTACAGCAGTCATAAAGTTTTAGTAATCACATCGGAGAAACTAAAATTACATAATTACTTGATGGGGCAGCCCATTGATAAAGATGTAAATTGAGGTTAGAGGGGGAAGAAAAGAATGGAACTACTGATGTCAGTTGCATCGGGACTGCATGCGGAATCAGCGACAACGAGTGAAAATGTGACTGACCAGGATTCGAACCTGGAATATCTTGCTTACTAGCAGTTAAGTCAACCACTGCGCTATCCGGACACAATGTTTATCCCAGTTGCGCGGGATATCTCGGCACGCCTCCCGGCCGACCTACATTGCCACCTAGAGCTATCTGTCAGCAGTCCCCCTCCATGTCTTCCATGCTCGCTACTTTGAGATTCCCGTAAGAGGTCGAACGTAATTGGTAATTGTATATCCGCACTGAAGGTGGTGGATTCATTGCCCTTCGAGGTAAATCAGTTATCTGAATGCGTGATGGCTGTTTTCTCGGACACATCCGAAAGAACAGAAACCACGCATTCATATCTTTGATACATTGACCATTTTGTTTTTGTCCCTCTGCGGGCGTCCTATGGTACTGTGATGCGAGGATTCCGGTGTGTACCAGACTTGCAGATATGTAGATACAAACAAACAATACATTAATTGCGTAACTTTATATTTGCAAGGTGATAATTACTACTTTGTGACTATCGAATCATAAGTTTTTCGATATGGTTCTGACGAGAAACTTAGAGTTTGTACGGACTTTTGCCATTTGTCATACATACATCTCCCGAATGGAGGTGTAAAGGGGATAGCCTGTTGTGTTGAAACAAGTACCCTAAGCAAGACACCGAAAGCTGCTTGCGGAGTCATGATCTTCTCCAATACTAATGTTTTATTGAAACTGTCTCTGTCATAGAAATTAATTACAAGGTTTACCGGTTTCAGCTTCTAAACAGCTGAAGCAAAAACTAAGAAACAAAAAATAGATAACGCAAACAGATACTGAGAAATATCAACAGTAAAAAGTACATACGTATTGGCGGAAAAATACACAGTAAGCTTGTTACCGAATATGTCTCACAATAATGGTCACAACATTACAAATAATCTTTCGTGCTTTTGCGTCACGCTTACAGGTGCGGGATGAACTACGAGGAGACTTCAAGAAGTAAGTTACACATGTCATCCCACGCACTACGCAAGTACCACCAAGTTGATGTCTGCAGGACAGTACCATATTTTCGGATAAAACGTCTAAATTTCATCAGATTCACCTTGAAATGCTGTCGGTATATGGACGAGTTGCAGTTTCGCGTCCAGCCACAGTGAAATCGTGCGAATTATTTGGCCAACGTTGCACGGACGTCGGTGATGGTGATAGGAGAGTACATATATTGCACCAGACCTGTGGGGGGAAAGAGATTTTTCAATGACCAAGACGTTTGCACAGCGGTTGGCGAATGGTGAACAAGAAGCGGATGTCTGTCGCTGAGGAACTGACCGATTAGTAAAACGCTCCGATAATTGTTTACAGAGAATGGGTGACTAGGCTCAAAACAGAGCCATGTGTCTGTGTCTCTCTAAAGTGCAGTGAAGCATGTTATAAAGGCTACTTGGCGTGCCATAACACACTGATCAACTAAAACGTTATGACCACTGCCCACCACGACGTTTGATGCCGCCTCGTGGCGTTGCGGACACGTGACGCGGTAACAAAAGTATGTAAGCGAAGCAGACAGGGACACGGGGGATCACCCTAGCGAAGATATGGGCTGCAATAGGGGAAGTCCACTGACATAAGTGACTTTGTCAAAGGGAAGATTATTATTACGCAGAGCCTGTGAACGAGCATCTCGAAAACTGCGAAGTAGATCGAATGTCCACGTGCTACAGTCGTGAGCATCTACGGAAAGAGGTAGAAGACAATGAAACTATCACTAGGTGCTAAATGGTTGGACATCCATGACTCTTCACAGAATGTGTGGTCCAGCGGCTTCTCTGTAACGTAGGATAGATGGTGATCTGTGGCATCTCTGCCGAAAGAGCACAATTCTGGTGCAGGCACAAGTGTTTTGGAGCATACCGTTCGTCTTGCATTGCTGAACGTGGAGCTCCTCAGGAGACCACCCGTACGTGTTCATATGCTGACCCAACGACATCTTCAATTGCGATTGCAGTGGGCGCGGAACCACCGGGCGTCGACTGTCGATCAATGGAAATGTGTCGGCTCTTCGAGTGAATCACATTTTTGCTACACTTGGTTGCTGGTCGTCTCCACAAACGCCGTCACCGAGGTGAACGGCAGCTCGAAACGTGCAGCGCGCCACGGATGTAGACTGGTGAGAGCAGTATTGTGCTATGGTAGACATTCTCCTGCGCTTGTATGGGACCTGTGGTAGTTATCAAAGACACACTGACAGCTGCGTACCACCTCCATACCTTCATGTTTGAGGAGCATTATTGTGAACTCACGTTGATGTCTCGGCGACCAAATTCACCTGATGTAAATCCTATCGAACCCATCTGAATCACTATCGGGTGCGTCCCCCGCGTACGCAAATCAGCGGCCCGTTATTTACGCGAATTAGATGACCTATGCGAAAACGTCTAATGCACATACTTTCACAAACCTGCCAACAAACTGCCGGATCCCTGACACGCAGAATCAATGATATACTTCGTTCAAAAGACGGACAAACAAATATTAAGCACATGGTCATAACGTTGGCTCATCAGTGTAATGTCGAACTCACTTTTTGAATTCCTTCGTGCAACCCGTAGAGGGCGCAGAAGTATGCTCCGCTTACATACTTAAATGCAAAAAGATCACTATTTCTCTTGCCAAAAACAAAATTGACTGCTGTTTTGTTCTTGAATGAAGGTGTCTTTTAGATAAACAGTTGTACTGTCACTTTAGTTTCACAAAGGTGTTCTATATTTATATGGCTGTCCTAAATTATGAAACGCTCCTGCGCCTTCTACTGATATAATTTTTTTCTGAGTGTTTGTGTTGTCCTCACCATTTCATCATGGTTTGTGAAAATGGCGAGAAAGGACAGTGTAAAGACTGGGACTTCGTGCGGACGCTGATAACCCTGTCGTTGAGCACCCCAAAAAACCAATCATCATTATCAACGTCATAACTGATAAAATTTATTTTGCTGTTACAAGGGTGATCCAGAAACACGAAAAACAAGGTATATTTCCGACAATATGTGCGCAGTTTTTCAGTGGTCGTACTTTATGCTATCTGTATGCATTATGTCTTTTGCCCTTTTTAGTTGCGATGATAGCTGATTAGCATTTCAAACCGCTTCATCTTGTTAATATCTGTTATCAAGACAGTTTCAGTTAGACATTTGTGAATAATAGTTCACGCCCTCGATAGACAATGTCTATTTCCAGGTCTTCATTACTTTTTAAGCAGAATTCTAGAGACGAAACCGTAGCTGATGAAGTATTTGTTGTGGAAATAATAATAATAATAATAATAATAATAATAATAATAATAAACCCCGTGGAGGCCCGGGAAAAGAATAGGCCTCCGGTATGTTCTGCCAGTCGTAAAAGGCGACGAAAAGAACAAACCACTAATAGGGCTAACCCCCCTTTTAGTGTGATTACTTGGTTCAGGACAGAACTAAAGAAGCCTCGGACAAGCGCCGTCATGGTCGGGGACGACGCTTGAACCCTATGCCCGCCCACAATGGTAACGACACTGCTAGCCAACTGGAAAATGATTTAAATCCAAATAGAGGTGTTTTGCAGGATATGCTTCCTGCAACCACCCTAGAAGGAAAACAAAGACAGAGGATGAGATGGTCAGATGAAGTTAATCGACACCTCATGTTCTGTTATTACCAAGCAACAAACCTAGGAACCAACACAACTGGATACAGATCACAAGTATACACAACATTTATTACCAGATACCCGGAATTAAAATTTTTAACAGAACAACGACTAGCTGATCAGATCCGTGTAATAATCAAAAATAACAGGATACCCCAGTCAGAATTAGAAAACATCAAACAACAAGTACAACAAATACTGGAACAAAATAATGTGCAATCAGAAGAAGAAGAAAACACAGTAATGGACTCAAATATCCCAGGGCAAACAAACAAAGACCAACACGCATCAATTAAACAATCAGAGGAAAACGAAATCTTAAGACAGCCACCAGAACAAGCACAAATAGAACACGAAGAGACACATGTGTTAGACATAGAAGAGAAATTTCAGGTGACATATATAGAATACAAAGACACAAATACAGACATTAGACCATTCCTGCATAGACCGCCAAATAACCCACAAGTCGAAACAACAATAAAAACTATCAACACAATCATACACAACAAAATAAATGAAAACACAACTATGGAAGAGTTACAACTACTGGTTTATATAGGAGCACTCACTACACTAAATATACACACTAGGCAGAGATCAGAACAAACCAACACACAGAAGAAACGCACAAAACCAGCATGGCAACACAGGTTACAGATCAGAATAGAAAAACTGAGAAAAGACATCGGACAGCTAACACAATTTATAAGAAATGAAATATCAGACAAAAAACGAAAAAGGTTAGGTAAAATCTCACAACAAGAAGCAATAGAGCAATTAGATGAAAAAAAGCAGAAATTGCAAGCATTGGCCAAACGACTTAGAAGATACAAAAAAAGTGAAAATAGAAGGAAACAAAACCAAACATTCAACACAAACCAAAAGAGATTTTACCAAACAATGGATAACACACACATTAAAATAGACAATCCACCAAACATAACAGACATGGAACACTTCTGGAGCAGCATATGGTCAAACCCGGTACAACATAACAGGCATGCACGGTGGATACAAGCAGAAACAGACACATACAAGATGATACCACAAATGCCTGAAGTGATAATTTTGCAACATGAAGTCACCCGAGCAATTAATTCTACACACAATTGGAAAGCCCCTGGAAATGATAAAATAGCAAATTACTGGCTAAAGAAGTTCACCTCAACACATTCACATCTAACTAAATTATTTAACAGTTACATTGCAGACCCATACACATTCCCTGATACACTTGCACATGGAATAACCTATCTGAAACCTAAAGATCAAGCAGACACAGCAAACCCAGCTAAATATCGCCCCATAACATGCCTACCAACAATATACAAAATATTAACGTCAGTCATCACACAGAAATTAATGACACATACAACACAGAACAAAATTATAAATGAAGAACAAAAAGGCTGCTGCAAAGGAGCACGAGGATGTAAAGAGCAACTGATAATATATACAGAGGTGACATATCAAGCTAAAACTAAACAAAGGTCCCTACACTACGCATACATTGATTACCAAAAAGCCTTTGATAGTGTACCCCACTCATGGTTACTGCAGATTTTGGAAATATACAAAGTAGATCCTAAATTGATACAGTTTCTAAACACAGTAATGAAAAACTGGAAAACCACACTTAATATCCAAGCAAATTCAGATAACATCACATCACAGCCAATACAGATTAAGCGTGGAATATACCAAGGAGACTCATTAAGTCCTTTCTGGTTCTGTCTTGCTCTGAACCCACTATCCAACATGCTAAATAATACAAATTATGGATATACTATTACTGGAACATACCCACACAAAATCACACATTTGCTATACATGGATGATCTAAAACTACTGGCAGCAACCAATCAACAACTCAACCAATTACTAAAGATAACAGAAGTATTCAGCAATGATATAAATATGGCTTTTGGAACAGACAAATGTAAGAAAAATAGCATAGTCAAGGGCAAACACACTAAACAAGAAGATTACATATTGGATAACCACAGCGACTGCATAGAAGCGATGGAAAAAACAGATGCCTATAAATACCTAGGATACAGACAAAAATAGGAATAGATAATACAAATATTAAAGAAGAACTAAAAGAAAAATATAGACAAAGACTAACAAAAGTACTGAAAACAGAATTGACAGCAAGAAACAAGACAAAAGCTATAAATACTTATGCTATACCAGTATTGACCTACTCATTTGGAGTAGTGAAATGGAGTGACACAGACCTAGAAGCACTCAATACACTTACACGATCACAATGCCACAAATATAGAATACATCACATACATTCAGCAACAGAAAGATTCACATTAAGCAGAAAGGAAGGTGGAAGGGGATTTATAGACATAAAGAACCTACATTATGGACAGGTAGACAATTTAAGAAAATTCTTTCTAGAACGAGCAGAAACTAGCAAAATACACAAAGCAATCACTCATATAAATACATCAGCTACACCATTGCAATTTCATAACCACTTCTACAACCCTTTAGATCACATAACATCAACAGATACAAAGAAAGTAAATTGGAAAAAGAAAACACTACATGGCAAGCACCCGTATCATCTAACACAGCCACACATAGATCAAGACGCATCCAACACATGGCTAAGAAACGGCAATATATACAGTGAGACGGAAGGATTCATGATCGCAATACAGGATCAAACAATAAACACCAGATATTACAGCAAGCATATTATTAAAGATCCCAATACCACAACAGATAAATGCAGACTTTGCAAACAACAAATAGAAACAGTAGATCACATCACAAGCGGATGTACAATACTAGCAAATACAGAATACCCCAGAAGACATGACAATGTAGCAAAAATAATACATCAACAACTTGCCATAAAACATAAACTAATAAAACAACACGTTCCCACATACAAGTACACACCACAAAATGTACTGGAGAATGATGAATACAAATTATACTGGAACAGAACGATTATAACAGATAAAACAACACCACATAACAAACCTGACATCATACTCACCAATAAAAAGAAGAAATTAACACAACTAATTGAAATATCCATACCCAACACAACAAATATACAGAAGAAAACAGGAGAAAAAATTGAAAAATACATCCAACTGGCTGAGGAAGTCAAGGACATGTGGCATCAGGATAAAGTCGACATTATCCCAATTATACTATCAACTACAGGAGTCATACCTCACAATATTCACCAGTACATCAATGGAATACAGCTACATCCAAACATATATATACAACTACAAAAATCTGTAATTATTGATACATGTTCAATTACCCGAAAGTTCCTAAATGCAATATAACATATACCATACAGTTACAAGGAAGTCACGCTTGACCGAGGTCCGCGTCACGTTCCATTTTTAACCAGACTTAAGTCTGAGAAAAAAAAGATAATAATAATAATAATAATAATAATAATGATGATGATGATTATGATTATGATTATGATTATGATTATGATTATGATGGCGATGGTGATGATTATGTGTTTAAAGGGACTAAACTACTACGTCATCAGTCCCTCCATTTCATGAGAGAAACACGTAAAAAGGTAAAAAGCGAAAAAAGTGGTGAATTGGTTGCTCCAACTATATAAGCAAGCCAGAGAGTTAGAAAAGGGGCGTAACAGTAGTTGTAACACGATAGGTAAAAAGAGATAACGCAGGCAGCATCTTGCACATCTTGCACAAGAGGATATAAAGGCAAAACGAGGTGAGGGGGGAAGACAGTAACCTGTGATCACATGGGGGGGGGGGGGGGTACCCGCCGCAGAGGGAGGCTCTCCCCACACAACCACTCCTAACACTGAAAGTGGAGGACTATTATAGTTTAGTGTAAAATCCGCTCTCCGTCAGGAAATGCAACACTTTGGTAGTGGCTGTGTCATCATCCGGGAGTGTCTGAGGTAGTGAGGCAGGCAATTTGAGAGTGAGCCAGCAGGGCGCACTCAACAAGAACACGTGCTGTCGTCAGTAGATTGCCGCAGCTGCAACGAGCAGGATCGTCCCGACGCAGAAGGAACTCGTGGGTCAGTCTCTTGAGGCCGATGCGTAGGGGACACAAAACAAAGGCATCTTTCCACTTTGCGTTTGTGGAAATAATGATTCCACAACAGTGGTGATGCCAGATTCCATCCTGACACCCTGGTTGAATGCAAGAACCGTTGATTTAGAATGAAGCTGCGATCCCGAAACAAGTCGCAAAAAAGTATATGCGGCCTTAATCAAATAATTTGTACGAATTCACAGTGGCTGGGCGCGAAACTGCATTTCATCCATATGCCGCCAGCATCTCACGGTGAATCTGTGTGAAATTTAGACGTTTTCCTCGAAAGAATGGTACCGTCCTGCATGCTTCAACCTGGTAGTACGTTTCCAGCTGCCGCGCCAGGTTCCTCCCACACTGCGGTGTCCAAGTATCTGCACCGCAGCAGAACTGCATATGGACGAAACACAGAACATGAACTGCTTTTGCAATGCGCCACTCTTGGTTTGCAAAGCATGGGACGACACGTGTAACTTATTATTTGAAGTCCCCTCGTTCTTAGAAAACGAAGTTTAGCTGTACAACGTCTATCCCCAAAAGAAATTGTTGTGGCGTATAGATTTTGCCCTGTCTTTCATGATCACTACTTTGATCAACTCACGAAAAATACTATCTGATTAAAAGTATCCAGAAACCCGTATGCAATTCGGAACTGACCACTAGATGTTACTAGAGGTGGACCCACCAGCACAAGAGGAGGAGGGGAGTATTGAGGTGTTGTCAGCAGAGAAGCATAACAGCAGAGTGTTTCGGTCAGGAGCGCTCAGTGAGTTCGAATGTGGACTAATAATTGGATGTCATTTGAGTTACAAATCCAACCAGGACATATCAGTCCTTCTCAAGCTGCCAAAGTCGACTGCTGGTAGCGGTATTGTGAAGAGGAAGCAAGAAGAAACAAAGACAGCTACATTCACTGACGGAGAAGAACCGTCGAGCATTGCCGAAGGTAGTTGTATAAAATCGCGTGAAATCAGTATTCCACGGTGCTGCCAGCAATCCACTTACGACAATTACGGTGCGTAGGAAGTTACAAAGCATGGCGTACAATATTCGAGCAGCCCCTCACAAACCACACATTTCTGTAGTCAGTGCTAAACGACGCTTGACGTAGTGTAAAGAGCTGTGCCAGTGGACAGTGAGTAACTGGAAAAGAGCGATTTAGAGAGATGAATCACGCTATACACTGTGGCAGACTGACAGAAGGGTCTGAGCTCAGCGAATACGCGCAGAATGTTACCTCCCATCTTCTATAAAGCCAATAGTGAAGTACGATGTAGAGGGTGTGGAAGTGTTTTCCGTGAGTAGGGTGTGGTCCCGTTATTGTGCGTAATAAAACGCTAAATGCAGAATGATATGAACACATTTTACAGAATGGTGGGCTGCACAAATGGAGGAACACTTCGGACACTATGACCGTTTTTGTCAGCTGAAACACGTTTGGGATTAGTTGCGACGTCGAATTCGCTCCAGACCCCAGCGTCCAATGGTACTACGTTCTCTACTTTCCGCTCTTGAGTGAAATGGGCTTCCATTCCTCCACAGACATTTACATACCTCACTGAAAGTGTCCCCATCAGTATCTAAGCCGTCATAAAGGTGAATGGTAACCATACCACATGATAATGTCTACTAATGTTGTCCGAATACTTTAGATGAGACAGTGTAGGTATTGACTAATGAGTAGTATGCGACCTGTGTCACATGCAAAAGGAAATAACAGTAGCGTTACTGGACGGACCGTGGTTTTGGCTGGTGATGCTGGTGGTCCGTGGGGCAGAAAGGAAGGCTGGGGGAGCACCGCGGCTGCGGGACAGGCCAGTTGCAGTCGCAATCAGGAATGTCGCATCGATCCTGCGACGCCGCGCGGTGCGTGCCGCATCTCCTGTGTGCTGCGTGCACTCACGCTGCCTGCCTTCTTCACACGCATCACAGCCCTAACTATCGAAAACGCTTCATTCTGTGAGAACCCTCATGCGTACATTCAACTGTATTCTTCTCGCAGTTACTAAAACTGGCCGTAGCCTGCACCTCTAACAAATTTTGCACAAGAGGTATAAGTTAACCAACCTTCTGATACTTTCTTTTCATGTAACTTATATGGAAACATGTTATCATTAATGCACCCGCATCTTTAGTGAGCGGACTCACATTCAGGAGCAGCGGGATTCAAATCCCCAGTATGATGCTGATTCTCCGTGGTGTTGCTAAACCTATTCAAGAGAATTCTGGGACAGTTTATGAGACAAGGCCACGACCGCTTCGCTCCCTTGACTTTTTTCTCCTGAACTTGCTTTTAGTTTCTAATGATTCCAATCTCTCGGTGTTAGCACGACGGGTAAGCTTCTTCTATATGTAAAATAAGCAATACTCTTTTGTAATATTCTCGTCGTTGCTTCTCACTAACCAACCATATAGGGTGAAAAGTATGTAAACCGACAAACTCTGGGAGGTTGTAGGGGACATCTAAACAAATATTTTCCCTAATGTCATTTTTTCGTAGGAGGAGTAATTAAACCGGTAGAGGAAGATTTCTCTGGCGGCAAATTAATTAAACTAATAAACACTTTTCCATTTTTTTATGACCAAGAGACAACACATTAACACAACCCAATTTCAATTACAGTAGATTTTCAAATATGCCTCCATTGACACGTAAACAAAGGTTACACCGTCGGATCATGTTCTGACACGGGCAAAAACCCCAGGAGTATCGTGAATTATTCCTGCTGCTACTATTATCTGGCAACCAGATCCTCTTCTGATGCAACAGCAGTTGCGTAAACAAGGTTGCGCATATCTCCCCAAACAAAAAAGTCCATAGGGGACATATCTGGGGATCGAGCAGCCCATGGTACAGGACCACCTCTGCCAATCCACGTTTCTGGGAACCGTCGGTCCAGGAATCGACGCACACGACGACTGAAAAGTGCCGGCGCCCCGTCATGTTGGAACCACATGCGTTGTCTTGTATGGAGCGGGTAGTTGATAAACCCGCTGTGCAGCTCGTCCGTTGTGGTGCGCTACGTAGTACGCACCAACCATATCAATGTACTCACTCCAGGTGTATCTCTCCATTATTAAATAGAGACAATGCACTACTACACTGGTGGACAGCAGTTGCCTACAACTGAAGAGCGTAATACACCCACTAACAACTGAAGAGTGTAATACGGCCTCCACCGTTTTAAATAATCCTCATAGGAAAAAATGACATTAAGGAAAAATATTTGTTTAGATGTCCCCTACAACCTCCCAGAGTTTGTCGGCTTAAATACTTTTCACCCTGTATATCTCAACAGAATCTTCCTAATAATAATCATCCCATCAAGGCATGGGTAGAGTTTCAGATTGCCACAGTTTCTGCCAATGTTCTGGATTAAATTACAAACATCTCCGCAGTGTATCACAGAACAAGGAAAAGAGACATTTCTGATGGCGATTGATTCGTCCGACTGATGGAGATGGTTCCTCGGTGTATTCAGGAGATGTTGGCTATGTGCATGCTCCGTAAATCATCTCACTTTTCCCGCACCCTAAGAACCATTACATACGATACGACACACACCAGAGTTGTTCACCCACATCACATCTCCTATAACTGACACACATGTTGCGCAGTGCCATCTTGTTATTTCTCCATGTGGAAATTCTATTCACAACCTACTTACAAGCTGGAGCAAGTTGCGAAGCAATAGTGGGTAGTGCTGAATAGCTGTTCGTGAAAAGAGACATAAGTCATGAAATCACAAGTCTGTGAGAAATTGATTCAGTACAGTCAGTTCATATGTTACCTTTAACTACATAGTTTGTACCAAAGAGCGCCCAAGGACTTGTATACCTACACATGCACTTGCACTTAGCTATCAGCAAGCATTCTGTCTTACTTGTATTTGGAATTATTCAGAAAATTAGCTAGACCATTGTCTGCTTCTTATACATTTTCCGTTATGCTATTAGTGAACCGATGCCTAACTTGAATTATCTGTTTCTCTATGACGACCTCATTACTTATGAATCTCTAGATCAGATTGGGAACTTGTGGAGAAGCTTGGGGAAACCGTGAAAAGTGTAAATCTGAAATCTAGACCCGAAATGCGATTCCGGTGTGCTAACCACTGCTCCTTTTGTCTCGCTATTTTATGTCAATTCCTATGCACTATCTCATGGTAGTACGAAGTACTGTATATATAGATGCAGCATCCATCTTATCATAATTAAAGAATACGTGACTTCAAAAGTTATTAGAGATTGTTTGTCAATACTATACGCTCAGGTTTGAACAATTACTGATCTTGCTGCCAAATCTATTCTACGCCTAAATATTAATAACAAACTCTGAAGCTGAAAATGTAGATAGAATACGATCACAGAATACCGCTACCAACTAACATAACTATAATATTTAGACTTACGGTTTAAAAAAAGTGACTAGGCTTTTTTTACCGTGCCCACGACAAATATTGAAACTTTTGACGGTCGTTTGGCCGCTTCGGCTACTTTCTTCCATTTAGTGACAGTCGACATATACTGTATAGTCGACAGACCGTGTTTAGCAGATTTACCCGTTGTAATAGTTTCATTCTGTCGATGGCCAGAGGGATATTTCCATTAGTGCTCCGAGATAATGTTTGCCTTGAGCGGCCGTCAGCAGCCGGCTCGCTCGGCGGGGCGGCGGCTATCGGGCAGTCCAAACATTGACAAAGACCTATTTCCCCTACATGATCGTTTCCCCAGTACCTAAAATATGAATTTCGTGGACAGCTACTGCAGCAAACGTTTCATAAACTTTCTCTACGTCAAGTAAACTCGAGTATCGGGCCCACACAACTTTTCATGTAAGTATGAATATTGTGTAGCAGCTACATGTGCCTCAGAAGAAAAATTACATGTCATTTACTGAGAGAAAAAAAATGTCAATAAACACGGGGGCGTTACTTATGAAGCATCTGAGAGTAGCTACATTTGTGTAAACATAGGGTGAAAGCGGGACGGATGACTTCCAGGAATTTCCTTAGTAGATGTTCTTGTGCGCGCGACGCCCGTAGTAGTTGCAACCGCTGATGAGATCAGTTTACTCACAAATGTTTGTACTTCAGGAGTGAAAAATAGAGGAGAAATTTAAGAAATTAGAATTTCGAGACCACGCAAGTAAAGGAAGTTTTTCATGATTCCTTTTTAATAGTAGGTACTAGTAGATACGCGCCTAGTAGCTAATAGCTCGCATTTAGATTGTGCAATAGAAACATTGCAGGTTATGTGGCTCGAGTAATGGCTTCTTTCGCTTCATTTTTGGTGAAAATGTGGGTGCGACATCTGTCCCTATGAAAAAGTACAAATGTTGCATCCTTACTGTGGGACAGATGCCGCGAGTCTTGCAAAGCTAACAGGAATCCATAAAATTTTGTTTTACAGTAACATCACGAGATAAAGTATTAGGAAAACAGACAGGAAAATGGACTGCAGAAGATCTGATAGAGGCCATGAGACTAGTCAAAGAGGAAGGTAATGCAAAAAGGACAGCAGCTCGAATGAAAACTATACCAGAACAAACATTAAGAAGAAGATTTGCTACGCGCAGTTTGAAGAAAACTGGGTGTGGACTATCACGATACCTGGGTGAAGATTCAGAAAGGAAATTATCTGTCCATGTAAACAAATTGCAAGCATCTGGGCCTACGGATGTGGCCGAGCGGTTCTAGGCACTTCAGTCTGGAACAGCGCTGCCGCTACGGTCGCAGGTTCGAATCCTGCCTCGGGCATGGATGTGTGTGATGTCCTTAGGTTAGTTAGGTTTAAGTAGTTCTAAGTAGTTCTAAGTCTAGGGGACTGATGACCTCAGATGTTAAGTCTCATAGTGCTTAGAGCCATTTGAACCATTTGAACCAAGCATCTGGCTTTGCTCGCAAACTGTTAGACCCCTGTCGAAACCGAGCGAGGTGGCGCAGTGGCTAGCACACTGGACTCGCGTTCGGGAGGACGACGGTTCAATCCCGCGTCCAGCCATCCTGATTTAGGTTTTCCGTGATTTCCCTAAATCGCTCCAGGCATATGCCGGGGTGGTTCCTTTGAAAGGGCACGGCCGACATCCTTCCCCGTCCCAGCCTAATCCGATGAGACCGATGAGCTCACTGTCTGGTCTCTTCCCCCAGACAACCCAACCTCTGTCAAATAGCTTTCAATTCAGCTGATCACATGGGATTGGAAAATAATTTCAACCAAGAAAAGAAACGTGCAGGAAAAGGTTAGCTTCTCTCATTTTTAAAACGCAATGCAGACATAAGCATCACAAAAGCGCAAGGGCTTTCTGTTTCTAGAGCGATTGAAATAAACAGAGACGAAGTCAATTCTTACTTTGATCTGTTTACAAGAACATTAACAGAATACAAGCTTTTGGTTAAGCCGGGTAGTATCTACGACGTAGGCAAAACTGGTCTACAGCTAAACAACGATCATGGAGAGATTGTGGCGGCAAAAGGAAGCACAGATGTCCATGTTATTACTTCTGCTGAAAAAGGAGAGATACTAACAGTTATTGCCTACTGTATTGGTGAGGGAAGTTTCTTAACACTTCACTGCGTTTACAAAGGAGTAAATAAAAAAAATGGCTCTGAGCACTATGGGACTTAACATCTATGGTTATCAGTCCCCTAGAACTTAGAACTACTTAAACCTAACTAACCTAAGGACAGCACACAACACCCAGCCATCACGAGGCAGAGAAAATCCCTGACCCCGCCGGGAATCGAACCCGCGATCCCGGGCGTGGGAAGCGAGAACGCTACCGCACGACCACGAGATGCGGGCGAGTAAATAAAAATCAGGACGATGAAGACAACATGCCTCCAGGATCAGCTGTTGTTATGAGAAGAGAATCCGCTTATGTCAGCACTGATATTTTTACGTAAGGTTGCAAAAATCATTTCTTTGCTAGAAATCCACCTGGCCCTGCTCTTCTTCTTCTAGATGGTCACGCCTCTCATATGAATTCGGTCACCATTTTGGATCTAGCTGTTGGAAACGAAGCGTCGATAGTTTGTTTGTCTAGTTATATGACACACTTTTTACATCCACTGAAGGAAAGAAGAAAGGGAAACCCTGTACTAAAAAAAAAAAAAAATAAAAAAAAGAGCAGCTAAAGGAAATCAAATTCCCAAAACCAGAGGAAAAAACCGCCAAAGAAGCGTCTGTTTGCTGTTTGAAGACACAATTTCAGAAGATGACGATGATGATATTTCCCTATACGATAGTTCCTCCGATGAATTAAATTTTGAAGGAAACGAATGTGTAAAGAGCCTTGAACCTTATCAAGAAATGTCGTCTTCCTCCGATTTGATTATATGTGTAAGATGTTCTAGACGGCTTCATGAACCACGCACATATGTTATTTTTGTGAAAGATTTAAAAACAAATTTGAAAAACAAAAAGAAAGATGAAGTGATTTTCAGTGTCTTTTGTATTTGACCATCTGTCCCTCCCTTCTGCGGTATCTTTTCCGCCATTTACCAATTTCTTGAAATTTACAAGCCATTGTATATCAAAAGGATGTTCCTTTGTTATAAAGATTTTTGTAGTACAATTTCTGTAACAATATGCAATGTTCATACTACCTATCTTTCACAAATTTACTGCGATTTTAGTGTTTTATCAATATATAAAGATTAATTTGAAGCCGGCCGCGGTGGTCTCGCGGTTCTGGCGCTGCAGTCCGGAACCGCGGGACTGCTACGGTCGCAGGTTCGAATCCTGCCTAGGGCATGGGTGTGTGTGATGTCCTTAGGTTAGTTAGGTGATGAGGATGATGATGATGTTTGGTTTGTGGGGCGCTCAACTGCGTGGTTATCAGCGCCCGTACAATTACCCAATCTTTGCTCAGTCCAATTTCGCCACTTTCCTGGATGATGATGAAATGATGAGGACAACACAAACACCCAGTCATCTCGAGGCAGGTGAAAATCCCTGACCCCGTCGGGAATCGAACCCGGGACCCCGTGCTCGGGAAGCGAGAACGCTACCGCGAGACCACGAGCGGCGGACAGGTTAGTTAGGTTTAAGTAGTTCTAAGTTCTAGGGGACTTATGACCTAAGATGTTGAGTCCCATAGTGCTCAGAGCCATTTGAACCATTAATTTGAAAAAAATTTACTTGGTATGTCCAGCCTTTACCTTTCATTTTTTTCATAAAATAGGAAGAAAAATTTAAGTAAAGTTAACATGAATTGACTCACATGAAAAAATGTTCATAATCCGATGTATTGTACGATAGGTATGCTGCATGGCTTACACACGCATGTGTATGTTAAACTACTATCAGCATAAATTTGTCTCAGATAACGTGAGACAACGAGACCTGAGGATGTACAGTTTCAATAATGAGTTTAAATTGGTGACTTACCGCAACAAAGAACCTTACGCGGGCTTGTAGAGAAATGATCATTTGTTTACTCTTTACAGTTAATGAGCGTGATGAAACTTTTACTGTTTATTATTTCATACTGAAATGCACAATTAATTGTCTTTCACCTTTCACAAAGCAATGAGTAGTTGTCATGGAAATGTATTATTCATCTAGTGTGATGTGAAAAATATGTAATATACAATAATTTACAGCATATTCTCCGTGGATAATTTGTGGAGATTCGTTATTGAGACCACACAGAAAACGTGACCATACATCAATATTTTCTTCATTCCACAGT